>NC_090649.1:312621812-313221812 GCF_040937935.1 Hyperolius riggenbachi | reverse complement strand
CAGAGTACAAGGTCGGTAATCAGGCAAAGGGTCGGCAACAGATCAGATTGGTAAAGTACAGAATCAGGAGGCAGAGAGAGAAATCAAAGGTTCAAGCCAGAAGTCATACACAGAAATATAAATACAATATAATAACAATAGTCCTAAGCTACAGTGGGTTGCAAAAGTATTCGGCCCCCTTGAAGTTTTCCACATTTTGTCACATTACTGCCACAAACATGAATCAATTTTATTGGAATTCCACATGAAAGACCAACACAAAGTGGTGTACACGTGAGAAGTGGAACAGAAATCATACATGATTCCAAACATTTTTTTTACAAATAAATAACTGCAAAGTGGTGTGTGCATAATTATTCGGCCCCCTTTGATCTGAGTGCAGTCAGTTGCCCATAGACATTGCCTGATGAGTGCTAATGACTAAATAGAGTGCACCTGTGTGTAATCTAATGTCAGTACAAATACAGCTGCTCTGTGAGGGCCTCAGAGGTTGTCTAAGAGAATATTGGGAGCAACAACACCATGAAGTCCAAAGAACACACCAAACAGGTCGGGGATAAAGTTATTGAGAAATGTAAAGCAGGCTTAGGCTACAAAAAGATTTCCAAAGCCTTGAACATCCCACGGAGCACTGTTCAAGCGATCATTCAGAAATGGAAGGAGTATGGCACAACTGTAAACCTACCAAGACAAGGCTATCCACCTAAACTCACAGGCCGAACAAGGAGAGCGCTGATCAGAAATGCAGTCAAGAGGCCCATGGTGACTCTGGACGAGCTGCAGAGATCTACAGCTCAGGTGGGAGACTCTGTCCATAGGACAACTATTAGTCATGCACTGTACAAAGTTGGCCTTTATGGAAGAGTGGCAAGAAGAAAGGAATTGTTAACAGAAAGCATAAGAAGTCCCGTTTGCAGTTTGCCACAAGCCATGTGGGGGACACAGCAACCATGTGGAAGAAGGTGCTCTGGTCAGATGAGACCAAAATGGAACTTTTTGACCAAAATGCAAAACGCTATGTGTGGTGGAAAACTAACACTGCACATCACTCTGCACACACCATCCCCACTGTCAAATATGGTGGTGGCAGCATCATGCTCGGGGGTTGCATCTCTTCAGCAGGGAGAGGGAAGCTGGTCAGAGTTGATGGGAAGATGGATGGAGCCAAATACAGGGCAAACTTGGAAGAAAACCTCTTGGAGACTGCAAAAGACTTGAGACTGGGGCGGAGGTTCACCTTCCAGCAGGACAACGACCCTAAACATAAAGCCAGGGCAACAATGGAATGGTTTAAAACAAAACATATCTATGTGTTAGAATGGCCCAGTCAAAGTCCAGATCTAAATCCAATCGAGAATCTGTGGCAAGATCTGAAAACTTCTGTTCACAAACGCTGTCCATCTAATCTGACTGAGCTGGAGCTGTTTTGCAAAAGAAGAATGGGCAAGGATTTCAGTCTCTAGATGTGCAGAGCTGGTAGAGACATACCCTAAAAGACTGGCAGCTGTAATTGCAGCAAAAGGTGGTTCTACAAAGTATTGACTCAGGGGGCCAAATAATTACGCACCCCCACTTTGCAGTTATTTATTTGTAAAAAATGTTTGGAATGATGTATGATTTTCGATCCACTTCTCACGTGTACACCACTTTGTATTGGTCTTTCACGTGGAATTCCAATAAAATTGATGCATGTTTGTGGCAGTAATATGACAAAATGTGGAAAACTTCAAGGGGGCCGAATACTTTTGCAACCCACTGTATGTGTGAATCCCCGGGGTCCTGCCGGATCAAACACACCAGGATCTGACTAAGGTCTGAGAGCTAACACTGGGAAGTATTCGCAACAACAGACAAGGAGCGAATGACAAGTAGGTCCTAATATACTGTGGACCAAGCGTATAGCACTGCCCGGAGGCCCAGCCAATCAGAGAGCAGGCCAGTGTACGCTGACCACCAGGTCAGCTGACACGTCTTCTGATCCAATAAGTGCGGCGGCGATCAGCACGCACGCGAGCCTGACGCTCGCCCACAACCTGAGACAACCCAGACCTCTCTAATGCCGGCGGGAGGCCCGGAGACACCACGGCGGGAGACGCCGCGAGAGCAGATTCGGAAGCGGCGGCTGCGCCGCTATCTGCATCAGAGGCCGGCAAAGCAGCCGACATGACACACTGCAGTTTTAAGGAGACGTTCACGGATAACAATGTAGGAGGGGTAGGCGAGCTGCATATATCTGCTGGCACTGACAGCAGGCTCAGACCTAAACTGTGTAGGATTCAGTAATTGAGCAAGAAGAGAGGAAGGTCAGCACTGCTATACAAATGTTTTAATCATCAATTGGCATAATGGTGACAGACTTATGCAAGCATCAAACAAAAGTCCCATACGATTCCAGTGCAGGACATGCGGGTGGGTGCAGGGCGATGAGCTGAGCCTGATGGCCGTTTTGCGCCGATGCGCTTCTACGGAGGCTACTGTAGCCTCCATAAAACTGAAATAAATGGACTTTTGAACGATATTCTAATTTTTCAAGTTTCAACTGTATATTATTTATAATAACAAATTACAAAACACTGCAAGAGTAGCCTTTCAGCTTTATAATCTATATTGTTTTTACTGATCTGAAAGAAACAGGTCAAGTTCTGAAAAGAATAGAAAGCTCTGTAATATTAATAGTAAGTTAAGTGATTGTCTTAACCTAGTTTTGTCAATTAAAAATGTTTTTCGGTAGATAGTTTTTACTAAATTGTGAGTTGCTTGAATAAATGTGCCAACATTTATGGCAACAACTGTAAATGTCTTTCTACTCTCTACATTTCCTGAGAGCACATTTATCACCATCACAGGCTCAGGACCTGGAACAGTGTCTGGATTTATGTTGGCAGCATATAGATTCTAGCTAAACTGACACCACTAATCTCATGCAGTATCAGAACTTGGGCACCCATGAAAAATAGATGAAAGCTGCAAGAAAGTAAGTTTGTTAGTGTACAAAACTGAACATATTTATTTTGTTGTTGTAAAATGCTATTTTAGTAGTAAACATTTAACCTAGTTTTCAGTGATAATAGACAAGCATTCATGACTAACCTTTTCAAAAGACAACTGAAGTAAGAAGAATGTGGTGGCTGCCATAATTACTTTATTTTAAACAATACCAGTTACCTGGCAGCCCTGCATATCTATTTGGCTGCAGTAGTGTCTGAATAACACCAGAGAGAAGCATGCAGCTTGTTTAGGGTCCATGGCTAAATGTGTTATAGGCAGAGGATCAACAGGATGGCCTGGCAACTGGTATTGTTTAAAGTGGAACTGTCAGCCATGCTAGCTCCAAAAAAAACCCCACACATTTAAGTAGATAAATACTTGCTCTACCCACATAACATATGCATTGCTGTGTCCACATTTTGATGTTAGTGATTTTCCTATAGTAAATAAAAGAGAAAATTCTTCTTTGGATTATAGCTCGTCTTCAGACACTCCCACCCAGGTCTGTACTAGAAAGTGCATTGAGAAATATTGGCCAATCAGAGAGGAACAGAGATGTGGGAGGGGAAAACAGGAGGGAAAGTGACTTCAGCCAATCAGGCTACATTAGCTATTTCTGAGGGGAAAGTAAAGAAGAAAAAAGAAAACCCAGCATGTCCTGCAACTTCCTTTGTGTGGCAGGTGTACCAAATAAGGTAATGTTTTATGGAGAAAAATAAGAGTGGTTTTTAACTTTTGGATTGCCTGGTTAGCATCCTTATTACCTGTTTACTGGATAAAAATAAAGAATTGATTCTTTTTGATTCTGTATACAAATGTATGCAGCTTGAAAATGGACCAATCAAATTTTTACCTCAGTAGGATTTGATTGGGTCATTTTCAAGCTGCATAACTCTGCATACAACATTTGCATAATACTGCATCAACTTGAAATGATTTGCATCTCATTGAGCATGCCTGCTCTACGGGCCTCTGGAGAGGGATACAGTGTGACTAGAGGCAATCACTGATCCTTAACAACAGGACAACCTGAATGTATTTAAAAATATACAAAAATTACCATTGGGTATGTGTATGCAACTGCAGTCACAACATGCCAATAAGTAATTCAGCCGCCTTTTAGCAATATTAACTACAGTTTGGTTCAACACTGGTGAAGGTTGAAAACGTTTCTCACCATAGCAGATTTTTTGTAGGTCTAGAGTAGATTTGCAGGCTCGCTTGAGTGTCACCATGTTCTGCAGCTTTTTAGACACTGACACTAACACATTACCACTACTGTGTATATATCTATCAATACCTTGCATTGTTTGCCAGGTTGTATGTATGTTGCCATTTCCAGGGATATTACCATTAGCTTACCAGGAACATATTCTTGGACATTACCATTATTTTCTTTTCCAAGTTTTCTACCAGTCAATAGGTTTGTCCTGGTGTGGAAAATAAGTAACAACCCCTACTCTATCAGGCATTTACTCCTGCAGCATTATGTGAATATTTGTACAAAACGTCAGCGTTAGTATGCAGGTATCTCCGCCAACGAGAAATAGAAAGACCCAGATTAAAAGGTCTAAGCATAGAACTGTTGCTACCTGGCCAAGGGCAGTCTTTCATATCCGTCCCAGCTCTATGGACTGTCATATACATCCAATTCCATATCACTTCCAGGATTGATACGTATATATGCAATAAGATGAAAACACAATCTCAGTGCACACCATTTAGCAATCTACTATTTTTTTATTTTTTATTTGTAAAAGCTCTCTATGAGCAGATAAAAGTAATTCACAGCTTAATGGCAGCTGAAGTGTAAAGAATATGGAGGCTGTCATGTTTATTTCCTTTTAAATAATACAGGTTGTCTGACAGCCCTGCTGATCTATTTGGCTGCAGTAGTGTCTGAATAACACCAGAAACAAGTAAGCAGCTAATCTTGTCAGATCTGACAATAATATCAGAAACACCTAATCTGCTCAGCTATTTCGGGGTCTATAGCTAAATGTATTAGAGACAGAGGATCAACAGGATAGCCAGGCAACTGGTATTGCTTAAAAGGAAAAAAATATAGCAGCCTCCATATTACTCTCGCTTCAGATGGACACCGTCACCTTGTCCACTGTCTACTCTACTCCATTTGAAAAGCAACTTTGTGGTACTATTGTAAATACATACTGTTATAAACTGTTCTTATCACCTTGCTTCGACACCATCGTCTCACAGACTGTGAGATCACTTGACTCTCCACACAGCAAACAGGAAATAGACTTTCTCAGGCTTCTCCAATATTTCCGTTATTTATTCAAGTCACAGAAAGACAGATAGATACAGTCATCATATCCTAGCTATGCAAATCTTCATGTTGCATTATAAGCTCATGATTAGACTCCCTACCGAAGTCTATCAGGTACCTTCTTGCTAACCTACGTTCCACTAAACTACCTATGTACAGCAAACATTATATCAGATTACATAAAGGAAGAACATGCTTAGAGGTCCAAGTCGGCCTTGCGAGCTAGTGCAGAAGGAAGAAGCAGAAGTGAGTTCCCCATCGCTCGCTCCAGATTTAATACCGACTAGGAAAGAGTTAAATATGACATCATCTTCGCCACCCCCTATATCAGTCTATTGGTGGACCCACTCGTGGTGTCATCATACCCGCCTACTCGATTAATAATCAATGAGGCACTTGACCCAGATGCAGGACCGTGGATGTTTAGTAAACATGGCCAATGTTTTCTGTTCCTGTTGAGGTCAGAGTGGCCGATGGCCTTCTGTTAGGAACATGTTCTCAGTATCTGCGTGTATCTTCTGCTACACGCAGACTCTGAGATGCCTCTGCCTGCATCACCAACCCTCTATCTATTTTAAAGGCATACACTGCGGACAAGCCTTTTACATAAAACTCAGGCCAAGTAACTGAGGCCTACTTAAATTATAACAATCCCCCCTAAAACGTCTTGACCCGCAGATCCCAGCGTCTGAACCTCCCAGTACCTGGTTTCTTTCTTGTATGTTTCACTTTTCGATGTTCGTGCTCACACAACTTCTCTGCTCTAGGCGATTACCCCTGGAAGAGAGAGAGCAAGACCTCTTGGTCTTCCTGTAACCAGGCTCTCTGGGGAGGCCCTACTTCTAAGTCCCTCAATACCACATGCTCAGCATTTGCGTCACTTGCGTATCACTCACAAACTTGCATGACCACAGAAAAGTGAAACTCGTTTGGTTGTTACAAAACGGAGCAGTGCCAGGTGCCTTCTAAAAGAGCGCCTTTATACAATCAGCTCCTAGGTACTACTAAACCTATACCCGTAACCCTGTATATCCCTTAATTTAAACTATTGGTTCCGGAGATTGTTTATGAGGCACCAATCTCTGGACCAGGTTAATTTATTTTACGTAATTTTAACCCGCAACCTCACCTGGATAATGATGCCTAAAGTTGTCATCCCCATCCAGACGACCAGTGGGTGTAGAAAGAACTTTGGAACTGCAGATGCCCCGTCCGAGTGTCCCTGGAACATCACCGGAACCTTTGTCCACCAGGGCAGACTGGAACTCACCTGCTCATTTTTGTGTTCTACCTCGTTAAGATCACCTGTATCATGGTGAAATCTTACCTCTAACTCAGTGTACTGTTTGTTTAACCTTTGTAACAAAATGTGGTCGTCTTGGATCAAACCCTGTTCCCCTTTGTCCCATGTCGTGTTGTCTTTCAGGACGGGAACTACCCGTGAAGCTTTGACCTTTAGAGTTCTCTTAACAATTTGAGAAACAACGTCATCAAACCTGGATGACAGGATCCATATGGGATCTCCACTCACACAACATGTTCCCCTTGGAAACTCCCCCTTATCGGAACAATTATGAGAATATACCTTGAATGTATCATTAGACCTTATGTTAAAAAACCAAACCTTTCCTTCAGCCACCGGAACTATCGGTTGGGCTTCAGGGTGGATCTTTTGAATGGTAGCCTCGCATTCTGCGTTATTGAGCCTGCAGGCTTCTTCACTAAATTTGGCTTGCCCCGGCCAACGCAGATACTTCTGCAAGAATTGCCCGCATGAGGACAACTCTACTTGCTTCACCTCCCCGTCTAGCACCAAAAAAGGTTGACCTCTCAGGTCCTGGTGTTAGACACGGGTTGAGGTGGGAACTAAGGAAGTAGCGGTGCCTAAAGGAATGTTGCACTGTTTCCATTTGTTCACCCAAACATCTCGAAGCTGCCATGCAAAAGATCCTTCTCCAGAAAAATTAATATACCTCCCCTTGTCCAATCTCTCGCTGACAAAATATGTCCCCAGCTGTCCTGATTGGACCTCTTCCCCCCTTACATCCTGAGGCACAATATGTACCTGAGGTCGGGAAGACTGTACTCTCTGCAATCTTTCGATTAAGAGTACCTCTTCACTTACCCAACTATCCTGAGGATAAGCTGCTGCATATGGACTGTGTAATATCGTCCCCTGTTGTGACCCGTGTGGTGTGAATGGGGTTCCCTGTGTGGGCTTTCCCTCCCCCGGGACCGCTCTCCCCACCCTCTTTGTCACCTGGAAATGTGGCTTGATCTCGATTTTTACTTCTTGTTTCGAGAACCACCCACCCTTGGCTTTCCAGCCTTTACGTGTGTATAGTTGTTTCAGAGGCACTCTCTGTTGGTAGCTCCAGAGTGTGATGTTGTCCCCTGCGTCTCTCTGGTAAGAGAATTGACGCCTCCTGCTCGTTCCTCTCCAATCTGGAACCATCTCACTCTGCATAACCAAGACAAGGTACCCCTGAATCACACACTCCACCTTTTGCATGTACCCATTGTACTGCAATGTACCTTTTACCAAACCTTTGGATCGGTGCATTGATTCTGGGAGTGTGGCATTCAATAGCAGATTTACACTGCCATTAAATTCCCACTGCCCGCACACTTGACCCTTCAGACCTTTCACCCACATTGTGCCATGAAATTTGTTTTCTCCTGGCACAAGTGCTCTTTCCCTCCATCCCTGCTTGGTCCATCTGTGCCAATCAGAGGGAGGTGTGAAAGGATCAGTACCTTTGTCACCCAACATTAACATGCTTGGGCCTTGCATTCTCATTAACCCCTTATTATACATGAGAATGTCCTCTCTTCGTTCTCCTAGGACGAAATGGCAACCTAGGATCACCATCAGCACGGTCCTCCTCATTATAAAAGCACCACCTTGGGAAAGAAAAACATTAGCAATTTGCACTATGCTTTGCTCAGACAGTTTTTTTAGACGTTTTCCGATCTCAGGAACCTCGGTTTTTAGTCTCTTTCCCATTTCAGGAATCTCGTGTTTTAGTCTCTTTCCAATCTCAGGAATCTCGTGTTCCTCCAAGCTTAGATCGGCATCTGGAACCTTTCGCGTATGCGACTGACATCTCCAGCTTTGCTGCCAGCACGGCATCTGTCTCAACTCCATATTGCCAAACACCTGAAATCGAAATACAAACAAATCAATTCTTATTAATGATTTGGGATTCGCCCTGCGGCTTGTACTCTTTACACTTTAAATTGATCAATATATATCGTAATTGATCTCGTTGCTTTATGGTTCTCATGAACTCTGTTTACTCTTATTGGTAGATTGGAGTTAAACTTCACCCCCCCTACCTCAGTACTATCCTCAGTACTTACCTGTTTACAATATGCTCCCGCGGACTTCACCTATGGAAGCTCGCTTCACCTTTGGAAGCTCTCACCACATCGCAGCTCACTCCACATCCCCCCCTATCTGTCCATGCGCGGCCGTCGCATGCACAGATTACGGATGCCACACCTGATGCTGCTTTGCAGGTGAGCCTGCAATGCTCTTACTCATTATCGCATTTACTTACCTAGAACTTCCTTGCGATACCAGCTCTGCTAGAAGTTCTGTGTGTTGTACCCTCTGATCAATGTTTGCCGTGCCACTACCCCCAGACTTCACAAAAAAAACGGCTGCCTCCCTATAGGAAGGAGCACTTTACACTTAAACTACACAGGGTGCAGGGCTAAGCATACCAGCGTCGCATGCCTGTATGCAGATCCCTGAATGCCCACTTGGTAGGTAGTCACATGGCAAACACCGCACTGATACACTGTCACTCTGTAAACGGCAATTTTATCATCTGTATAATTGCCCCATGAACTGTTGTCAGTCCTTGTTCTTTGTGCTACAATTGATGGGAGCTGGAAAAAACATATTTGACCAATCAGTGGACGAAAAAAAAACGCACACAAAAACAGCTCCAGCCCAGCATAGACCTCTCAGTCCCGCTCTGGCCCTGTTCACGACAAAACCGGAAAAAACGTTACCGCTCTGCAGAAGCGGCGACGGAAACCCGAATTGGTCAACTCCCTTTTTTCCAACTCCGGCACCCCCCTGATGCACTGTCCCCCCCTATACGCTATTGGGAACTCATGCTGCACCACCCATTAAGGTGCCCCACTTACAGGAATAATCCCATAAGCAACTCAGTACAGACCCTTTCCTGATCTGCACTGCTACGTGTGTCCCCGCACCGAGCTGGGAAACACTTCCTATTCTGGCATTCCTTTCCATGGACCCAGGGAAAATCTCTGGGGAAATACTTTGAGAACCGAGACACACAGTAGACTGTCTCTGTATTTCTACCCCCCTTCCTTTCAGCTGCTCTGCCCGGAGCCGCGAGCACAGCCTGACGTGACGTGGATCCCCCCAGCCCCTCCTCCCCCCTGCCATGACGTGTGGGGGCCATGACTCACGGGGGCGGGCTCTCTCCACTGCCGCCATTTTGAGTCCTGGACTGCCAGCCAAGATGGCTGCTCCCATAGCAGCCTCTCGTTCCTATAGACCTAGGAGAGAAAACAAAACTCACACAGAACATACATTTTTTTTTTATCGTTACACACAGCATCTATCCACAGTGCACAAAAATCAGCCTCAGCATTCCTTCACGTCCCAGCTGTAATCCGAACTGCAATCAGACATACGGATCCCCAGAGACGTAGGAATCTTTCTCACTCTATCACAGACATAACTAAGAACCGCCCGAGCGAGCTATACGACTCCAAACCACTGTAACTGTTTTAACTGTTAACATCCCAGCTAGAACTTCAACACAATACAGACATTGAAAAAACATGTTAGCAGCAGCACCGACTGGAAATGCGAGAAACGTGCAGAACATCTCACAAACAGAAAGACACTCGCTTTCCTCTTCTCTCCCTCTATCCCCTCTCTCCACAACTCATCTGCAGCTTATCTCAGCCCTAACTCAGAACTATTACAGCACTATTACTGAGACGCACAACAGACGAGCTGGCTGAACAACATAACAGATGCAGATATTTACAAGCCTGTTAGCAACTCTGACTGGAAACGCGTGGAGGAAAGACAAACAAAAACCTCACCCATTATCTCAGCTGTCCCTATGCGAACTTCCACAGCTACCCAGAGACAAGGGCTGTCCACCCAGCTCCCCGAGAAAAAACTTACTTCTAAGTTTTACAACTGTTCTCTCCTGTCTACTCTGCTACCCCTCCCCCCTGTCCACCACTAACACTGATGGTTTCCCTCTGCCGCGGGGGACCCCCCCCCCCTTATCTATCATCCTGCCCAGTCTCTGGACAGGGAGAGAAAAACAAAACAAAACCCAGAGAGAGAGAAAACAAAACCTCTGCCACACAAGAACATCGAATCCTAAGAAACAATCAAAGCGCATAAACTCTGAAAACACGTTCTGTATTTACATCGGAGCTGCACCTCTCCTCACCCCTCCCTTCACGCACAGGAGAGATGAGAAGCCCGCAGCCTCCACTCTGCAATTAACACAGAATATACACATTAACACATTATCCTCCTCTCATACAATAAAGATAATGCAACACAACAACGTAAAACATACTTGCCTGATCAGAGGACTGTGTAAGCCTGCGAATTCGACCAGCTTTTGGCAACTTTCCACGACACTGAGTGGATCCCTGGAACTACTGAGCGTCAGCTCTGTGTACCCACACTGGCTCAGCGGATCAATCTCCAGCGGCAGCTGCCAGCCGGCCTCGGAGCCTTCCAGTCACCTGTGATCCGGTTTAGGCTGTGACTGATGTGCACTGTCAGTCAAAGTTTAACATCCACGAGTGTCGCCGCTGGTTCTCTCGAATTGCAGCTGTGTGCTTGGCTCCCGCACACTCCCACTTATCAGTATCAGCTTGATAAGCTTTACCGTCTGCGTCCGTCTATTCCGCTTGCTTTGCTGTGGAATATCTTGAAACCACTTTCTTCGGCCCCGGCCCCGTCTGCCTGTATAGCTAGGCAGGGAAGGATTTCAGGCACCACTGTTATAAACTGTTCTTATCACCTTGCTTCGACACCATCGTCTCACAGACTGTGAGATCACTTGACTCTCCACACAGCAAACAGGAAATAGACTTTCTCAGGCTTCTCCAATATTTCCGTTATTTATTCAAGTCACAGAAAGACAGATAGATACAGTCATCATATCCTAGCTATGCAAATCTTCATGTTGCATTATAAGCTCATGATTAGACTCCCTACCGAAGTCTATCAGGTACCTTCTTGCTAACCTACGTTCCACTAAACTACCTATGTACAGCAAACATTATATCAGATTACATAAAGGAAGAACATGCTTAGAGGTCCAAGTCGGCCTTGCGAGCTAGTGCAGAAGGAAGAAGCAGAAGTGAGTTCCCCATCGCTCGCTCCAGATTTAATACCGACTAGGAAAGAGTTAAATATGACATCATCTTCGCCACCCCCTATATCAGTCTATTGGTGGACCCACTCGTGGTGTCATCATACCCGCCTACTCGATTAATAATCAATGAGGCACTTGACCCAGATGCAGGACCGTGGATGTTTAGTAAACATGGCCAATGTTTTCTGTTCCTGTTGAGGTCAGAGTGGCCGATGGCCTTCTGTTAGGAACATGTTCTCAGTATCTGCGTGTATCTTCTGCTACACGCAGACCCTGAGATGCCTCTGCCTGCATCACCAACCCTCTATCTATTTTAAAGGCATACACTGCGGACAAGCCTTTTACATAAAACTCAGGCCAAGTAACTGAGGCCTACTTAAATTATAACACATACATCATTCACTCCATTTAACTCCTACACAGCCACCACATCGTGTATTTACGCCCCCCCCTCCTACACAATGCTTCACAACCAGGGGCATAAATACATGTACCCACGTTGTTTACCTCGCCGCTCACAATCACCGCACTTCCGCCATTCATTTCCACCGCAGTTCCACCGATAAGGAGATCAGGGACTGGGAACAGCTTGTTCCCATCCCAATCGCTGTCCCCGCAATGAATGAAATGCCGGCATCATGCTGACGCCAGCATTTCATTCACGTAAACAGATACACTAACTACTTCCAAGTACTGTTTACTGTACTCTGAAGTTAAGTGTAGTGCCATCTTGTGGTCAAAAAGTAAAATGCACTCAAACATACACACACATACACCCACATACACTTTATAAATAGACATACTTTTTATTACATTTTAACTCATTACACTCTTACCCTACAGTTATTATTATTATTATTATTATTATTATTATTATTAAGTATTTATATAGCGCCGACATATAACGCAGCGCTGTACAGTCTATATATATATATCTTGTCACTAACTGTCCCTCAAAGGAGCTCACAATCTAATCCCTACCATTGCCATATGTGTATATTATGTAGTGTAAGTACTGTAGTGTAGGGCCAATTTTTTAGGGGGAGCCAATTAACTTATCCGTATGTTTTTGGAATGTGGGAGGAAACCGGAGTGCCCGGAGGAAACCCACGCAGACACGGAGAGAACATACAAACTCTTTGCAGATAGTGCCCTGGCTGGGATTCGAACCAGGGACCCAGCGCTACAAGGCGAGAGAGCTAACCACTACGCCACCGTGCTGCCCAGTTACCTAAATAAAACACTAATAAAAAAAATAAAAAAGACAATGAAAAAAAAAAATGTTAACTTATAGACTTTTTAATGTGTATGTCAGGAAGGAATTTTACTGTTAATTTTTATATAGGTAAAAAAAAACAATGTTTTGTAAAAAATAATACCTTTTAATGGCTAACTAATAGAGTTAATTTTAATTTAATTTTTCAAATGAAGGATTTGAATTAGACATATAGAAATAAAAATCACTAAACTGAAAAAATGCACCTTTATTTCCAGATAAAATATTAGAGCCATACATTGTAGTAGGGAAATATTTTAAATGTTGCAATAACCGGGCCAAATGGGCAAATAAAATGTGTGGGCTTTAATTACGGCAGCATGTTTTTTTTTAAATTATAATGGCCGAAAACTGGGAAATAATGCATTTTTTCAATTTTTTTTTATTATTCCCTTTAAAATGTATGTAACAGAAAAAGAATTCTTAGCAAAAAGTACCACTCAAGCAAAGCCTTTTTGGTGACAGAAAAAACAATATATAGATCATTTCTGTGTGATTAATAACAATAACGTTATTAGCGAATTAATGGAAGGAGCATGATATGAAAATTGCTCTGGTTTTTAAGGGTAAAAACTATATTATACAGTATGTATTTACACTAGTCTTCAGTTATGAAGATAGTCTTTTATTTGCTTAGTGTCCCACTTCAATTTTACTTTTACCATTTTCCAAAAAAAATTACTCTAGTTAGTGTTTAGTTACACACTCAAGCAAGTTATACAGGGATGTGTTGTTTGCTTAGTGTTTAAAAAAAAATGTTACAGTTGAAAAAGGGGAAATAATTTGTGTTCATATATCTATATAGTCATACAGTCCATACAGTTATAAAGGGACTTGTGTGTGACTGATACTTTTTTGTTTGTCTGACTGTTAGAACAAGTTAGTGTCAAATTTTGTATATAAAATACACATTTTTAATAGCACAATGTTCCTGTAACGAACGGTGAAGCACAGAGAGGATCTGATTACCGGTGATCTGCAGTATCACTGGGAATACAGATGTATACCAGATTATAAGTGATCTGCAGTATCACCGATAATCCGATATACCAGCTAACCTCTGTTCACCTGGGTAGAGTGTAGTGTTTGGTGTAACAGTAACACTTAGAGGACTAGGCCTAAGTGCAGTGAGGAGTACTGCACAGATTCCTTCCGAAGACCTGAACTCTCCAATGCGGGAGGAGTCAGGCCGACAGTAGGAAGGATAGTCTGAAAGTGACACTCAGGAGGAAGTGTCACTAACAGGACGGGGAACCGCCTCCAATAGTAAGGTCGGTTCTCGAGGTCGGACAAGCCAGGTCGTAACCACACGGACAGAATAGCTCCTTCAGGGTGGAAAAAGCATGTAAAGCCTCAGGAGACCAGTGAGTGGTATCTGCTCCTTTTTTAGTGAGACTAGTAAGGGGAGAAATGACCGTGGAGTACCCCTTTATGAACCTTCTATAGTAGTTAGCAAAGCCGAGAAACCGCTGAAGAGACTTCAACCCAACCGGCTGAGGCCATTCCAAAACAGCGGAGACTTTGGCAGGGTCCATAGACAGGCCTGTGGTGGAAATTATGTACCCCAGGAAGGCGACAGACGTTACTTCAAAAATACACTTTTCAATTTTAGCGTACAAAGAGTTTTGCCTTAGTTTATTCAAAACAAATTTCACATGGGTCCTATGTTCAGAGAGGTTGTTGAAGAAAATAAGTATATCATCTAGGTAGACTAGAACAAATCTCCCCAACACCTCCCTGAAGACCTCGTTGATGAGTTCCTGGAAAACGGCCGGAGCATTACATAGCCCGAAGGGCATCACCAAGTACTCGTAATGCCCGTCTGGTGTATTAAAGGCCGTTTTCCACTCATCGCCCTTTCTTATGCGTATCAGGTTATACGCGCCCCGCAAATCCAGCTTTGAAAAGATCTTAGCGTCGGTGATCTGTGTGAATAAATCGTCTATCAGAGGCAGCGGATAGCGATTCTTCACCGTAATCTTATTAAGGCCTCGGTAATCAATGCAGGGCCGCAGGCCTCTGTCTTTTTTTTTAACAAAAAAGAAACCTGCCCCAGCAGGCGACCGGGACGGGGGAATAAAACCCTTGGCCAAATTTTAACGGATGTAATCTTGCATGGCCAATTTTTCGGGCCCCGACAAATTGTACAAATGGCCCCGGGGGGGGGCACACAACCTGAATGGAGATCGATGGGACAGTCGAAAGGGCGATGTGGGGGTAACTTATCAGCTGCTTTGGGACAAAATACGTCAGAATATTCCAAATACTGCTCAGGAACCCCCTCCACCTGAACCCTGGTTTGGCCCAAAGTCACCCTCCCCAAACATTGCTGAAAACAACGATCTGACCAGGAAATTATTTGACCAGTGGCCCAATCAATGTGTGGGGAGTGCAGGTGTAGCCATGGCATGCCGAGTATAATTGTGGAGGTGGTCATATGTAACACAAAAAACTGTAACGTCTCCCAATGTAATACACCTATGGTAACACCTACCTCTGGTGTCAGAGACAGGGAATGATTTCTATGCAGAGGGGAATCATCCACTGCCGTAACCTGCACGGGCGGATCCACCGGCGTGAGCGGAACCCCCAATTTCTTAGCGAACTCAAAATCCATGAAATTTGCCGCGGAGCCTGAATCAATAAAGGCTTCCGTGACCTCGGTTTTATCTTCCCATGAAACTGTACAGGGAAGAAGCAACCGTCTTGTTTTAGGGGCGTGAGTTGGGCGCCTAGGGTGTCACCCCTTACAACTCCTAGGCGGTAGCGTTTCCCGGCTTATCTTTTTTCGGCTTAACGGGACAGTCTCGTACCCTATGCCCCCCTTCACCACAGTACAAACATAACTGTTCAGACATTCTCCGTCTTCTCTCCACTTGGGTTAACTTAGACCGACCGATCTGCATCGGCTCAGGTGGAGGTACGGCCGGAGACAATGAGTCAGGGGGAGATGGAGTTACTAGGGGTGCAGCAGGAGGCGCTGCGTAGGAAGTCAACCTGACACGATGACTGCCCCTAGTCTGTCTCTGATGGTGTAGCCTACGGTCGATTCGAATGGCCGATGAGATGGCCTCATCGACTGTTTTGGGCTCGGGTAGACTTAACATTAGGTCGGAGACCTCATCCGACAACCCAGACAGAAAGTAATCTAGCAGGGCATAGGTGTCAAACCTGGCTGTAACCGACCACCTACGAAATTTGGCCGCGTACTCTTCGACTGAACCCTTGCCTTGCCGTAAAAGCTTGAGCTTCCGCTCAGAGGTCGCAGCAAGGTCTGGGTCGTCGTATATTACTGCCATGGCTTTAAAGAATTCCTCTACCGAGGTCAGAGCTGTGTCTCTAGGGGGCAGGTTATATGCCCAGGTCTGAGAGTCACCGGCCAGTAAAGTTTTGATGAACGTGACTCTCTGGGCCTCAGTACCAGAGGATCGGGGTCTTAATTCAAAATATGATAACACTCTACTCCTAAAATTGTGGAAGTCAGATCTGTGGCCAGAGAACCGTTCAGGAACGGGCATGCGTATGTCTGTGCTAGGAGGGGATCGCACTTCATCCACTGACGTCTGGAGGGTTTGAACGGACCCTGTCAAAGCCTCAATCAATGCTTTGTGTTCACCCAGCACTCGATTGACATTATCCACCGAAGTGGCAAGTTCACCCAGAGGACCAGTCCATTTTGTATTTGGTCTGGCGTTCTGTAACGAACGGTGAAGCACAGAGAGGATCTGATTACCGGTGATCTGCAGTATCACTGGGAATACAGATGTATACCAGATTATAAGTGATCTGCAGTATCACCGATAATCCGATATACCAGCTAACCTCTGTTCACCTGGGTAGAGTGTAGTGTTTGGTGTAACAGTAACACTTAGAGGACTAGGCCTCAGTGCAGTGAGGAGTACTGCACAGATTCCTTCTGAAGACCTGAACTCTCCAATGCGGGAGGAGTCAGGCCGACAGTAGGAAGGATAGTCTGAAAGTGACACTCAGGAGGAAGTGTCACTAACAGGATGGGGAACTGCCTCCAATAGTAAGGTCGGTTCTCGAGGTCGGACAAGCCAGGTCGTAACCACATGGACAGATAAAGTGCAGATTCAGAAGGCAGTGGCGGAGTCTAGGTACAGGCAGGGTTCGGCAACAGGGTATCAGAAATATCGAGGTACAAAATCAGAGGGCGGAAACAGAGTCTAAGGACGAGCCGGGGTATGGCAACAGAGTATCAGAAAGGCAAGGTACAAGATCAGAGTTCAGGAGGATAGTCAGGCAAGCAGGGTCATAACAGATAATCACAATCAAACTAGTACTTTAAGCTATCAACAGAATCTAGCTAAGTGTAGGATTACAGCTCCAGCTGGTCCCGGCACACTTAAGGATCTGACGACAGGTCTGAGTGCTCCCACGTATGTGTTCGCAACGCCAGACACCCAGCAACTGCACGGCCAGCAGTATATATACACAGGGATCTCTCCAGCACCTCCCTAAGTGCTGGACCAATGAGAGGAGGCAGGGATGTCAGCTGACCAGCCTGGTCAGCTGACCTGATTCTGGCTGCCATATAGGTCCTGCCTCTCCGCGCGCACGCGCGTCCTTCTAAACCTAAACGGACTACGAGTCCCAGCCACAGCAGCCCCGCTCTGCGGTGTCTCCGCAGCGGGGACATGCGCGCTAACCGCCGCGTCTGAATCGGCTGTTTCACCGCGCTCCGCCATGCCGTTATGGGAAGCAGCTGCCTCACGCTGAGTGGAGGCGGCTGCTTTCCCGCGATGCCTCACAGTTCCTCAGTTGTTTGGTAGCCATCCCATGGCAGTTTAGTGCATTTTGTTGTTTCTTTCCAGAGATTAGATAAACTTCCACTTTTTTTTCCTCACCAATATTAATGCTGTTGGGGTCTTCCCAATCCCAAACCCTTTGCCTAAGTCGGCGGAGCAGACTTTAAACCAAAGAGAACCAAAAACAGCAATAGGCATTGAGTTGCATACTTTCTATGAATTGGACAATAAATGCAGCCATGTTTGCTGTGACACAAGGCAATGCAATCTGTGACTAGAAATGAAGAAATTATTTTTTGAAACAAAAATTATGTCACCAACTGATAAATTATTTACTCAGTTAAAAACCTTCATATTAGTTGTCAAGCAGTGGCAGCATATGACCTTCAGCTAAAGAACAAATTATGCATCACCATTAGCTAAACAGCAAAGTGTGTAGGTCAAGAACTGATGGAAGGGCTGGACTAATTACCAACTATGTCATAACATTTCCTAGAAAACAAGCACAGCACCACTAGAAACAAATCTTGGATCATTACTATTGTACCACCAGGGGGCATTTTTAAGGGCATGGCCACTACATCACCACAGATATCAATAAGGGCATTACTACAACTTCACCAGGTACATTCCAGGATCACTAGCAGATACAATTGACACTTTACTCCCTGGCACATTATGATGTTTACCACTAGACACTTTACCAGGGACATTACCATCTCACTAGTAGGGCTATTAGCACTACCTAGTTTGAGACATTTGCTTACACTCTCTACCGTAGTCAATCCCTGCATATTCATGTGCTTGAATATATTATCATGCATGTCAGGGCAATAAGGATCGACTTACATCATTTCACAATCACATATTGTGTAGATTAGTCTATAAATCTGGCCTTGCATGACAGAAAACAAGACATCAGTGAGTAGAAATAAATAGAAGACTTTTTTGTGAACAGCTAATACATTATTTAAGCAAAGAATGTGAATTTTGTGCAGGATTCTTCTCAATACAAAAAGAAAACCTTTTTAGGCTTTAATATTTGTAATAAATTATTTACTCAGTTGAAACTGTTATATTGTTGTCAAGTAGTGACAGCATGTGACCTTCTACTAAAGAACAAATTATGTGCCATCGTTAGCTAAACAGCAAAGTGTGTAGGTCAACAAATGATTGATAGGCTGGAGGAGTCCAGCCTTTCTGCTGATAAGCAAATAGATTTATTTTAATAGGCAGAATGATGCGGGGCTTTCCATTTTTAAATTACTCAGTATTATTCTATACAGCTTACGCGTATTTTGTCTCAACTTTCCGTTATAAACACAAATCTGAGAAGTATTTATAATACGAATTACTATGATAGAAAAAAAGGACTGGAGGAGTGGGACCAGAGGGGTAGTCTGAGTGCTGATTGATTGGTGCCATTTATGGCACATGCAATGCAAATCGGGAATGTAGACAGTTCCCTGTTGGTGCGATCTGGCAATCCTCCTTAGGCAGCTCTCAGTATCCACTAGAGAAAGTAAAAACATGCAAAAGAGAGAGCGCTCTGAGTGACAAATAAATAAGAGTATCCACCCTGCCAAGGACAGGTCTCACAGGTGTTCAGAAATGGCTACTCGTAGGACACAGCCTCTGATAGCGTTTGTCCCTTTAGGGGCCAGGGACCAGGCTCACGATCCAGCTCCAGGCGGGGAATTCGGAGAGCCACCAGGGAGTCACGTTCTCAGTTTGGACACTTCCAGGGAGGCTGTAGGCAGGCCAAACGTTAGATCCAGGCGCACACTCACCTCGCGAGACCAAACGGGAGTGAGCGGCGTCTATGCGATGTCAGTAGCGTACTGAGTAGTATTGTGCGGCTAGCAGATATAACAGCTGACTGGACGCAAATAAAATAGAGAGTGGTGAGGTAGTAAGGTATAAAAAGGGGGCTTATTTATTATGGCACATATCAGATGCTACGCAATCTGACCACGGGGCAGGGTGGGTACAGAGGGGCATAGCAGAGAGGACATAGAGTTTGCAGAGGACCAGAGATGAGCTCAGCAGGGGCTAGGCCAAGAGACCAGACTGGGGGCCAGCATGATGGAGTTGTGCTGACATTTATAAAAGTCGGCACACCCAAGTGGGAGCCCAAGTTGCTGACCGGTGTGGTGGAGCGTCGACTGCACAAGCAGAGTGGGGTCCGGCAGCTGCGGGGCAAAGCAGGATGCTGGCAAGGCTAGCAGTAAAGCAGTACAGGCCTGGCAGCTTTGAAAGCTACGAGATTGATAAACTGGCTCACTTGGCAAATTTTCAACTACAGTGCAGTGGATCCTGGGAGGAAGGGCTGCAGTGGCCTTGCAGCGTGCAAAATCATAATCTGTAGATAACACATCACCCATTATTTTAGTTTAACTTGATCGTTCTCCCCAATTACTGCTCTTCTCCAGCAAGAAAACAATATTATTATTGTGTATTTATATAGTTATAACATCTTCCAGTGCCTTTTACAAAGTTCATAATCGTGTCACTAACTCTTCCGCATAGGAGCTCACAATATATTGCATGACATCATCCATTTTGTTTTTCAGGTACGATCCAAACTTCATCTATCGATTTCTATCTGATTGCAATATCTGTCTGTCTATGGTACGATCCCAACTTCATCTATCGATTTCTATCTGATTGCAATATCTGTCTGTCTATGGTACGATCCCAACTTCATCTATCGATTTCTATCTGATTGCATTATTATATGTCTGTTTGTAACATACCATGCCCTGTTATCTGACTATGGGACATTCTTGGTTTTAAATTTGTGTCAACCTCTGATCTTTGGTTCCATTCCACTAGTTCCCAGCTTTTGGCCTTATCTATGTCTTGGCCTTAAATTAACATATAATTTATTGCCTTGCCAGCTGTTTATGCAGTGTTCTATGCTGTGTTTGATCTGTGAGTTAAACTTCTGTCCAGCCCCATACAGAGTCTCCTTTAAATTCCAGCCTACAAGGCTGAGACTCCCATTCAAACACTTCACCATCTCACCTGCATTCAGTCTGTTAATTAAGATGCTGGCAGCCTGTTTGCATATAGCTAGCATAGGAGGTCAATTTTGACCACTGGTCAGTTTTTGAGCATCTGAACTCAAAGTGCATCTGTAACTCTAAGTGTAAAGAAAATACAACGACCAAAATTAGATCAGAATTGAACCAGAAGGGAACAGAAGGAACTGACAGAAAGCTCTGCTTCTCTGGTTAGTTGCAAAAATGTTTAATCTGGTGTTTACTATCTGCCTGCTCTCCCCAGCCATCCTCAAATCTCTCCACACACTACATCCCCCTGCTGTCAGCAATATGTTGTACATTTCACCATCCCTCCTATCCACTCCACAGCTCGCCTCTCATGAGATTTTCTTATACTTACAACCTCACCTTCCATGTCACACTACGTCTAAATATAAGTCTACACCGCAACTTCTGCTCCGCTATATCTCCTCCTCCTTGTTCCTGGGGACATTTCACCTAACCCTGGACCCCCACTCCCCCCTGCTAATCACACTGTTTGCAATAAATCAAATTTCCCTCCCTCTTACTGTAACCTTATTAATATTCCACTCCTTCCCCCTACACCCCCTCCGATCTCGGCTGCCCTCTGGAATGCCCGCTCAGTCTGCAACAGACTGCTCTTTATCCATGATCTTTTCATTTCCAATGCTTTCACATTCTTTGGGATCACTGAAACCTGGCTGACCCCTTCTGACACAGTCTCACCTGCCGCCCTCTCCTATGGAGGTTTCCGCTTTAGCCACACTCCTAGAGGTGGGAATAAGCATGGTGGTGGTGTGGGCATTCTCCTCTCAGATAAATGCTCCTTCAAGCCTCTCACTCCTATTCCCTCTCTCTCCCTGCCACCCTTTGAAGTCCATGCAGTCCGACTATACTCTCCCTTGAACCTCCAAATTGCAGTTATTTATCGCCCTCCAGGCCCTGCTTCTGTTTTCTTGGATCATTTCTCTGCCTGGCTTCTCCAGTTCCTATTTTCTGACATCCCTATCATCATCATGGGTGATTTTAACATTCCTATTGACACCAATAACACTGTCTCCAAAAACTTCTATCACTCACTTCCTCCTATGGCTTGTCTCAGTGGTCCTCTACCTCAACCCACACTAATGGCCATACGCTTGACCTTGTATTCACTCATCTCTGCTCTGTCACTGACTTTACTAATGATCCACTACCACTCTCTGACCATAACCTACTTAGCTTCTCTCTCTCCTCCTCTTTTGCTACCACCCTGGCACAAGCATGCTCACATACTCGAAGAAACTATCGCAATCTAGACATTCAAACTGTCTCTGATGCCCTGGCACCTCTCCTCACACAATCCTTCACTGACCCAGACTCGGCTGCTATACACTACAACAGCTTCATTACAAAAGTCATGGATGACTTCACCCCCCTCGTCAATGCCCGCCCTCACCGTGTCTGTCGTCAACCCTGGATGACCAAAACCACTAAACAGTTAAAAAGATGCTCTAGAGCAGCTGAACGGCGCTGGAGGAAAAGTAACACAAGTGAGGACTTCATCTTATATAAAATTGCCTTGAATAACTTCAGAAACGCACTCTCTGTGGCAAAAAAGTCCTATTTTTCTTCCCTAATATCCGCCCATTTACACAATCCAAAACACTTGATTAGCACCTTCAACTCCGTTCTCCATCCCCCTCCTCCTCCACCTTCATCTTGCTTATCAGCTGAAGAATTTGCAACATACTTCACTGATAAAATTGACAAAATCAGAAGTGAATTCTCCATGCAGCCCTCAAATCTCACCTCCACACCTCTCATTGACTGTTCTCTAACTGCCTTCTCTCCACTCTCTGAACACTCTCTTTCCTCTATAATTGCCAAAGCTAATCTAACCACCTGTTCTTTGGATCCTATTCCCTCCCATTTCATTCCGCAGCTATCCTCATCTCGCTTGCCTGCACTAACAACTCTATTTAACCTGTCCCTCTCTACTGGCATCTTTCCGTCCCCACTCAAAAAAGCTGTTGTGACACCACTACTTAAAAAACCTTCTCTAGATCCTACCACACTTGCCAACTACCGCCCAGTGTCACTTCTCCCATTTGCATCCAAACTACTTGAACGCCATATACATGCAGAATTAAGCCATTATTTATCTGCTAACTCCCTACTTGATCAGTTCCAGTCTGGCTTTCGCTCTAACCACTCCACGGAAACAGCCCTTACCAAAGTGGCCAATGACCTTCTTACAGCCAAATCCAAAGGTCAATTTTCCATCCTTCTTGACCTGTCATCAGCATTTGATACTGTCGACCACACCTTACTCCTACAAATACTTTCAAATGTCTGAATAAAGGGCCTTGCTCTCACATGGTTATCTTCCTACCTCTCTAGAAGGTCCTTCACAGTCTCCTACTCAGATCAGATCTCTTCTCCTCATGCTTTGTCTTTCGGGGTTCCCCAAGGCTCTGTCTTTGGTCCCCTCCTCTTTTCCATCTACATGCATGGTCTTGGTGATTTAATCAACTCATTCGGTTTTCAATACCACCTCTATGCAGACGATACACAACTGTACCTCTCTGCCCCAGACCTTAACTCCCTCCTTAAACGTGTTCCTGACTGCTTGTCTGCTATATCCTCCTTCATGTCCTCTCGCTTCCTAAAACTTAATATGAGTAAAACAGAACTAATAATTTTTCCACCGTCTCTGTCCACCTCCCTGCCTGAAGTTACAATAAATGTTAATAACACTCCCATAACTTCAGTTCCCAAAGCTCGGTGCTTGGGGGTGATATTTGACTCATCCCTCTCTTTTATTCCACATGTTCACTCCATAACCAGCTCCTGCCATCTCCAACTCAAAAACATATTTCGCATCCGTCCCTTTCTCACTCAAGACACAACTAAAATGTTAATACATGCTCTCATAATTTCTCGTTTGGACTACTGCAACGTACTACTTTGTGGACTACCGTCTAACAAACTGGCCCCGCTCCAGTCGGTACTGAACTCAGCTGCTCGTCTCATTCATCTTTCATCTCGATCTTCCTCTGCCGACCCTCTTCACTGGCTGCAAATTAACCAGAGGATTCAGTTCAAACTCCTAACCCTAACCTACAAAGCTCTCCACAATCTCTCTCCTCGGTACATATCCTCACTAATCTCCAGATACAAACCCAATCGCAATCTCAGATCGGCACATGATCTTCTGTTGTCCTCCTCTAGAATCAACTCCTCACATTCACGTTTACAAGACTTCGCACGCGCTTCAACCCTCCTCTGGAATGCCCTCCCACAACACATCCGTCACTCGCCAACCTTTGTTACCTTTAAACGCTCTCTAAAAACACACTTGTTCCGACAAGCATATGCTCTACCTTAGGCCACTTCCCTTTGTACTAAGACCAAATTGCACTCCTACTAGGTATCCTAAAATACAAAGCCTCTATATATTTGCTGCATACTACCCCTCCTCCTGTTCCCCCCTCCCCCCATTCCCTTTAGATTGTAAGCTCGCAAGGGCAGGGCTCTCTCCCCCTTTTGTGTCTTGGTAACTATTATACATTTTATTCATCATGTTAATTTTATCACTGTCATTACCAATTTGATAATTTGTATTTTGTATCATTCTTTGTATTTTGTCACTAATTATGTATCTTGTATATTGGTGTACACCATTGTCTGTATTATTATGTACCCCATGTTTGTTTCTTACTTTGTACAGCGCCACGGAATATGTTGGCGCTTTATAAATCAATAATAATAATAATAATACCATAGTCATGGGCTGATGTCCCTAATATAGTGTAAGGCCAATCTGGGGAGAGGGGGGTCAATTAACTTGCCCATATGTTTTTGGGATGTCGGAGGAAAATGGAGTGCCCAGAGGAAACAAGCTCTATGTCAATATTGCCTCAGCCCAGATTTAAACTGTAAACCCAGGTGCATCACATTCCGTTTACTTCCCCCACTAACTTTACAGCTTTACTGAGGTGACCAAAGTGCAGTGTTGGTAGAGATGGCCCGAATGGTTCGCATTCGCTGTGAACCACAAACAATATGCGAGTTCGAACCGTCCCCTATACTACATCATTAGGCTCGACTTTGATCCTCTACATCACAGTCAGCAGACACATGGTAGCCAATCAGGCTACACTCCCTCCTGGAGCCCCCCCCCCCCCCTTATAAAAGGCAACAAGCGTCTGCCATTTCCCTCACTCATGTGGCTGCAGTTATTAGAGAAGGGAGAGGAACCTGCTGTAGACATAGGGAAAGCTTAGTTAGGCTCTTGTTAGGCTTCTTAGCTTGCTCCTTGCTGATACTTATTGCTAAAAAGCACCCCTCAACAGCTCTTTTGAGAGCAAATGTTGTTCTTGTGATCTATTTTTGTTTTGTTTTTTGTGTGTCCCACTGACACTTGCATATACAGCCCTGTCAGTCAGCCCTTGGCCGTTGCTAATTCCTACTGTGCCACTGCCAGGCCCAGCACATTCAGTCTGAAGAAACCTTTACGGTGAAATGCGTCACGTGTCTGGTGACGTCACTCCGCTGGTCACGCTTATCCTCCCGTGCCTCCGCCCTCTTCCCCTGTCAGCCTCGTACCCGAAGTCCGCAGCAGCGCGGCGTTTGAAATTGCTGGATGGAGGCCTGAAGATATTAATCCGGATGTTGTATCTATAGGTGGTGCACCTATAGATACTACATCCGGATTAATATCTTCAGACCCCTTTGCAATTGGCTGTAGCTCTATGAATTGACGTCATTTACCATAGGTGCTATGATAAAATGCCCAATTGCTGCATTGTTGTCTTTATCTATGAATAAGCGAGTTTTAAATGTTTTTAAGTGTATGTGGCTTTATGGTAATTGTGTCTAGGAATGTTGATAATAAATTGTATAATTTTTTGAAAGCTCAGGCACCCTTTTGATATATGGTTAAAAAAAAATTTGCCTTGTTCCCACTGTTCTAATTAACATATCCTGCAAATTTGGTATTTATATCATGTGAGGGGGCTTTGCTATTAACCGCTAAAGTAGGCGGGTTTTTAATCACAAATACTTTTTTCATCTGAAACTTTAAAATCGATTTTCTTAAAAACTATTAGGTCTTTTTGAAAAAAATGTTTTTAAGTTGCAGCCACTGATCACCTTTATAATCCATGCAATTTTGGTGAATGTAGCATGTATGGGGGCTTTGCTATTAACGTTAAAGTCAAATCCGTGATCAGGGATTCTACATGTAATCACGTCTAAAATCTGATTCAAATCCGGATCACGATCACGGCGTATACAGTTATCGATTCTGCCGTGGCCGGATTTACTCGAAATCGTGATTAGAGGTATCCGAGCATCACTGCCGAAGTGGTCTTTCCAACTGTGCAGAAACTGTGATTTTGTCCTCTAATGTACAAAGGAAAAGCTATTTTTGATAACAAGTCTTCCCTCGGATATTAAAGGCCCACTATCGCAAAAAGGTATAAAATTGTAAATATATGTAAACACATACAAATAAGAAGTAGGTCTCTTCCAGAGAGCCATAAATTACTTTTCTCCTTCGTAGCTGTCACTTGCAGTATTAGTAGTAGAAATCTGAGAGAACTGACAAGTTTTGGGCTAGTCCATCGCTCCATAGGGGATTCTCAGCTTGGCCTTTATTCTTTATTCTTTTTACACTCCCTGAAAAAGATTTACATAAAGATGCTGGCCAGCCTCCCTGCTCACCCTACACTTTTTTGGCAGTTGAATGGAGCAATTGCCATTCACTAAGTGCTTTTAAAAATAAACAAAAACACTGAGAATCCCCCATGAGAAGATGAGCTGGTCTTAAACCGGTTCTGTCCTATTTGTCCCTAAGCAATAGGGTAACTCCATGTATAATCAATATCTCTTATCTTGAACTTTGTAGCCCCTGGTTTTATGTTCTGTCTAAGTTACACAGTTCTTGCAAAGACAACTGCATACAGAAAAAAAGACAACTAACGACCCTTCAATGGGCATTCCTGCGTAGCTTCTGCAACATCTCCTCTTTTACTGCATATTTCAGCAAGCAATACTGTATATAATATTAATTAATGGTGTATTCTGTAAAAATATATGCCTATTTTATGGACTCTGTGGATTTCAATCACAGAATCCTCTAACCGTTCCAATAATCCCTTAAAGATATTCTTAGCTATTAATGGCAAATCCTTAGTGAGAAATGTCTCAGGAAGTCGCCAAAACACACATTACCAAACACACAGGAGATACTCACTTCCCAAACAGTTCTCTGCTGCTTATATAAAGCCTGCAGGCTGCTTGTAAGCCAATCAAGAAGTGCACATACACATTAGACCTAGTCTGCAGTGATTAATTCAAACAGAAGCTGAGCTACTCAGCTAGTCATTGGAGAGGGTTTCAGTTGCATATAGACAATGGCTATATGGCCAGCAGGGGGCACCAGCGTGCAGGATATACCCTCTCATCTGCCCCCCTCCTAACTAAACTGCATGGGAATCTACAATAAAATTAAAACAATAATGGTGCACAAGCCAGCCTGGGGCCCCAGGAACTCTCACTGCCCGGGGCCCCAGAACCAGCATGCAACACCATATGTGAGCGCAGCCAAGCCCTGGATCTGTCACACCCAGGAGCTTGTCCCCAACTGCTCTGAGACTTACCAAACACACAGGAGATACTCACTTCCCAAACAGTTCTCTGCTGCTTATATAAAGCCTGCAGGCTGCTTGTAAGCCAATCAAGAAGTGCACATACACATTAGACCTAGTCTGCAGTGATTAATTCAAACAGAAGCTGAGCTACTCAGCTAGTCATTGGAGAGGGTTTCAGTTGCATATAGACAATGGCTATATGGCCAGCAGGGGGCACCAGCGTGCAGGATATACCCTCTCATCTGCCCCCCTCCTAACTAAACTGCATGGGAATCTACAATAAAATTAAAAACAATAATGGTGCACAAGCCAGCCTAACACACATTACATCTCATATTTCTGTCCCTCAGATCACCTATCACCACTGTTAATGATGTAATAGATCTTATCAGGAAGCTGATTTTCTGTGTTAGTACTGTGATCTCCCTTTCAAGATCTTGAAACACGCATTTTTCTATTGAATGAAAATACAATTAACATGATTTATCAAGGTTCACTTTCAACTTCCAAGTCTCATCAGCCCATCTTTCTTTTAAGCTTAACTGTGATCTCCAGATCTTGTTTACAAGGTAATGCCCGAAGAGCATTCCAAAAATGATCTAAGCATGAATTAGCATATGTCCTCCCCACTGCACCTTTATAACCTAACATAACACTTTTGCTCTTTGTCTGGTTTTCCAGCGTTGGACCTTTATCTGGAGGAGAGGATAATTCTCAACCTGTCTGGTGTCTCTGTATTGTCATAGGATCATCAGCAAATGTATTAAGCATCTCAGGAGCTTATTTGCCCTTTAGTTATAACCCCATTGCTGTTGTCATTTGTGGGATCTATTTATTTAACTTTCAAGTCAGATAAACATGCCAAAGGCACTTTTCTTGAAGAAAACCTGAAGTGAAGATTAAAAGTCAAAATAAACATACACAAGTCATACTTACCTGCTGCGTAGTCTACTCCTCAATCTATTTTTCCTCTCTTGCGTCCTGTTTGTCCACCGTGATCAATGGAATTCTCCGTCCTCCAGTTTGAAAATGGCCATTACACCATAACAGCTTCCTGGTCAGCACACAGTTAAACTGTAACATTGCCCACTTGAGCCATTGGGAAACATGGACACATCAGTTCTCCTCTCAGCTGTAACTGGCAGCAACTGATATATAACTGACAGCAACTGATATATTTCAGTTCTGACAAAATGTTGTCAGAACTGGAAGGGATCATTGTCAGAAGAAAATGGTGAGCTTCTGAGAGGAACTGATGGCAAGGTAACTATGCAATGTTCATTTGAAGTTACCTCATGTGTTTATTTTAAATATTTTTACTCAGTACAGGTTCCCTTTAAAGTAGGATGTTGTAATGTCTCTGTAATCAGCGTTAGTCCTCAGTATTTCCCAGATTCTTAAAAAAAGGCATTTATGCCCAAGGGACATCTGTACCCCACACTGTTGTCCAAATGCCAATAAAGAAAGCATCTTGCTTTCCTCCCAAACTGTGAGTTAAACACACACAAATATAGTAGTAGTATAAAAGGGCATAGATCCTGATTCAGTATCTGCTGCTGAATCAGGGCTGTTGTAATTCACAAACAATTTAATGCAGATTTCACTTATTGAACATCTACAGTGGGATGCAAAAGTTTAGGCAACCTTGTTAATCGTCATGTTTTTCCTGTATAAATCGTTGGTTGTTATGATAAAAATGTCAGTTAAATATATCTTATAGGAGACACACACAGTGATATTTGAAAAGTGAAATGAAGTTTATTGGATTTACAGAAAATGAGCAATAATTGTTTAAATAATTTTAGGCAGGTGCATACATTTGGGAACTGTTGTCATTTTATTGTTTCCAAAACCTTTAGAACTAATTATTGGAACTCAAATTGACTTGGTAAGCTCAGTGACCCCTGACCTACATACACAGGTGAATCCAATTATGAGAAAGAGTATTTAAGGAGGTCAATTGTAAGTATCCCTCCTCTTTTAATTTTCTCTGAAGAGTAGCAACATGGGGGTCTCAAAACAACTCTCAAATTACCTGAAGACAAAGATTGTTCACCATCATGGTTTAGGGGAAGGATACAGAAAGCTGTCTGTAATGATTGGGGAATTATTTCCGTGGTCAGTGCACAAGATGTGCGCTGACACTGCGGAAATCCTCCACAAGCGTATAAACAGCAGAACCCAGCTATGGTGCTATGCACCTGTAGAGGGAAATTCCCACCGGCAGATGGAGCTGTGGAGTGCAGAGGAATAAACCCTCTGCACTGCCACAGATGCTAGATGGGAATTGTACGAGGTGAAGCAATATAGGGCAAGATAGCCCTTGGAGAGAGAGAGAGAGCACAGAGACAGAATGTATGTGTGTCCACCAATCTAGTCGCCACCCGGTGACGGTGAACACACAACAACGAAAACCAAGTGGGAATGCAATCGGAAGAATGGCGATTGCTAATAGCGACACCAGACTGAGTAATACAGAGCAAAGGAACAGAACAAAGACAGAACTGATAACAAACAGTAATCCAAGACACAGGAGCAGACAGGACTAACTACACGCGGTCACCACACGTTAAGCACAATAGCGACAAAGCGCGTGCGCGGCACGGTCGCCACACGAGAAGCGCAATAGCGACAAAGCGTACCAACCCTGACTAACCAAAGAAGCACGAATACAAAAGAGAACGCGAACGCTTGCTAAACGGTTACCTCACCGAGACGACAGCAAACGTTCATTCCAGACAAACAGACAGACAGATGGAGCAGCCAGTAGCAAGTATTTATACTGCAAGCCATCAGAGGAAGCAGCTAAGCAATTTGCATGACAAGTGGATGCAAATTCCTCACCAGAACAGCAACTCTGCAGCTTGCAGAGTGGAGACAGGTCTCTTTTCCAGGGACCTGCAGCACTCAGACCTAACAAATGGCCAAAAAGCTGTCTGCCTGTGCAGACAGCAGAGCAGATCATTACACTGTCTCAGAGATTTCAGCTGTCTGTTTCCACAGTTAGGAACATATTAAGGAAATGGAAGACCACAGGCTCAGGTCAAGTTAAGGCTCGAAGTGGCAGACCAAGAAAAATCTCAAATAGACAGAAGCGACAAATGGTGAGAACAGTCAACCCACAGACCAGCACCAAAGACCTACAACACCATCTTGCAGCAGATGGAGTCACTGTGCACCATTCTACCATTCATTGAGCACAAACACAAACATAGCCGTTTGAGGTATGCTAAAGCACATTTGGACAAGCCAGCTTAATTTTGGAATAAAGTGCTGTGGACTGATGAAACTAAAATTTAGTTATTTGGGCATAACAAGGGGCGTTATGCATGGAGAAAAAAGAACACAGCATTCCAAAAAAAAAAAACACCTGCTACCTACAGTAAAATATGGTGGTGGTGGTTCCATCATGCTGTGGGGCTGTGCAGGGACTGGGAATCTTGTCAAAGTTGAGGGGCTCATGGATTCCACTCAGTATCAGCAGATCCTGGAGACCAATGTCCAGGGATCAGTGACAAAGCTGAAGCTGCGCCAGGGCTGGATCTTTCAACAAGGCAACAACACCAAACACGGCACAACAAAATTCACTAAGGCATTCATGCAGAGGAACAAGTACAATGTTCTGGAATGGCCATTCCAGTCCCCAGACCTGAATATAATTTAAAATCTGTGGTGTGAATTAAAGAGAGCTGTCAATGCCCAGAAGCCATCAAGCCTGAATGAACTAGAGATGTTTTGTAAAGAGGAATGGTCCAAAATACCTTAAACCAGAATCCAGACTCTCATTGGAACCTACAGGAAGCATTTAGAGCAGGTATGTCAAACCGGTCCTACGAGGGCTGAGATCCTCACACATTTTTAATACTGCTCAAATTAATTGATGGGTTTGAATCAGGAAAGATGTGGTCCATCAGGTAGAGCACATTCCTTTCTTTCTCAGTCCATCCTAAACACTGGCATGGATCTGGCCCTCCAGGCCTGGAGTTCGATACATGTGATTTAGAGGCTGTAATTTCTGCAAAAGGAGGATCTACTAAATATTGATTTCAATTGTTGTGGTGCCCAAATTTTTGCACCTGCCTAATTTTGTTTAACCACTTCAGCCTACAGAGTTGAAATTTTTTTGCATCTGAGCAACTTTCACCTCCCATTCACTTGCCAATAACTTTATCACTACTCGGCACAATGAATGGATCTATATCTTGTTTTTTCCGCCACCAATTAGGCTTTCTGTGGGTGATACATTTTGCTGAAAATTAATTTATTCTAAATCAATTTTAACAGGAATATTAAGAAAGAAATGGAAAGAATTATTATTTCCCAGCTTTTGGCCATTATAGTTTGATATTCATACATGCTACCATAATTAAAACCCATGTACTTTATTTGCCAATTTGTCCTGCTTATTACACCATTTAAATTATGTCCCTATCACAATGTATGGCGCCGATATTTTATTTGGAAGTAAAGGTGCATTTTTCAATTTGCGTCCATCGCTATTTACAAGCCCATCATTTTTAAAAAATATATTAATACACTCCTTTGACATGCATATTTATAAAGTTCAGACCCTTGGGTAATTATTTATGTTTTTTTTTTTTTTTATTTATGTAAAATTTTTTTTTTTAGTTAAAAATTGTATGTGGGTAATTTTTGGTGTGGGAGGTAAACAGTTATTTTTTAATGTAAAAAAGTGTATTTTTGTAATGTAAATGTATGTGGGTGTAATTTACTATTTGGCCACAAGATGGCCACAGTCAAATAGTCCTGGGAGCGATCGAGCTCGCTCCCAGGAAGAAGATTGAAGCAGGGGAACTTTTTGAAACGCAGAAAAGCTGCAGCGTCTGGAGAGACGCTGTCGTCTTTTCTCCGGGGGGGATCCGATCAGTGAAAGGGATCTATAATCCCTTTCACTGTTTGCTGGGCTAACGGCCGGTAGCGGGAGCGCGCACGGGGGGGGGGGGCGCGGGAGCGCACGCGACCCGCGGGAGTGCGCGCAGCCTAACTGGATGAAAAATTTCGTCCAGTTAGGCTGAAGTGGTTAAACAATTATTGCACACTTCCTGTAAATCCAATAAACTTAATTTCACTTGTCAAATATCACTGTGTGTGTCTACTATATGATGTATTTAACTAACATTTTTTATTGTAACAACCAACGATTTATATAGGAAAATCATGACGATTAAAAAGGTTGCCCAAACTTTCACATCCCACTGTAGCATCGACAGTCAAAATGTTCATAAAACTATAAAACAAAGTTCAATATCTTCAAGGCTTAGTATAAATAATCTTAGGATATTTACTCAGGATTCTCTGCGCTGAACTTTCTCTTTTTAAAGTGCTAGTGCTTTGTTACCCTATGGCAGTGTGCTTACTGCCGAGGTTGGCGCCGATCGCGAGCGTTTTGTGATTAGTGCCAATCAAAAAAAACATGTTACCTGCAGCATTTTTAATGTGATTTGGGAGTGATCGCTAATCGCGGTAAAATCACTTGAGCAAAACTATAGCGCTAAGAGCTAGTGTTTTGCTTCAGATGTAAGAGCTTTTGTGTAGGACATCCTTACTATGATGGGGGTTCCTCAACTAGGACAGCTTTCTCTGATGTTAAAAATCTAAACATGAAGTGGGCACTTTGCCCATGGCTCCTCCCTGGGGCCTAGTCAGAATGCCCCACCATCACCCCTTCCTTATAGCAATACATTGCTTCATACCATGCAGAGAAAATACATTGCAGGTTACAAATAAATTGTAGAACTATACCTTTCAATGGATCATTGAAAAAAAGTTCCAGGATCCAGTGTATGTATACAGTAGAATCTCTTCATAGTAAACTCTGATATAGTAAACCTCTGGATATAGTAAACTCAGTCATCAGGACCCAGCAAATGTATCTGTATAAACAGGGGCGCCGCGAGGCATAAAGTGAACCAAGCGGTCGCTTGGGGCCTAAAGATAGTAGGGGCCTCGGCGGCTCAGTGACGTCGGCGTGACGTCACTGTTTTCCCGCAGACCCGCGGGGCTGGCAGGGCTACGGGAAGATGGCCGCCGCCGAAGCCCTGCTCTGGAGACTATGTCTCCAGTACAGGGCTTCGGGTGGCCATCTTCCCGTAGCCCTGATTCAATCAGCGCGGGAGATTGGAGGAAGGAGGGAGCTCCGTGGGAACTGCGCGCCTGAGGAGCCGGCCAGGAGAGGAGAGGAGACGGGGAGAGAAGACTTCTGCCAGTGCCAGGTGAGTAAATTCTTTTCTTTTTGCATCTCTGAAAATGTGCCCTAATTGCGTTTGATTTCTGCTGAACTGTGCCCTAATAGTGTTTGATTTCTGCTGAACTGTGCCCTAATAGTGTTTGATTTCTGCTGAACTGTGCCCTAATAGTGTTTGATTTCTGCTGAACTGTGCCCTAATTGTGTTTGATTTCTGCTGAACTGTGCCCTAATTGTGTTTGATTTCTGCTGAACTGTGCCCTAATTGTGTTTGATTTCTGCTGAACTGTGCCCTAATTGTGTTTGATTTCTGCTGAACTGTGCCCTAATTGTGTTTGATTTCTGCTGAACTGTTCCCTTATTGTGTTTGATTTCTGCTGAAAATGTGCCCTAATTGCGTTTGATATCTGCTGAAAATGTGGCCCTAATTGCGTTTGATTTCTGCTGAAATGTGGCCCTAATTGCGTTTGATTTCTGCTGAAAATGTGCCATAATTGCGTTTGATTTCTGCTGAAAATGTGCCCAAATTGCGTTTGATTTCTGCTGAAATGTGGCCCAAATTGCGTTTCATTTCTGCTGAAATGTGGCCCAAATTCTGTTTGTTTTCTGTTGAAATGTTGCACAAATTGCGTTTGTTTTCTGCTGAAATGTTGCACAAATTGCGTTTTTATTTTCTGGTGTCTGGGGTAACTGTTGCTGCATTTATTATTTAATGGTCATAGTTGGCTATATTTGCTGTGCTACGGTTAAGCGCCGCCCATACAATGTCATGGGCAAATCTATCCTTCGGCGCGGCGCGCTGCGCGCGCCTCAATCACCCCCACATCCATTTCCCCGCAAACAGCCCCGCCCCAATCCGCCCTCCAGCTCCACCCACATGCCATGGCCACGCCCACTTATGCGTGATAGCCACGCCCATTTTTCGCCGATAGGGCCACTTCCTACAGTCCGCTTGGGGCCACAAAAACCTTAGCTGCACCCCTGTGTATAAATATACAATGTATGACCAATTATGATATACATCAGTAAACCTCTGATATAGTAAACTTTTTTTTTCCTGGTCCATTAGAGTGTACTATAAAGAGATTCTACTGTATATATATATATTGTGTAACGTGTCTGACATTGTCTCTTGCCTGCTACCTTCTGTACTGCACCTGCTTGCATACAGTATGTGTTCATTTGTATATACAGTAATTCTTGTGTATGTATTTCGTTAGCTAGAGATTTAGGTTATCTGGGGTTTGTGTGCAGACTGTATTCTCTTGCATTCTGCTTTCCTTACATGTATGTTGTGTAAAGTGTGATTGTGCACACTGTGTTCCCTTGTATAGTGGTTTAATTGCATGCACATTATTTATAGAATGGTTTACAATAAACATTGCATGGCATTTCTTGTCTCTATCTCAATATTTGCTGCAAACTGTGATTATCTGCTGGTCCTCTGTCAAGGCTTGTAAGAATGTCAAGTGTTTGCACTCATTTTCCTTACTTAGGAGCTGTAGACCATAAGGGATGCTTATTTTAATCTTCCTGGTGATCTTCTGCCAGTCCATAACCTTTTCCTGCCCTGGCTGGATATTAAGATGCCATTGGGGATCCTGATCATTATTACAGTGGGTTGGAGGTTTGGCCCACATTCATTTTTTTAAATCAGTTTATTAAAAAAAATACTGTAAAATAAAATAAAGAAAAATTGCAATGATACTTTTAAAACAATTTTCCTAACAAAAATGTTGGATAAAATATTTAAAATGCATATCCATATACTATAAATGTATGGGTGCGACAGCTTTGCCTGCTACTGAGCAGATTAATACTGCATCATTGCTGATTGCCAGAATTTAGCTGGTGAAGTCCTGAACAACCATTACCAGCAGCTGACTTTGAATAAACCTAGCTGGTTTTTTTCTTAGTAAATGTGTAAACCAGTAAGATACATATATTGCCACACCAATAATATACTAATACATAATCTTAGTGTGCAACTCCGGGTAACAAAATGTAATGAGTGACTAATTTCAAAGCAGAAGTTCCTCAAAGAAAAAAGGAGCTAAGTCACCAATATTTTATATTATCCTTTATAAGTATCAAAAATAGCAACAATACATAAAATAGTACAATCAATTAAAAACACACAAAGCCTCCATTTTGGAGATGCATTTATAAAGAACGACCTTCTTATTATAGTTATTATAGTTAACTCCTGTAACTGCACAGTGTCAGGGACAGCAGTGGGACGATAATGTAACTCTCACTGACTTCTAATTCAAAATCCATAAATCTCTTGCTAAGCAAAGAACAACTTCTGAGTGCATGGAATAGATACAAGAGGTCAATAGCTCATGCATTGTGGCTCTGGAACTCTTTAGAAGACTTTGTCATTCAGCTGAAACAGTCAAAATGTTAAACCTACTTTTTTGGATTTTAAACACAAAATACAACTGTGGAGTTCTTAATAAAAATGCCATATGTAAGAGTAGGAGGATAGGTACAGTTTTTTATGTCATCAGTTTATTTTCAATTGAGGTTAACTTTAAGGATTCCTGAACTTTAATGAGTATGCAAGCCAGTTATTAAAGTGGCTATTTTGGGTGCCAAAGACATCCGGTAAGTTTGGACGCCACCATAGTCTCCCCTATTAAAGATGCAATTCGCTTCTAGAGGATGAAATAAAGTAATGAAGTTAAAATTACCGACATTTTACTTTTGGTGATACGGTAGTAGAATTGGTATAAATTCCAATATTTTACTATTGAGGATAATAAAATAAAATTACTGATATTCTACTACCATTATCACCGGTGCCCATTTTTGCTCATGCTATGTACACCCCAGGTATTTCTGTGATTAATACTAATTACAATATATTACAACTTAAAGGAGAACTACAGTGAAAAAAGTAAGTAGCTAAAATCTGACATAACAGACAGGTTTTGGACTAGTCCATCTGCTCATGGGGGTTTCTCAGGGTTTGCTTTGTTTTCAAAAGCATTCCCTGTATGGCAGTTGCTAAGTCTAAATGTCAAAATAGTGTGCAAGCTAGTAGGGAGGGTGGATGGTATCTAAACTATTCTGGCAGCCAAATTTAGAAACTGCAGTTCAGTAAATGCTTTTCAAAACAAACAAAACCCTGAGAATCCCCTATGAGGAGATGGACTAGTCCAAAACCTGTCGGTCCTGTCAGATTTTAACCGCTAACTTTTTTTCGCTATAGTGGTCCTTTAATATATGGTTAGGTAATTCACCACACACTATGTGCACATATAAATACATTTCAAAGAATGTACCAATACTTTCCAAATAAATCAAAAGTGCAAGTCCTGTGATAAAAAAAAATCAGTATGCTCATTGACATATAATGTTAATTAAAGATGGTGTATAATAACTTACTTAATATGTCAACTGTGTAGCCTAATTAAACAGACAAAGAAGAATAAAGCTGTGCTATTGCAAATATACATATCAAAATATCACCAACCTAGGTCCAAAGTGGTGACTCACTACTGCTGGTATGGGAATCGGGTCGGGGGAGGAGTTTAATAGCATTGGTGAATCACTTTTGGACCCAGGTTGCTAATATTTTGATATACATATGTGCAATAGTACAGCTTTATTCTTTTCATCTTCATGATGTTATTATTTACTATATTTGATTAACATTATATGCCTGTGAGCATACTGTTTTTTATCATAAACACTTGCACTTTTGGTATATATGGTAAGCATTCTGTAACTGTGTTCATATAGGCACATAGTATGCTGCAAAGTACCTAACTCAGTATGTTATTTAAGTTGTGCCATTGTTGTAATCAGTTTTTATCACTGATATGTCGAGAACCTCTTCTCTCCTAAGAGACACTGTGCATATAGGAGTTAACCATAGTTAAGATGTTGTTTTTCTTTTCTACAGTCACCCCTGAGGATGGGTGCTTAGCATAGCCTTTACATTGATTTTTAATCTTCAAATTATTGTTGCTAGTTTTGATACTTATAAAGGATTATATATATTGTTGGTGATGTAGCTTCATTTTGCTTTGGGGGACTTCTGCTTTGAGATGAGTACTTAGTAAATGTGTGTTTTGGTGTGTGCTTTTATGGTGCACTTATAAATCACTCTTGTTGTCTCCTTTGGCAAGCTCCTGTATTATCCACAGTACTGCCATCAGCACTGTTCTGCCTTCTAAGTCACCTGAATTGCACCTGCGCCGATAGCAGAATTGTGCACGTGCCACTGATCTTACAGGAAATGGTCAGAAGAGATAGCAAGTTTGCTTGTCTTAGCCAGCTTGTCTAGAGAAATAATTTTTAACAACCGCCCTTAAGGTGGCCATACATGGTACAATTTTTTCATACAATCTTACCATTTCTATGTAATATAAGGGAACTGCCTAAATTATTTTTTCAGTATATTCACTTCATTTACCCTTATACTACATAGAAATGGTAAAATTGTATGAAAAAATTGTACCATGTATGGCCACCATTAGCAACATGGCGAAGCTCAAAAAGGGGGCAACAGGCTTGTAATAGATCGCAGCAAGGCGTCTGATTCCGCGTCCAGCGCGGGGGTTTGCAAGCAGCAGCGTGCGTCTGGTGTGGCTGGGTCTGTTGGTTCACACAGGTTGAGGAATACGCGCACGCGCGCTGAGAGGCAGAACCTTTATGACAAATGAGGAGGGATCAGCTGACCAGGTTGGTCAGCTGACCTCAGAGCAAGTGGCTATTGGTTGATCGGTGATAGGTGGCGCCAGAGAGCGCCGCTCTATATATAGTTACGGCTGGTTGTCTGCCGTTGCGAACACTTACGTGAAAGCACTCAGACCATAGTCAGATCCCATAGTGTTTTAGAACCAGGAGGACCTGGGAATTCACACTGAGCCAGATTACTTCTGTGTTATCATTGTGTTATACTTCAGACTAGTTCCAGGGTGTTGAGACCACGGACCTCACACCCAAGACTAGGGATTCTGTGTTATCATTGTGTTATACTTCAGACTAGTTCCAGGGTGTTGAGACCACGGACCTCACACCCAAGACTAGGGATTCTGTGTTATCATTGTGTTATACTTCAGACTAGTTCCAGGGTGTCGAGACCACGGACCTCACACCCAATACTAGGGATACTGTGTACCATCATATTATACTTCAGACTAGTTCCAGGGTGTTGAGACCACGGACCTCACACCCAAGACTAGGCATTGTTTGATATCTGTTATGACCTATTGCATTTCTGACTATCCCTCTGCTTTCTGATTCGGTACCTACGCATATCTGATTACCTGTTGCCAACCCTGCCTGCCCTTGGTTACCGAATCAGCCTTCTGTCTCTGTACCTTGTCTGCCCGTGTGTTGCCGACCTGGCTTGCCCGACCTTGAGAGCTATCTCTCTCCATTGAGAGATTAGTCTCCAGACCTGCTTGTCACACCCACCTTCCAGGTGTCACTCAGCCACAGGTCCTTCCTGCTATCCAGCCTGGGGCTCCACCCCTTTGGATGTCTCAGGCTGCTGGAAGGTTTTTGCACTTCCCAGAGGGATTGTATTTCCCATACTCAGGGCAGTTTCTAGGCTAAATTTCACCCACGGCGAGGGTGCAAAAATCGCCCCTCCCCCCCCCACACACACACACCGTGGAGACAGGTATAGGTGCCCACAGTATAGGTTAGCTACGTAGGTGCCACCAGTATGTGTTAATTAGCTAGGTGCCTGCAGTATAGGTTAGATAGGTAGATGCCCCCAGTATAGGTTAGATAGGTAGGTGTCTGCTGCATAGGTTAGGTAGGTAAGTGACTGCAGTATAGGTTAGATAGGTAGGTGACTGCAGTATAAGTTATATAGGTAGGTGACTGCAGTATAGTTTAGGTAGGTAAGTGACTGCAGTATAGGTTAGATCGGTAGGTGACTGCAGTATAGGTTAGGTAGGTAAGTGACTGCTGTATATGTTAGATAGGTAGGTGCCAGTATAGGTTAGATAGGTAGGTGACTGCAGTATAGGTTAGGTAGGTAAGTGACTGCTGTACAGGTTAGATAGGCAGGTGACTGCAGTACAGCTTAGATAGGTAGGTGCCAGTATAGGTTAGGTAAATGACTGCAGTATAGGTTAGGTAGGTAAGTGACTGCGGTATAGGTAAGGTAGGTAATTAATTGCAGTATAGCATAGATAGGTAGGTGACTGCAGTATAGGTTAGGTAGGTAAGTGATTGCAGTATAGCTTAGATAAGTAGGTGCCTGCTGTATAGGTTAGGTAGGTAAGTGACTGCAGTATAGGTTAGGAAGGTAAGTGACTGCTGTATAGGTTAGGTAGGTAAGTGATTGCAGTATAGCTTATTAGGAAGGTGACTGCAGTATAGCTTAGATAGGTAGGTGCCAGTATAGGTTAGAAAGGTAGGTGCCTGCAGTATAGCTTAGATAGGTAGGTGACTGCAGTATAGGTTAGGTAGGTAAGTGACTGCTGTATAGGTTAGGTAGGTAAGTGATTGCAGTATAGCTTATTAGGAAGGTGACTGCAGTATAGCTTAGATAGGTAGGTGCCAGTATAGGTTAGAAAGGTAGGTGCCTGCAGTATAGCTTAGATAGGTAGGTGACTGCAGTATAGGTTAGGTAGGTAAGTGACTGCTGTATAGGTTAGGTAGGTAAGTGATTGCAGTATAGGTTAGGTAGGTAAGTGACTGCTGTATAGGTAAGGTAGGTAAGTGACTGCAGTATAGGTTAGGTAATTAGGTGCTGCAGTATAGGTTAGGTAGGTAAGTGACTGCAGTGTAGGTTAGGTAGGTGCTGCAGTATAGATTAGGTAGGTAGGTGCTGCAGTATAGATTAGGTAGGTAGGTGCTGCAGTATAGATTAGGTAGGTTAGGTAGGTGCTGCAGTATAGATTAGGTAGGTAAGTAGGTGCTGCAGTATAGATTAGGTAGGTAGGTGTTGCAGTATAGATTAGGTAAGTAGGTAGGTGCTGCAGTATAGATTAGGTAGGTAGGTAGGTGCTGCAGTATAGATTAGGTAGGTAGGTGCTGCAGTATAGGTTAGGTAGGTAGGTGTTGCAGTATAGATTAGGTAGGTGCTGCAGTATAGATTAGGCAGGTAGGTAGGTGCTGCAGTATAGATTAGGTAGGTAGGTGCTGCAGTATAGATTAGGTAGGTAGGTAAGTGCTGCAGTATAGATTAGGTAGGTAGGTGCTGCAGTATAGATTAGGTAGATAGGTAGGTAGGTAGGTAGGTAGGTGCTGCAGTATAGATTAGGTAGGTAGGTGCTGCAGTATAGATTAGGTAGGTAGGTAGGTGCTGCAGTATAGATTAGGTAGGTAGGTGCTGCAGTATAGATTAGGTAGGTGCTGCAGTATAGATGAGGTAGGTAGGTAAGTAGGTGCTGCAGTGTAGGTAGGTAGGTGCTGCAGTATAGGTTAGGTAGGTAGGTAGGTGCTGCAGTATAGGTTAGGTAGGTAGGAAGGTGCTGCAATATAGGTTAGGTAGGTAGGAAGGTGCTGCAGTATAGATTAGGTAGGTAGGTAAGTGCTGCAGTATAGATTAGGTAGGTAGGTAGGTGCTGCAGTATAGCTTAGATAGGTAGGTGCTGCAGCGTGGTGGGAGCGGGCATAATAGTAATAACTCACCTTTTTCTTCAGCAGAATAGCCGATCTCATCCCACGCTGCTTCAATGTACTTCCTTTCCCGGCATCTGTCTCAGTAACAGCGCCCCCTGTGTTGACATGCGGAACATCAACACAGGGGGCGTTGTTACTGAGACAGATGCCGGGAAAGGAAGTACATTGAAGCAGCGTGGGACGAGATCGGCTATTCTGCTGAACGAAGGTGAGTTATTACTATTATACCGGCTCCCACCGCCACAGCGCCGCCCTCAGGCCGCAACAATACAGCGCCCCGGGCGATTGCACGCATCGCACACCCATAGAAACGGGGCTGCCCATACTGCCAAGGACCACCTGCTCCTCGGGTGGTCCCACTCAAAGTCATTACTGTTGCACCAAACACTCACACTATATAGGTGTCCAGAGGTTATTTATACTTGGATTATTGGTGATTCTGCAGATCATCAATAATCAGGTATATATCTGTATTCTTGGTGATACTGTAGATCACCAATTATCAGATTCTCTCTGTGTGCTGACACCGATCGTTACAAGGCTTAACATTAATAATTAGAAACAAGTAGCTTTGCATATAAAGAGCATTTACCACCAACCTTCAGTTCCCGTTTAATAGAGATAAATGTTTATTGAAGTATAAGAAAGGTCTCATAATTGTTTTAAATAGATATCCTCTAATTTATCAAGGAAAGCGCAGAGTTGTTTTTATATAATCCTATTAAAGGTGTGTGCATGACTATAATCTAAACTAGCAGTGGCTGGATAGTGTACTGGTTTAGGGCTGTGCCTCTGACACAGGAGACCTGGGTCTGAATCTTGGCTCTTCCCCATCAGTAAGCCAGCACCTATTCAGTAAGGAGACCTTGGCAAGACTCCCTAAAACTGCTATTGCCTATAGAGCGCACCCTAGTGGCTATAGCTCTGACGCTTTGAGTCCACCAGTAAAAAAGTGTGATATAAATGTTCTGTGTAAACTAGAACATTCTAAACTAGACTAGAATGCAACCACTAATTTATTCACCTTTCAGCTACACTACTATTATTATTATTATTATTATTATTTAGTATTTATATAGCGCCGACATATTACGCAGCGCTGTACAGTATATATATATATATATATATATATATATATATATATATATATATATATATATATATATATATCTTGTCACTATTCTAACATTATCAAGGCAGTTGTAATGTTGACACTCAGTAGCAAATACTTTGGGGAAAAAAACTCCAATTTACATTTTTTTTCTCAATCACTCATGTTTAGCAGCTTTTTTTTTTACATTAGTAAATCAACCCCTCATTCCGCTATGAGTTAATGCTGAAAATTCCCTCTTTGCTTAGAATAACAATTTGACAGCTCACATTTTAGCCTAGTTGTGATGCTATATTTTCCCATCACAATGGTACTGAGAATGGAATGTTCTGCTCTAAACCTCAGACACATCCATATTTATAATGGCTGAACAATGACTGAAAGCTGAATGACTTAGGAAAAAAACTCTGATAAGTACATTAAATTCATATTCATGTGAACCTGTGCATCAATAGAAGGGATAAGAATCGAGGCATTTTTCTTTCTTTTCTACAAATCAAATAAAATGGACAATGTCAAAAATGTCCTTAAATTTGGTTTAACAATTTTAAGTGCCATAACTGAATTTTAAACCTTCATAATCCTAAACTTTGCTGTTCATTTTCAAGACTTAATGAAAGAATAACACGTTTCAAGTGTGCTATATAGAAGATTGAAACAACACCAAAAAAAAGTATGCCTAAAAGATATCAGTAAATCCATAACCACCCCCCCCCCCCCCCCCCCCCAGCAGTGATGAGCAAAAATACTGATATTTTTGCTCATTTGACTTTCGACGAAAATGCCATGAAAAATAATTTAATAAATAAAAATAAACAGGTATTGTGGTAAAAATAACAGTTTTTCACTGTAAAAATAATGATTTTTCATGAATTTTTTCACAAAAATGTTCTCAAAATCGAAAATGCTATTTTTCGATGTGAAAATGACTTTAGCAAAAAAATAGAGATACTCATTTAAGAATAGGAAGGCTCTGGAGCAGAAGGTAGTTTGGAGGCGCCCGTGATTATACAACCTGGCTTATATACAGCTGTTATGAATTATATGGTAGAAAAATAATAACACTTCTCCTACCTTAAAGTCGAGATTCTCAAAGTCAAAATAATGGTAAAACTTCTTTTACTTTTAATAGTAATGAACACTTGACAACTCTTCTACATCTTAGAAGCTTAGCTTCCTTTTCAAATCTGCCAGTGTGGTACATTTTTAACTAATGTGTGGATACTGGCCATCTGGAATACCTTAAATTGCATTTGAGGATGAAAAATATTAGCCTGAAGTATCATGTTTGTAGAAGTTTCTTTGCTATAAAATGTAATGGATATTGAGCCTTTGTTGGTTCAGGCAGATTATAACAATTTCCACACTGTTGGGCTTCTTCCAAAAATAGATGATGTTCCCACACCTACAGGTACAGGTTCACCAGCGATGAGGCACAAACCTACAACAAACACCCCTCTGATATTTTTGAATGGGTGGGGGAGAAAAGGAGCTTACAGCCACCAAAATAACTATGTCACTTTAGGAGCGCCAAATGATTCTTCCAACAATATATTTGATTAATGAATAGTGATTTGAACCATGAAGCAAATCAAAGACTGGGTGGACCATAAACTAAGTCTGTTTCTCCTTTATTATTTTCTTGCACTCTATTTATTTTCTTTTTACTAAATGATGTGTAAAAATTGGTTAATCCAAATCTCTGATATGTTCTAACTAGAAATAAAGCCTCTTTAAAGAAGCTACCATAATGTAAAACTTATGCCATCTGCTTGGGTGTAGCAGTGAATGAAGTAAACATTTTTGAAAGGTCAGCCTTACAGAAAAATTGTTTTGTTTTGATTCAAATACATAGTGGTTGTTACCTGTCGAGGGTTATATGCTCAGTTGACCTAATTGAGGAATAGCCACAATCAGCCTGATGGGCTTACATTGTTGCTAACTTGAAAATCTCTGTGCAAGGTAATTCTGGTAGTTTGTCCATCTCCAATATTTTTGATGAAAGACAGTAATTTTATCAGTTTTCAAGTATTTATGGACTCAATGGCATGTACAAACATTAAACTTTTGATAGCCAGAACAGTGCGCAGCGCCGGATTGCGCAATCCCCAGCGGCACTACTTTGCACGCATGGCCATTCCAGCACTGCACCGCTTTGTGAAGGCCAACGTGGAGCGTGGGCTGGATCATGTGGTGGGTGAGCGGGTCCATGTGACCATGGACTCCTGGAGCAGCAGGTTCGGGACAGGTCGCTATCTGTCCTTCACGGCGCACTAGGTCAGTTTGGTGGAAGGGGTTGAGGAGGGGACAGCAGCATTATCACCCCAGTGGGTGGTGCCACCCCGCAGCAGGGTCAGGGGAAGTGCAGCAGGTTCCAGCTCTGATCCAATTCTATCCTCTGGCAAACCCGCCGCCAAACACCCCTGCCTCAGCAGCAGCGTGAAGGCCCGCCACTGCCAAGTGCTGCTGCAGATGGTCACCCTGGGGAAGAACAAGCTTACGGCAAACCACATCCTGGCCAAGCTCCGAGAGCAGGAGAGGAGTTGGCTGACCCCCAGAGACCTCAGAGTCGGAGAGGTGGTGGCCGACAATGGGGCAAACCTGATTGCCGCCATCCACCGGGGAAACCTCACCCACATCCCCTGTCTGCCCCACGTCCTGAACCTGGTGGTGCAGAAATTGCTGCGCACCTACCAGGGGATGGACATTCTTTTGGGAGCGGCAAGGAAAACCGTCTGTCATTTTCGCCGCTCGGGTGGTGCCACAGCATCCCTGGATGCTGGAGCTGAACCTCCCACGACACCAGCTCATCATAGACATTCCAAAACGTTGGAATTCCACCCTGGCAATGTTGGAACGTCTGGTTGAACAGAGGCGGGCTGTCAACCGCTACCTGGCCAAAGCCACCATGGAGGCCAACTTCATCCGCCCTGCTGAGTGGGGAAAAATTCAGCTGGTGTGCTTGGTGCTGGCACCCTTCCTGGAGGCCACCAACATGGTCAGCCGGGATCATGCATCACTGTGTGAGTGGGTGACCATGGTGTGCATGCTGGACAAGGTCCTTGATGCTCTGCTGGAAGTGGGGGAGGCAGCCTTGATCCAGCAGGAGCAGCAGCAGCAACCTTCACAGTCCACCTCTGTGCGGCAGGAGGAGGAGTTTGAGGACTTGGAGGAGTTGGAGGTCCTGACCTTGAAGAGGAGGGGGCACAGTGGAGTGCAGCTGCAGTGGTGCAGGGGTGGAGAGAGCAGGAGGAGGAGCAGGAATCAGAGGAGGAGGACAGCACTGGGGGTGATGAAGATGTGTATGTGTCAGCAGAGATGGCAGCCCTCTTCCCCATGGCAGCGCACATGCTGCAGTGCCTGCGCAAAGACCCAAGGGTGAAGCAGATACGTGCTCGGGAGGACATCTGGATCACCCTGATGCTGGACCCACGGCTGAAGGGGAAGCTGGCTCAGTTCCTGCCTGGAGGAGGAGACCCTGTGTGCCGAATGAGGTACTTGCAGCGGCTTCTGGTTCGGCGCTTGGAGGAAGCCTTCCCCCGGACTCCCACCCCCTGCTGTCACAGTCCAGCCAGCACAGCAGCAGGTGCCTGCATCCAGCAGCAGCAGGCGCCCAACAAACCTGCTGTCTCTGATAAAGGCGCTCTATGCCACGCCAGTACCGCTGCCGACTGAGGAGGTGCCTGCAGCAGCATCCGGCTATCAAAGCCAGAACCAGCACCTGACCGAGATGGTGGCTGACTACATGGGGTCCTAAAGCGGGCTTGACACCGACGCACCTGTGGACCCCTTGGATTACTGGGTTAAGCACCTGGATATCTGGAGCGAGCTGGTGCAGTACGCCCTTAAAGTGCTGTCCTGCCTGCCTTCCAGTGTGCTGTCAGAAAGGTGCTTCAGTGCGGCTGGTGGCGTGGTCACTGAGAATCACTCTTGTCTGCCCAGCCAGTCTGTGGACAGACTGACTTTTTTAACAATGAACCAGGCTTGGGTGGTTGGTGAGTTCCTGGCCCCTGTTGTTGGCAAGAGGGGGAAATGAAGTGGCTGAGTGGCTGAGTGGGAATCACCTTGCCTACCTCACCACCCTTTACCACCACAACCTCCTGGCTCCATCTTCATTAAGCCAGGTTTAAAAAATGTTTACAGCCGTGTACCATGCTTATCTCATCATGTCACATATAACTTAAGCTACAATTTAATGTCTGTAGAGGCATCTCCCATATTATATGCTTGTTAAAATATAAGCAACAAGCATAGTCCATGTCAGACTTTCTTCAGTCATTTGCTTTATCCTACCCTCCTGCCGCTCCTACCTCTTCCTCTTCCTTAAAGGGAAGGTTCAGGGAGGGTGGGTAAAAAATAAAAATCAATTTCCACTTACCTGGGGCGTCCTCCAGCCTGTGGCAGGCAGGAGGTGCCCTCGCCGCCGCTCCGCAGGCTCCCGGTGGTCTACGGTGGCCGAACCGACCTGGCCAGGCCGGCAGCCAGGTCGGACTCTTCTGCGCTCCAAGGCCCGGAACTTCTGCGTCCCACGCCGGCGCGCTGACGTCATCGGACGTCCTCCGGGCTCTACTGCGCACTTGGATTTGCTGACAGTGCACGACCTGGTCAGCAAATCCAAGAGGTCACAGGAAAGAAAAGGAGGGTCCGCACTTGTCCCGAGGAGCAACCTTTATTGAATGGACTTATCCATAAACAGCCAAGGCAACATTAGATAGCTTACATGTTTTGGACTATCTGTCCTTAATCATAGCTTCTATGATAGATAGAGCTATGATTAAGGACAGATAGTCCAAAACATGTAAGCTATCTAATGTTGCCTTGGCTGTTTATGGATAAGTCCATTCAATAAAGGTTGCTCCTTTGGACAAGTGCGGACCCTCCTTTTCTTTCCTGTATATATGACTATGGTAGGAATTAGATTCTAAGCTCCTTCGATGGACAGCTTGGCATCAAAACAGCTCTATCCTAAATCAACACCAATCAGGAATTCAGAATTCAGACATACACAGCTCCTACCTTGTGCACAGCTTTGGTGTGCTAATCAATGGGGAATTGAGCTTCAGAAACCAAATTTCGACTGGAGTCAAATCTTCCTACTTTCATTGCAAAAATTAAACATCTGATTCCCCCAGAGGATCTTCCAACCCTAGTTCATGCCTTCATCACATCACGGCTGAAGTACTGCAATGCCCTTTATGCAGGCCTCCCAAAGGACCTGTACCACCTGCAATTAGTACAGAATGGTGCTGCCAGATTGCTAACAAATCAGCCTCGCCACTGTCACATTACACCAATCTTCGCTCACTGCACTGGCTACAAGTAAAATAGAGAATACTCTTCGAGATTGGACTGTTGACATTCAAATCCCTGCACAATTTGGGCCCTGGATACATGAAGGACTTGCTGAAGCTGCACCACACCTCTCACAACCTCAAATCAGCAGGTTCCATAAACTTGGTCACTCCCAGAGTGCACCTCAAAACTTTTGGAGCCAGAGCTTTCTGTCATGCTGCCCCTACCTTTGGAACTCCCTACCACCCCCAGTAAAGACAGCCCCTTCCCTAGTGTTATTCAAATCAAGACTAAAAAGCCACCTGTTTAGCCTGGCATTTCCGGTACCGTTCTTCTACTGTACCACAATTTACCAATCAACCAATTATTGGTCTGAGCCATGCTTATGCGTTTTGAGTCCTATGGAAGAAAATCACTTTACAAATGTTATCTGTTGTTATTTGTTGTTGTTGACAGTTAAGGTAGCCATACACTGGTCGATTTGCCATCAGATTCGACCAACAGATAGATCCCTCTCTGATCGAATCTGATCAGAGAGGGATCGTATGGCTACCTTTACTGCAAACAGATTGTGAACCGATTTCAGCCTAAAAACCGTTCACAATCTGTTGTGGTGGTGGTGGTGGTGCTGCCGCGCTCCCCCCGCCCGCATACATTACCTGCTCCGCCAGCGCGACTCCAGTCCCCAGGTCTCCACTGTCTTCTCCGCTCTGGTCTCCAGGTCCAGCATGCTTTACTTCTTCCTGCCCGGCAGAAAGTTTAAACAGTAGAGCGCCCTCTACTGTTTAAACTTCCTGCCGAGCAGGAGGAACTGAAGCATGCCGGAGACCAGCGCGGACACGGAGCAGCGGTGACCGGGGGTAGTCGCACTGGCGGAGCAGGTAATGTATTGCCGCTCTATTGCGTCGGTCGGCAGGCACTTGAACGCCACTAGCGACGCGCTCCCTACTCGCGGGCAATCGACGGTAATTTTCCGTACGGAGCGATCGAAGGGATCGGACGAAATGGAGCGAAATTCAGCGTGTAGCGCGAACGATTGGCAGCAGATTCGATCCCAGTGATCGAATCTGCTGTCGAAACGGCGGCAAATCGGGCCAGTGTATGGCCAGCTTTAGTGACAAGACTACAGTATATTCTCTATAAAGCGCTGAGGAAGATGTCAGCGCTATATAAATACAAAATAATAATAATTTCAGATTATATAATGTCTGTAAAAATTTAGCTGTGTATACTCAGTATATAATTGTTATTATTCTCACACTCATGATCCACTATACAAGGCATATGGCATTCTTACAAAGACTAAACACTATTTGCCAAAGTTCAGCATTATTTGGATTTTTCCTGGCTGAGCTTGCATCTATAATGTCAATTTCATAGCATTTTCATTTTTGAAAGACTAGTGTGATAAATACCTAGGTACATTTTGCAAATTAACCAAATTGAAGATTATCTTTAAAGTAGAGATGCCTGTATATCCGTATTCACCAAATTAGCTTCATGATAGTAATACTCTCAAAAGATTACAAAATGAAATAATCAAACTGTTAGTTAATCAGTCTTAAACACTCGTCCATTGTTTAGTAGTAATAAGATTTTCATCTCCTGTCTCTAGATTCTTTTGAATCGCAACTGCTAAAAATCAGATGATAAGCTGCACAAAATATGACACATAAAATGCAATTCGAATTCTTGTTACATGTGTCATGTTGTTGACTTAAAAAAAAATCTTATCTTTCGAGCCATGTAGAAATAAGACTTGCTCAGAATGTCTTTGTGTTCCTTTCAGTATAAGGCCTAAAATGATCAACACTGCAGAATGGATTAAAAAAATGGTAAAGCTGAATCACCTTGAAATGAACTCTAAATATTGAGTCTAGTGAACTAAAAATGTATTTGTCATGTTAAAGTCGGCAGAAAGAATTCACCAATATCAGTGGTGTGTAGATCAGTGTGGCATATGGTGTAGCATCAGTAGATGAACAGTATTATGGACTTACAGAATTAAAGGGCAATAATACTAAGTGGTATTAAAATACAGCACGGTCATTTGTTTTAGTGTGATTATTTGTTACAGTTTTCTGAAACCCTTAGGTAATCTATTTCTTTGAAAAACATATGGGCTAATACTGTTAAATGTTGAATCATTTTGAATAATCAATACTACAAATATAACTTAGAATGCAGCACAAAAAGGATTTTCTACGTCTCTGATATTTAATTCATAATTAATTGCTGTTGGTGTTAAAATACACCATGGTGCTCAGCTGGGCAGCCAATGTTTTTTTTTAAATCATTTTCATTGACTAGGGTGCGTTCATGTATAGTTAAATAGGTAGCATTACATAAGGTGTAGGTGTATATATAGTTTACAAAAGTGCAGAAAGATAAATATTAAAGAGAACTTGAAACATATTAATTTTTCAGCACCTGGAAATTGAAAGAGTACTAAAAAAAAGTACATAAAGCAGTAATATCAAGCCTATTTTGAGTATTCTCTGCCTTGCTGGAGGCTTAAAAGATTTTTTTTTTTTGCTAAGGTATGAAAAAAATCTCCTGTGAGAAAACTCAGGAGAAAAGTTAATGTACAGTAATCAGAGTTCTAGTATGAATGAGGCCAAATGGCCATAGTATTTCACCAAGTTCTATCACTAACTTACCCCAACCCATATTTAATTCCCTGATGCCTTAATGCATAACAATTCTGTTATATTTTAATGTACTGTGGCGTGATCCTGTTTGGGTTTGTTTGTTTAAGTTTAGTATTTATTGAAAAATAGATTTTTATCCATCAAAGACTTCAAGAAATCAAAAGTTATATACAGTGGCTTGCAAAAGTATTCGGCCCCCTTGAAGTTTTCCACATTTTGTCACATTACTGCTACAAACATGAATCAATTTTATTGGAATTCCACACGAAAGACCAATACAAAGTGGGGTACACATGAGAAGTGGAATGAAAATCATACATGATTCCAAACATTTTTTACAAATAAATAACTGCAAAGTGGTGTGTGCGTAATTATTCAGCTCCCTTTGGTCTGAGTGCAGTCAGTTGCCCATAGATATTGCCTGATGAGTGCTAATGACTAAATAGAGTGCACCTGTGTGTAATCTAATGTCAGTACAAATACAGTTGCTCTGTGACGACCTCAGAGGTTGTCTAAGAGAAAATTGGAAGCAACAACACCATGAAGTCCAAAGAACACACCAGACAGGTCAGGGATAAAGTTATTGAGAAATTTAAAGCAGGCTTAGGCTACAAAAATATTTCCAAAGCCGTGAACACCCCACGGAGCCTTGTTCAAGCGAACATTCAGAAATGGAAGGAGTATGGCACAACTGTACACCTACCAAGACAAGGCCGTGCACCTAAACTCACAGGCCGAACAAGAAGAACCCTGATCAGAAATGCAGTTAAGAGCCCCATGGTAACTCTGGACGAACTGCAGAGATCTACAGCTCAGGTGGAGGAATCTGTCCATAGGACAACTATTAGTCATGCACTGCACAAAATTGGCCTTTATGGAAGAGTGGCAAGAAAAAAGCCGTTGTTAACAGAAAAGCATAAGAAGTCCAGTTTACGGTTTGCCACAAGCCATGTGGGGGACACAGCAAACATGTGGAAGAAGGTGCTCTGGTCAGATGAGACCAAAATTGAACTTTTTGGCCAAAATGCAAAACACTATGTGTCGCGGAAAACTAACACTGCACATCACTTTGAACACACCATCCCCACTGTCAAATATGGTGGTGGCGGTATCATGCTCTGGGGGTGCGTCTCTTCAGCAGGGACAGGGAAGCTGGTCAGAGTTGATGGGAAGATGGATGGAGCCAAATACAGGGCAATCTCGGAAGAAAACCTCTTGGAGTCTGCAAAAGACTTGAGACTGGGGCAGAGGTTCACCTTCCAGCAGGACAACGACCCTAAACATAAAGCCAGGGCAACAATGGAATGGTTTAAAACAAAACATATCCATGTGTTAGAATGGTCCAGTCAAAGTCCAGGTCTAAATCCAATCGAAAATCTGTGGCAAGATCTGAAAACTGCTGTTCACAAACGCTGACCATCTAATCTGACTGAGCTGGAGCTGTTTTGCAAAGAAGAATGGGCAAGGATTTCATTATAGTATAGACATACCCTAAAAGACTGGCAGCTGTAATTGCAGCAAAATGTGGTTCTACAAAGTATTGACATAGGGGGGCTGAATAATTACGCACACCCCACTTTGCAGTTATTTATCTGTAAAAAATGTTTGGAATGATGTATGATTTTCATTCCACTTCTCATGTGTATACCACTTTGTATTGGTCTTTCATGTGGAATTCCAATAAAATTGATTCATGTTTGTGGCAGTAATGTGACAAAATGTGGAAAATGTCAAGGGGGCCGAATACTTTTGCAAGCCACTGTACATTAAATTATGGTGAAATACATATAGTAAGACTCTGGGCATTTGGACCTACACCCTTCCCTTCTGACATTTTTTCCTCTCTCTCTGAGCTGGTGCACACCTAGAGCACTTTTGAGCGCTTTTCAAAAAGCGAACACTTTTAAAAGTGCTTGGCTAATGTTTTTCTATGGGTTGGATAATACCAGAGTGATGTGATTTTTAGAGAAAAGCAAATGCGGGCCCTGCAGCATTTTTGAGGTGATGCAGCCTCAATGTTAAGCATAGGAAACGTGGAAAATCACCTTAAAGAGACACTAAAGCAAAAAAAAAAAAAATATGATATAATGAGTTGGTTGTGTAGTACGGATAATTACTAGAACATAAGTAGCAAAAAAAATCTCATATTTTTATTTTCAGTTATACAGCTTTTTTTTTTTTTTTTTTTTTTTTTTTTTTTTTATACCATTGCATCATTCTCAAATATTTGTAGTTTACACACTACTCAGCATTCTAAATGTTTTTTTACAGAACAGTCAGTGAACTTTTGACCTGTCATGAACTGTTCTCTGCAAAAGAAATAACAATACAGTTAAGATAACAACCTTCAGAACACAGAGCTCTCTGCGACTTGAAAGTCGTGGAGCTCAATGGCAATTTGCATAGATAACAACTGGAGTTTCTTAACTCTTCCTGTACTGGAAACAACATTAGACTTATGTCTCTGCTCCTAATGCTTTATTTTTTAGCTGTACTACACATACAAATCATTATATCATACCGTATATACTCGACTATAAGTCAAGAAATTTAGTATAGATAAAAGTGGAGGGGTCGCCTTATACTCGAGTCAGTCCTAAATGTCCCACTTATAACAGGGTGGGGGGAGGGCGCCTCTCTCTCTCCCCCTCTGATGTAGCTATCATGCTGTAAATCTCCCCCATTCCCTTCCCCCCATCGGCTTGCAAAGGGGGGCTGCCTCTCTTCCCCCTCTGTGTAATTAATGTTCAGTGGTGCCGCAGCAGAAGCCGACAAGTTTTATTGCCAGCGCGGTATCCTCTATACTCCTTCCTTTCATGCCGCTCTCTGTCCAACAGTACAGTCCGACTCCCGATGTCACATGACACATGAAGTTACAAGACATCGGGAACCGGAGCTGTACTGTTGGACAGAGAGAGGCATAAACGGAGAGTGTGTAGAGGATTCAGCACTGGCAATGGAACTGCTGATTTGCGGTGATTACACTGACAGGGAGAGTGACTCATTGCCCAGCCATCACAGCAGAAGCAGGACAGCGGCGATCGCATTCTGCAGAAGAGCGGCTCATTACACAGCCATGTACGGGGGGGAGCGCTGTCTCCTCAAATGCCTGCAGGGTGGAGAGTGCTAGGGTCCTTTTGAAGTAACCGCACTGGATGAACAGAGGTGACAGCGCGAGTTTTCACAGGCTTGATTTATGGAGAGCAGGGTGAAGGGGCAGGATTAAACCGACGGTTAGTTTACCTGCCTAGGCTTCCCCTATGCTGTATTTCTACTTGCAGAAGTCCATCACGGTTTAGTGCCTGGGCTGATGCTCCAGGACATAGTGATATGAGAATATTTAAAGGTACATGCAAGATAATGAAAATAATTACACACTGAAGCATCTGTATCATTGATGTAAATACTATGGGGGTGATTAAAAACTAAGTGTTTCGCGGTAGTGGTCCTTTAAATGACACAGAAGTTGCAGTCACATGACTGTCCAAACTACTGCCTCGCAGGTCTCTGACCACCCCAACTTGCTACTTCAGTGAGCGTTAATAACATGACTACATGACTAAACCAGTTATTTATAATTATGATTCTGCATCAGCAATAGGGAGTAGTTGAGGGTTAAGTGGTTATTATTTGTTTGTGCATGGGTGTGTGCCATAGATAATGCATGGTGGGGCTTGAACTGCAAACTCTGCTTCCATCAGTAGTTTACGCTGAACAACATTCTTCTGCCGGATATATAATTAAAAAAGCTCTTTGCTCTAACAAGTGTTATTTAAAAATTAACTTGTTAGTTTTCACGCTAACAAGGAAGAGAACTGTACTCTGCAGGAAAACAATTTATTTTTAAAACCGAAAGTTATCTCAGTAATTTAGATATGAAACAATTTCCTGACATAACTGCTAGCAGGTCTGTGCAAACAAAGCATTTGAAAATGACAGTTAAGGCTTTGCTACAAAAGCAAGCTCTCAGCTGCTGTCTTTTTGTGTTTTGTCTTAAGCATAATATGAACATGTACGAAGATGTGATGTGTACAGCAGCTTATGGCTTAGTTTGATAAAATTAGACACTAAATTGTAGGGCATAATTAAATGGATCCCTGGTGATTAGGATTGTAAATTGCTGTGAATTTTTTATGATAGGAGCATGGAAATTATGATATCATTAGAACTCTGCATTTTTATTGAACTATTAATACAGACATTTTCTCTTGGTAGATAAAGAGTATTGTTTAACTAAAGAGGATCAAGATTCATGTAAATATGAGCTACATCAGTCTCTGCATTAAAATGTATATTGGATGGATTTTCTTTTATTTGTTGTCATTGTTATATATTAGAGACATAAGAAAATTCCTTTTGAGCAATGATGTATAAAATCATAGGCCTTAGAATTAGACAGTATATACGACATGAGTTTACAGTCAATGAGATGCTGAAATAGCTAGTCTATCTTAACTGTTCATGTGGAAGAAATGAAAGCTGTGCTTTACATCTTTGGAGACTTGCATTTCCTCTTTTTGAAATTGCACTTTTTAAGTGTTAGTGTTATCATACTTAAAGTGGACCCAAATTAAAAATACAAGATTTCTGAAATAATTTCTACTATTTTCTAAATTATAATAATAAATAGCAGCCTTTTTACAGCTGCATGATGACAAATATAAAATATTTTACATTTATTGGAGGAACCCCTCCCTTCCTTTTATATTGCCGGGACAGAATCCGGCAAACTGGTGGAGTAGGTGGTGTCCGGTAAAGGAGGAATTGCTGATGGGTGCCACCTGCTTAACCCTAGTTATGAAAAGAGAAGGGTGAAAAGTATGCACTGAAATGCTCATAGGCTTGAAGGAGTGTTTATTTATCTTTATATGTGTCAGAGTGGTGCAACTAAATATTTGGAATTAAAAAAATGTTTGGTTTGGGTCCGCTTTAACATCTGGTAAAAACTAAGCCTGTACTGGGTAGGGGGGTATAATCAAACTCTCACCGTGCCTTCCGTTCCTCTCTGTCCCTGCCACTCTTCTCTGGTCTGTCCCGTTGTCCTGGGTGACTTCGGTGACTCCAAACCCGGACATACTGCACCGCGCATGCAAAGTATATCCCTTCTGCTCCCCTGAGGCCGCACAGACAGGACAGGAGTGTGCTCTCTCTCCCCCCCGCGTCTCCAATCAGCGCTTATGCTAGGACGGACCAGAGGAAAGCAGCGGGGGATGGAGGGGAACAGTAGGTGCGGTGAGTATTTGATTATGCCCCTCTACCCAGTACAGGTTTTGTTTTTACCAGATGCTTTCGCATCTGGTATCCTTTAAGGATTTTTAAAAATGTCTTAAAGAGAACCAGAGATGAACGGTTTTTAAAAAATGAAAAAAAAATGTTATACATACCTGGGGCTTTCTCCAGCCCCATAAGCCTGGATCACTCCCACGCCGCCGTCCTCCGCTGCCTCTATCGCCGGTACCGGGTCCCGTCACTTACGGCGGACGTGGCCAATTGTACGCAAGCGCAGGGACTCCCTCCATATCTTTACGCATGTGCTTGCGTAGTACGGAGGAAGCACACTGTGCTTGCGTCGACTGGCTGGAATGACGGGACCTGGTAGCGGCGGATAGAGGCAGCGGAGGACAGCGGCCTGGGAGCGATCCAGGCTGATGGGGCTGGAGGAAGCCCCAGGAATGTATAACATCTTTTTTCTGTTGTCCTTGGTTCTCTTTAAATGTGTCTGTGATCAAGAATGCAACATACTTACTTGCATTTATAAGTTTAATCTCATTTTATAATACTGAAATGCCACCCTCGGTATGTACAAAATAAGTGGTTAAATCTGTGCCTATACTCACAGTAAACCAACTACGGTGTATACTAGGATGTATAACAGAGGCGTCAACAGAGTATAAAAACAGTTTAAAAAGAGGAGGTTTTGTCGTTTACAGCTGCGGTGTGTGTTGAACCCTGTCTGAAAAATATGCCTTTAATAATGTTCTCACTATGCTCCCAGGATTTCGTCTTAGGACTCTGCATCAGTAGTCACCGACTAAACCAACCCACTTCGATGTTTGTATGTGTAATATTCGGAGGGAGGGGCCACAATGGATGTGTAAAATGATGAACTACTTCTAGACCTTAAAGCAGGGGTCTCCAAACTTTTTTGCTAAAGGGCCGGGTCAACATACTTCAGACTACTGGGGGGCCGGAACATACACAAAATGATGTTGAAAAACATTACATTGAATCTAGGTATTGATTACCCCAATCTTGCCAAGAGGAGAACTCCCAGCAGCAGTCATTCAGTCATGCAGCGCCAAGAACATCTTTGCACACCAGACAGTGAAGCATACCCAGGTGACAACTTGCTGTCCAGTTGTACAGCAGTGTCACCTGATGCAGAATTGCATTGGAAGCAGCGAATTACAGCTCGCTGGCTTCTACACTATGTGGATGGGTGGTGCCAGCACTGCTATTCTATATGCAGGCCGCCCATATTTAAAGGTGCAGGAGGCCACATCTATAAGTTATACATTTTCTAGACCTTCTAGACCTTAAAGCAGGGGTCTCCAAACTTTTTTGCTAAAGGGCCGGGTCAACATACTTCAGACTACTGGGGGGCCGGAACATACACAAAATGATGTTGAAAAACATTACATTGAATCTAGGTATTGATTACCCCAATCTTGCCCAGAGGAGAACTCCCAGCAGCAGCCATTCAGTCATGCAGCGCCAAGAACATCTTTGCACAAAAGACAGTGAAGCATACCCAGGTGACAACTTGCTGTCCAGTTGTACAGCAGTGTCACCTGATGCAGAATTGCATTGGAAGCAGCGAATTACAGCTCGCTGGCTTCTACACTATGTGGATGGGTGGTGCCAGCAATGCTATTCTATATGCAGGCTGCCCATATTTAAAGGTGCAGGAGGCCACATCTATAAGTTATACATTTTGTGTTTGGGTGTCAGTGAAAAAGCCTCAGGGGGCCGCATTTGCCCCGCGGCTGTAATTTGAGGACTACTGCCTTAAAGGGACCAAAGCCTTGTTTATCTTTTTACATTTCCTGATCGCTGTGATTGGCTCACAGTGATCAGAAGGTCAGGAGCCAATGAAAATGTCTCCTAACCGAGTTACAGAGCACAGCTATCTTTAGACAGCTGAATTCTGTGCCAACAGGGATATGCTATTGCGTCCCGTACTCAGGATTGGCATCAGGCTTAAAGGGAATGTCCAAGCAAAATAAAAAAATGAGTTTCACTTACCTGGGGCTTCTACCAGCCCCATGCAGCCATCCTGTGCCCTCGTAGTCACTCACTGCTGCTCCAGTCCCCCGCTGGAAGCTTGCCGACCTCGGAGGTCGGCGGAACGCATTGCGTACATTTTTACGCATTCCCGCTAGTGCAGGAACATTAACACATACATTTTTACGCATTACTGGTTCAATGCGTAAAAATTTACAACGAAAATCAACATGATTCCAAATAGTTTTTACAAATCAATAACTGCAAAGTGGGGTGTGCGTAATTATTCAGCCCCCTTTGGTCTGAGTGCAGTCAGTTGCCCATAGACATTGCCTGATGAATGCTAATGACTAAATAGAGTGCACCTGTGTGTAATCTAATGTCAGTACAAATACAGCTGCTCTGTGACAGCCTCAGAGGTTGTCTAAAAGAATATTGGGAGCAACAACACCATGAAGTCCAAAGAACACACCAGACAGGTCAGGGATAGTTATTGAGAACTTTAAAGCAAGCTTAGGCTACAAAAAGATTTCCAAAGCCTTGAACATCCTACGGAGCACTGTTCAAGCGAACATTCAGAAATGGAAGGATTATGGCACAACTGTAAACCTACCAAGACAAGGCCGTCCACCTAAACTCACAGGCCGAACAAGGAGAGCGCTGATCAGAAATGCAATCAAGAGGCCCATGGTGACTCTGGATGAGCTGCACAGATCTACAGCTCAGGTGGGGGAATCTGTCCATAGGACAACTATTAGTCGTGCACTGCACAAAGTTGGCCTTTATGGAAGAGTGGCAAGAAGAAAGCCATTGTTAACAGAAAAGCATAAGAAGTCCTATTTGCCGTTTGCCACAAGCCATGTGGGGGACACAGCAAACATGTGGAAGAAGGTGCTCTGGTCAGATGAGACCAAAATAGAACTTTTTGGCCAAAATGCAAAACGCTATGTGTGGCGGAAAACTAACACTGCACATCACTCAGAATGCACCATCTCCACTGCCAAATATGGTGGTGGCAGCATCATGCTCTGGGGGTGCTTCTCTTCAGCAGGGACAGGGAAGCTGGTCAGAGTTGATGGGAAGATGGATGGAGCCAAATACAGGGCAATCTTGGAAGAAAACCTCTTGGAGTCTGCAAAAGACTTGAGACTGGGGCGGAGGTTCACCTTCCAGCAGGACAACGACGCTAAACGTAAAGCCAGGTGAACAATGGAATGGTTTAAAACAAAACATATTCATGTGTTAGAATGACCCAGTCAAAGTCCAGATCTAAATCCAATCGAGAATCTGTGGCAAGATCTTAAAACTGCTGTTCACAAACTCTGTCCATCTAATCTGACTGAGCTGGAGCTCTTTTGCAAAGAAGAATGGGCAAAGATTTCAGTCTCTAGATGTGCAAAGCTGGTAGAGACATATCCTAAAAGACTGGCAGCTGTAATTGCAGCAAAATGTGCTTCTACAAAGTGTTGACTCAGGGGGCTGAATAATTATGCACACCCCACTATGCAGTTATTGATTTGTAAAAAATGTTTGAAATCATGTATGATTTTCGTTCCTCTTCTCACGTGTACACCACTTTGTATTGGTCTTTCACATGGAATTCCAATAAAATTGATTCATGTTTGTGGCAGTAATGGCAAAATGTGGAAAACTTCAAGGGGGGCGAATACTTTTGCAAGCCACTGTATATGGACATCCACGGCTATCCTTTAATGCAAGGGAAGCATTCTAAGCTTTACCTTCTTAAAGCAGATTTTTGTGGTGATCAAGTATGGTGTCCCATGATGCATGCTTCCTGAATGTGCAAATCATCTCTTTTTGCCCCTGAAATCCAAGCACACTACCAGAACTACTGGTGTATAATGGATCAACCTGCCCTGCCTACATCTCGGAGCTTGTTCACAGGTATACACCAGGCCGCCCCCTCCATACCTTTAAAGACCTTCACCTAACTGCCCGGTGCATTTCCCACTCCCATGCCTCGAAGATTGCTCAAGAGCAGTCGCCACCCTTTGGAACTCCCTACCACCGCCCATCAGACTTGCCCCCTCCTTCAACACATTCAAGCAAGCCTTCAAAACCCACCTCTTCAAGATAGCCTACTCAACCCCTACCACACAGTAACTCTTTACTGAATACTTATTCTACAGCCCTATTCAGTGTGTCCATCTCCCCACCGCTTAGATTGTAAGCCTTTGGCAGAGTCCTCTCTTCCCTAGTCTATTCTACATGATGCTCCTTTCATATGACCGCCTCATGCTTTTATTACTGAGCCTACCTAACCAGCCCAAAATCACATGCTTATGTATTTTGTACCCTGTTTGCCTTGTATAACTTTGTCCTATGTTGTATAATCTTGCTGCGTTACGTCTGTCATCCTTTGTATCATTGTATGTACTTATTTTGCAGCACTACGTAATATGTTAGTGCTTTATAAATACAATACATAATAATAATAACGGATGCATAATGTAAGGGAACCCAGTAAGGGAAGTTACCATTGGAAGGTTACCATCAGTATCATTCAATGTAGGTCAAAGCCAATTTCAGAGAAAGGATTAAACTCAAGTTCCAAACCTTACAGATTTACTTGGATCCGTTAGGTCTTTGTATGTGTGTGTTTGTGTGGAGAAGGGGAGTAATATGTAACAAGTATGGTGAAGGGTTGAAGGAGAGGAACAAAAATACACGGGCTGCAAGGCAAGAGTGCCAACCACTGAAGAAAATAAAAAGATAAAAGAAATGGATACCTCCCGTTCCACTTTAATGGCAACAAGAAAAGCCCTTATTAAGTTCACATTTTCTCTTAAGTCCTCTGCTAGGACCACTGATGGGTTCAGCAGAGCTCCTGCATTCAGAACCCAAATTTCAATTAAAACTTGCAGGCAACAGCAGGGGGTCAGTTAACTTACCCTTATCTCCACCTATAGCCGTTGCGCTCCACATCGTGTTCCACATCCTTCCAGTACTTCCTCCTTCCGGGTTAGAAGGAGTAAGCATTGGAGAGATGAGACGAGATGGATCGTGATGTGGAGTGCATCAGCTATAGGCGGCAACAAGGGTAAGTTAACTGCCCTCCTGCCATTACCCGTAAGTTGACCATACCTAGGACATTTTTTATCCGCTGTATAAAATAACATTTCAGTACTCTGCAACTGAAATGTCTTCCTTGCTGGTGGCTTTAAAGGCATTTTATTAAAAAGTTGTGAAAATATTACTTAGGAGAAAACTTAGGAGAAAAAGTGAATTACATCAGGGCCTATGTGTTGTCACCAGTGACATTTTACTATAAAGTAATGTTATCAGCTCTGAGACCTAATGAAGCAAGAAATGTGACAAGCTAACCTAAGGCATTATGAATCAGGACCAGTGAATGAGGCAATTCAGTAAATTGCTGTTAAACCTGCAAAAACATTTAAATGTCAGTTTGTGAAAGAGTTTGTGTCAGATTTTCCAGCAGGGAAACACTTCACAAATCTATGACTGCAAATGACAGTATTAATGTTAATAATAGCTTTTTTTCTGTCTCGTGTTAAAAGATTGATTTCAGACTTAACCAAACCTATAATATTTTATGTTGTTATGTTTATGTAACTTATGTTCCTAAAATTTAGCTTTTTACTGTCCAAAATAAATTTCACGTTTTAAATTGCAGTTAGCACTGTCACTGGTATCTTTCAATAACTGTAGATGAAAAAATTCAGAAAGTGTTACGCAAGGCTGATGTTTTCAAACATTTGCTGCCACATTCATGTTGAGTGTGGTTAATAATTAAAAAACAACAACTATTATCTTCTTTTGTTTTCCATTCACACATTAAAAACATCAGTCCAAGAAAAGAAAAGCGAACCCTGAAATGAATATAGTTGCATAATGCACAGCCTGATGCCAGAAGATTCTAATTTAGTTTCTAATTTATGCATTACTGTAGTTCGCCAGGCTCGAAACATAACTACATTTTACGGCCCAGGAATAAGCGTTGTTAACTTGTGAATTACTAGCTAGCTACAGGCAGTAGTAGGGAGTTCCACTACAGTCAGAGATAGTTATAGAGGATAGCTGTAACAGGACTCTGCTTCTACTACAGCCAGAGATAACTATAGCAGATGGTTGTTGCTGAACTCTGCTTCTGCAGCATTCATTGATAGTTATGGAGTATAGCTGTAGTGGAACTCTACTTCAACTACAGGGATGGCGCCAATGCACATTTTACTTGACTGGGAGCAGTTATTATCGGGCTGCGGGGGGGGGGGGGGGGTTACATTATCATCATGCAGGTTGGTATGGTTTTGAGCAGCTTCATAACTGCTAAGTTGGAAGCATTAGTGCACCGGACTTTGGCCACACTGCAGCCAAACGTTGGGCTGTATGTAGGTAAGGGGTAGTTAGTGTTAAGCATATATAGGGGGTGTTAGGAGTAGGTGGGAGAGGGCTAGTGTTAGGAACAGAGAATTAGTGTGAGAATTAGATTACAGAGGGTGATCCCAGTCAATAGCTGATATGCCCTTCCCATGAAAAAATGTTACCTTTTCTTAAACAGATCATAAGGGGAAATTGTATGGCTGATATTGTGGTGAAACCCCTCCCACAGTGTGCTTTCTGGATTTTTCAGAATATAAGACACTCCAGACTACAAATGCACCTAGGTTTAGAGGTCAAAAATCAGGGGAAAAATACTAAACCTGTTGCGCCTATGGTGCAGGGGCATCTTATGGACCTTTACCCCCCCCCCAACTGTCTCTAAGCTACTCTATCTAAGCTACACCGCCCAGCTACAATACACTAACTCCTGCTGCCCCCACTAGGTACACTGCACTACATTACGCTACACTACACTAACCTCTGCTGCCCCCACCCGCTAAGCTACACTATGACACTTCAGTATTTCCTCTCTTACCACATCCTGCCACCTACCTCCTCTTCACCTCTCTCCGGTTCTGCTTCTGTACACGGGAGAGGAGCGCAGCGGCAGGATGTGATAAGTGCTTCCCAGCGCACTCTGCATCAGTTTTTACCAAATATGTGAAATATAAGACACACCCACTTTTTCCTCCCAGTTTTGGCAAAGAAAAAGTGCATCTTATATTCCCAAAAAATATGGTATGTTTATGCACCTATTTTCATGTTTCGCCAAAACGTGGCTGTAGTGTTTGCGGACTTCTTTGCTCAGCCTGCACTGGTCTGGAGGTTTGATATATACCATTACCTGGCACAACGCCTTTTTGCATACATATTCATTGCTTCTTTGCATTCACAAATCTATATATGTGGCTTCAACTGTGCATCCATGTGCATTGTGCTTTCATTGTTGCTGGATTCCCTCCTTTCTCAGTGCAATCTTCCTACATGTCCTCTGCTTTTGCTGGGGCTGCAAATACATATTTGGTTTAATCAGGAGGATATCTTGATTTCTTTTAAATGTGTGCTTACTTGTACATATATGTTTAATAAAATATATTTTTTATGTTTTATCTGGTCTCCTGTATAAGTCCATTTATTTGCTCTATTCTTTACCTTAAAACAGAAGGTATTTTCAATAATTCAGCTTTTTTTGTGTGCAGCTGTAGCTTCCCATGATGCATCACTCCTTAATATCATTAGAAAAGCATCTGTTTATTATCCTAAAAGCAAAGCTGCACAACCAGAACTGTTGGTGTATAGTGAGTCTATAGCTAATTCATTTTACAGAGCCACATAAATTCAGTGATTGTGGTGGCTCAGTAAAATGTATTATCTACAGACTGCCTATGCACCAGCAGTTCTGAATGTACAGCCTGGGTTTCAGGGACAGAAACAAATGATTTGCATATTCAGGAGTATTGCATCATGGGAAACCACAACTGCTCACTTAAGAGAACCTGAACTGAAAATAAAAAGTCAAAATAACCACACACAGGTCATACTTACTTCCTGTGTAGTCAACTACTCAATGTATTTCTCCTCTCCTGCGTCCCATTTGTCCACAGTGATCAGGGGATTTCTCCGTCCTCCATTGTAAAAATGGCCATTATGCTATAGCAGCTTCCTGGTCAGCACACTGTTAAACAGTAATATCACCCGTTTGCGCCATAGGGAAACATGGACATTACCTTGCACATTCAGTTGTAACTGACAGCTGCTGATATATAACTGACAGCAACTGGTATATTTCAGTTCTGACAAAATATTGTCAGAACTGGAAGGGATCACTGTAAGAAGAAAAAAGGTGAACTTCTGAGAGGAACTGGTGGTGAGGTTAGTATGTAATATTAATAATTCCTTTTTTTGTATAGCGCCTTTCTCCTGTCGGACTCAAAGCGCTTGCGAGGAAGCCACTAGAGCGCACTCAGTAGGCAGTAGCAGTGTTAAAGAGACTTGCCCAATGAACTCCTTACTGAATAGGTGCTGGCTTACTGAGTAGGAAGAGCCAGGATTTGAACCCAGGACTCCTACATCAGAGGCAGAGCCATTAACCATTACACTATCCAGCCACCAAATATTCATTTGCAGCTACATCATGTGTTTATTTTAAATAATTTTCCTCGCTTCAGGTTCCCTTTAAAGCCGAATTACTGCAAATACCTTCTGTTTTAAGAAGGACAAATTACATTTAGCTATGCTTTTTAACTACCTGCTGACCGCTTCATGCCAATTGGCTTCCTATGGGGCTTGCAGGAGAGTGTGCGCACTGATGCGCGCGCATCTCCGCTTTGATTACGGAGCTCCACTCCGCCTTCAGTCTCCCAGCGAAACCACCGTCTAATAACCCTGTACAGCGCTGCGGTCTAAGGCAGCAATGTAGTGGGTACACGGCTGTCCCCTCTGTAGGCAGAAAAGTGATCGGCTGTCATAGGCTGAAGAATTCATTAAAAAGAAAAATATTTATAAAATAAAAAAATAAACATTGGGGGAGTGATCAGGCCCCACCAACAGAGAGCTCTGTTGGTGGGGAGAAAAAAGGGGGGGGGGAATCACTCATGTGCTGAGTTGTGCGGCCCTGCAGCAAGGCCTTAAAGCTACTACTATTTAGTAAAAAATGGCCTGGCCACTAGGGTAGTTTAACACGGCGGTCCTCAAGGGGTTAATAGAGGGCTTTTTGGTCTCCTTTAGCCCTTCATACTTCCCTAGTGGTTCTGGGTCACCATGAGTGGTCTGCTGTGTTGGACTGGGAGGTGGGAAAGCTGAGGAAATCCACCTGCTGGCCAAGCAGCAGTAATCACGTGTTGCTACTCGCAGTGAAGACCAGCTACAGGCTTCTATTGGGAGTGATAAAACATGGTTTCTGCTGCTTGGCCAGCAGGTGGATTTCCACCTCCCAGTCCAACACTCGCGGTCTGGGTATTCCTAGGTACCCTCCGAAGAACTGATTTTACTGGCAATGCAAAAAAAGTGCTATAAAGCTAGAAGCGCCTAGGGTACATCATAGGTTGGGGGTGTCATAAAACTATTTCTATCCTCTGCTTTGCTATTTTAATATCCACTACAGGATTTGATGTTCTTTTTGAGAGAAGTTCTCATGTGAGAATAAAAGCACTGATTAGGCTGCCCAAATCAGTTCTTCTCTGGAAATCAGAAGGTTGTGTTGGATATGTGAGTGCTGTCCTTAAATAGCCTGGCTTGTGTTCTTCGGTTGTTCATTTTGATTTTGGGACAAACAATAGGCTTGCTTTCTATGGAGAGGTTTCTCAACTTTATGTTTAGTTAGTAACCCATATAGTGGCAAGCTTTTTTTATGTTTTGCTACATGTTTTCTGTACACAACATAAATCGCTTGTAAATAGTCTGTACAGCACAAACACTAGTATTGGTGAATCACAAAGACTGTGTCCAGCCATGCTTTGCATTGTGCTTGTCTCAGAAGAAAACAGTCGCTGGCTACCTATCACCCCGGCTTTACAATATGTAATGTGAGTACCTGCTTAATAGGCTATTTTTATTAATTAATAAAGTATTTGCCTCTAATACAGTCTGCCATTTTTGGAATACATTCAAACAATATTTGAATGCTCTACAATTAAAAATTGTACCATTCTTCTATCAGAACATATGCCAGTGGCTTCAAAGATGTTGGAAGAGAGAATCTGCTGCTAAAGCAAAGTTCACTGTGTTTTATCCCATGGCAAATTTATCAAATGAAAAAGTTGCGGCACAAATTAATACAAGAACATATCCTTCTCGGCAGTTTGCTCAACATAATCATTCAGTCAGGGACGTAGCAATAGGGGTTGCAGAGGTTGCGACCGCATCGGGGCCCTTGGGCCAGAGGGGCCCTGGAGGGCCCTCCCTCAACTACAGTATTAGCTCTCTATTGGTCCAGTGCTCATAATAATCACTTCTATAGATACTTTTAATAGTGGTAATCATTAGCAAACTGTTCCCCATCCCCTTCTTGCACCTCTGACACTGTAGTTGTCCTTGGCAGGTTTTGGTGCACTGTATCAATTGTTATGTATAAAGTGCTTGGGGGGGCCCATTGTAAAACTTGCATCGGGGCCCACAGCTCCTTAGCTTTGCCACTGCATTCAGTGCAACAGTCCATAGAAACACATATTTTGTGCCTGGGCAATGCTGGACAACTGGAGACATATTTAGTCAATCCTGCTGCAGACTGACAAAATGTATGTCTTTTCGTCCTCACTCATTCTCCCTAAGGGACATGTACGTTTTATTTAACACCTTCATAGCTGCTTGGTTGTAACCAAAATCCAGGGGAGCCATAAGCAATAAAACAGCCAAGCCCAACATCCTGACCTGCTACAAAATTGAGTGTAATGTTCCACCCATCAAACACAAGAACCAAACCAAGGACCAACAGGTTACCCTAACTGGATAAGAAACACCACACACTGACCTGTGAAACACCTTCTTGGCCAGACCACTGGTGCCTGAGTCCAGCAGGGACATGACTCCTGCATACACTTGAATCAAACAAAATGGAAACAGCACACCAATGGCTTCGCCAATCAAACTGTATTAAGAGCACACAGCGGTATACACATGTTTCAGGCATTGTCCCTCCTCAGGTGTGATATTAATGTTAGGTTACCCTGTACATTCTTTTCTTTATTTTGACACATCCAGGTTGGAAGTACAAGACCTTTGATAAGCTGAGAGTGACAACCCAGAAGATAGTATTGGAAGACTTCAGGTCTCACTTAATAGTAAGGCACTCACACTCCACAAAGGTAAATGGCAGAAATGTGTTCTTATTGTTCACCTCAGATATTATATATGTTTGTAGTTCCATATAAATATGGCATCACAGTATACAATTGTTTATGTTCTCCTTAAAGAGAAACTCCAACCAAGAATTGAACTTTACCTAACCTTTTACATGAGAAATCTATTCCTTTTCACAAACAGACCATCAGGGGGCGGTATGACTTATATTGTGGTGAAACCCCTCACACAATAAACTCTGAGGACCGTTGTACTCCTGGCAGTTTCCTGTCTGTCAACCTTGTTGCATTGTGGGAAATAGCTGTTTACAGCTGTTTCCAACTGCCAAAAAAGTATGCAGCAGCTACATCACCTGCCAACAGTAAAAATGTCACCATGTAATAAATGTCAGAATGTAATCAGGGATTTAAAAGATTTTACAATGGGCAAACACTAAATCATGAATACATAATTATTGTAAAAATGAAGCACTTTTTTTATTACATTATTTTCACTGGAGTCCCTGTTTAAGCATTTGTATATTGCAACAGCCTCAAATACAAATTACCACTGTTTGAACTGAAGCCTTAGCTGTACAGGTGATGGTTTTAGCAGATAATTTTGCTGTACTGATTTGCAATAGGATTTGTTAGTTAACTGTGTTGCACAAAATTATTTCAATCTGTCAGTGCCTGAGGCAGCCAGTGCATTGTAAACAAATGGGTTTAAATGCAAGAGGAATTTGATGTACAATCGGATTTAGTTCAGAGAGTATGCTGACAGTTCAGTTACCAGTTATACCAATTTCTCAGTAAAAAAAATTTCATAAAGCCCATTCATATTACATGTTTTGCATTGTAATGCAACAAATGCAACAAATTGACACATGGCAATGTACTGTCCATGTTATTGAATTTGCCCCTTCACACGATGTATGTTATAACACATTGCATACATTCAGCACAGTGTACAAGGCACAAATTATGATGTGCACATTTCCCAGTGTGAATGAGTCATTAGAGCTAATATCGCAAAGATCATATTTACTACAGTTTGTACGTAATAATAATAATAATAATAATAAGTATTATCATTATTATACATTTTATAGCTCTAACATTTTCAGCAGCAAAATATAGTATACACTGAATAATGAATCTCACTAACTATCTCTATCTGTGACATAAGAAACCTGGGTTTGAATCTCAGCTCTTGCTGTTCAGTAAGCCAGCACCTATTCAGTAATGAGTTCTTGGGCAAGACTCCCTAACACTGCTACTGCCCCCTATAGAGCTTTAGTGGTTGCTTCACAAGTGCTTTGAGTCTTGCAGGAGAAATGCGCTATACTAATATTGGAATTATTATATCCCACAAAGAAGCTCACAGTCAAATGGCCTTACAATAGTCACCGTCTAAATCCTTACCATAGTCAAGTGCCTATTAAGGCTAGTGTCATTTAAAGGAGGATATGTTAGTTCTCCTTACTTTTCAAAACGGGGGAAGTAGGCATGTGCAGCAAGCGATCCTGATGCCCACTGCTCTCCATCCAACTCCGATATGCTCTAATGGCCCCCTGAAGCTACTTCCAGGTTGGTGAGGGTTAGTGAGCAGTGTGCCGGCACTGCCCATGGATGCGCGTCCTTGGTTGTGCACCCGTGGCAGAGAATACTCTGTGCATGTGCACTACATAGTTTGCACGTTCAGAGCATTTCTGGCCATGGGGGCATGACCAAGGACGCCCGACACCAGGCAGTGCCTACACACTGCCCACTGACCCTCCTGGCCAGGAAGTAGCTTCAGGGGGCTATTAGAGCATAACAGAGCGGGACGGGGAGCAGAGGGCTTCAGGACCTCTTGCTGCACATGTCTGCCCCCCACCCACTCCCCCCTCCCTCCCGGTTTAAAAAGTAAGGAAAGCTAAGGTATCCTTTAAGACATCAATTGTGTGCAGTAGAAAAGCAATTTTTTCCCAACAACTTTTATAGATAGATTACTTTACTTCTGGTAGGTCAGTATTTTACGTGCTTTTTTTAACTGTGCCTTTAAAAACTTGGACATTTCTAGAAAATTATGGAAAGCCCTTATGAAATTAGAAAATTAGCTTCTGTTCTGGTTTTTTTGGTTACAGTTAACCTTATTGGGGTCACTGCTTCTGCGCTTAACATAATAAAGCTAAAAAAAAAACTTGGAAAAAATGTGGATCTTCACAAATCTGGTTCATCCTTGGGAACAATTTCCTCCATCAAACATTTTTATTGAAAGTTATTATATCCAAACAAACAACGTAAGTATACAAATTATATATGTATAATATACAGTCACAATGGTAACATCCTTGGTACCGGGTTTACCTCTTGACTGCCATTTACTTAACCCTACGGGTAGACAGAGAGGTGAACAGCATAAAAAAAAAAAAATTAACTGGCGGGAACAGGTGGCCCTGGTGGCCGCCGTCAGTGTATTGCTAATTTTCAACTGTAGCATTTGTACAATACCAGGAGTAGGTAAGTGTATATAAAAGGAAACATACATCATTACCGAGCCTGAGGGAAAGGGAACAAAACAGTAATATGGTCTGACAACGAAAAGGAAAGCAAGAGCATTTGTATGGTAAGGTAGGTATCAATACATATACATCCTAATAGTGCTTCCATCCTGTTGCATCTAAGTTATCTAATTACACCTATAGCGAGACTATTTAGCAGTTTTTACGACTTGTATTTTGGGCGGTTCAAAAGTTGCGTTTTTAGGATACATTTTTATGCTCAATATGAAAGTTAGAGAGGTTGAGAAGGTATCCAGAGATTTGGGGGTTTGAAGTTTTCGTGTGGCAACAAAAGTCTGGCTCTAATTTTGTATTCCAAGAGAAGGTTAGCTCGAGTATTGGCTAAGAGCTGAGTTGTTTCAAATTTTTCATGTGATTTCCAATTGACTGAGATTAGATGCACGGCACTTAATATAATATGGCAAATAGATGGTTGTAGATTTTTGGGGAGTTTGTCACAGTCAACTAAAAGGAGAGCTAATTGTGGAGTGAGACAGAAGTCTGGGATTAAGGAGTGTCGTACTAGATATTCCACTTTATCCCAAAGTTCTGAGACCAATGGGCACTCCCACAGCATGTGTATGTAAGTACCTATTTGTTTTTTGCATTTCCAACACATCTGTGACGTTTGTTGTGAGAAGGAGGCTATTTTTCTTGGGGTCATGTACCACCTGTATAGAATTTTGCGTAGCATCTCCCTATGCATGTTACATTTGGAAATGGTGGATATTACTCTATAGGCTTGGAGAAGTTGGGAACTGGAAATACTAATTTGAAGATCATCCGACCAAATATTTGCATATTTATCAAGCGCTGGTTTTAAGTTTACCAGCAGAGCCCTATACCAGACTGACAGCCCGCCTTTGTAGTATCCCTTGTAATTAAGCATGGTTGCTATAGGCGGATACATTTTGGGGGAGGATATTCTTAACCTTTTAATCATGTGGTACACTCTGTGGTAAGTGAACAATTGAGTATGGGGTAGGTTATATGAGTGTGCTAGGGAATTAAAGGATCGTATTTTATCTCCTACAAACAAGTCATTTATAGTAGTTAGGCCCGAATTAACCCAAGAGTTGAGATTAAGGTCCCGGGAGAGGTGTTCGAGGACTCTTAAGTTTGCTTTAATTGATATGGAAGATGTGGTGTCTGGGTTTTTTTTAATGAAATACTCCCAAGAGCGTAGGGAAGCTTGAATCGATGGAAATGGGGATTTAGGGGATTTGGCGCCCATTTGGATACTAAGTAAAAGGTCTTTGAGGTCACATCCTAGTTCTTTTCGTTCAAATATCACCCATGGTTGTGCTGCCAAGGAAGACCACCAAAATCTAATCATATCTAGATTTGCGGCATGGTAATATGTTTTGATACATGGGAGGCCCATACCACCAAGTTGTTTAGCTAGTGCCATAATCTGAAAAGAGGTTCTGACTTGCTTGCCTCCCCAGACAAATGTGTTGATGCATTTTTTGACATCTATAAACCACTGGGATTGGATAGGAATTTGAAGTGTACGAAATAAGTACAATATTTTAGGTAAAATGAACATCTTAAATGCTACTATCTTTCCTGATCATGAAAGCCAGAATTTTGATAGATTTGCACATTCCTGCTTAATTGTTGATAGTAAAGGGAGAAAGTTGTGTTTATATAATTCTGAGCAGTATTGAGTCAATTGGAGGCCTAAGTAGGACACCGCTCTCTCTGCCCAGGGAAACGAGAACCGGTGGGATATGTACTCGCGGGTGGTTGGGGGAATGTTTAGTCCTAAAATGTATGATTTATGCTTGTTCAGTTTATATAGAGATACAGCTGAAAAAGCTTGAAGGTCTTGTAAAACTGCGTGGAGGGAAACAGTGGGGTTAGACAAAATTAGTGGCACATCGTCAGCAAAGAGACTGATAACATGGGTATAGTCTTTAATTTTTACCCCTGATATATTGGGGTTGGAGCGGATTTTTTGGGCTAAAGTTTCCATTATTAGTACGAAGATAATGGGTGAGAGGGGGCAACCCTGGCGAGTACCATTAGAAATAGTAAAGGGTTGCAATATAAACCCAGCTGCGTTGACCCGGGCAGAGGGAGCGGAGTAGAGTGCCATTACCGTTGCTCGTTCCCGAGAATCCAAACTTGCCGAGAGTGGCTTTTAAGAATTGCCAATGTACTCTGTCGAAAGCCTTCTACCCCGTCCAAAGTGAGGAGCAGAGAAGGCCCTCGACACAGTTCTATGTGCTTCAAGATATTGACCATGCGCCTGGTTGCATCAGTCGCCCTGACGATTTTTAGTAAATCCTACTTGATCTAGTGCCAAAAGAGAGGGGGTGACATTCATCAATCTATTTGCCAGAAGCTTAGCGTATAGTTTCACATCGGAGTTGAGCAGGGATATGGGGCGGTAATTTCCCACTTCGGTTTGTATTTTCCCCGGTTTTGGGATGACTGTTATGATTGCTTCTAGGTATTCCGCTGGGATTGAGCCTGACTTGGCAATATCATTAAACATTTCTGTGAGAAAGGGAGAAAGGATATCTGAGAAGGTGGTATAGTATTCGTTGCTGAAACCATCAGGGCCTGGTGATTTGTTGAGTTTTAAGGATTTGATTGTCTTAATAATTTCTAAAGAAGAAAAGGGGGAATTTAATTCTTCTAATTGTGAAAGGGATAATTGAGGTAGCTTTAAGGAGCTCAAGAAAGATGAAATGGTTTCTTCAGTTGGGTGTATGATAGACTTATCCAAATCCAAATTGTAGAGCTTAGAGTAGTAGTCGCAGAATAGATCTGCTATTTGTTTTGGGTTCGCTATGTTCTCTTTCGTTATGGGATGTGTTAGGTTATGGATTTTGGATTTTGATTGTCTATGTTTTAGTAAGGAGTCAACCAGAGCATTGTGTTCTCTGATCAGTTCGCCAATAGCATCTTCAGTATGATTTACTCTTTCTCCTAGCTCGCTTATCTCTGATTGCAAGTTGTTGGTGATAACAGATATATCCGCAAGCAGGGATGTTCTAAATGACATCAGGATATCTTTAATGTAAGCTTGTGTGGCTGGAGTGTCTGCCGATGGGAAGGCCTCCATAGATAGTGACCCCGGTGTGATAGAGAGTGAGGCAGAAGAAGGGCTTACCCGCATTTGTGGAGTGTCCCTCCGCGGTCTGGACTTTGCCAGACTGTCTGAGGGAGAGGGGTTGTCAGCTTGGACCTCTTCGCTGCGGTGCGCCGCTTTCCTGCTGTTGAAATCGGGTTGCTGGGTTGTGTCTTAGCCGGCGCCATCTTGGGTCTGTGTGGGGCGGCGGCTGCCTCGGGGTTGAAAGAAGTCTAGGAGCTTCTTGGGCAATTGCGGAGATTTCTTCCGCTTGTTTGTGCCGCCGATGTCCATGGCTTCTCCCTCTGCCATCCTGGGTTGCGATTACTGCGGTGGGGAGATGCTTTGAGCCGCTGTGATCTGCACTGAAGCGGGAGCTCAGCTACAGCGCGTCCGTCTTCTCTGCTGCGTAGGCCACGCCCTACTTGGGAACAATTTCCAATGCATGAAGGTTCTATGTTCATCTGTACAAACAATAATATGTTAAGTATAAACAAAATTAAGCCATATAGCCATATTTATGTATGGTGATGTAGGAGCCTTGCTGGGAATCTTCATGTTTATGTTTTGGGTTTTTTTCCATTTTTTTTGTTAATTATCTGTGGCCATTACAGATAGTTCTGACAGTTGTCAATGTAAGGTCCAGATCCTTGTTTGTGCAGGATGTGTTTTCTGTTCCAGGATGTACATGCATCCAACTAAGGCCCGGTTCACATTAGCGTTTTTCTGCGGAGCCGGCCGTAAGGATCCAGCCATCAGGATCAGGAAAAAATGTCAGTTTTTACAGCCAGTGTGCTGTAAACTGTCAGTTTTCTATGTGTTACTATGTAGCTGCAAAACCTTCCGTGTCCGTTCCGCTGAGCAAAACGGTCCAGAAAATTGGGTCCTGCTGCATTTTTTTGTCCATTCAGTGGAACGGACCCCGGAACCGTACGGCCGGTTCCATTGGCAAATGCTATATGTGAACAGGGCCTAAGCAATATGATCTTTGGCAACATGCATGGGCAGCCTATTCCCTTCCCATGTATCACTCACATGATTGGAGCGAGTGGATTGATTTAGGAGGTGGGTGGGATGGGAGGGATCCTAGGAATAACATTATAAGCATTATTGTTTAAAGGAATACTGTAGGGGGGTTGGGGGAAAATGAGTTGAACTTACCCAGGGCTTCTAATTGTCTCCTGCAGACATCCAACTGGAGGCGGGGCCGGAGGATCGATGAGTGGCTGCGCGGGCACAGGATGTCTGCAGGGGACCATTAGAAGCCCCGGGTAAGTTCAATTCATTTTCCCCAGACCCCCCTACAGTATTCCTTTAAATAGGGGAGGAGGAACATGTAGTCAGATATCACTAGTTCAGCAGTAATTGGAAACCTGCCGTTTGTGGTACCTTTACGTGACCTTACTCCTCCACCAAATAGTATTGTTATTCTGTTGAATATTTGGCTAGCAGGTCTGTGCTACCCAACATATTTTGCATATAAAATATTAGCAACATTTTATTTGTTCTATCTTCTGATGACACCTTTGATGTATAAACTAATGATGATTAAAATTATGAGCATTGAGCATGCTTGAATATGCTACATTTCAGTCTTTTTAAAACATTCCACACTTGTTGGAAGAGACTTTTTCCATCCACCACTAATTTTAGCTTGTGTCTATAGTGCTTAGTTTAGGGTAGCTACCTAAACATATGGCATATGCCATCAGTTCAGAAACCAAGATGGAAATTAAAGATATGCTCAAACAAAATCAAGAAGGAAATTTCAGGATCATACTGTGTTATGGTGATCCAGTTTTATGTAGATTGTCATACCATGTGGCCTTTTGGAAAGTTTAATTTCAACAGGTCACCTTAACCACTTGCCGACCAGGGGATTATTCAATGATCGGTGCTGCGTGGGCTCTACAGCCCACAGCACCGATCAGGAGTGCAGCAGGGCGATCAGACTACCCCCCTTTTTTCCCCACTAGGGGGATGTCCTGCTGGGGGGGTCTGATCACCGCCGACTGCAATTGCTTAGCGGGGGGGGGGGGGGCTCTTCAAAGCCCCCCTCCGCAGCGTTCTTCGCCGTCTCGCCGCTGCCTCCCTCTCCCTCCCCCTGTGAGCTGCGCAGGACGGATTTCCGTCCTGCACATTGAAGGATAGGCTTCTGCCTATCAGAGGCCGGGGATCGCCGATCTGCCTTACGGCACTGCTGCGCAGCAGCGCCGTATGATGTAAACAGCGGGGATTTCTTCCCCGCCTGTGTACATTTTGCCGGCGAGCCGCGATCGGCGGCTCTCCGGCTGTTCACGGAGACACCCTCCGTGAACTGACATGGAAAGGCCGCTCGATCGAGCGGCCGTTTCCATGGTAACCCGCAGACGACCAGTTTACGCCAATCGGCGTTAGCTGGTCGTCAAGAGGTTAATAATGGGTGTTTATTACCACAGTGGAAACAAGAGATCATCTTAGATGGTTACATAGTTACATAGTTATTTGGGTTGAAAAAAGACATACGTCCATCGAGTTCAACCAGAGAACAAAGTACAACACCAGCCTGCTCCCTCACATATCCCTGTTGATCCAGAGGAAGGTGAAAAACCCTTACAAGGCATGGTCCAATTAGCCCCAGAAGGGAAAAAATTCCTTCCCGACTCCAGATGGCAATCAGATAAAATCCCTGGATCAACATCACTGGGCATTACATAGTAATTGTAGCCATGGATGTCTTTCAATGCAAGGAAAGCCCCCTTTAAATGCAGGTATGGGATTTGCCATAACTACTTCCTGTGGCAATACATTCCACATCTTAACCACTCTTACTGTTAAGAACCCTTTCCTAAATAAATGGCTAAAACATTTTTCCTCCATGCGCAGATTATGTCCTCTAGTCCTTTCAGAAGGCCTAGGGACAAAAAGCTCATCCGCCAAGCTTTTATATTGCGCTCTGATGTATTTATGCATGTTAGTTAGATCCCCTCTAAGGCGTCTTTTCTCAAGACTAAATAAACCCAGTTTATCTAACCTTTCTTGGTAAGTGAGACCTTCCATCCCACGTATTTTGTTGTTCGCTCTGCACCTATTTTAAAACTGTAATATCTTTCCTGTAATGTGGTGCCCAGAACTTAATTCCATATTCCAGATGTGGCCTTACTAGAGAGTTAAACAGGGGCAATATTATGCTAGCATCTTGAATTTTTATTTCCCTTTTAATGCATCCCAAAATTTTATTAGCTTTAGCTGCAGCGGCTTGGCATTGAATACAATTATTTAACTTGTTGTCGATGAGTACTCCTAAGTCCTTCTCCAAGTTTGATGCCCCCAACTGTATCCCATTTATTTTGTATGGTGCTAGACCATTGGTGCGACCAAAATGCATGACTTTACATTTTCAACATTGAATTTCATCAGCCATTTATGTGCCCATATAGCCATCCTATCCAGATCCTGTTGCAATATGTCACTATCTTCCTAAAAGTTGATGATTCTGCACAATTTTGTATCATCTGCAAAAATAGCAACATTGCTTTCTACTGCATCTACTACTTCATTAATAATTAAATTGAAGAGCACTGGACACAGTACAGACCCCTGTGGGACCCCAATGCTAACAGACACCCATTTTGAGTATGATCCATTGACCACAACTCTTTGTTTTCTGTCCATTAGCCAATTCCCTATCCATGCACACAGACTCTTCCCCAGTCCTTGCATCTTCAACTTTTGCACCAGACTTTTGTGGAGAACATTGTAGAAGGCCTTTGCAAAGTCCAAGTATATCACATCTACGTAGAGATGAGCCGAAATTTTCGAAATTTCGAACTGCTTTTATTACGAATGCGAAATTTAACATTACGACCCAAATTCGTAATTTCGTAATTAATTTTCAAATCGTAATTTACAATTTCGTAATCGAAATTTCACTCCCGTAATGACGAATTTCGTGTCTCCAACCAAAATTTTACTTTTTCAGGTTTGTAAGGGTTTCTATCCCTCTAGATGCCTAAAATGAATAGCACAGCCAGTCCTCCTCCTCCTCCTCCTCCTCCTCCTCTCTCTCTCTCTCTCTCCAGAGATCTGTAGTATTTCAAAACCATACTCACATTCATGACATGTCCAGGGATCAAACCCAGGCCAACCACATGGAAGACAGCTATGCTCACCACCATACCACCAAACACACACTAAATAGACTGCTAACCTAAATCTTACTTGTAGACAGTCATATGAGACACATGCTGGGTGCAGGGCTTTGTGATTGGACCATGCGATAGAGTGAGGTGCAAAAATGAAATCATGCCTAGCAGAGGATGGTTTCACAGTGCTAAATGCTAGGCTGGCTGTGGTGCAATTGGTTAGTGTGTCTGGCTGGTAACAGCAAGGTTACAGGTTCAATTCCATCCAGGCATGTCTTTTCCTTTTGCGTTCAACAGTTGTCCAAACAGAGCCAACAGAGCCCCAGATAGCCATGTAGAGTTAGGTCACAGCTAGCCTGGCTGTGGTGCAATTGGTTAGTGTGTCTGGCTGGTAACAGCAAGGTTACAGGTTCGATTCCATCCAGGCATGTCTTTTCCTTTTGAGTTCAACAGTTGTCCAAACACCGAGCACAAAGTTTTGCATGCGTAAAGTTTTACGCACGCAAAATACCCCATGGGGTTCAATGGCGCAGCGCGCGCACGCAAAAGGAAAAGACATGCCTGGATGGAATCAAACCTGTAACCTTGCTGTTACCAGCCAGACACACTAACCAATTGCACCACAGCCAGGCTAGCTGTGACCTAACTCTACATGGCTATCTGGGGCTCTGTTGGCTCTGTTTGGACAACTGTTGAACGCAAAAGGAAAAGACATGCCTGGATGGAATCGAACCTGTAACCTTGCTGTTACCAGCCAGACACACTAACCAATTGCACCACAGCCAGGCTAGCTGTGACCTAACTCTACATGGCTATCTGGGGCTCTGTTGGCTCTGTTTGGACAACTGTTGAACGCAAAAGGAAAAGACATGCCTGGATGGAATTGAACCTGTAACCTTGCTGTTACCAGCCAGACACACTAACCAATTGCACCACAGCCAGCCTAGCATTTAGCACTGTGAAACCATCCTCTGCTAGGCATGATTTCATTTTTGCACCTCACTCTATCGCATGGTCCAATCACAAAGCCCTGCACCCAGCATGTGTCTCATATGACTGTCTACAAGTAAGATTTAGGTTAGCAGTCTATTTAGTGTGTGTTTGGTGGTATGGTGGTGAGCATAGCTGTCTTCCATGTGGTTGGCCTGGGTTTGATCCCTGGACATGTCATGAATGTGAGTATGGTTTTGAAATACTACAGATCTCTGGAGAGAGAGAGAGAGAGAGAGGGAGGAGGAGGAGTTGGTTGGTTATTCATTTTAGGCATCTAGAGGGATAGAAACCTTTGCAAACTTTAAAATACTACATTTCGTAATCGTAATTACGAAAATTTGCGTAATTTGCGAAAATTACGAAATTTCGATTACTGCTAAAATCGTAATTGTAGTAATTTCGCGAAATTTCGGAAATTCGTAATTAGGTCATTACGCTCATCCCTACATCTACGGCATTCCCAATATCCACATTAGCGTTCACTACCTCATAAAAGCTGAGCATGTTAGTCAAACAGGACCTGTCTTTAGTAAACCCATGCTCATACTGAGAAATAAGATTATTTTCTACTATGAAGTCATGTATAGTATCTTAGTAACCCCTCAAATAGTTTGCATACAACTGATGTTAAGCTTACAAGTCTATAATTTCCTGGATCTGATTTTTTTGCCCTTCTTAAATAATGGGAAAACGTGGGCTGTACGCCAATCCACTGGGACTCTGCCAGTTGAAAGAGAGTTACAAAAGATAAGATAAAGGGGTCTATCTATAACGGAACTTAATTCTCTAAAGCCCCATCTACACGGAGGGACATTGTAGCGATCTTCCGCGTGCCCGCCACGTCCCCGCTCGCCGCGCGTGCGCCGCATTCGATTCCCCGCTCGTGCCCGCTCGTCCCCGCCGGCGCCGCTTATCTCCCGCACGATTCCCTGCCATTGTCCCCTCGCGGGGATCGAGCAGGGAATCGGCGGTACGGAGATCCGTCCTGTCGGATCTTATCAATCGAGCCGCATCAGCGGCTCGATTGATAAGCAGCATCGCGGCCGCATCTACTCGTGTAGATGCGGCTTTAGGACCCGAGCATGCATGCCATCCGGGCCAGGTGCCTTGTCTATTTATTTAGTCTTGCCTTCACTTCTTCCTGCGTTAAGTATTTAATATTACAATTGGAAGATTAAGACTCTTCTGCATCTGTAATTTGCAACAGTGATGTTTCCCTTGTGAAGACAGAAGCAAAGAAAGCATTTGATAACTCTGCCTTACCGTGGTCATCCACCATTGAGTTCCCACTCTCATCCTTTAGGAGTCCAATACAGTCAACCTTTCTTTTTTTTAGAGTTGATGTACTTGTAAAACTTCTTTGGGTTAGATTTGATATCCCTAGCGATTTGATTTTCAGCTTCAATCTTTGCCAGCCTAATTTCTTTTTTTACAACTTTTATTGCACTCCTTATAATTGTTTAATGCAGCCTCTGTCCCCTCCCGTTTTAGGACCTTATAGGCATTCTTTTTCCTTTTAATTTTATCTCTAACCTTTATATTCATCCATAGAGGCCTTTTTTTATTCCTAGACGTTTTGTTTCCATATGGAATATACCTACTACAATATTGATTGAGAATAAGTTTAAAAGCTTGCCATTTCCCTTTAGTGTTCTCCCCTTGTAGTACATTATCTCAGTTCACCAAACTTAGTGCCTGCCAGAGTTGATTGAACTTTGGTTTTCTAAAATTCATAGTTTTAGTGGTCCCGCTGCCCCGCGGCCTATCACATAGTTTTAGTGGTCCCGCTGCCCCGCGGCCAGATCACACGTTATCATGTTGTGATCACTATTTCCCAAATGTTCTTGTACCTGCACATTTGATACATTATCTGGTCTATTTGAAATGATCAAATCCAGTAACGCATTCCACCTAGTTGGTTCCGTTACCATTTCAGTCAGGTAACTGTCCTGTAGTGATGCCAGAAATCTGCTGCTTTTACCAGAATGGGTAGCCTCAATACTCCCGTCAATGTCTGGAAAGTTGAAGTCACCCATAACTATGACCTCATTTTTACTTGCAGCTTTTTCAATCTGCTGTAGTAATTGCAGTTCTGCAGCTTCATGAATATGTGGTGGCCTGTAGCATACCCCGATAAGCAATTGGCAACCTTTATTTCCACCATGAATGTTTACCCAAACGGACTCCACATCTTCAAAATCTTCATCCATCTCATCGTTCAGGACAGCTGTAAAATAGTTCTTAACAAAGAGACAAACCCCTCCACCTTTTTTCCCTGTTCTATCCTTCCTAAACACATTGTATCCCTCTAAATTCGCTATCCAGTCTTGGCTTTCATCCATCCATGTCTCTGTTATTCCCACAATGTCATAGCCTTTGTCAATCAGAATGAACTCTTGTTCGTTCATTTTATTTGCAAGTCTCCTAGCATTGGTTACCATGTACTTTATATTTTTACCACCACATTTTCCAATTTTGGTTACCTGAAATGGGCTACTTGAAGTTTTACCAAAATCCTTACTCTTTACACTGTCCCCACCCCCCTCTCCACCCCCCATAATGTTAGGCTCCCACTGTCTTTTTACCTTATCTTGTCTACATATTGAGACTTTACTCTCCCGTCTCCCCCCACATCCTAGTTTAAAATCTCCTCCCACCATTGGTCTCAAAGTCATGCACGGTGACATAGTGGTTAGCACTCTTGCCTTGCAACGCTGGGTCCCCGGTTCAAATCCCAGCCAGGGCACTATCTGCACAGAGTTTGTATGTTCTCCCCATGTCTGTGTGGGGTTTCCCAAGGGCACTCTGGTCTCCTTCCACATCCCAAAAATATACAGATAAGTAATAATACATACACTACACTATATATACATATACATATAATAGGAATTAGATTGTGAGCCCCTCCGAGGAACAGTTAGTGACAGTACAATGGGGTTGATTCACTAAGCTGAGCTGCTACAGCAGCGCAGCTTAATTACAGAAGCGCAGCTTAATGACAGCAGCGAGTGTTATAATCCCCTTCACATGCTATGCAGCCATAGTGTGCGCAGTTAAATTACGCTCTGTTATACTTAATGAGTGCTCCACTGAACCCGCCCGGAGCCCGGCGGGTCCAGTGGCTTTAAAGTACGATATTCATGCACTATGATTGGCCCAATAGTCTGACTGTCACTCTTTAACCTCTCTGGCGGTACGCAGTTTCCAATGCTGCATCCGCGGGAGGATTTTTTCAAATAAAATTAGGATAAAATGCTTAAGCTAGCGCTTTGCTAGCTAACTGTGGCCCCCAAGTCCCCCAGCACCACTGTGATCCTCCGATCGTCGCCGGCAATATTTACCCATCCGCGATCCTGCGAGAGCTGCAGTTTCACCATATAGCTTCAGTCATCGCTATGGTGACGATCGGGCATGACGTCATTGACGTCATGCGCAGTCCCGATCCTCCCCATAGCGAAGCCTGGAGCTGATTGGGAGGCTGCGCCATCGTGGGATCCCTGGGGGGTACGTATAACGGCGACGATTGGGGGAACGGGGAAGGGCGGAGGGACTTGAGGGGCATGCTTAGCTAGCAAAGTGCTGGCTTAAGCATATAAAACAAATTTTATTAAAAAAAAAAAAACCTCCGGGGGCCATGCGATCCTCTCCGGCGGCTAGCCCGAAGCGTAGGTCGGGCTTACCGCCAGGGAGGTTAAACTATCTGAGCCGAGCATAATATAACTGTGTACGCTATGGCTACATAGCGTGTGTAGGAGATTATAACACTCATTGCTGTCATTAAGCTGCGCCTTAGTGAATCAACCCCAATATTCTCTGTACAGCACTGCAGAAGATGTCAGCACTATATAAATACTAATTAATAACAATAAAAGAGGAATAGATCACTAGACAATAAAAAACAGATAGAGATTTTGAGCAGTAAGAGGTTCAGGCTACAGAAAGAAAAATCTGCAAATCTGAAGTGAAAATAAACTTATGAGATAATTAATTGTGTGTGTAATATGGTTAATAAGTAGAACATTAGTAGCAAAATAATGAGTGTCATATTTTAATTTTCAGTTATATAGCTTTATTTATAACATCGTTCTGTCATAGTTACAGGTAAGCTGTAAAACAAAGCATAAGTAATGACCCTTTGAGCTTTCCTGCAGTACAACCTTATCTCAAGTGGTATCTCACTGTTTTTTGGCTGTTTATGCTCTTCAGAAAACAGCACTGAGTTCGACCAAGTTGGTTGACTAGCATAGAAAAGCTCTTTTGCATGGATAATGATTCACGTTTTTTAACACTTCCTGTACTGGAATACAACAAACAACTTTATTTTTTTTTGCTCCAGATTTGCTTTAAATTAACTTAAAGTTTTTAAAGGATATAGTCAAATGGAATAATGGATTGCTTATTTTCAGTGTAAACTAACCAAGGACAACATCAGGAAGGAACACCAGAGATACTGATGAGAAATCAGAGAGTGGATCAGTAAATTTCTCTAGAGTGGGAGAAAAAAGAAAACCCAAGTCTATCCACAAGACCAGGGGGGTCTACTATAAAGGGCACAATAAATCACCATATATGCCCCATTTGTTTCTCAACAGCCTTCTGGAAAGTACTGAGAAAATTAATGATAGGTGATTTTAAACGCCTTGAACAGAAACCTCAAGGGTAAGATAACCTAAATAAAGAAGAGTAGCTGGCCTTACAGGAATTATGACAGCTAAACATGTGATAAAGCACAGCAACAAGGCAAGCAATAACACGTTTGGGGTCAGAAACAACTGAGACAATGTGAAGGTAGAGAACCATACAAATGTCGCCTGGGTGACCCTTTTTTTTAGAGAGGATCACGAAAGATCTTAGATGAAGCTGTTAAAATGAATAAAGAATCGATGCAGGCGTTTGTAGGTTTCTGCAACGGGAGGACGTTCACCAACACTATGCTAGGTAAATAAAGGTTTCTCGTTATTGCATTAAGATAAATACAAAGTAAATGTCAACAATACTGTTTACTATTTCAAGCTCTGACCCAAAAGGCCCCTAATCATGGCTGTTCTGTCTCAGAAAGACATTTATACAAATGGCTTCACACAGGTAATCTGAATAAAGAAACCTTGTCTTTCTCTTGTACTGCATGTTTATGTATACATCACTGGCAATCACACTGCACTGATGGTGACCCCCTGCACATCATTTATTAAATACATGTACATTTTTAGCCAGTATTATATTGTATTGGTTTGCCAGTGCAATGGCCTACGATGTAACTTTTCACAGTGCCCTGCATAGGTAGTGTGTCACATGTGGGACTTAGGGCTGGTTCAGACGGACGCTTGCATTCGGAACGTCGCGCTAAACGCTTCCATTCAGGTGAATGGAAGAGTTTACACCGAGCTTTTGCGTGCTTTTACACGAACGCGGCGTTTTTTTTTCCCGATTTTCGCTAGCGTTCATGCTGCCCCTGGAAGCTACATGTACGACGGCTAATGTCCCCCTAGGGGAATTAAAAACGCGGCCGCGACGCGAAGGCTACTGAAAGCCTGACCGCGCAGCCGCCGCAACGCCCCCGAACGTGACGCCGCCGAAACGTCCGTCTGAACCAGCCCTTAGAGAATTTTGTTTTTATAATTAACATAAATATTTATGAAGAATACATCCACAGCCACTTGTTTATAACATACATATAACCTAATAACTTTACAAGAACCACATAATCCAATACAGGCAACCATCATGCAATCAATAGATGGTATAAAGACTGATAAGGCTGTATGGTATAGGTGTTACAGTGTACCCAGTAGAAGGATCACTATCATGAAACATTTTGCAGAATTATAAACTATACATTGTCCCAGACTTATATACACTGTAAAATACTTTTTTTCCTATTTTGCTATCACTTACAGTAGGTTGTAAAAATCTGACAGATATGACAGGTTTTGGACTAGGCTCTCTCCTCATGGGGGATTTTGACGGTTTTCTTTATTTTCAAAAGCACTAACTAAACAGCAGTTGCTCTGTCCAACTGCAAAAATAGTGCAAATGAGTGCAAATGAGTAGGAAGGCTAGGCAGCATCTCTGTCTACATTCAGTGAGTGCTTTTGTAAAGCATATAGGAAATACTGAATATCCCACATGAGGAGTGGAACTAGTCCAAAATCTGTCAGATCTGTTTCTATTGCCCGCTGTAAGCAACAGCGATATAGGAGAAAAGTCCTTAATACTGCTTTTTAATCTGGGAGAAATGTACTTCTTATACAGTATGTGTACACATGTATTTTCATTTTTACAACTTTTTATGATAGTGGTCCTTCAAGTCATGAAGAAGCAAAATAAGAGATTTTTAGAGGATCAAAAAGCCTCCAATAGAAAAGCTTTTTGAAGTGTAACTTTGCTTTTTAAATAGCAAGTATTTGGAAGGTTGCAATTAGTGATGAGCTCTGCTGCCCGTAATCAAAATTACGACTACAACTTGCTGGCCCTGCATAAAGGGGGGGTTAACTTATCCATGACGCCGCCTATAGCCGACGCGGTTCACTCATGTTACACGTCACTCATATGCTTCTTCCTTCAAAGCCGGAAGGAGAAAGCATGTGAGTGACGTGGAATTCAAGTGAACTGCATCTCTGCTAGGGCCAGGCAAGCAAGTTGTACTCGTAATTTTGATTACAGGCGGCTGAGCTCACCACTAGTTGCAATTTCACATGAGCAAAAGCTAATCTAACAATGCATGGCTTCAGGTCAGTAAGTGAATGCATTAAGAGTAGTCAGTTTTTTTATCTGTGCATACCCAGCGAAAGTGATAATAATTACCAATTAAAAATGAATGTTCAGCAGCTTCACACACTCAAAACATCAGTGGCTAAGCAAATATAAATTCACATTAGTACTGAAAGCAATGCAATTTTGATGGAATATTTCCAATAAATATTTCCAATAAATGTGCTATTTGTAGTCTTCTCCTACCCCCCCCCCCCCCCCAAAAAAAAAGGAGAGCTTGCTGTAGATTTTTCCACTATGCATCTGTCTCTCATATAATGATTGTCAATTATGCTACAGGCATGCAAACATTTGCATAAACATTCTCATAAAATAATGCAAAAATGTGCATTTGGAGAAACACACAGTGGCCCTCATCCAATTCACTTTTTATCTTAAGATTTCTCCTAGGAGATCATTTTGCATCTGCTGTTTAAATAACTTTTTAGCACTCACCTAGGAGAAAAAGTGAATTGGATGGGGCCCAGTGTATTTATTAATTACTGTTAAACTGTGCATGCGCATTACACATAATATGTTCATGTGTCCGCTGATCCTAATTTTATTTTTTTATACGTACAAAGAAAGAAAGCAGAGAGAGACACATTAAGTAAAAATAATCAGGGGATTTGATAGTTGAGACAATTGCACTGCTGATTTATTGGAGGTTTGATCTTTAATGTAGGTTCTTTCTTGAAGTAAAATTTAAGCAAGTGTATTTCCTGTGATAGCAGACAACATTTATGAAGATCATATAAATTACTCCTCTTAATTCACTGCGAATAAATGAGGACAAATAAATGTGGTGATAGTTTATTTTTTCTGGGCTTTAAAACCTCTGCAGATGGTGACTGCACTCAAGAAATGAAAAGACCTGTGATGCTTGGAAGGAAAGCTGTGGTGCATCCACACAAGATTCTAAAGACAAACAGCATATTTTTATCAGCAAAGTTGAGGATCATTGAACCAATGCTTTTAATAACATATGGCAGTGAAAATTGTATTATAAATAAAGCTTTGCATTGAAACGTTTATGCTTATACATTGTGTTGTTGGAGAAAAAATCTGACAGGCTGTTCACTAGAAGGTTTTATACTAAAAACAAAGCGTAAAGCACACCTAAAGTGAGAGTAATATGGAGGTTTCCATTTTTATCTCTCTTTTTTTTTTTTTTACTGAAATTAAACTAGAAAGACAATAACAGTGCTTATACACGCTTAACCACTTCCCGACCGCACGCTTATACAGTGCGTCGGCAAAGTGGCAGCTGCAGGACCAGCGACGCAGCGACGCAGTTCTGCGTCGCCAGCTGCAGGCTGATTAATCAGAAAGCAGCCGCTCGCGCCAATTTAATTCACGGCGGGGGGCTACGTGAATGGCCTGCGGGCCGCCGATGGCGGCTCGCAGGCTAAATGTAAACACAAGCTGAAATAATCCGCTTTGTTTACATTGTACGGCACAGCGCCGTAAGGCAGATCGGCGATCCCCGGCCAATCAGCGGCCGGGGATCGCCTCCATGTGACAGGGGACGTCCTGTCACTGGCTGCACAGGACGGATAGCGTCCTGTGCAGCCCGGATCACCAGGGGGGAAAGGTAGGAGAGGGAGGGGGGAATTTCGCCGCGGAGGGGGGCTTTGAGGTGCCCCCCCCCGCAACATGCCTGCAGGCAGGAGCGATCAGACCCCCCCTGCACATCATCCCCATAGGGGGGAAAAAGGGGGGCGATCTGATCGCTCTGCGTGCACCCTGATCTGTGCTGGGGCTGCAGAGCCCACCCAGCACAGATCCCAACAAACAGCGCTGGTCCTTAAGGGGGGGTAAAGGGTGGGTCCTCAAGTGGTTAAAGCATAAAGTGACAATTGGATTATAAACATGCAAAGAGAAATGAACACATTCTAGTATTTCACTATGACCACTCAGTATTTTAAACAGGTCTTCATACTGGTATTTACAGAACCTCATAGGTAACCAGAGAAGGAACTGTCTATAAAAGGAACATCCAAAGGAACCAGTGGGTCTATATGCCCTCCGTTAGGTATTGTAATATGCTATAAGTATATTGGTATGGTGATCACCTGAGCTTGTAAACCATCTTGTATTGATATTGTTAACATGAAACAGATAAAACTATATAACCTAGTGGTAAAAATACTAGGTCGAAAACACAAACAATATAATTAAGGACAGACTCAGTGCCTATAACTCATATTAGACAGGAAGTGAGAAGGAAAGTATTTTTGGTGGAGACATAGGAGCTGTATTGAATATCTTATATAGCCTGCTATTGATCTAATGATCTGATAGTCAGATGACCTAAGAGCATGGTGAAGAGTTGAGACTTATTACCATCCGTTGGGAATACAATAATTATCATTATTTAGGCCCAGTCTGGCTCTAATTTTATACTCCATAAGAAGATTTAATTTAGTTTTGGCCAGTACTTGTGGCAAGGAAAATTTCTCAGTGGATCTCCAGTTCTCAGCAATTAAGTGAAGGGCACTGAAGATAATATGGCAGATGCTAGGCCATAGGTTGGCAGGTAATTCTGATGCACCAACTAATAGTAAGGCTAATTTGGAGTGTAGTTTAAAGTTTGGGATGAGGGTCTTTCTTATATGTAGTTCTATTTTAGACCATAGTTGAGCTACTAAGAGGCATACCCAAAACATATGTGCATATGTCCCAATATCCCTATTACACTTCCAACATATTGGGGATAAGTTAGATGAAAAAAGGATGCTATCTGTCATTGTAAGGTACCATCTAAATAGTACCTTTTTTAACATTTCCCAATGGGAATTGCATTTTGAGATTTTTTATGCTAGTTTGTTTGCTGCAACTAATTGACCTGCCAATATATTGCAACCAAGATCTGAGGACCATACTGATGTGAATATCTGTTCAATGGAGATATATTTTGAAAATTGAGAGCATTGTACAATACTGATATTCCCCCCTTAAAGTAACCCTTAAAGTTTAGCATAGTTGCAATTGTGTGATGAAGAACTGGAGGGCATATCTGTTTAGTTTTAACCACTTGCCGACCGCACACTCATACCGCGCGTCGGCAAAGTGGCAGCTGCAGGACCAGCGACGCAGTTCTGCGTCGCCGGCTAATTAACCAGGAAGCAGCCGCTCGCGCGAGCGGCTGCTTCCTGTCAATTCACGGCGGGAAGCTCCATGAATAGCCTGCGGGCCGCCGATCGCGGCTCGCAGGCTAAATGTAAACACAAGCGGAAATAATCCGATTTGTTTACATTGTACGGCGCTGCTGCGCAGCAGCGCCGTAAGGCAGATCGGCGATCCCCGGCCAATCAGCGGCCAGGGATCGCCGCCATGTGACAGGGGACAGCCTGTCACTGGCTGCACAGGACGGATAGCATCCTGTGCAGCCCAGATTGCCAGGGGGGACAGGGATGAGAGGGAGGGGGGGAATTTCGCCGCGGAGGGGGGCTTTGAGGTGCCCCCCCCCGCAACACCCAGGCAGGCAGGAGCGATCAGACCCCCCCAGCACATCATCCCCCTAGTGGGGAAAAAAGGGGGGCGATCTGGTCGCTCTGCCTGCACCCTGATCTGTGCTGGGGGCTGCACAGCCCACCCAGCACAGATCAGCTAAAACAACGCTGGTCCTTAAGGGGGGGTAAAGGGTGGGTCCTCAAGTGGTTAATTAGGTGAAAAATTCTATGATATGTGAATAATTGTATTTGCGACAACCCATATTGGTGTGTTAATTCTGCAAATAATTTGATCTTGTTGTCAACAAAAATGTCTAAAATGGATTCAATCCCTGCTTTCTTCCATGCTCTTAGGTCAAGGTCAGATGTAAAATGCTTGAGGGCTGATATGGATGTATAGATAAGGACATCTTTATAAGGTGGTGGGGGATGTTTAATGTAATATTCCCATGATTTTAATGAAGCTTTAATAGATGGGAACTTATTTACAGGAAGTGTTGCGCCCATTAGTACACTAGTTAATAGATCTCTAAGATTGGTATTTAGAAGAGATGCTTTCAATTTTGCCCAAGGTTTTTTTGGGTCTGGACTCCACCAGTGTCTTACCATGTCTACAATAGAGGGATGGTAATATGCCTCAATGTTAGGTAGACCCATTCCTCCATTGGCTTTAGTGAGAACCATGACTTGGAATGAGGTTTGGATTTTTTTACCATTCCATATGAAATTATTTATACTTTTTCTGATGTCGGTAAACCATGATGACGGCACCAATATATGTAGAGTGCAGTGAATATAAAGAATTTTGGGTAAAATAAATAATTTAAAAGCAGCTATACGCCCTGACCAAGAAAGCCAATATTTTGTCATGGCAGAGCATTCTTTGCGTATATCTACTAAAAGAGGCAAATAATTATATTTAAACAAATCAGAAGATAGTCTCGTTAGCTTTATGCCAAGGTAGGATATCGCCCCCTCTGCCCAAGGAAATTCATATGTTGATTTAAGCTGAAGTTTAGTCTCAGGGGATATGTTTAGACCTAGAATGATGATTTAATTTATAAAGGGAGGCTTCTGAGAAGCTTTGTAGGTCCTGTAGAAGGTGTGGCATAGATCAGTGTTTCTCAACATTTTATTGGTATGTACCTCTTTTAAAACCCTGCACTCACCAAGTACCCCCTAGCATAGTAAACATTATCACAAGTACCCCTTGACAAATATATATTTAATCGTAGTACATGATAATTAGTTTTAAACAATTTCCAAGCATTTACTATTGCTCTTAATTAGCTAAAACACAAATTTGGTATTGTTTAAATAAAATGTATCATTTTCTAAAACTCTTAATTTGTTACTCTTGGTTATTTATATCAAGCCCAAGTACCCCCAGGAACCATCAAAAGTACCCCCTGGGGTACGCGTACCACATGTTGAGAACCTAGGGCATAGATGATTCATGGTTCGTCAGCAGCAATGCTACATCACCAGCAAACATGCTTACTAGATGTTCAGTGCCATTAATGTTAACTTCTGAGATTAATGGATTGTTTCGGATCTTTTGGGCTACAGTTTCCATAAGTAATACGAAAATAATTGGAGATAGGGGACACCCTTGTCAGGTTCCATTATATATACGGAAGGATTTAGATACAAAACCTGCAGCATTCACCCGGGCAGATGGGGCAGTATACTGTGAGAAAACGCGGAAAAGCCGCCGCGAGTACTCAGAGTAAGGCGGCTGATTCCGCGTTCAACATGGCAGCTTGCGCGCATGGGCCTGCATCCACTGGCCTGACGGAGCGCAGAGAAACCACCGCATGCCCAGTGAACAAGGTGGCGTATTCCGCATCCGACACGGCAGTTTGCACGCATGGGCTTACCACTAGCAGTATGGCTAAACACGGGGAAACCGCCGCATGCTCTGACAGCGGTGCGGCTGGCCCCGCGTTCAAACCAACAGATGCATTACAACACATGTCTGGTGTGGCTGGGACTGATAGTCCACACAGGTTCAGAAGGACGCACGCGCGCGCTGAGAGGCAGAGCCTTTATGGCAGTCAGAAGGGTGTCAGCTGATCTGCCGATCAGCTGACAATTCTATCAGGTTTCATTGGTCCAGCACTTAGGGGAGGCGCTGGAGAGCGCTGGTGTATATATACTGGGTGCTGGTCATTTCTCTGGTGTCTGGCGTTGCGATCACTACGTGGTAGCACTCAGACCTTGTCAGTATCTGTGATATTATCTGTGTTATTATTTAGACCAGTTCCTAGGTGTTGATGATCAGGGACCTCACACCTCAGACTAGGAATTAGCTTTACCATCTAGTTATACTCAGACCAGTTCCAGGGATCAAGGAGCTCACACCCAAGACTAGGCATTGTTGATTATTTGTTATGACCTTCTGCTTTCCTGACTACTCTTCTGATCTCTGATTAGGTGCTTCGCTATATCTGATTCTCTGTTGCCGAACTCTGCTTGTCTTAAGATTCCGCATCTGTCTCCTGTCTCTGTCTCTGATCTGTCTGTCTGTTGCCGACCCGGCTTGCCCGACCATGAGAGCTATCTCCTCAGTCTAGAGATAGCTCACAGACCTGGGGGTGACACCCTTCCTTGGTGTCACTCACACTCTGTCCTTCCTACTCCTAGCCTGATCCCTCCCTCGGTAGAGTCTCAGGCTTGCGGAAGGAACGTGTTACTGTGCAGTACTCCTTACTGCTGTGCACCTGCTCCTCAGGTGCAGTCCTTAAAGTATTTCTGTTGCACCAAACACTCTTATTACTCAGGTGTCCAGAGGTTAGAGATATATCTGATTATCGGTGATACTGCAGATCATCAATAATCGGGTATATATCTGTATTCTCGGTGATACTGCAGATCACCGGTAATCAGACCCTCTCTGTGTTACACCGATCATTACATATACAAAGCCATAATGGGTGAGACTATGTTACCTAAAAAAAAATGTAGTCAACGTGGCTTCCAGAAATTTCCAATGAACTCTGTCGAAGGCCTTCTCCGACAGAGCTCAATATGCCTCACAATTGTGGCCATGCGTCAAGTTGCGTCTGCCGCTTGACGACCCTTTGTGAATCCTACTTGATCATAATTTAATAATAGTGGGGTGTATTGCATCAACCGTGAGGCTAGTAGCTTGGGATACAGTTTCACATCAGAGTTTTATAATGAAATTGGTCTGTAATTAGTTATTCTCTCTATTATATCTTTCCCCGGCTTGGGTAAGACCGTGATGGTCGCTTCCAAATATTCTGCTGGTATCTGGCCTGTCATTGCAAATTCATTAAATAACTTCTCAAGGAAGGGGGATAAGGTTGAATTAAAAGTTAGGAAGAACTCGTTGCAAAAGCCATCAGGGCCTGGGGCTTTATTTCGCTTTAGAGTTTTAATAGCATTGTTTATTTCCTTGGTATTAAATTGTATATTTAATTGCTCTAATTGAGATGCAGATAATTTAGGAAGATCTATTGACTCTAGAAAGTCAGTTATTGTCTTCTCTGTGAGTTGGGCAGTATATATGCCATCTTTAAGATTATACAGGTTCGCATAATAGTCACAGAAGAGATCTGCGATTTGTTTAGGATTAGAGATTCATTGTTTTGTGATTGGATGTACCAGAGAGTGAACCCGGCAGTTCATGAAGCTATATCCACCATAAGAGAGGCTCTAAAAGATATTAGAATGTCTTTGATGAAAGACTGTGTAGCTGTAGAGTCAGTGGTAGGGAATGCATCAATTGAAAATGAGGTGTCATCAGCCTGGGAGAGTGGCTGTGCTGCAGTGCTTACCGGGTTCTCTGATTCACGTCTTGGTCTGGATTTGGCTGGGCTGCCTGTGGGAAAAAGACCTGCTTCTTGCTGATCCTCTGGAATCGCCTAGGAGGAGTGAGGGAGAGGCTCTCTGTTGCGCTGTGAGAATATCTGAGCTAACTGCGTAGCTCCGTCCGACACAGCGCCATCTTGGGCCTGCTCTGCTTGCCGTGGGAGAAAGAAGTCCATGATTTTGCGGGGACTCTGCTTCCTTTTCTTGGAGATCTCCGTCTCCAGTATCATCTCCTCCGTCTGCTGCATATTTTGTGTCGCTGGTAACAGCTGCTATTAGCTGCTATGCCCGCTGTCTCTCTGGAGCTTGGCTAGGCTGTGTCCATCTCCTCCAAAGTGGAAGCCATGCCCCCCCATTTGTATCTCCTTTTAACCACTTAAGGACTGCAGTCATAAAACCCCTTAAAGAGACACTGAAGCGAAAAAAAAATTATGATATTATGATTTGTATGTGTAGTACAGCTAAGAAATAAAACATTAAGATCAGATACATCAGTCTAATTGTTTCCAGTACAGGAAGAGTTGAGAAACTCCAGTTGTTATCTCTATGCAAACAAGCCATTAAGCTCTCCGACTAAGTTAGTCGTGGAGAGGGCTGTTATCTGACTTTTATTATCTCAACTGTTCCTGGACTATTTACTTTTCCTCTGCCAGAGGAGATGTCATTACTTCACAGACTGCTCTGAAAGAATCATTTTGAATGCTGAGTGTTGTGTAATCTGCACATATTATAGAATAATGCAATGTTAGAAAAAAACACTATATACCTGAAAATAAAAGTATGAGAATATTTTCTTTGCTGCTAATCTTCTAGTAATTATTCATAGTACACAACCAATTCATTATATCATATATATTTTTTTCGCTTCAGTGTCTCTTTAAGGACCAGAGCCTTTTTTTTCCATTCAGACCACTGCAGCTTTAACAGTTTATTGCTCGGTCATACAACCTACTATCTAAATGAATTTTACCTCCTTTTCTTGTCACTAATACAGCTTTCTTTTGGTGCTATTTGATTGCTGCTGCAATTTTTACTTTTTATTATATTCATCAAAAAAGACATGAATTTTGTAAAAAAAATGACTTTTTTTACTTTCTGTGCTGACATTTTTCAAATAAAGTAAATATTACTATACATTTGGGTGCGAAAGTTATTCTGCTACATGTCTTTGATAAAAAAAACCATTCAGTGTATATTTATTGGTTTGGGTAAAAGTTATAGTGTTTACAAACTATGGTGCAAAAAGTGAATTTTCCCATTTTGAAGCATCTCTGACTTTTCTGAGCACCTGTCATGTTTCATGAGGTGCTAAAATTCCAGGATAGTATAAATACACCCCAAATTACCCCATTTTGGAAAAAAGACATCCCAAAGTATTCACTGAGAAGCATAGTGAGTTCATAGAAGATTTTATTTTTTGTCACAAGTTAGCGGAAAATGACACTTTGTGACAAAAAAAAAGGGAAAAAAAGTTTCCGTTTCTTCTAACTTGCGACAAAAAAAAAAAAGAAATCTGCCACGGACTCACTATGCTCCTCTCTGAATACCTTGAAGTGTCTACTTTCCAAAATGGGGTCATTTGTGGGCTGTGTTTACTGTCCTGGCATTTTGGGGGGTGCTAAATTGTAAGCACCCCTGTAAAGCCTAAAGGTGCTCATTGGACTTAGGGCCCCTTAGCGCAGTTAGGCTGCAAAAAAGTGCCACACATGTGGTATTGCTGTACTCAGGAGAAGTAGTATAATGTGTTTTGGGGTGTATTTTTACACATACCCATGCTGGGTGGGAGAAATATCTCTGTAAATGACAATTTTTGATTTTTTTACACACAATTGTCCATTTACAGAGATATTTCTCCCACTCAGCATGGGTATGTGTAAAAATACACCCCAAAACACATTATACTACTTCTCCTGAGTACGGCGAATCCACATGTGTGGCACTTTTTTGCACCCTAACTGCGCTAAGGGGCCCAAAGTCCAATGAGTACCTTTAGGATTTCACATGTCATTTTGCGACATTTGGTTTCAAGACTACTCCTCACGGTTTAGGGCCCCTAAAATGCCAGGGCACTATAGGAACCCCACAAGTGACCCCATTTTAGAAAGAAGACACCCCAAGGTATTCCTTTAGGAGTATGGTGAGTTCATAGAAGATTTTATCTTTTGTCACAAGTAAGCGGAAATTGATTTTAATTGTTTTTTTCACAAAGTGTCATTTTCCGCTAACTTGTGACAAAAAATAAAATCTTCTATGAACTCATTTACAGAGAGATTTCTCCCACCCAGCATGGGTATGTGTAAAAATACACCCCAAAACACATTATACTACTTCTCCTGAGTACGGCGATATGACATGTGTGACACTTTTTTGCAGCCTACGTGCGCTAAGGGGCCCAACGTCCTATTCACAGGTCATTTTGAGGCATTTGTTTTCTAGACTACTCCTAACGGTTTAGGGCCCCTAAAATGCCAGGGCAGTATAGGAACGCCACAAGTGACCCCACTTTAGAAAGAAGACACCCCAAGGTATTCCGTTAGGTGTATGGTGAGTTCATAGATCTTATTTTTTGTCACAAGTTAGTGAAAAATGAAACTTTGTGAAAAAACAATAAAAATCAATTTCCACTTACTTTTGACAAAAAAATAAAATCTTCTATGAACGCTTCATACACCTAACAGAATACCTTGGGGTGTCTTTTTTTCTAAAAAAGAGGTCACTTGTGGAGTTCCTATACTGCCCTGGCATTTTACGGGCCCAAAACCGTGAGTAGTCTGGAAACCAAATGCCTCAAAATGACTGTTCAAGGGTATAAGCATCTGCAAATTTTGATGGCAGGTGGTCTATGAGGGGACGAATTTTGTGGAACCGGTCATAAGCAGGGTGGCCTCTTACATGACAGGTTGTATTGGGCCTGATTTGACGGATAGGAGTGCTAGGAGGGGGGTGACAGGAGGTGATTGATGGGTTTCTCAGGGGGTGGTTAGAGGGGAAAATAAATGCAATCAATGCACTGGGGAGGTGATTGGAAGGGGGTCTGAGGGGGATCTGAGGGTTTGGCCGAGTGATCAGGAGCCCACACGGGGGAAATTAGGGCCTGATCTGATGGGTAGGTGTGCTAGGGGGTGACAGGTGGTGACAGGAGGTGGTTATTGGGTGTCTCAAGGTGTGATTAGTGGGGGGAATAGATGCAAGCAATGCACTGGCGAGGTGATCAGGGCTGGGGTCTGAGGGCGTTCTGAGGGTTTGGGTGGGTGATTGGGTGCCCTAGGGGCAGATAGGGGTCTAATCTGATGGGTAGCAGTGACAGGTGGTGATAGGGGGTGATTGATGGGTAATTAGTGGGTGTTTAGAGAAGAGAACAGATGTAAACAGTGCACTTGGGAGGTGATCTGATGTCGGGTCTGCAGGCGATCTAATGATGTGGGTGGGTGATCAGATTGCCCGCAAGGGGCAGGTTAGGGGCTGATTGATGGGTGGCAGTGACAGGGGGTGACTGATGGGTGGCAGTGACAGGGGGTGATTGATAGGTGATTGACAGGTGATCAGTGGGTTATTACAAGGAAGAACAGATGTAAATAATGCACTGGCGAATTGATAAGGGGGGTCTGAGGGCAATCTGAGCGTGTGGGCAGGTGATTGGGTGCCAGCAAGGGGCAGATTAGGGTCTAATCTGATGGGTAACAGTGACAGGTGGTGATAGGGGGTGATTGATTGGTAATTAGTGGGTGTTTAGAGAAGAGAATAGGTGTAAACAGTGCACTTGGGAGGTGATCTGACGTCGGGTCTGCAGGCAATCTAATGGTGTGGGTGGGTAATCAGATTGCCCGCAAGGGGCAGGTTAGGGGCTGATTGATGGGTGGCAGTGACAGGGGGTGATTGATGGGTGGCAGTGACAGGGGGTGATTGATAGGTGATTGACAGGTGATAAGTGGGTTATTACAGGGAAGAACAGATGTAAAAAATGCACTGACGAATTGATAAGGGGGGTCTGAGGGAAATCTAAGTGTGTGGGCGGGTGATTGGGTGCCCGCAAGGGACAGATTAGGGTCTAATCTGATGGGTAACAGTGACAGGGGGTGATTGATGGGTGATTGACAGGTGATTGACAGGTGATTGACAGGTGATTGACAGGTGATCAGGGGGATAGATGCATACAGTACACAGGGGAGGGGGTCTGGGGAGAATCTGAGGGGTGGGGGTGATCAGGCGTCCCCAGGGGGCAGTTTAGGGACTAAAAAAAAAATAGCGTTGACAGATAGTGACAGGGAGGGATTGATGGGTGATTAGGGGGGTGATTGGGTGCAAACAGTGGTCTGGGGGGTGGGCAGGAGGGGGTCTGAGGGGTGCTTTGGGCGATCAGGGGGCAGGGGGGCAGATCAGTGTGTTTGGGTGCAGACTAGGGTGGCTGCAACCTGCCCTGGTGTTCCTTCGGACACTGGGACCACCAGGGCAGGAGGCAGCCTGTATATTACACTTTGTAAACATTACAAAGCGTATTATACGCTTCCTATGCGGCGATCGTCGGGTTAACAACCCGCCGCCGCTTCCGATTGGCAGGCGGGTTGACGTTGCGGGTGGGCGGAGCCTATTGCCGGCGGATGCTCGCGCGCGATCCTAGCACGTGATCCCCGGCAAAACAGTGTCCCAGGACCCGACGCCATTCTGCGTTACGTGGTCCTGGGGCTGCCACTTTGCCGCCGCCAATCTACAGTGTGCACATAGCCTGGTTGTCCTGCTGATCATCTGCCTCCGATGCTTTGAATCACAGACCCTAAACAAACATGCAAACAGATGTTTCTGACTGAAGTCTGACTGGATTATCTGCATGCTTGTTTCAGGTGTGTGGGCGGGTGATTGGGTGCCCGCAAGGGACAGATTAGGGTCTAATCTGATGGGTAACAGTGACAGGTGGTGATAGGGGGTGATTGATGGGTAATTAGTGGGTGTTTAGAAGAGAGAACAGATGTAAACAGTGCACTTGGGAGGTGATCTGACGTCAGGTCTGCAGGCGATCTAATGGTGTGGGTGGGTGATCAGATTGCCCGCAAGGGGCAGGTTAGGGGCTGATTGATGGGTGGCAGTGACAGGGGGTGATTGATGGGTGATTGACAGGTGATTGACAGGTGATTGACAGGTGATCAGGGGGGATAGATGCATACAGTACACAGGGGAGGGGGTCTGGGGAGAATCTGAGGGGTGGGGGTGATTAGGCGTCCCCAGGGGGCAGTTTAGGGACTAAAAAAAAAATAGCGTTGACAGATAGTGACAGGGAGGGATTGATGGGTGATTAGGGGGGTGATTTGGTGCAAACAGTGGTCTGGGGGGTGGGCAGGAGGGGGTCTGAGGGGTGCTTTGGGCGATCAGGGGGCAGGGGGGCAGATCAGTGTGTTTGGGTGCAGACTAGGGTGGCTGCAACCTGCCCTGGTGGTCCCTCGGACACTGGGACCACCAGGGCAGGAGGCAGCCTGTATATTACACTTTGTAAACATTACAAAGCGTATTATACGCTTCCTATGCGGCGATCGTCGGGTTAACAACCCGCCGCCGCTTCCGATTGGCAGGCGGGTTGACGTTGCGGGTGGGCGGAGCCTATTGCCGGCGGATGCTCGCGCGCGATCCTAGCGCGTGATCCCCGGCAAAACAGTGTCCCAGGACCCGACGCCATTCTGCGTTACGTGGTCCTGGGGCTGCCACTTTGCCGCCGCCAATCTACAGTGTGCACATTGCCTGGTTGTCCTGCTGATCATCTGCCTCCGATGCTTTGAATCACAGACCCTAAACAAACATGCAAACAGATGTTTCTGACTGAAGTCTGACTGAATTATCTGCATGCTTGTTTCAGGTGTGTAATGCTACTAATGCAGCCACATAGATTAGCATCTTAAAGAAGTGGGTTTTGAGGGCTTGCTTGAATGTGTTGAAGGAGGGAGCAAGTCTGATGGGCAGTGGAAGGGTGTTCCAGAGGGTGGGGGCGGCTCTTGAGAAATCCTGCAGGCGGACATGGGGGTGGGAAATGCGTGGGGCGGTGAGGTGAAGGTCATTGGAGGATTGAAGGGGGCGACCTGGTGTATACCTGTGAAAAAGCTCCGAAATGTAGGTAGGGCAGGTTTTGAGCACAGATTTATACACCAGGCATAGAATCTTTAAAGTTATCCTGAACAGATAGGGAGCCAGTGCAGAGATTTACAGAGGGGAGATGTGGATGCGAAACGAAGAATGGATGAGTCTTGCAGCCGCGTTCATCACTGATTGAAGGGGGCAGTGCGTTTTAAGGGGAGGCCAGAATGGAGGAAGTTACAGTAATCAAGGCGGGAGATGATGAGGGCATGGATGAGCAGTTTGTTCATGTCCGGGGTTAAGAGGGGGCGAATATTGGAGATATTATGGAGGTGGAAATTGCAGGCTCTGGTGACACCCAGACAGCGGGCCTGGGAGGTAGGGCAAATGGTTGTGTTGTCGATTGTGAGGTGGAAATCTGGGAGGGGTGCAGCAGCATGGAGTGGAAAGATCAGGAGCTCAGTTTTGTCTAGGTTAAGCTTCAGGAACATAGCTGACATCCAGGAGGAAATTGTTGAGAGACAGGAGGAGACCTTGTTTATGGTGGCGGATGAGAGTTTGGGGGTATGGAGGTAAATCGGAGTTTCGTCGGCATAAAGGTGGTATTTGAAGCCCAGGGAGGAGATAAGCTTGCCTATTGAAGAAGTGTATATGGAGAAAAGAAGGGGCTCAGAACAGAGCCCTGGGGGACCCCGACTGAGAGGGGGGCAGGGGTTGAGGAGGAGCCGTTGAAGGAAGTTGTGAAGGAGCGACTGGATAGGTAGGAGGAGATCCAGGCCAAGGCAAGACCATGGATGCCCATGGACTGTAGTGATTGGAGGAGGAGGAGGTGGTCTACAGTATCAAATGCTGTGGAAAGGTTAAGGAGGAGCAGGATGGAATAACTGCCTTTGGTCCTGGCAAGGGTAAGGTCGTTGAGGGCTGTTTCAGTTGAGTGTGCACTTCGGAATACAGACTGTAGGGGGTCAAGTAGGGTATTGGTGTTGATATATTGGGTAATGCGTTGGTGGGCTAGGCATTCGAGGAGTTTAGAAGCATAGGGAAGAAGGGAGATTGGGCTGTAATTTTAGGGTTGGGATGGGTCGAGTGAGGGTTTTTTCAACAGGGTAAGTACAGTGGCCTGTTTGAAGGCTTTGGAGAAGGTGTCTGTGGAAAGGGTGAGGTTGAACAAGGTGAGGACTGGGGCCAGGTCAGGGAAGTGGGGGCAAAGGGTATTTGCGAGTACAGGATCGCAGGGGGCAGATGTGCGGGGAGCCGCTAGCAGCAGGCTGACTTCATCAATGGTGGCAGGAGCAAAAGAGGTGAGGGGTGGATGAGACAGGGGAGTATCTGGGAGGGAAGGCAAGGTGACAACCTGAGAGGCGTTGGGAAGGGAGGCAATTTTAGTGATAAAGTGGTTGGCAAAGTCGTTGGCCGAGAGAGAGGAGCTGGGAAGGGAAGAGTGGGGTTGAAAAGGTAATTAAAGGTAGCAAAAAGCCATCGAGGTTTGGAAGCTTGGGTTCCAATCAGTGCTGCAAAGTACCTTTGTTTAGCCTCAGAGAGGGCAGTGTGGGTGTTGTGCCAAGGTTGGGGGTTGGGGGGCTTGTTAAGGCGGAAGATTGAGGGGGCAGCTTGATCTAAAGCAGATGAGAGGGCAAGGTTATATTGTGCAGCCGCTTCATTGGGGCATGTGAGGTTGGGTAGGTGGGAGGAGAAGGAGAGAAGGGGACTTGCTAGGACATTTGGGCTGAGATTACGTAGGTCTCTCTGCCATTGACCAGGCTGAGGGGTGGGGAGAGAAGTGGTTGATGGGGAAATGGTGAAGGTGAGGAGGTGATGGTCGGAGATAGGGAAAGGTGCGATGTCCAGGTTGCTGAGGGAGTTGGACTTTGAGAATATGAGGTCAAGAGTATGACCAGCGTGGTGGGTGGAAGAATTTGTGTGCTGAGAGAGACCAAGGGACATGTTGAAAATAATCGATCTGGCAGGAAATCTGCCTGAAAATCTCATCGTGTGTACTAGGCATTAGTACACAGCTACCAAACTTTTTATCTGTTCCCTGCTGTCAGGTATGTGTTCCTGAGCCAAACACATATTTTATGACCTTTAATTCATAAGGGCCCATTTCTACTGGCGTTGTGGATGCGAGGTGATCGCCGCACCACCTCGCATCCCACCGCATGTACTTCCGGGTGTCATCCGAACAACCGGATGCTTCCCATCGGGCGGCTATGGGGAATTGGATGCGTGCTGCAGAAAACTGCAGCATGCTATCCATCATTTCCCCCGCATCGGATCGTGTCGGGTAATTTGCATCAATGGAAACATTACATTGCCGGCAGTTTAGTTGCGGTTTAGTTGCAGTTTAGTTGCGGTGCGATGATTGCACTGCACCGTATGTAGGGGAAACGAGCCCTAACTTAGGAAAATTAGGCTGCAGAGAAATTGTGATTTCGAATCACATATTATTACTGAGGACAGCAAAAAGGAAATGCACGTAAGTTGTAAGTAGGGTTGGTGTTCTGTGCACGGTTGTGTACAGATGTTTATCTCATCATGTTAGATGTCACTTCAGGTACACTCTACATAAGTAAATTGCTTGAAATGGATTTATTAAATACATCTTTTCTGACAGTATGTGCAATATTTGGGAATTTGAAGCTTTTTTGAACATGATAAACTAAACAAATACTTATACAGTTTTTCTCATGTGTATCCCTACAAAGCTGACAGACTGTCAAAATCTTTCTAATTCCAAACATTAACCTACTTATTGCTAAAATTTCCAAGAAATTACAGAAAAGTGCTCATCAGGTTTACATAGATCCCAATTGTAATAAAATAAAGGTGTTTATGGTGAAGCACTGCAATCCCTGGCCAAGACATACCAGTGTGGAAGCAAGTATGGCCTTGCATGATTGGGCTTGCTCCTGTGCAAACTTCCGGCACTATCTCCTGCAGCACTAATTGGTGAAAGGAACTATATGTTCACTGAGCTAATAAGATTAATTTTTATTTTTAGCTTAAAATAATTTTTATGGAAGAAGGCAGATAGGGTCTTTGGTAGTAAATTATTGTACTGGTCCAAGCCCTATACCATAAAGCTATATCAACCCATGCTATGCACTGATGAGGACCAGAAAGTCAGAAACAGGTTGTATGCATGTTTGATTGATGTGGCTCTGTAAAATGTATTAGCAATAGGTTTATTACCAGTAGTTCTGGATTTGTGCCTTGCTTTTAGGGTCATTAAGAGATAATTTGAATGTTCAGGAGTGATGAATCATGGGAAACCACATTTGCTCCCTTTCAGCTGAATTATCGCAAATACCTTCTTTTTTACCCACTTTGCATCCTGACCTTGTTTCCCACTTATGGACCAGAGCAGTTTGTCGTTTTAGCTATGTCCATATTTAATCAGCAATAACTGTATCCCTACCTATGACACCTAAATTAAACATATATTGTTTTTCTCAAGACTAACTAGGCTTTCATTGTATGGCATTTTTCCCCTCGAACAATTTTGTTTTGCATGCATTTTAATGGGAAAAAATAGGAAAAAAATAGGAAAAAACACATTATTTCTCAGTTTGAACCATTCCAGTTTAAAAATAAAAAGCGCTATTGTAGATAAAAAAACACAAATTTTGTTTGGCTATTTCCACTGTTTATCACAAAGCTTAAATGATGTTCCTGTCACAATTTATGGTGAAGATATTTGATTCTGAATTAATGCTACAGTGTGCATTTTTCACTATGAACTGAGAAAATAAAAGTATTTTTACTGGTAAAAATCAATCTTATTAGCTTATTATCACCAATTAGTGCTGCAGGAGATGGTGCTGGAAGTTTGCACAGGAGCAAGCCCAATCGTGCACAGCTGTGCTTCTGCTACAAGACATATATCTATGTCCTCATGACTTAGATGAAGTCACAGAGGACGTAGATATACTGTAGTGGTGGAAAAATTGGTTAAGAAAACAAAATTACATTTAGCAATGCTTTTTAACCCCTTAAAGGGAAGGTCCAAACAAAATAAAAAAAATGAGATTCACTTACCTGGGGCTTCTACCAGCCCCATGCAGCCATCCTGTGCCCTCGTCGTCACTCACTGCTGCTCCAGTCCCCCGCTGGCAGCTTGCCGACCTCGGAGGTCGGCGGGCCGCATTGCGTACATTTTTATGCATTCCCACTAGTGCAGGAACATTAACCCATACATTTTTACGCGTTACTGGTTCAATGCGTAAAAATTTACGCATTGAACCAGTAATGCGTAAAAATGTATGTGTTAATGTTCCTGCACTAGCGGGAATGCATAAAAATGTACGCAATGCGGCCCGCCAACCTCCGAGGTCGGCAAGCTGCCAGCGGGGGACTGGAGCAGCAGTGAGTGACTACGAGGGCACAGGATGGCTGCATGGGGCTGGTAGAAGCCCCAGGTAAGTGAAACTCATTTTTTTATTTTGCTTGGACCTTCCCTTTAATGACAAGCTGACTTATAAAAACTCCTGCCAGAGCCTCTTGATGGCTCCAGGATGTTTTTGTAAGTCAAACAGTGCTGGTGCCGCTGTGCATGTACTTGTGCGCACGCGCACATGCGTGCTCCCGCATATGCACGTGCATTCCTGTGCACATGCACATGAAAATAGTGGAAAAAAAAAACACCATAGAAAAACTACACCTTTATTTCCAAATAATATATTGTCACCATACTTTGTACTAGGGACATATTTAAAATCTTGTGATAACTAGGACAAATAGGCAGATAAAATGTGTGAGTTTTATGCACAGTAGCAGTGTTTATATTAAAACTATGTGGGATGAAATTGGAGAAATAGTGTATTTTTTCATTTTTTCCTTGTTTTTCCCTTTAAAATGCATAGAAAATAAAGTAATTACTGAAAACAAATATCAACCCCAAAAAGCCCAATTGGTGGTGAAAAAAAACAAGATATACCGGTAGATCATTTAATTGTGATTAGTAGTGATTAAGCTATTGGCAAATGAAAGGGATGAGCACTGAAAGGGGAAAATCGCTCTGGTCCATTAGGGTAAAAGCCCCTTTGGGTGAAGTGGTTAATAAAGGGCTTTTGAGTTTCTTTTAGCCCTGTATGCTTTCCTAGTGGTTCTGTGTCAGCATTAGCTCTCTCTCTAGGTATTCCTTGGTACCGTATTAATAAAGTGATGTAAAATGTGATTATGTAAATTAATACTTTAAATGGGGCATTCTCTAATCCTAACATAAAATTACACCAAAATAAAGTATATAGTATGTTATACAGTGGAAATTCAATAAGCTGTCATAGTTGGAAACTAAATAACTGTATATTACTGTGTATCAAACACTGCATGAGGGTAATCAGGCTGTGCTCAAGTGATTGTGATCACACGATTAAGGAAAATTGTATACTTACCTTCGGTAATTTTCCTTTCCTGGAACAGAAGATGGCGACATACATTGGGTTAGGCCACGCCTCCTGACCCCTGATAGGACAGTTCATATATAAATTCTAAGAACCTCCCCCCCCCTGGCCATTCTCGTGAAAAATCAGTCCTCGAATGGACCCGAGGGTGGGATTCGTATGTCGCCATCTTCTGTTCCAGGAAAGGAAAATTACCGAAGGTAAGTATACAATTTTCCTTATTCCTGGACAGAGATGGCGACATACATTGGGATATACAAAATCAAACAGAGAGGGAGGGAGTATGCAAAATACAAAAAGTTTATTTCTCTACTGCAGACAAAACAGCTTCTCCAAATTTGAGCGAAGTCAGACATGCAGGATTCACATGATAATGTTTAACAAAAGTGTGCATAGAGGACCAGCTTGCTGCTCTACATATTGTGTCTACTGAAACTTTAGCATAGCATGCCCAGGAGGCGGCCATTCCTCTGGTGGAATGGGCATGAATTTCCCTGAGTACCTGAAGTCCTTTAGTTTTATAGCACATCTGTATAATCTTCACAAGCCGGTTGGCTAAAGTTCTGGCTGTAACAGACTCTCCTTTCCTGGCTCCCTGAATGTTTACAAACAATCGATCAGACCTCCTAAAGGATTGAGTAACATCAAGATAGGCCTTAATGCTCCTTCCCACATCCAATGGATGGAAATCCTGGTCCGAAAGAAAAGTTGGCAAGGTTAATTCTTGATTGATATGAAAGGAGGAAGCTACCTTAGGGACGTATTGAAGAACTGGTCTGATTACCACTCTGTCTGGAAAAAATTGAAGGAGGTTGTCTGTACAACCTAATGCTTGCAAGTCAGAAACCCGTTTAGCAGAGGATATTGCTACTAAGAATATCGTCTTCAAGGTAATATTCCATAACGAAGCAGATTCCACTGGGTGAAAAGGAGTAATTGAGAGTACGTCCAATACTACACAGAGGTCCCACTGGGGAAAGAAAGGCTTTCGTGGAGGTCTAATCTTTTGTACGGATTGTCTTTTGTAGAATGTTCTGAATTGTTGGCATAAGTAGGTTAAAGTTGTTGAGTGATGCAAAATTTGCGAACCTTTCCCAGATCCTATGATAAGTAGCGTTAGTGGATCTTTTCCTGGCCATCAGTAAAGTGGATGTTACTTCATCGGAGAGACCTAAGGACAAGTACTTCTGCCTTTCAATTTCCAGGCCGTCAAACTGAGACTGTTGACATTGGGGTACAAAAGATCCCGTTGATTCAGTAGATCTGGAATCTGTGGCAGTTTGATTGGCTGTTCTATTGCCAATTCCATCAGAATCGGAAACCATGGTCTCCTGGGCCAGTCGGGTACTATAAGTATGATCATGCATTGTTCTTGTACCAGTCTTTGGAGAAATCTCAAGATTAGAGGAAATGGAGGGAAGGCATATCCCAGGTTGAATTGCCAAGGGAGTGTCAGGCAATCTGTCCCTGCTGCTAACGGGCTGTAATAGCGGAAGTAGAAGATTGGTAGTTTGGTATTGCCTGGAGAGGCAAACATGTCCACCTGTGAAAGACCCCATGTCTCCACCAAATGCCGGAATACTTGACCGTTCAGAACCCACTCGTGCGGATTCGCAAACTTCCTGCTCAATTGGTCTGCTAACACATTCTGTTGGCCTGGAAGATACACAGCTGTTAAGGATGATAGATACCTCTGGGCCCACAACATTATGAAGGTCACTTCCTGCATTAGCGTGCGGCTCCTCGTTCCCCCCTGCCTTCTGATGTAAGACACTGCAGTTGTATTGTCTATTTGGAGAACAACATCCTTCCCGTTGATCAGATGCCGGAATGCTTTCAGGGCCAAAAAGGCTGCTCTTAGCTCCAATATGTTTGAGGGGACTCCCGTCTGACGGACTCTCCATTTGTCCTGGACCTGCACCTCCTTGCAGTGTGCTCCCCATCCTGATAGACTGGCGTCCGTGGTGATCACCACTGGTATGTCTGGCTGTAGCTGGAATCCCTTTGTTAGGTGTTTCTGCTGAGTCCACCATTTCAATGAATTCTTCACAATTATCGGAAGTAATATACTTTGTGACATACTTTCCTTGTTCCAATGCCTTAGGAAGTGAATTTGTAGCGATCTTAGGTTCCAATGTGCCCACCTCACCATGGGAATTGTAGATGATAAGGTCCCGATGAGACTGAGACATTCCATCGCTGATAGATAATTTCTTGCTATCAGAGTGGACACCTTGTGCTGGATTGATTGGACTTTCTGAAGAGGAAGACAAACTTCGTTCTGAGTAGTCCTGAACCTGGCACCCAGGAAGACAAGATCTTGAGATGGCGTCAGCTGACTTTTTTGAAAGTTTATTAACCATCCCAGAGCCTGTAATGTTTCTAACAAAATTTGCTGATGGTGAAGGAGGAGAGAACGATCTTGATTGATCAGAAGAATGTCATCGAGATAGTGGAAGACTCTCAGACCTTTTTGCCTTAGGAAGGCTATTACGGGAACCAGTACCTTGGTGAAGGTTCTGGGTGCTGTTGATATCCCGAATGGTAGACTCTGGAATTGCCAGTGCTGATCGTTGACTGTGAATCTTAGGAACTTCTGAAAGCTGGATTTTATAGGGATGTGTAGGTACGCATCTGCCAAATCTATGGTTGTTAACCAATCGTTCTTCCTTACGACCTTTATGATGGTCTGCAGAGACTCCATTCTGAAATGATGAATTCTTATATATTTGTTCAGGAACTTTAAGTCCAGAATAGGCCGCCATCCCCCTGAATTTTTCGGTACCAAGAAGAGAGATGAATAAATCCCTGTGAATTCCTCTTCCCTTGGAACCTTCACTATTGCCTTGCTTTTTACCAGAGATTGAATGTAGTCCAGCAGTATAAGTCTCTTGCTTCTGTTCAGAGGCATCTTTGTCTTGATAAACCGGGATGTTGGAGGGGTTTTCTTGAAACTCCAAGAGTGTACCTTCCTCAGCGTCTTTGACACCCAGTCGTCCTTGATCGTCTCCACCCAGACCTGCCAGAAGGAGCGTAATCTTGCTCCGACTGGGTATGGCTGGGCGGACGCACCTTCAGAAAGATTTCTGATTTGGATTTGCTCCTGGATTGGTCTTTGTCTTGATAGATCTAAGAAAGGACGATTGAGTACCCTTCCAATTTTTGTTAAATTGCCTTCCCGGCTTGTAAGATCTGGACTGTTGAAATCTGGAAGAAGAAGCTGACTGTCTTCTAGCTGGCTGCTGCCTAAAGGGGCGTGATTTTTTGTCCTGCGGTAATAGGCCCGATTTTCCTCCCGTTACTTTGGCAATGGCTCCGTCCATTTCAGGGCCGAAGAGATGCTTTCCATCAAATGGAATCCTGCACCAGTTGTTTCTGGACGATTGATCTGCTGACCACGGCTTTAACCATAAAGCTCTCTTCGCTGTCACATTATGCAGCATTGCCCTAGCAGATGATCTGATGGAATCAATTGCCGCTTCTCCCATAAACTCGCTGGCTAACTTTAGTTCATCTAGAGCCTTGACGATCTCCTGTCGGTCTGTGTCAGAATTGAGGGCCGTTTCAATGTTGTCTATCCAGACCTTCACCGCCTTGGCCAAGGATGTTAGTGCCACAGCTGGTTTACATGCAGCGCCAGACGCTAGGAATGCTTTTTTGATGTCTGTGTCAATTTTCCTATCTAGCGGATTACTAAATGAAACCGCATTGTCCATCGACAGGGTGACATGACATGCAAGTCTCATGATAGATGCATCAACAATAGGGGCGCAATCCACCAATTTTGCATCCTCTTCACTGAAAGGGTAGAGCTTTGCAAATCTATTTGATAAGGATGGTTTCTGTTCTACCCTGCTCCATTCTTTTAAGAATATGTCCTTAATAATCTTCATAAAGGGAAAATTATTAGGTTGCCTATCCAGGTGCGGATAGTATTTATCGGGCTCCTGAGGAGAATCCTTATCCTCCTCCCATGCTATCGCGGACTTAATTGCTGCCACAAAGGCTGGTATTAGAGCGAAATCAAAACCCACTGGAGGCAGACCAGTGGCTGATGTACCTTCTTCAGGTTGCGGCTGGGGAACTGAAACCCCAGGATGGGAAACTGCCATTTTATTAAATGTCTCTTGTACAGCCTGCTGAATAAAAGACAACACTTGCTCATTGTCAGCTTCCTTGTCTTTACCCAGTTCCAAAAAACATGCTTCACACACCATCTTGTCTGGAAGCGCTGGTTGCGCACAAGACCATCAGAGCGATTTAGCAGGCTGTGAATATCTTTGAGCCTCCCTAGTGACCAGATTGGGGGATCTATCCCTCCTTGGAGGACTGTATGACCTCCTGTAAGAAGGATATCTATAATAACCAGGGGAATATCTTCTCCTAGGGGACCTACGGTCTCTGGAATCATGCCTGCGTCTTGGAGATTTACTCCTGCCAGACCTATAGTCCCTATTTGAGTAATGTCTCTCAGGAGATCTATTCCTTGCGGGAGATTGTCTCTTAGATGAGCGTCTTCTAGGTGACTGTCCCTTATCAATCCTGGATCTCTCTTGTCTCTCAGGAGATTTCCTTTTTGACGAACTTGCACCATGGGAGGAATGATAAGCATCTTGCCCTCTCCTGGATCTTGAGCGTGAGCGTGACCGGGTACGGGCTCCCATGGAGGACTGGTGACCTTTAGACACCGCACGTCCCTGCTCCCTTTCCTGCGGATTGTGGAGACACAAAAAGATATGTTCCACTAAGAAATCCGTATTTTTAGAAAAGGAGACTGCGCTCTTTTAAAAACCCCTATACCCGTGCTCCTTGTATGAATTAAATTGGCACCCCCAAGTGAACGTATAAGTAAAGGGTTGGAGGGGGGAGTGATATTTAATCACTCAGTTACCTTTCCTGGGGAGTGAAATGAGCCTGCCCCTGCTCAGCCATCCTGATCCTCCTAGTGTAGATGGGGTGGTATCCGAGATGCCCAGCAGCCTAAGCGATACCGCAGTAAGATACTGCACCCGCAAGGCTGTGAGGAGATGCAGCTGACTGCCGATCAGCGACCCTACTGCTGCCCGCTCCGGCGTCTTTTAAACTAAAACCCCGGAAGCCACGCTATCCTGACCAATGGGATGCGTTTCTCGTCTTCTCACGGGAAAATGACGTCACCCGCCGCTCCGGCGTCTACGGAATCCGGAAGGCAGATCAAACTACTCTCTCGTGCCCTCACCAAGTTCAGGACACGAGAGCTGCGGCTGGGGAGGGAGCACCCTGCATGTATAAGCCCCGTTTAGAGGCCGCAATGCCACCGCACAAGCGGGAGAGGCTGAACCCGCATCACACGCCCAAGGCTTAAGGTAATATACCAAAAGGAAAAAAAGGCGCTTGTTTAAAAATTTTAAGAAGGGAAAAAAAAAAAACGAACTGTCTATTCGAGGACAGAAAAAAAGAATGGCCAGGGGGGGGGGAGGTTCTTAGAATTTATATATATAACTGTTCTATCAGGGGTCAGGAGGCATGGCCTAACCCAATGTATGTCGCCATCTCTGTCCAGGAAAAGTATTGTGCTAGTTATTTCTGGATGCTTCTAAATTAGATTTTCTTTGTCTTGATATGTTAGATTTTGTTGTGCCTGTTTTATTGTCAACCTGCACGATTACACACTTTTTTTTCCAAGGGCTGGGGTAAATTATGTTAAAGTCCTAATCAGAGGCGGACTGGCCCGGGAGGACGGGGGGCGGATTCCCCCCGGGCCGCCGCCTCCTCAGGCATCCAGGGCCGGCTGCGCAGCACTATTTGTGCTGTCATAATTTACTTTTGCAGTGCTGTGTCCGCTCGATCTAAAGCCCCGCCCCCAGCAGTAGCTCTTCATTCATGTCGGGCTACAGTCCAGGGCATTGGGTGAGAGAGCTCCTGCTCCTCCCCGAGCCTGCCCTGAGTTTGGTCATTGGCTGGCTTCGCTGGCTTCCGAACTCCACCCCCAGTGCGAAGATGCACACTGTGCTGGGGGAATTGCAGGGAACCCAGGAACCACCGCCAAAATCACGGTAAAGCTCCGCCCCCAAATTGCCACGAAGCTCCGCCCCCAAATTGCCACGAAGCCCCGCCCACAAACTTTGGAATTATTTCCTGCAAATGCAGAAGTCTGGAATGGTGAGTGAGATTTATCACCCTCCTCTCCCCTACAAACTGCATTGGGGGTCTCCCTGGCTCATGTCTCCTTCTTTATCACTACATAAACTGGCAGGAGGCTCCCTGGCTTACTGTGGGTGGGGGGCTCTTTGGTACTTACCCTGTGTGATTTCCCTGTCTTCTTATAACCTCACCACAGCACCTGACGCTAACCTCACCGCCGCACCTGACGCTAACCTCACCACTGCACCTGACGCTAACCTCACCGCAGCACCTGACGCTAACCTCACCGCCGAACATGACGCTAACCTCACCGCAGCGCCTGACGCTAACCTCACCGCCGCACCTGACCCTAACCTCACCGCCGCACCTGACGCTAACCTCACCGCCGCGCCTGACGCTAACCTCACCGCAGCGTCTGACGCTAACCTCACCTCCGCACCTGACGCTAACCTCACCGCCGCACCTGACGCTAACCTCACCGCAGCGCCTGACGCTAACCTCACCTCCGCGCCTGACGCTAACCTCACAGCCGCGCCTGACGCTAACCTCACCGCAGCACCTGACGCTAACCTCACCGCAGCACCTGACGCTAACCTCACTGCAGCGCCTGACGCTAACCTCACTGCAGCGCCTGACGCTAACCTCACCGCCGCACCTGACGCTAACCTCACCGCCGCGCCTGACGCTAACCTCACCGCAGCGCCTGACGCTAACCTCACCTCCGCGCCTGACGCTAACCTCACCGCCGCACCTGACGCTAACCTCACCGCCGCACCTGACGCTAACCTCACCGCAGCGCCTGACGCTAACCTCACCGCCACACTTTACACTAACTTCACCACCGCACCTAACGCTAACTTCACCACCACCGCACCTAACTCTAATCTTACTGCCACACCTCATGCTAACCTCACCGCTACAGCACCTAATGGTAATTTTACCTCCGCACCTAATGGTGATTTTACCTCCGCACCTATTGGTAATTTCAAATTTTCACAGAACACTAATCTCATCGCTAATCTCACCACCACACCTAACCTCCCCGCACCTAACGATAATCTCGCTGCCGCACCTAATGCTAATCTCACTGCAGCAACTAACGCTAACCTCACCAACACCGCACCTAACCCTAACTTCAGTGCTGCCGCAGCTAAGGTTAACCTCACTGCCGCCTCACCTAGTGCTACCCTCACTGCCGCTACACACCTCGCTGCCACCGCACCTAACACTAACCTCACTGCCGCCACACCTTCCACTAACCTCACCGCTTCTGCACCTAGCAATAACTTCACTGCCGCCTTACCCAGCACTAATCTCACTGCCGCCACACCTCAGTGGCGCCGCACCTTTCACCAACCTCACTGCTGCAGCACCTAACACTAATCTCACTGCGGCCGCACCTAGCGCTTATATCACTGCCACCTCACATAGCGCTAACCTCACCATCGACACACCTAGCACTAACCTCACGGCCACCTCACCTAGTACTAACCTCACTGCCGCCACACTTCGTGGCACCGTACCTAAAACCAACCTTACTGCCGCTGCACCCAATGCTAACCTCACTGCGAAAACACCTCGCTGATGCTGCACCTAACATTAACCTCACTGCCGCCGCACATAACTCTAACTTCACTGCCACCTCACTGCCGCCTCACCTAGCACTAACCTCTGTCACCAAAACTCACCACCGTCACACTTTACACCAACCTTACCTCCGCTACACCTACCACTAACCTCTCAGCTGCTACACCTAACCTCTCAGCTGCTACACCTAATACCAGCCTCACTGCCGCTGCACCTAGTCTCACTGCTGCTAAACCTAACAGTCCCCCTCCTACTACCATTACTCGCTGCCATTATTTCTAACACTGACTCTTGTACTGCTGCTACTTACTACCGCTTCTTCTAACACTAACTTTCCCACTGCTACACCTAACGCCAGGGCCAGAGGTACCATATGGGCAGCCTGGGCAAGTGACCAAGCAACAGGCCCAGATTTATATCACAGGAGCCTATAGGCATGGATGTCCTGACACCCTAGACTTCACCCTCCATAAACCTACAAACACCCACCAAACCGCACCACAAGTGTGCTTGCTGGCCCAGCTGTCACTTCTCCCTTACTTCCCTTGCCCATTATAGTTAGCTACCGGTGCCCCTTAGTATTAGGTAGCCAGAGGTACCCTCAATATTAAGTAGCTAGAGGTGTCCATTAGCTTTAGGTAGCAAGAGGAACCTCAGTATTAAGTAGCTAGTGGTGCCACTGACTAAAGGGAGATCTCATCAGTGGAATGCAGAGAGCAGGGTGAGCATCCTCTCAGACTCTGCACAGGGAGGGAGACACTCGGGGAAAGGTATGAGCTGCCTTTCCATCATACAGTGCCTTATGGTAAATCCAGCCCTGCCAAGCAAGTTTAGGGAGAATCCCTGCTCATTGACTTAAAATGCCCGCAATTATGTTTGGGGAACGTGCTGCCTAATTATGCTTTATTTTTCACTTTCTATCTAGGTACATATTGTTTAATACCTAGTGCTTCCTAATTATATTGTTGAGAGGAATGCTGCAAGTTAAGTTGTCTGATGCCCGCCCTGCAGAAAAAAAGATATATTTTGTTGTTGTTGGGGGAACATGCTTCATAATTATGGTGTAGGAGATATTTTTTCTTGAATATTACGTAAGAACTGTTTACTGTAGAGTAGATCTATATTTTGTTACATTGCATCTGTCTGTTTGTATTGTATTTAGGGCCTTATTTTCTCTTCAGGGAGAGGGGGCCACTGCTGATAGATTTATGTACATGTTATTCCTCTCATGAGCACTACTCAAAACCTTTTATGACCACAATCTCTTTTTCACCATGGCTTTGCGGACCACAGATTCATTTGGGACGTGGCTGGAGGTGTGGCAGTGACATGTTTTAAAGCGCCTCTTTTTCTGTCTTTAAATCTAAGAGGATTGTTATTGCTTTTGTGCACTACAGTGAGTGCACTGTTCTTTCATATGTGGAGTAATGACTGCTGTTTCATACATGGGGTAATGACTGCTGCTTTTATATGTGGGGTAATGACTGCTGTTTTTATATGTGGGGTAATGACTGCTGCTTTTATATGTGGATTAATGACTGCTGCTTTCATATGTTGCAAAAGTTAGCATTTCTTATGTGTGGTAATGCTTGTTGCATTTCTGTATTTATTATTCTTTTACGTAAGTAAGGATGACTGCTGCATTTGATATTTTGGAGTAATTGTTTCTGCATTTGCCATTGAGGGGCTCATAATCAGATAGTCACTGAATGGAAGTCTAATACATGACCCAAAAGAAACACAATAATAGGAGAAATTGATGTATCTCATAGCTATACATTTTGCTAGTACCAAATTAGACCCAATTTTGCCTCCAGACTACCTTAAGTCTTCATGGTATTCCTCGGAGATTTTGGTCTATATTGACATGATAACATCGCCCAGTTGCTGCACATTCGGGATGTGTATCTCCCGTTGCACCACATTCCAAAACTCCTTTATTGGCTTAAGATCTTATGACTATGGAGGCCAACGAAGTACACTCAACTCATTATGTCCAAGAAACCAGTTTTAGATGATCTGAGCTTTGTGACATGGTGCATTATCCTGCTGGTAGCCTTCAGAAGCCATCAGGTACACTTTGGTCATGAAGGGATGGGCATGGTCAGCAACAACATTCAGGTATGCTGCGGCATGTAAACATTGGCCAGGTGGTACTAAGAAGCCTAGAGTGTGGTAAGAATATATCCTCCACACCATCACACCACTACCAGCAGCCAGGGTAAATCCATGCTTCCTGAGCCACTCATTGGCAGCTAACACCCCCCCCCCCCTTTTGCCACAGCACCCACAGGTGTATTGTATTTCCATCCTTCCTCCTTCAGAATAGTTTTCAAACATCCTTTTTGCAGGAACTAATTAATGTAGTTAATGTAACATTAAAATGTACACTACATACATTTGCACACAAAAAAGATATTTATTTGGACTGGGGTATGCATTTGGGCTGGAGATAACGTAAAAGGGCCTCTAGGTTGTGTTTTCCCCCCAGGCCAAAAGGTCCCAGTCCTCCCCTGGTCCTAATAAACAGCCATGGTAGGTTAATTTCCATATTCTGAATACCATGCTATCTCCACCGTGGACAGTCTATCCCATAAGCTTGTATAAGCTCATTCTAAAGTAATCATGAACCAAAAGGTGAAACATAACAAATCGCCATTGCCTCCAACATACAGAAGTCACAAATGACAGCAATATGCATATAGTAAATGTATACAAGTAAAAATAATATAGCAAAAGAACATGAAGAGCGCATTACAAATCAGGACAAACAGAATCAACAATGTTGAGTAATAGCTATGTGTCATGCATTCAGGAATATTATGTTTCTTAGTTTATTTATTTTTGGGTGAAGCAGTAAAAAATTAAAATCCTATTTTTTTATTTTGCGAAATGTTCCATACACTTTATTTTGTGGAGTTCCACCTGCTGTTTTGCTGTTTTGCTGTTTTGTGAGCATTAGAAGTCTCACATTTGAGGACAGGTAACTGGGTCCCACTGTCCTCTTTGAAGCTAACTTACTTTACCTTCACATAATCTAAATACGGCCTTTCTTGAATTCACAAACCTTGCAAGTCAAACTAATATTACTATTATTTTATTTATATTGCGCCAACATCTTCCGAAGCACTGTAAATAATACAAGACAAATATTGGAGAGCATAGACACATGAATGAGACTGTACAGTCAGGACACCTAGCAATACTAGCAGAAATAATATACATACTTGATATGTTGTTCGTGACATCACCAATACATGTTTATATGACAACTTACAAAAGAATAAAAAACATTAGGAGGAGGTCCCTGCCTTTGCATTCTTACAATGAAGACATTTTTATGTGTCTTATTTTATGCTATTTGATTAAAAAAAATTAAAACACTTTCTATAATCAATTTTTTTAATGCCAAATATAAAAAAACATCACAAATGTTCTGTTTAAGCTTACAAAAATGGGTTGTGTAGTTTCAGTAAGTGAGTTTTTTGGTCCTTTTTAGCCCCTTACACTCTCCTAGGAGTTATGGTTCACCATGAGCTTGCTGGGCGATCTGTTTGACTGAAAGAGAGAGATCAGGGAAACTAGGTTGCGAGAAGCAAATATTTTGGGAGATGAATGAAAAAATGACAGAAAATAAGAAAGCGATAAAGGAAAGGTTTCAATCGTAATTTATAATAACATGGAGATTTTAAGTACAAGTAGGTACATACCGTATTAATGCAGTGAAAATAACATGGATAGATTTATACTGCAGAATAAGAGCTATAAGATTTTATAGGTGAGCTAATCCTGCTAATTAATGGCAATTAGAGACTGTATGTTTTTTGCAGGCCTGCTGGGTGCACAAGTTTTTACAGCTTGTATAACAAGCATAATCAAATCCCTAGAGTTCCTTGCTTGGACAGATAGTACAGAAACAGAACATTGATACTTCAAAACTTCCTGTGTGATTTGAGGAGGGAGTGTGAATAACTGCATTTCTATTTGTCACAGCAGGGAAGATGACCATTTGTTTGTTGAATTGTTTTCTCTATCAGCAGAGATGAGAAAAAAAATACGTGTGAGAGGTAGAAGAAGATGTCTTATGGTAAGTACACACCATTCAATTTCCTGTCAGATAATTTCTGACATGTCTGATTAGCTCCCCGTTGTCGATTGGGAGCTGATTGAACATATCGGAAATGATCCGGTTTGACTAGTCGTTCTGGTGGGAAACTAAATGGTGTGTACCTAGCATTAGAGGTCCAGCAGTGTCCCGTATTTGCATACTGCTCTTTAAAAGAATACACCACCTAGTGGATAAATGAGGAAAATGTGTAGAATTGATATTCAATATTTCACATATATCTAAATCAAAATAAATACAATAACATTTTTAAAGCATTTAAAAAAAAACTAATTAATGAGCATAAAAAACTATACATGTTGCTTATAAAGCGTATCACATCATACATATTAAATGTTTATAACACAATGTATCATTAACCTCAGCAAATAAGTGTACACGACAAAAGTGTCAATTATGGAAATATAGATGCAATTTCCCAGTAAATGGTAAATGTAGTAGTAATAATATAGCAATCTTTATTAATGTAATAGGTGCACCATGTAATATCACCTGCAGATGATAATGTAATTCATAGAATTGGTAGGAGCAAATTAATTGATCTGTCTCAAGTTCTCTACACAATCTGATACACCAAATTTGCATCTACCACATCACTGCAGTGAGCAAATGTAGTAAGTAGTAGTAAGTGTAAAAAAAGTTAGAATAACAAAAATTGATCAATCCCGACACGTAATTCAAATGGTGAACAAAGGTAGTTCATGTAGCGGGTGAAAGATGTAGCAACAGTGAGCTGAATAGTAATCCCATCGTTAGTTAAGATGCTAGTAGTGGCTGAGTAAGGCCATTTAGGGTGTGAAGTGCAGCACTGCTTAAAGGATACCCAAAGTGACATGTGATATGATGAGATAGACATGGGTATGTACAGTGCCTAGCACACAAATAACTATGCTGTGTTCCTTTTTTTCTTCCTCTGTCTGAAAGAGTTAGATATCAGGTATGTAAGTGGCTGACTCAGTCCTGACTCAGTGTGACCCTCACTGATAAGAAATTCCAACTATAAAACACTTTTTTTTTAGCAGAAAATGGATTCTGAGAGGAAGAAATAGATATAAAGGGGAATTTCTTATCAGTGAGGATCACACTGTAGTCACTTCCTGTCTGAGTCAGGACTGAGTCAGCCACTTACATACCTGATATTTAACTCTTTCAGGCAGAGAAACAAAAAAAGGAACAGAGCCTAGCTATTTGTGTGCTAGGCAATGTACATACCCATGTCTATCTCATCATGTCACATGTCACTTCGGGTATCCTTTAAGTCAGGTAAGATGCTTGCAAGCGAGGACACTTGATGGACCTGATCCAATTCACTTTTTCTCCTAGAAGATCATTTTCTTCTTCTGTTTAAATAAATTTTCAGCACTGTGCAATTGATAAAGTATCAAAAAAAGGTTAGAAAGTACCTGTCAAAATTCTTTTGAGCATTGTTTAGCTTGCTGGTGGCTTAACCACCCTGGCGTTCTATTAAGATCGCCAGGGCGGCTGCATGAGGGTTTTTTGTAAATAAAAAAAAAACTATTTCATGCAGCCAACTGAAAGTTGGCTGCATGAAAGCCCACTAGATGGCGCTCCGGAGACGTTCTTCTGATCGCCTCCGGCGGCCAAAAGTTACACGGAAGGCCGCAATGAGCAGCCTTCCGTGTTTGGCTTCTCCTGTCGCCATGGCGACGAGCGGAGTGACGTCATGGACGTCAGCCGACGTCCTGACGTCAGCCGCCTCCGATCCAGCCCTTAGCGCTGGCCGGAACTATTTGTTCTGGCTGCGCAGGGCTCAGGCGGCTGGGGGGACCCTCTTTCGCTGCTGCTCGCGGCGGATCGCCGCAAAGCGGCGGCGATCGGGCAGCACACGCGGCTGGCAAAGTGCCGGCTGCGTGTGCTGCTCTTTATTTGAACCAAATAGGCCCAGCAGGGCCTGAGCGGCACCCTCTGGCGGTAATGGACGAGCTGAGCTCGTCCATACCGCTAAGGTGGTTAAAGATAATTTTTGATAAGATGTGAAAATATCACCAAGGAGAAAACTTAGGAGAAAAGAGCAATTGGATCGGGCCCTATGTAAGCAATGAGTAATGAACACTGTTGCTGAAAAAACGTCTTCTTCAATTGAAGCGGGAGCAGCCATAATATAAGTAGGAGTGGAGTGCTGAGCAATCTGTCAGCTTGAGATACAAAGAGTGGCTTCTGATGTTTGCATTTTCACTTCCACACGGAAACTGTTTGCCTTGGAGTAATACGCAAAATTGCTATTGTAATGTCTATTTCCATCCTACAATCATTGGCAGTTGAAGCAGTAAGAAACTGGACCCCTTCACATTCCAATAGAAGTAATAGGTGTGATAACACTAGTCCGTCCTCTCATTTGCTATTTACTACTTCGTATTTGGTCAGAGTGAGCTCTGAACCCGAATAATTGCAAATACCTTCTGTTTTAAGAAAGCAACCTTCTGTTTTGAATAGCATTTTAGTACGGAGGCTTTTGATCTCTCTCAGACCCTTACACACTGCTAGGAGTTCTGGTTCACCATGAGCTTGCTGGGCAATCCATTGCTATACTAGTACTTGGAATGGCAATACTGTTGATATACCTGCCATATACTTACACGGATAAGCCAACTTTTCAGCTCCAAAAAAAATGGTTCACACTTATTATTGGGGGGTGTCAGCTTTTCCACTGGTGTAGACCCCCTTCTGGCGACAGGCCATAGATGTTGAAATTTTACATCAATAACTTAGCTAATTTGCATATAACACCAAGGTGTACCTTGTGCATTATCATATTGGTGGGGTGATCCTCAAAGTGTGACATTTTATCTACCTTCCTCCCAAACTCCTATAAATAAATGTTGTTTCACCAGTAAGACACAAAAGATTTAAAGTAAATACAAATGATTTGTGTTATCACTTGACAAGTGCATAGCCACTAGTGCATTATATCTGTATTATTTAGGCAGGATTACTACCGGGGCTTCACATTTTTAAATTGATTCAAAACATTATCTTTCATTAGACTATAATTTGTTTAAAACATTGTTTTTCTAGTGCACATTAGTCAAGCAAACAACACTACCTTGAAAAGATCAAACTGTAAAAAGAAACAAACACCAGCATCACATTAAAAAATCCAATTGTAATCCAAAAGTAATCAAAGTTTCTGGGACTTTCAAAGGTCACGATAATGTGCTCTAAAACGATTACGTTTTAACCATTGCATAAAATGACATTATGTTCATACTATAATGAGGCAAATCAGTATCTGTGTTGAAAACTCTTTGTTTTCTCTTTGAATTCAAAAAATTCTTTTTAAAGCAACAGTGTTTTAAACTGTATAAATTTGGTACAGCGTGTCCAAACATTTATTCCCTTTTCTTAATCCGACTTCCTATCCTACATTCACGTGTGTTTTGACCTTTGATGAAAGTCAAAATTCATACCAGATTAGACTGCTATTTCCATTCTATTTCCTCCTGTGCTTAACAAAGCCATCCAGTCACTCGAATCTAATGAAAAAAAATAATATGAACGGACTGGGACAGAGTTTTGGCAGCGATACTTTTGGCTAGCAAACTGGAAAAAGTATTGTTATTTTATGGAACACACCCAATCTGGACATAGTACATGAATTGCTGGCTGTTCTAGTCAGGTATATTACTCAGAAATCCAACGTTGTCTCTAATTCCTTTGTCTCTTTAGCTAATTCATGCAACATACCATTTTTTTCAAGAACATATTAATATTATTGTGTAATTTATAGCTGGATTAGAATAGATTTTTGGGAAGCTCCGGTTTGCAGTATATATGACAGATTATCTAATATTTATAATAGGAATCTGTCGTGGGAGAATAGAATGTACAAAATGTGCACGTTACAAAGGTCAACTTCTTTATTTTCCAGTTACACTTGGTGTTGTGTAAAAATTGCAAAGCAGTCAAACTTTGTTTGGTGACATTTTCTCCAACTGCTTTTACTGTTTACAAAACAACAACTGAATGAATGTTCTCAGAAATGTCTGTTATATAGTAAAGATGGGACGCACTTCTGTACCGCATAATAGCTTTCTCTATGTAGACGTATGAGACAACTGTTACATTTTCCAAATAGTAATTGTTAACAGTTTTTTTTCCATTATGCAGTTTGTAATACAATTTTTTCCAACACACGTACTATCAATGTCTGAACTGATAATTAGGTCTCAGGTCTTTTTTCTTCTTAGCAAAACAAAGAAAAATGGAGAAAAATAGAAGGTTTTAGGAACAAGTGAAAATTTGCACAATAGTGGTGGGGCAATCATAGTTATTTGGGTTGAAAAAAGACATACGTCCATCGTGTTCAACCAGAAAATAAAGTACAACGCCAGCCTACACCTTCACATATCCCTGTTGATCCAGAGGAAGGCGAAAAACCCTTACAAGGCATGGTCCAATTAGTCCATAAAGGGGAAAAAATCCTTCCCGACTCCAGCTGGCAATCAGATAAAATCCCTGGATCACACCACTGGGAATTACCTAGTAGTTATAGCCATGGATGTATTTCAACGCGTGGAAAGCATAGCCCCCTTTAAATGCAGATATAGAATTTGTCATTTATACTTCCTGTGGCAATACATTCCCCATTTTAATCACTCTTACTGTAAAGAACGCTTTCCTAAATAAATGGCTAAAATGTTTTTCCTCCATGGGCAGATTATGACCCCTAGTCCTTTGTAAAAGCCTAGGGACAAAAAGATCATCTGCCAAGCTTTTATATTGCCCTCTGATGTATTATACATGTTAATTAGATCTCCTCTAAAGCCCCATACACACACTCAAAAGCGGTCTTTTAAGGCCCATACACACGTCGGATTTTTGCGAACGACGGGTCGTTTGAACGTTCCGTCGTTCAGTCGTTCGCACGCGGAATCAGACGTGTGTACGGACTATCGTTCGCGTGATAAGACTGGTTTCCAGCGATCCGCCCGGCGGATCGCTGGAAACCAGTCTTATCACCCGAACGATAGTCTGTACACACGTCGGATTTGACGTGCGAACGACTGAACGACGGAATGTTCAAACGACGGGTCGTTCGCAAAAATCCGACGTGTGTATGGGCCTTTAGGCTCTCACAACTTTTCTTGTGAAACACCTAAAAAAATCTCTTGCTATTGTTCAAGCAGCTGATAAGACTGATAAGAAGTCAATTCAACATTTGGATTGACTTCTTATCAGTCTTATCAGCTGCTTGAACAATAGCAAGATATTTTTTTAGGTGTTTCACAAGAAAAGTCCTGAGAACCTAAAAGACCGCTGTTGAGTGTGTGTGTGGGGCTTAAGGTGTCTTTTCTCCAGACTAAATAAACCCAGTTTATCTAACCTTTCTTGATGAGTGAGACCTTCCATTCCTCTAATCAATTTTGTTGCTCGTCTTTGCACCTGCTCTAACACTGCAATATCTTTCCTGTAATATGGTGCCCAGAACTATATTCCATATTCCACAGGCGACAATCAAAACATGGGATTTACCCCAACTTAAAATCACAAACATACCTGTTTCTATAACGAAATGAGAAAACATAAGATAAGAGGGAATTGGGTCCAGAGATTAGTGAAGAAAGGGGCTGTTCAGTTAAGGCAGTGAAGGCTGTTAGATAGGAGGAGGTCAGAGTGAGTGACTGGCCAGGTAGAGAGGTGAAGGGGTAGTTTATAGTGAGTGAACTAATAGTCAAGCAGGAAGAGGAAAGAGTAGGTGTTTGGTATTGTTAAAAAAGGATTGTATCTTGAAGCTCTGTATTGTATTAATTTTCCTAATACAGTATGATCAAATTTTCAGCTGATAAACATGAGGATAGAAGAGGAGGTGGGGAGTGGAGCAGGGAGTTGAAGGTGTTAAAAAGTTTTTTTGGGGCTATGGGACTCCTCCCCCCCCAAAAAAAATGTCCATGAACTACTAACTCACTGCACCCCCACCCCATCCCATGTCCCCCATTCCCCCTGCTTTGGCAATGCCTGTATTGAAGCTTGGTCATGCCAATAAAGCTATATTTGATTTTATTTGACTGTGAAGAAATGAGTAAGGAGAAGTATGACTGCATTTGCAAGGGAAAGAATATACCTGGACTGCTGCAGAAATTCTTTACTTAGTATAATGCTAGAAGTCTCCTGCAGTAGTGCTCTTCCTCCAGAGCTGTTCACATGCTGCAAGTTGTCTCTCAGTACTTGAAAGGATAGCGGGCGGCAGCAGGAAGCAGAACAAGTATACTTACCTGTGCTCTCTTACCATTTTGCCTAGTGGCACTATAACAAAAAAGCACCTAATTTGGGGCCACTATCATTAAGAAATATCATAACTGGAAGCACTATAATGGATGGGCAATGTAACTAAGGGTGCTATAAGAGAGGTGGAAGTTGACTGTAACTCAGGGCAGTCTGATAACACGTGGCAATGTAATAGAGAAGCACTATTATGGAGGGGCACTGTAAATGAGGGTGCTATAAAAGAGGTTGGAGGGGACAATAACTGTATCATCTATTATGAAGCGTCTTTGAACAGGGCATTATTATAGAGAGGCACTATAAAAAGGGGTTACTGTGACTTATTACTTTTTTTATTAATATTACTGTGTTATATTTGATTCTAAATATTAGGAAATTACTGCAGACAAAGAGCTGTTTATAGTGGTTAATAACCTACCAACATGTGCACACATGCGGAAGCGTGCACATGACAGCCAGCAGAAGCAGAGTACATATATCTATGCCCCTGGAGCTAAGTCTCAAGGGGGCTAGATATACTGTACAGAAAGTGTTTAAAAGGAAATAAATATGGCAGCCTCAAAACCCTTCTCACTTCAGGTGTCCTTTTAAACTCCCAATGCAGCACACAAGCTTGGTCCTCATACCTTTAAATTGCTAATTTTTTTGCATTCACCATGACCACTTTTAACCACAGCACACAGCTTCACCTAAGTGTAGTGCCCTGAAGTGCTCCAGGGCATCTGGAATCCTAGCAAAACCCCTGGTCTGTCCCTATGACAAGGGGTCCAGGAATACTATATGGAGTGAACATACTATAGCTTCTTAAAGAGACTCTGTAACAAAATGTTGAGCCTTATTTCTTCTATCCTATATGTTCCTATAGCTGTTCTAATGTGCTCTGTCTTACTGCAGCCTTTCCTATTTGCACAGTGGCTGTGTTATTTCTGTCATATCACCTAATTTTCTCTTTTCTGTCGGCTGAGGCTGGAATGTGTGGAATGTGCTGCACTGCTTGTCATTGGCAGAAGCTATACACACCCTCTCCAGGCCCCCTGCACACTCTGTATGACTCACACACTAAGCTACTCTCAGCGTATCAAATTGCTATGCCTTTTGTTTGTAAACACTGCATAAAAATGACAATTACAAGCCAGGATTGCAGCAGGAAGAGGCAGAAACAGCACAGAGGGGCCCAGGAGAACATAATGAATAGAATGGTATGCTTTTTTTTGTAAGAATTTTACACTACAGATTCTCTTTAAAGTAATCTCTTTCCTTGTCCTCGCTTTCCCTTTTTTCTCCATATGCATGATTGCTCTATACAATTGACACCATCAACTTGTGTGGGATAAAGAACTGTATACATCTGCAGATGTACTGATTATTCAGATTCTACATAATGTTCTTCTGCTCTTTTACAGGGTGGTTCCTCTGAATTAGCCGGCACTGCTCCTTTTTAAGCACACGTTAAAGAGACACTGAAGTCTCTTAAAAATCCTTTTTTTATCCCAAAATATTGTTTAACATATTAGCCCTAACTAAACAGCCGCATCCCTGCCGCTGTACATCTAAATCCCCCCAAACTCGCCCTCCCTCTCCCCTGCAAAATCCATGACTTTCTTGGTCGTGGATTTTGCTGCCCTGTGCGCTTCCGTGTGAGGCAGAGCTATGAGCTGCAGCTCTGCTCTTTACACGCGTCTGTCAGCGCGTATCTCCGCCTCTCCCCGCCCCTCTCAGTGAAGGAAGACTGAGAGGGGCGGGGCAGAGGCGGCGGTCCGGGCTGATAGACGTGCTGAGAGGCAGAGCTGCGGCTCATAGCTCTGCCTCTCACGGAAGCACTGCCCGGATTGCCCCCCCGGCGAGTTAGGGGGGATTTAGATAGTGTACAGCGGCAGGGATGCGGCGGTTAGTTAGGGCCAATATGTTAAACAATATTTTGGGATAAAAAAAGGATTTTTAAGAGACTTCAGAGTCTCTTTAAGTGCAGTTTGCCTGGGTGCAATTGGGCAATTATTTTGAAGTATTTTGCAAGCATTATGTGGATGTAATTGAAATAAATTACCATCTTGATCCATACAAGTAAGTGTCCCAGAAGGGTGCAGTTTGTGCCAAGGGTGAAAGAAGCATAAATATAATTGTAAATCATAATCACAATTGAATCCCTACAGGATTGCCTAAACCTGTTGTTCATTTATATATTGTGTGAGCTCACTAAGGAACTGTCTGCTGTAATCTTATGTCATTTTTTTTTATTTGTACAAATGTATGTGATTCCCGTTGCTATACTCAATTTGTTTGTTTTTTTGGAACTATAATATTATATTTAGGAGGATTTATCTTGTTGACTATATGTCATGTAATCGACATATACAATATAAAAAGCAATATTCAGTGCAAACTACTAATATCTCCATGCTGCAAGCCATTAACCTCCCTGGCGGTATGACTATTTCCGGATTTTAGGGTCTTTTCAGCATGTTTCAGACCCTAAAATCAGGAAAAAATCATGCTGCCAGAAATCCAGCAGCAGTCCAAGCACTTCCTCACCTCCCTGGGCTCCAGCGCTGCAATTTTCCCTCCATCCAGCAGGTGATGCTGTAACTCTGTAGTGAGATCACTGATGGCGATCTCACCAGAGTGATTCAGAGCCTCGGAGGACAGGAAGGAGAATGGCTACCGACGTCTGGATCCCCCAGGAGGTGAGTAAAAATGCCTGCTGCATGCTATTCTCTGTATAGAGCTCCCGTTATTGCCAGGGAGGTTAAAGCATCCCCAAAGAGGCCTTTGGGTAATTGTTGGAGTATTACCAATTGGAATAATATCACTGCGCTCCTATGGAGGAAAGAGAAAAATTGCCAGGGGATCACAGTAATGAAGAGGTTATTCCAGAACTATTCCAGTGTCAACTTTTTAGATTTAGCTATTTTTGAAGAAGGGAGATTGTCCACTCATTGTTTTTTTGAAGAAAACGTATCATAATAGGTTTATACCTTCTGCCAATTGCCACCACCCCACATGGATCAAGGCTGTACCTAAGGGGCAGTTTCAAAGAATCAGAAGAAACTGCTCTAATCTTCCAGACTACCAAAAACAGGTGTCTGTCCTCTCCCAGCGGTTTGTTGAGAATGCTTATATACCTGAAGCAATGAAAGAGCTTGAAATGAGGTAGCGGGAATGAATAGGGACCTCTTACGTAGAGGTCGGGTGGATGGGAAGGTGGACTCTTCCATTCATCTCCACCTATTTCGAAAACACTGGTCTGTTTTACAGCAAGATGCTCCGATCAATCAGATTGTTCCATCCAGACCAAAATTCATAAACAGGAAGGCCCCGGATTTGAGTGACCTGTTGGTGCCTAGTTGAGTTGTGTTGATCCAACTAAAATAGTTAAAGGGAAATGAAGTAAGAGGTATACGGAGGCTGCCATATTTATTTCCTTTTAATCAATACCAGTTGCCTGGCAGCCCTGCTGGTCTATTTCTCTGCAGTAGTATCTGAATCACACCAGAAACAAGCATGCAGCTACTCTTGTCACATCCAACATTAATGTCAGAAACACCTGATCTGCTGCATGCTTGTTCAGGGGCTATGGCTAATAGTATTAGAGGCAGAGGATCAGCAGCAGGGCCTGGCAACTGGCATTGCTTAGATGGAAATAAATATGGCAGCCTCCATATCCCTCTCACTTCAGTTGTCCTTTAATAATCCCTGGCAGAGGCCAGGAAACCATCTATGTAGAAATTGCTGTATTTGCAGGGACACGGATAGTGCAGATACTATTAGTTCAAGTCATTTCCAAATCGATTTTAAGATCAATCAATTCATGACGTGTTTTACAAATTATGTGGTATATTTTAACTTGTGAATGTAATTTGCAGTATGTGGGGAGAACGTCCCAGCCATTGAAAAAATAATTTACCAACATGTTTATAATATAAGGAAGGGGTATAGCTGGCACAGTGTGTCAGCTCACTTTGCAGAAGTCCATGCAAAGGATCCAAAAAGTTTGTTGCAGTTGAACACGTGAAGGCGTACGAGAGGAATCGGCGCAGGAGACTTGGGCGCAGGATACAGCCTGTATGGCTTATCCTGCTCCTGCACAAATTCCCATTGATTTTAAATTCTATTCCCCCTCCAGGCCACCATGGATAGTGGAGAATGAAATAATTCGGCTTCCAGCAATTATTTGTGTGAAAATGTATGCACTGTCACTTTCACTATTTGCTTATTTCCCCTAATTTGTATGATGTATGTTATCACTAGTACTGTATTTACGTATTTTGTATTGCATCCAATTTTTGAAGGTATGGTTGGATAGGTGTTTTATGCATATGCATAATTTAGATGCATAATGCATATAGTACATTGTTGTTGTAATTTTGTAATTTAGGCAGTGTGGTAGTATATTGAGGTAGCACATTAATATTGTATCAAGGATATTTGTACTAAACTTTTAGGATATGAATTTTATATTCACTTTTCTATGTAATGATGTTTAAATGGGTTATAGGTAAACTTATGAATGTCTCACATTCGTAATAAAATAGGATTTTGCAATAGCAATTACTACTGTTATCTCTATGGTGCTCTTACTGTTGGGTTATTATTAAGGATTTAGGATGATTTTAATGTCGGAAGTTTGTAATGTTTTAATTGTGCATACCGCGAACATGCAGAGGTCAGCACGTTACTTGGTTGCCTAGTGACTATAAAGAGCGGTGACACGGGGGACGGAGGAGGCGCGGTATCAGGGCCGGAGCTACCATAGGAAAAAATGGGCAATTGCCCCAGGGCCCCAGGGCCTGTAGGGGCCCCCAAGGTGCCCCTCCCCCATCTTAACTGTTGCTCCACATGGACTCTGCAGAGTCTGTTAAGTTGGGAGGTGATTAGGGGAGGGTCAGCAGCCAGCTCAGGGGCCCAGGAGGGAAATTTGGCTGCAACAAAGGGCCTCTAATGGAGCTTTTTGGTTGAGAGGTTTCTGTTGGGGGGGCCCCAGGCTAATTTTGCCCTAGGGCCCAATTGTTACTTGAACCGGCCCTGCGCGGTATTACATATTTAGTCAGACGTCAGTACATGATCCACTAGCCCCTGAATGAGTCACGAGCGTGATGAAACGCGAAGGAGGTGCAAGCTACGTCATAACAGGAAGCAGGGTGATCGGAGGTAAGGTGTTGCTCTGTGGTTCGCGGCCAGAGTCTTCCATGTACGTGAACAATCCCCTGTATGACTGCATTTATCATTAAATTTGGAATCTGCTTATTGGGACTAAGTGCAACCTTGGCTGGCCGGCTTTTGTGATGCTATTATACAAGAGGCGCTTCTGGTGAGTGGGGCCACATAGGGGGAGCTTTGCTCTTATCCTTCCCAAGGTGGTAGCACTACCCTCAGGAGTGCGGCACAGGGTGCAAATTACAGTTTGTCATCAGGCAATGATTGGCCCTATGTGCGAATCTTAATTATTTGACAGGTTTTACTCCTATTTGGTCTGCAGTGGAGTGATGAAGCGCAGTGACATCTGTCTCTATAATTGTTGGAGTATTGTTATATAGCTGTGGCATGTGCTGTGTGTGTGGCCTATGTGTGCAATATACTGTTTTTTCTTTACTGGGAAAATGTAAAGTGACTTCAGTCAAAGAGGCAGTGGTGGCAGACTTTTGAGATACTAGCTCTTACCACTGGTCCTACACTTCTGTATATGTAGACCATAGACATCTCTTGGCTTTCCAGGCAACATAATGAACTTATTATGTACAAGGTATGAATTTAGTCAGCCTTTAGCGCTATGCACGTTTTAAATATTTTTTTAATGAAACACTTCTGTTATATGCCTCTAACATGTCAGCGTGAGAGAGATGCTTTACTAAGGTGCACCACGCTGGAAAACACTGGAGGAAAATATTGAAGAACATACACACTTGGCCTGGACTTTTTAAGACATTGTTTGCCATTGGCTAATGAATATATGTGCTGTTCTCACATGAGTCATATCAGATTATAGCAATGATTACTTAAAGGGAACCTTAAGTGACATGTGACATCATGAGATAGACATGTGTATGTACAGTGGATAGCACACAAATAAATATGCTGTGTTGCTTTTCTTCTTTCACTGGCTGAAATAGTTAATATTCTACTATGCAACAGACAGCTTTTCTCCAGTCGGGACCCAGTCGGACTACTGATAAGGAATTACAGCCACAAAATATTTTGCTCTAGGAAGCTCTCAGTTCTCTGCCAGAAGAGGATAGATGAAAAGAAGGTCAATAGTTCATATATTTTGAGCACTTTGGGACACAGAGACCGAGTGTTACTGTCAGCTGAGACAAAACAATAAATTTGTTTTTTTTTTAAGTTTTAAAAAAATTACATAAAACTGTGGAATATCTAAAAGTTATTTTAGGAGTAGGAGGATAAATACAACTGTTTATCTCTTCACTTTGTTTTCACTTAAGTATCACTTTAAAGATAGTCATGTGTGGCTCTGTGATGACAGTTCTACAATTAAAAGGGTATTTGAGTCTTTCATAATCATTATACCTCAGTACACAATAGTATCACCTGCTGCTGTAAATCTAAACATGTTGATACTCTCTCAGTTTCCTTTTGGGAATTTCTTTGCAGAAATGAACCTTAAAATTTGTGTAACAAACACTTCATTTCTTTAATGAGATCAGGTATCACAGGTCTTTATTAAGCTAAGTTCACAGTTACATGTTGTGGTGTGTTGTGCTGGACAATATAATCTCACAGCAAACACAATGCAATTATATTGTAATGGCAAGTTCACATCTACAGCAGTACGATGCCTGGAAATCTGTTGGCATAACGTGAGGCATGCTGTACAGTACCCAATAACGTATGCGTTTACAGTTGCAGTGGAGTACAGAGTTGAAGTGGCCACACCCACTTTAGCACCTCCATTTTACCTAACTTATAGAGGAACTTCAGCCTAAACAAACATACTGTCATTAAGTTACATTAGTTATGTTAATTAAATAGATACTGTAGGTAATATAATCTCTTACCCACTTTGTTTTAAAAGAACAGGCAAATGTTTGATTTCATGAGGGCAGCTATCTTTTTCGTTGAAAGGATGTGACAGGGAGCATGAGACACAGTTCCAACTGTCCTGTGTGCTGATCACCCCTCCCAGTTGCTAGGCAACGGGAATAACAACATAGGAAATCCCATCATGCTTTGCACAGCATCAGGGAAAAAAAGCCCGAGCAGTTTTCTTTGATGGGTGGAGCTTAGCTAAAAATGCAGCTAAAAATGATGCTTTGGTAAAAAAAAACAAAGTTCTGATGCTGTGAAACTTTTAAAAAAACACAAAGCCTTTTCAGTTCTGCTGAGTAGATTTTTAGTCCGGAGGTTCACTTTAAGTGTCCTCACTCACAAGAATGGATTCTGTTTCTTTACGGTTGCAGTGAAGTATAACTTCCATGAACTGTATGCTTTACTGTATGCATTACATATACACAAACCTGAGGAGAAATACACATTGAGTACACATATGGGCTCGATTCACAAAGCGGTGCTAACCCAGTTAGAGACTTTAGGCGTGATAACCATTGTACCACGCTGGTGAAAAGCCAGTTTAGGCGTGATAAGTTTAGGCATGATAAGTTTAGGCGTAATAAGTTTAGGCGTGATAAGTTTAGATAAGTTTAGATCGCACGCAAAGCAGCGCCATTAAACTCTATGCGAAGTGCACCAGACTTTGCTAGCGCAAAACTTTTGATCAGCTGTGCACTTACATTCAATACGGACAGCAGAAAACAAAGCAAGCGCTCACCAATATGGGCTGCAACTGAATGACTCATCACCTCATATGCACGCTGTGCACTGCGGTGCTAACCCAGTTGGTGCTATAGTTATCACGCCTAAACTTATCACACCTAAACTTATCACACCTAAACTTATCACACCTAAACTTATCACGCCTAAACTTATCACACCTAAACTTATCACGCCTAAACTGAGTTTAGGCGTGATAAAGGGCTTTTCACCAGCATGCTAACTGTTAGCACCGCTTTGTGAATCAAGCCTATAATGTGCAAAGTAGAATCTGAACTAAGTACTCTAGCGCTGCATGGCAAGACTGATTACCCAAAAATATGGCTTTCAACTAATCTAAAGGCAACTAAGCATCCGTAAGTGAAAATATATGAAATTAACCTCCCCACAAGGGTGGTTCTTAATAGAGTGGGAAGTTGGTGGGGGGTAACCGTCATCATACACCCCCCCCACCCACCCCATCCTTCAGATGGCAGATCCCATAAGGATGGGGAGCCTTATGGGGAGGTTCATTTTATTTTATTTTTGAAGGCTTGTGCTGATGTAAGCAGAGGAAATTCTTGGTGGGTCTACTGCAGATCATATTGAGGAAAAATTATTTGCTTTTCGAAGACAACTACTATGAACAATGTTGTGGGACAGGATAGGGTAGAATGTGGCTCCATCCTATTCTAATCTCTACATGGGCCTTTACAAGAATCATTTGTATACACTAATCAGCTGTCTCAAAAGGGTGGTGGATATACATTGATTATATTTTTTGGTTGTGGGCAGGACCAGGTTTGATCCTTGAGACCTTTGTGTCTCAACTTTATGGTCGCTGTCCTTGCATTCTTTGACTGTTCATTGTGATCTGTAGTCTGTTCTCTATCTTGAAAAAGGGTGGAGATGCCTTAAAAATAAATATCTCTGAGTATACAGTACATTATAAAGTCATGAGTCAATACATGAGGTGTCTTACCTCTCCAGATGAACCAACCCAGAAAAACAAAGGTTTAGATCAGGTAAGGTTTATTCAAGCACAATTAAAAAAGACAACGCATTTATCGGGTGTCTGCCTGCTTCCTCGGGTCAATAAAATGCCTTTGAGAATTCAGTTTGCAGCCTGGATGCTCAAGGCCTAATGCACTTTATTGACCTAAGGAGGTGGGCAGAGATCTGAGAAACACATTCTTTTTTAATTGGGCTTGAATAAACCTTACCTGATCTAAACCCATAGGAAATCTGTCAAAGAGATCATTAAAAAAAACATCTGCCTCTGCTCAGCCAGGGTCTTCCTAATGTAATGCTGGGAATACACGGGTTGATCCGACGGCCGATTAGCCGCCGGATCGACTCCAGCCGCGTCCCCGCTCGTCCGCGCGTGCACGCAGATCAATTACCACTCATTCTCGTGGCTGGATCAGCTGCTCGATACATGGTACAGAAACGTACCGTGTATCCCCAGCATAAGGGAGTTTCAAAATTTTCCAATAACTGGCCTACAGATGTGCAATTGGCAATAAATTCTTAAGAGCAGACCCGGGGTCAAGGTCAATGCAACCGACTGTTGCAAGAAAAGGGGTATACCCCTGTTTTGCATGTCACATGTGCAACAGTATTATAAAAGGGCAATTTTTGCATCATCCATCTACTGGTGAAAAGATTGCAATCAATGGCTTTAACACGTGCGATTCTACTTATGTTATTTATGAGATTCGATGTCCGTGAGAACTCGTATATGTTGGTAAAACAATGCAAATGTTAAAAGATAGGATTTTGTTGCATAAGTCTGCAATCAGATCGGGTACCAGTCAATGCTGTTGAACAACACTTTATCTTTTGCCATCATAAAATCAGCCAGCTGAGGATTCAGATCAATGACTCTGACCCTTCTCTACTTAGAGGAGAATTATTGTTGCGCAGGAAGTACCGTATATACGCGAGTATAAGCCGACCCGAGTATAAGCCGACCCCCCAACTTTTACCTTAAAAAATGTGGACAAATGATTGACTCGTGTATAAGCCTGGGATAGGAAATGCAGAAGCCACTGGTGACTTTTAGAGTGGACGTCTTGCAGTGGATAGAAGAAAAACAGGGAAATGCCTTCCCCCATCTGTCAGCTGACTGTCAGGGCAGAGCAGTAACAATATGTCTGCTTTCATGAAAGCAGGAAGTAGACACACTGCAGATGTATTGCAGGATGTGTATTAGCTATAAACATAGAAATGTTTTTTCTTTAAGGATTATTATGCTTTGCTTAACTTTTAGAGCTGAGATGAAGTTCTGTGTTCATAGTCAAAATAGTATGCCACTTCACAAATTGTTAAGGGGCTCACTAGAGCTCGGGAATACACAGGGTGCCAGGGAAAGGTCGAATCTGCTTTGAAGCTAGTTACATATACTGTAAATTTACTGATGATAAATTGTAAGTCCCCACGAGCACCCCCACCCGCCACAGGAAGAGTGGAGATTGATTGTAAGCTGCTGTCCAAGCAGAGCAGCATGTATTGTGAGCAGTTTGCAGCGTGTAGTGTTCTGAGGTGAGGCTGCATTGCTCTCACCTGCTGGCTGCTGCCTGGGCATGTACTGTGCTTCTCCTGCCGGTTCGCTGTTTCTGTGCTGCCCTCTTATGCCAATTTCTCCCGCTGTCAGTGGATCGGAGCTCCGGAAACTTGCTACAGGGCAACGAGTCCTCTCTAACCTCACCACTATGGTGCCCTCTAGTGGCACCTATATTGCATTGCAGGAGTCATAGCAATGCAACTGGGAGGAACAGCAGAGGACTCCTTGCAGTGAAGAAAGTTGCCGGAGCTCCGATTAACTGACAGCGGGGGAAATTGTCGTGAGAGCGGGCAGCAGAGAAGCGGAGAACCGGCGGGAGAAGCACAGTACATGCCGACCGATGCCTGGGCAGCAGCCAGCAGGTGAGAGCAATGCAACCTCACCTCCTCAGAACACTACACGCTGCACGCGGCTCACAATACATGCTGCTCTGCTCGGACAGTTTACAATCCAGCTCCACTCTTCCTGTGGCGGGGGGGGGGGGGGGTGCTCATGGTGGGTTGTATTGTAGTTACTTGAGTATATGACTCGAGTATAAACCGAGACCCCCACTTTTGGGCCACTTTTTGGGGCCCAAAAACTCGGTTTATACTCGAGTATATACGGTATGCTGGATCAGAAGGCTTGGCTCTTTAACTCCTGGATTCCTAAACTGCGAGTGCGACTATGGGTCCATGTATTTAATTACAGCAATGTGTATTAGATTCCTGGGGGTTGCTGTGCGGCTTGGCTTGTTTGAGTCTATTTGCCAGTTGTTGTAACTTAATTGGTCACTCATAGGGGAGAGGTGTTGAAGTGTGGAGATGTGGCAAAGTACGGCGCTACATTACCTTGTGTTAAAGCATTAGCATATTCTTGTAGTGAGAGACACGGTCTCCCATCAGATCTGGTCCAGGAGCTGATAGTGAAATGTCACAGCACTAGGCACTTCATGACATAAGTCACTTCTGGGTTCTATCTGCCGCTGGGTGATAGGTCAGCATTTGAGTGGTGCAGTTCATGGATTGGCACATTTTAACACCAATGGCCTCCACATCAGATCCTCCACTGAGATAGACATACAATATACTCCCGACACTGGAGCTGGCCTTTCATTAGTCGTGCGATGGTGCACAGGTCTGTTTTGATTGGCTCTTTCCTAAGGAGACTCAGTATAAATAGTAGGTACTGATATGTGTATACAGAGGGCTAGTTCAGCTTTATAAAGAGAGGAGGAACCTCTCAAAATGTCACAGTGATCACTGGCCTGTTCTATTTCTGTGTATGATACTCTGTTGGAGGCACCCTAATAATTCTAACAAGAAGTTGGTTTATCTAGGAGTGTATAGCTATTACCTCTTTTACGGACAAACCACAAGTGCACTTTTTATTCATGCACATAAAACAGACAACATGTTTCACAGGTACTGGCCCCCTTCCTTAGGTCAATACAAAGTGCCTTAGCAGCACATGGATGTGAGCACCTCTCTACTGCGGGTATGTTTCCTTGTGGCAACTGTAAGGGGTGTAGATGTGTCTCAAGAACAAATCAGTTTGTGTCGCAGGACGGTTTGAGACACTATAAAATAAAATCCTTTTACAATTGCAATACATCTTGGATTGTTTATTTACTCATGTGTCCCTGTAAAAAGTATTATGTTGGAATGACCACTCGTGCATTTAAGGCACGTTTGTTGGAGCATATGTGTGATATTGTTAGTGGGGAACGCAGATCATCAGTTGCAGAGCATTTTCAGGAGGAACATAATGGATCGACGCTAGGTTTACGTGGGTTGGTAATTGACAACCTCCCCCCCTCATTTCGTACTATTCGTACAGAAAAGTTGTTGCTACAAAAGGAGGCCATGTGGATGCATCGCCTGGGGACTATTTTTCCCGCTGGCCTAAATATTGATTTCTCTCTTAAATGGTTTTTATAATGGGGTTGAGTCTCTTTCCCCATCCCCCCTCCTTTTTTCCCTCCCCTCCCCCCCCCCTCCCTCCCCCCCTCTTCCCCCCTCTTCCCCCCCCCCCTTCCCCCCCCCCTCCTTCTTTTTTCCTCCCCCCCCCCTCCTTCCCCCCCCCCTTTCCTTTCCTTTTCCCTCAGTCTCTCTCCCCCCAACCATATAGAGAGAAATTATCTGCAATGCAGGTCTGCCTCGCTTCTCTTGCTTTATTTATTCTTTTCTTGTTATTTCGTTTTATTTGCCTACCAAATGTACAGTATGTTTCCAATGATCTTCTATATTGGTATGTAACAAGAGATCCGCACATTGAGTGAGCAGATGGATCGATGTGTGTGTGGACAATGCAGTGTAGAATTTTTTCTTACTTCACAGCACTGACGTGCTGGGAATGTGTGATTGAATAATAACTGTCTGCCTGGCACCAAAGGTTGTTCTCTGCTTCCTCTTTAATCCGATGAGAGCGGATTGGCACGGCTTGCGTGCCCTGAAATACAGTATTGTTACAATTGAGGAGGTTGGGCCGTGATCACCCTTTAAGAAGGCCGCTCAACCCCTCTAAGCCCCGCCCTGATGAAGCTTGGTGACGCCAAGCGAAACTAGTAGGCGATTGGTTGCTGCCATCCAGCCTGCTGACCCCCTACCCAGAGGCGGTGACGTGCTGGGAATCCCGCTGCGGCGCGTGGAGATCGGCGTCTCACGCCGGAAGCATCCTACCCTCCTGGGGAGAAAGGCTGAGCACGAGACGGCTGTGCTGGTTGATCCCCGGGCATTTGGTGAACTGTGCACAGCGGAGGCTGACGAGATGCGCTAGATGACAAGGCGCACACGTGTTGCACCGGTGCTCCAGCGGAACGAGCTGGATCTGCAGCGGTACTTGGTCTCACGCCGGAACACAACTCAAAAGCAGGGGGCCCCCTTTGGATTACAGTATTTGCAGCCTGCCTGAGCGGCTGGCATTATATAGCCAGGCGAAGCTTGGAGGCGTATTGCTCATGACGGACACTAAGGAGGTCGTGAGTATAACCACTGGTTGAGTGAATGTAAAGTATCGGGCATGCCGGTTCACTTGAATGAGACTCTACTACGTCTGTTTGGATGATACTGGACAAGCTGCTTCTGACATCTGCTTTTTGTGCTGCTCTCCCCTCCTTTTGTCAGTGTCATTTGCCACTCGCTTAAGCTTTTTACAGGTGGACTGCTTTTTTGCTGCTCATGGGGTACCCCAGTGCTTTGGTGTGTGTGTATGGGTAGGTGTGTCAGTATGGTTTGATTGACAGCTATGGTTTTAATGACAACAGCGCTGTTGCTTTTATAGCTCCGTTGTGTATTGTTCGATTGGTCTCACTTTCATGTATAGCTAATAAAGTGGTTTTTCATTTGCATACACCGCTGTGTCCTCATGAGCTCTTTGTTCAAAAGATTTTTGTAATACAAATATAGTTCAGGACACTTATCCTCACTGGGAAAGGTGATGCATATTATTACTACTAACGTTCCCTTATTTCCCTTTATCCTTGTCCCCTGTCTACACCTCTCTACTAGAGACTAGAGGCACTCACGTCCATGTTATACTGCTGCTAAGGCACTTTGGGCTTGATTCACTAATAGCGCGAGTAACCTCCTGTTACTCGCGCTATTTCCACAGCGTGCTTTAATTGTAATGTGCTGAATGCTATGCGCACTATTAGCCGCGTAGAGCGCTTATCCATAGGAGGTCTGCCACATGATTGAAGTGTTTTCTGATCAAGTCTGCTACATGTTTGAAGTGTTTTCTGATCAAGTCTTCCACATGATTGAAGTGTTTTCTGGTCAGGTCTGTCACATGATTGAGCATGTTTTCTGGTCAAATCTGCCACATGATTGAACATGTTTTTTGGTCAAATCTGCTGACATGATTGAACGTATTTTCTAGGCAAATCTGCTCACATTACGTGTATTTTCTTGAGAAAACCTGCACAATTATGTGAATTTTCTGGGGAAAGGGTCACCAAAACTTGGGCCCACTGTCTTTGGGTTGCACTTTTAAAGGGAACCTGAGGTGAGAATAATATTGAGGCTGCCATATTAATCTACTTTTAAAGAACAAGCGACACCCATGCTAACCTAGAAAATTACAAGCAAGCAAGAAAATACTCAAAATAATTTTGGTGGTACTTTTTCACCAACTTTTGGGTAGTTTTTCATTTGCTAAATTATCTACTGAAAGATAACTCATGAGAAAAAGTTAAGTGCATATGGGCCCTTATCATTTAAATGCCTTTTAAAGAACAAGCGACACCCATGCTAACCTAGAAATAAAAAACACATATATAAGTAGATAAATACTACCTCTACTTACATAACAGATGTATTGTGCTATCCACGTAATGATTCCTGTGAATTTTATAAAGGAAAAGCAGAAAATCCTATTCTAGGCAGTGGCCATCTTGCCAAGTTAATGCTGACATCATATCCTCCCTGACATTTGTTTCCCCCCCCTCCCTTCTCTTGCTCATTGTGTATTCATTAGCTTCCCTCCTCCCAGAGTCTTCAGACACTCCCTCTGAGGTGTATACTAACAACTGCACTGTCTTTTTTTAATTTACACACCCAATCACTGAGTCACCTCAGCCTTGCTTGTAAACACAAGTAATCAGAGGGTGTTTCTGATAAGACAAGACAAGACAAATAACATTTATATTGCGCTTTTCTCCTTGCGGACTCAAAGCGCCAGAGCAGAGCAGTAGCCACTAGGGCGCGCTCTATTGGCAGTAGCAGTGTAAGGGAGACTTGCCAAAGGTCTCCTACTGAATTAGTGCTGGCTTACTGAACAGGCAGAGCCGAGATTCAAACCCTGGTCTCCTGTGTCAGAGGCAGAGCCCTTAACCATTACACCATCAGCCAACTGCAACTAGACAGGGAAATAAATGGAAGAGGAGGAATATAATATAGATAAAAAGAACTCCCAGCATTCAACTCTTTGGCACTGTTTGGCACCAGGGCCAGTGCTCCTAAAGTATGTGATAACTCCAAACCATAACAGCAGAAAACGTTTTGCAAGTTTTGAATGCAGGATTAGCATCTTTATCACTTAATACACTCAGATCAGTTGCTGTTGAAATTAGATTTTTATGGTGACAATACCGCTTTAAGCAATACCAGTTGCCTGGCTGCCGTGCCGGTCCTCTGCCTCTAATTCTTTCAAGCATAGACCCTGAACAAGCATGCAGCAGGTCAGGGGTTTCTGACAATATTGTCAGAACTGACAAGATTAGCTGCATGCTTGTTTCTGGTGTAATTCAGTTCACTACTGCAGCCAAATAGATCAGCAGGCCTGCCAGGCTACTAGTATTGTTTAAAAGGAAATAAATATGGCAGCCTCCATATCACTCTCACCTCGTGGTTCACTTTAATTTACAGTTAGCTATGCCCTCATCTGGTCATGGCCATGCCTCTTTTTTGCAGCGAAGCGCGCCGCAGGTTATAGCCACACCCATTTTTTTGCCCATCCACTACCCCAGAAGTTGGTCCAGCACCTGCATAGCACCCCCCTAAAAAAAAAAATTCCTGGAGCCGCCACTGGATTTGAGACAGAGATGGTATAATATGGAGGTATCAAGGGATTCTCAGCCAAGCTTTGCCAAAGAACCCAGAGTATGACTATGGTGCAATGCTGGGACAAGGCCTTGTAGCAACTGCGGCCAACATGCTAAAGTGTAGCCCCCCCTCCACACATACACACTCATACATACACATACATACACATGACCATGCACGCATAGTACACTCACATAATTGACACATACACACCGTACAGAGACACATAAACATACACAAACTGTACACAATACAGGCACATGCATACACCTAACACACACACGAAAAGCACACATAAACATACACACAATAAACACACACAGAAATCACCCCCCCCTCCCAGCCTTCAGCCACATCCTCTTCCTACTCCTTTCTGTGGCTGTCTGCACTCTCAGCTGCCTCTGGGGAAGGTGCAACGCTCTATACACATTACTTCCTTCTCTCTGCTTTGCTTTCTGCACTCCTTGGCTCCTGCTGCTTCCCAGCCACAGATTAGAACAGCTTTGAAACGTAACTGTACAGTAGTCATGATTAGGTTCCTTCTGCCAGGTCTGACCCTCTTGCTGCTGCTTGGCATGGTCCTGGCATGGTGGGACAGCTTGCATGATATGAATTGTATCGGGGACATTCATAAAAATGTTAATTGCTGCTGGTTTTTGTTTTGTTTTTACTTGAAGAACTTTATTTTGTGTCAGTACGTTTTTTTTTTACTTTGGATTCCGTATGGGATTGGGTAAGGGGAATACTGAATTTATTAAAGTAGCCTTCCAGATTGCACATAAGTCCTCCCCATACTATTATGTGGACTCTGCTTTTTTGGTCAGCACCAGGCTGCACCAAAGTAAAAAAAAATGAGGGGTTAAGAAAACTAAGGGCGGCGGTCTACAGGTTTTTTTTAAGTCTTTAGAAATGTTAAAAGGTAAAAATAAAGTTTAAACTCAATTAATTAGCTGAATGATTTTCTCACTCATTTGTTCTCATTTTTTACAATACACAACACCTCCCACGTCTTTTACCACTAATTGGCTCAATAGGGCACAAATGCCAGGCTGATCTAAAAAAAACAAAAAAAACACACAGTTACCTCTGTGTGTCTAGTTGGGAGGTAACATTCACAGGGCAACAATTCCAATTAAATTATTTGAAAAAAACATTTGCATATTTTAAGAAATCACTAGCCTTTAATGCTAATGCGATTTGCAATGGAATCAGGCCCCTGGCCGATTGCTGAACATTTTTGCTTGCCTGCTGTATGAATGGAAGAATGTTGAAAGGTTTTATTAATGTGCTGCTTGAACCACCCTAATATTAAAAGATATACAGCACATCAAATTTTCATTTTGTCTTCTGTCTGGCCAGAAACACATTTTTGTGCCATACAGTAGACAAACGTGTATTTGAATACCCAGTTGGTATATTACCATAAAAGCTCTTTAACAGAGATCTGAAGATTTAGCAGGACCTGGGGTGTTGAAAATTAACACATGTAACAAAGTCTACCTCTGCCAGTGTGTACTGAAAAACAAACCCTATTTTCTAAGCTGTCTGTACTATTGTCTCAAATAATTCACATGGTCACTCTGGTTCAATCTGGTTTTCCCCCATCATCAGTGTGTATATAAGTTTCAGTTGTAAATAAAGTTTTTAGATGCTGTTCGACCAACTTGAGTGTTTGTGGTTCTCAAGCATGTTCGGAAGAGCCAATTTCCGATTCCGTGGTAATTCCGCATACCACCACTACCGAAATTCCGCAGGAATTCCTGAGCTATTCCGCGATATACGGAATCCCGTCAGAAAATTTCTCTCTCTCTCTCTCTCTCTCTCTCTTTCTCTCTCTCTCTTTCTCTCTCTTTCTCTCTCTTTCTCTCTCCATCCATCCTCTTATATCATCCAGTAGGGAATTGCAGATTTTCTAAACAGCTTATATACCATAGCAGGGATTTGAACCCAGGATGCAGGGTGTAGTAGGTATCTGTCTTAACCTCTAGACCATGAACCACACTACATGGTAAAGCTGTCCTAGCATAAACCATACTACCATTATGATCAATGCAATAGAAAAAGTAGCATGATTAAGGATTGGTACTTTTTGAAAAGCATGCTTATATACCATAGCATATCTATTGAATTAATCATAATGGTAGTATGGTACATGCTAGGCCAGCTTTAGCATGTAGAGGTGGGACAAGGTCCTTCAGCACCCAAGGCTGAGACAGCAAAGTGCGCCCCCCCATCCCTCCCACCCCAGCCATCACACACTGATTGCTATTACACTAAGAGGTGCCCCAGGGCCCCCAACCCCCCCAACACCTTAATCGCTACTTATGTGGCTTGCAGTCGCTGCCATGTATCACCTTTTCTTATTTCTTTCTGCTTCAAACACAATTGGGAATGACAGCTGAATGAATTGTGCACCCCCTCCTACACTGCGCCCTGAGGCTGGAGCCTCTCCAGCCTCTGCCTCGGCCCGGCCCTGAGTGTGGTTGATGGTCTAGGGGGTAAGACAGATACCTACTACCATGTAGTGTGGTTCATGGTCTAGAGGGTAAGACAGATACCTACTACACACTGTGTCCTGGGTTCAAATCCCAGCTATGGTATATAAGCATGCTTTTCAAAAAGTACCAATCCTTAATCATGCTACTTTTTCTATTGAATTGATCATAATGGTAGTATGGTTTATGCTAGGACAGCTTTACCATGTAGTGTGGTTCATGGTCTAGAGGTTAAGACAGATAGCTACTACACACTGCATCCTGGGTTCAAATCCCAGCTATGGTATGTAAGCATGCTTTTCAAAAAGTACCAATCCTTAATCATGCTACTTTTTCTATTGAATTGATCATAATGGTAGTATGGTTTATGCTAGGACAGCTTTACCATGTAGTGTGGTTCATGGTCTAGAGGTTAAGACAGATACCTACTACACAGTGCATCCTGGGTTCAAATCCCAGCTATGGTATATAAGCTGTTTTGAAAATCTGCAATTCCCTACTGGATGATATAAGAGGATGGAGAGAGAGAGAGAGAGAGAGAGAGAGAGAGAGAGAGAGAAATTCCGTTACGACTAACAAAATCGGAATTATTAATTCCGACCGGAATCACGGAATTAATAATTCCGCGGAATTTTCCGACCATGCCTAGTGGTTCTGTGTCTCCCAGCTGGAGAGAGAGTATTCACTTGGAAGGGGGAGAAATTTAACCTGGGTTGCAGATCTGGATTCTGCTAAATCATCTTCTAGTTGCCTCCGATGAAATTGAGCTAACAAATGTCTACTGGAATGTTTTAAGTTCTAGTAGTTTCGCAAGTACATTTTATTTTAATTGACATACAGTACAAATAAAATCCATTATGTATTAGTTTGTTAAGATTTGAATACATACACTGTCTCCAGCAGTTAACATGCATGGATGCATGGTAACGTGATGGAATAAAGGGGCATCATAAATGCTGGAGACATTACAGTAATGTCTTGATCATTAATACGTCAAATTGTCATTCATGATTCACCTTGTCACTGCAAATGATCGTTACCACTGTTTCCTTGAGAATGTCTACCTGTTACCTGGTGTCACAATACCTATGCACTATCAATCAAGTTCAATCTGATCACGGCTTTGCAGAAATGGAGCGTATCTGGCTACATTATCACAAACTGTTACTATTTGTCAATTTTCTTATAGTCGTTTGTCAGTTAACGTGGCAGGGGCAATGCACTGAATAATTGAATTGCCTTTAACTGGCACTTTAGAAAATATGGTTTCTGAAAATGCGCCTTGCAAGGCTTCCATTTTGTAAATTAGACACTGAAAAACAAAATATATAATTGCATACTGCTATTTTTATATTATAATGTTAGCCATAAACATTGAGAAAGATTTTTTTTTTATCAAACATAATTGAGTACAATATTGGCTGTTTTTAACGAGAGCTGTGTTATTTCAAAGCAGTTAATTAATGTAAAAACACCAATAAATAATGCAAAGAAATACATTTAAACATTTGATATAAGAAGCAGTGTGGCAGCAAAATCAATAGACTATGGGACCCATATTCAATTCACTTTTTCTTTAAGTTTTCTTCAAGGAGTTTTTCATCTTCTAAGTCTGCAATTGAAAAAGTACCAAAACGTAGGTGAAAAAGTACAGTCAAAATTATTCTTAGTAGTTTCTTGCTTGCTGGTGGCTTAACCACTTCGCCATATCTGGACGCATATATCCGTCCAGATAGGCAGTGGTGCTGCAGCCGTGTGGTGCGCGCGATCGGGCGCGCGCCCGAGCGCGCTCCCGCTGCCTCCCGCTGCCCCCCCGATCAGTGAATGGGAATATAATTCCCATTCACCGATCTAAGTCCCCGGCAGAAATACCGACGCTTTCTCATCAGAGAGCGTGGTATTTCTGCCCCCAGGAAACTTCTTCTCTTCATTTTAGTTCCTAGATGCGACATTGTTCGCATCCAGGAATTTTTTGAATGTGGCCATCTTGTGGCCAAATAGTAAACTGCACCCACATACTTTTATTAAATAAAAAAATACATTATATTACATCTAAAATTAGCAGTTTCCCTCACAAACTAAAATTACCCAAATACATTTTTGTATTAAAAAAAAATAAAAAAATTACAATTAAAAAAAAAAAAACTACATAAATAGTTACCTAAGGGTCTGAACTTTTTAAATATACATGTCAAGAGAGTATCTTATTAAATTTTTTAAAATTATAAGCTTGTAAATAGTGATGGACTCAAATTGAAAAAATGCACCTTTATTTCTAAATAAAATATCAGCGCCATAAATTGTGATTTAAACGGTGTAATAAGCGGGACAAATTTGCACATAAAATGCATAGGTTTTAATTACTGTAGCATGTATTAATTTTAAACTATAATGGCCAAAAACTGAGAAATAATGATTTTTTTCCATTTCTATCTTAGTCTTCCTGTTAAAATGCATTTACAGTAAAGTGCCTCTTAGCAAAATGTACTACCCAAAGAAAGCCTAATTAGTGGCGGAAAAAACGAGATATAGATCAATTAATTTTGATAAGTAGCGATAAAGTTATTCGCGAATGAATGGGAGGTGAACATTGCTCGGATGCATAAGATTTTCGAAGCTGTAAGGGCATTTAAATAATAAGGGCCCATATGCACTTAACTTTTTCTCCTGAGTTATCTTTTAGATAATATCTTTGAGATAATTTTGCAAATGAAAAACTACCCAAAAGTTGGTGAAACAGTACCACCAAAATTATTTTGAGTATTTTCTTGCTTGCTGGTGATTTAAAATACATTTTAGTTTCAAAGACTTTTATTAAATGTTGTATTAACAAACATACTGATGCAGCAATAACATAATGAACCCGTGTAGTAATTAACATTGAAATGGACAAACCTTCATCACACAGTAAAATGAACAAAGAGCATTAATCCGGATTATTAATATGTAAGGAGAATGGAAAGAGAAAAAGATATATACAGATATATAAAATCAGCTAACATAAGATTCAAAAGAAGCACTTCCTATATCAGCCCTTTCTTAGATCAACTGAGCCAATCCTTCAGAACAGGCCGGTCTAACCAAGGCGGCCACACACTCCGGAAAGAATTGGATGTATCCGCCACGCATGCGCAAAGTTGTTTACATTGCATAATATAATTTATTCTATCCCGAACTTATGTATATTAAAGCTCTGGTTGGAGCCAAATATGAGCTATATGGAGCTTACCCACTAATGCTATAAATTGCATTAGCTTATGCCGACATATTTGATTTCTGGATTTTTAAACCCAAGTAGCAATATCTTAGGGTCTTTAATAATCGGGATTTCCAGATCATTTTGGATAAGTGCGTGAACCCTAGTCCATAACCTCTCTGCCTTTGGGGATGACCAGAAAATATGCATTAGCGAGTCCACATCAGAGCAACCACGGAAACATTGGGGTGATTTAGTGCGATCAAATTCATGTATTCTTTGGGGAGTCATATATATCCTATGCAACAGTTTTATAGAAGTCTCAAGACCTGAGCTGTATATGCTACCTATAGGGTTTCCATACATTCTAACCAATCTTCACCTTCTAGGTAGAGATGGGCCGAACGGTTTGCCGGCGAACGGTTCCAGGCGAACTTTGGTGGTTCGCATTCGCCTGGACCAGGCGAACTTTTGCGGAAGTTCGATTTGCCCCATAATGCACTATGAGGGTCAACTTTGACCCTCTGCATCACAGTCAGCAGGCACATTGTAGCTATTCAGGCTACACTAAGCCCTGGAGCCCCACCCCTTATATAAGGCAGGCTCCGGCAGCCATTAGCCTCACTCGTGTGCCTGCTAGCCTGCTAGAGACAGACTAGGGACAGCTGCTGCAGACTTGTTCTTCTAGGGACAGGTTAGTTAGGTTCTTGGCTGCTTAGCTTGCTCCTGGCTGATTATTATTGCTTTTATAGCACCCCTCAACAGCTCTTTTCAGAGCTCATCATGTATTTTTTTTTTCTGTGTGTCAAACTGACACTTTTGTTGCATGCACAGCCTTGCTAATTCATAGTGTGTGTGCCACTGCCAGCAGCCCAGCACATTCAGTGACTACCTGTGTGTGTGACAGGGAGCTGCACATTGTACTACCCAGTACTGCATATACCCAGTACCTGTTGTGTTTACTTAACCCACCTCATCACTGCATATACCTAGCTTTGTGTTGAGTGAACCCAGCTCACTGCATCTAAGTACCTTTACTGTTCAGTGAACCCACCTCACTGCATCTAACTACCTGTTGTGTTGAGTGAACCCACCTCACTGCATCTAAGTACCTTTACTGTTCAGTGAACCCACCTCACTGCATCTAACTACCTGTTGTGTTGAGTGAACCCACCTCACTGCATCTAAGTACCTTTACTGTTCAGTGAACCCACCTCACTGCATCTAAGTACCTTTACTGTTCACCTCACTGCATCTAAGTACCTTTACTGCTCCTGGCTGATTATTATTGCTTTTATAGCACCCCTCAACAGCTCTTTTCAGAGCTCATCCTGTACTTTTTTTTTTCTATGTGTCAAACTGACACTTTTGTTGCATGCACAGCCTTGCTAATTCATAGTGTGTGTGCCACTGCCAGCAGCCCAGCACATTCAGTGACTACCTGTGTGTGTGACAGGGAGCTGCACATTGTACTACCCAGTACTGCATATACCCAGTACCTGTTGTGTTTACTTAACCCACCTCATCACTGCATATACCTAGCTTTGTGTTGAGTGAACCCAGCTCACTGCATCTAACTACCTGTTGTGTTGAGTGAACCCACCTCACTGCATCTAAGTACCTTTACTGTTCAGTGAACCCACCTCACTGCATCTAACTACCTGTTGTGTTGAGTGAACCCACCTCACTGCATCTAAGTACCTTTACTGTTCAGTGAACCCACCTCACTGCATCTAACTACCTGTTGTGTTGAATGAACCCACCTCACTGCATCTAAGTACCTTTACTGTTCAGTGAACCCACCTCACTGCATCTAAGTACCTTTACTGTTCACCTCACTGCATCTAAGTACCTTTACTGCTCCTGGCTGATTATTATTGCTTTTATAGCACCCCTCAACAGCTCTTTTCAGAGCTCATCCTGTACTTTTTTTTTTCTATGTGTCAAACTGACACTTTTGTTGCATGCACAGCCTTGCTAATTCATAGTGTGTGTGCCACTGCCAGCAGCCCAGCACATTCAGTGACTACCTGTGTGTGTGACAGGGAGCTGCACATTGTACTACCCAGTACTGCATATACCCAGTACCTGTTGTGTTTACTTAACCCACCTCATCACTGCATATACCTAGCTTTGTGTTGAGTGAACCCAGCTCACTGCATCTAACTACCTGTTGTGTTGAGTGAACCCACCTCACTGCATCTAAGTACCTTTACTGTTCAGTGAACCCACCTCACTGCATCTAACTACCTGTTGTGTTGAGTGAACCCACCTCACTGCATCTAAGTACCTTTACTGTTCAGTGAACCCACCTCACTGCATCTAACTACCTGTTGTGTTGAGTGAACCCACCTCACTGCATCTAAGTACCTTTACTGTTCAGTGAACCCACCTCACTGCATCTAACTACCTGTTGTGTTGAGTAAACCCACCTCACTGCATCTAAGTACCTTTACTGTTCAGTGAACCCACCTCACTGCATCTAACTACCTGTTGTATTGAGTGAACCCACCTCACTGCATCTAAGTACCTTTACTGTTTAGTGAACCCAGCTCACTGCATCTAACTACCTTTACTGTTCAGTGAACCCACCTCACTGCATATAACTACCTGTTGTGTTGAGTGAACCCAGCTCACTGCATATACCTAGCATCCCCCCGAGATGGACAAAATGGACAAACCAGGTAGAGGAAAAGGTAGAGGTAGACCCAGAGGAAGGCCACCAGGCAGGTCTGTGCAAGGTGATGTTGCTGTGATTTCGTGCGGACCTGGCCCAAAATACAGTGCTCAGAAGAAGGCACGTGCCACCACTTCCCAAGATCAGGATGGGCCTGACTAACACAGAACACCTCATCTCCCGCAGCCACCAGCGCTACAACAAGCACCACATCTGCTGCATTTGACACTTCGCAGGAGTTATTTGGTGGTGGTGGTGAAATCACTGATTCCCAGCCACTACTGCAACAACAAGAAGAAGGCGCAGGTACACCACCTCATACGTCTGAGTTAGGTGGCGATAGTATGGACGTAACGTGTGAGGAGGGGGATGATGAACCACCTGAAGTTGGTACAGTTCAGGAGGTGTCTGAGGAAAGCGAAGCTGGGCAGGAGGATTATGATGACAATTATACAGATGCCACGTATGTTCCCAGTAGAGGAGATGACCAGGGGGACAGTTCAGAGGGGGAGTCAGAGAGGAGTAGGAGGAGACGACTCCATGATAGAAGCAGAGGGAGCTCATCCTCAGAAACAGCTGGGGGCAGTGTCCGGCGCCATGTATCGCCAGCTATGGACAGCCAGCTAACATGCCCTTCAACGTCAGCTGCTGATGCCACCGTAGCGCCATCACCCCAGGGGGGCTCAGCGTTTTGGAAATTTTTTAACATGTGTGTCTCAGATCAGAGCAAAGCCATATGTTTTCTCTGCCAGCAAAAATTGAGCCGTGGAAAGGCCAACTCTCACGTAGGGACAAGTGCCTTACGAAGGCACCTGGAGAGAAGGCACAAACAGCTATGGCAAGAACACCTGAGGAAAAGCAGCACCCAAAAGACAAGCCACCCTCCTTCTACTCTTCCTCCTTCAGGTGCATCGTCTTCATCCGCTTTCTCCCTTGCACCTTCACAGCCACCCTCCTCCATACTGCCTCTTCCCTTGAGCGGGTTCCTTCTCCTCTGCCCACAGCAGTACCCAGCTGTCCGTAAAGGAAGTATTTGTGCGTAAGAAGCAAATGTCTGCCAGTCACCCTCTTGCCCGGCGTCTGACAGCTGGCGTGGCGGAACTATTAGCTCTCCAGCTATTACCATACAAGCTGGTGGAGTCAAAGGCTTTTTCCGTAAATTTTTGGCCATTGGGACACCGCAGTGGAAGATACCAGGCCGCACTTATTTTTCACGAAAGGCCATACCCAAACTGCACCATGCAGTTGAGAGGCAAGTGGTGTCATCTATTGTGAAGAGCGTTGGGTCAAGGGTCCACCTGACCATGGATGCCTGGTCTGCCAAGTACGGGCAGGGCCGCTACATTACGTACACAGCCCATTGGGTCAACCTGGTGACCGATTGCAGCAAGCAGGGAGTACGTGGCTGCGCAGCGGACCGACTTGTCACACCTCCACGGCTTGCAGGCAGGCCTCCAGCCACCTCCTCTCCGCCTGCTACCACCTCTTCGCTGTCGTCATCCTCCTCCTCCTCCTTGGCTGGTGCCATGATCTCCTCTCCAGCTACACAGCCCCCGCACCCCAGGGCCTATGGTGCATGCCAGGTACGACGGTGTCACGCATAGAGAATTAGAGTATTAAAACAAAAACAAAAAAGTATTTGGCTTGAGGAATGCCCTATAAACAATAGGAAAGGAACACAAGTATGCAATGAGTAAAAGTTCATCTTGGATCCACTTTAATAAAAATCCCAACACTGACTTTTATAATTAACTATTTCCCTCCCACACTCTCCCATAGTACCCCAACTTTTTTGTGTATAGGAAAAAAAATGTACATAAAAATAAATACATAGTACAAAAGTACAAAGGTAGGTACCTTAGGGACTGAACTTTTGACACACACAAGCAAAAGAACACAGCAATACATGCATGCAGCTACATTTAAGTCGTCAGCAGGTGCTCGTCAGCCAATCAGGATGCACTGTCATACACCCTTTACCTGCCATACCACATCTAGCAGCCATTAGCATTCAGGTGGGAGGCTTCAGTTGGACGCAAATCGCAAGATTGCGTCGCTAGCAGGACCACCCCGTGCAGGCATTCCTCCCACAGGGGTCCCTCCCTAACCGCTCACCCGTCTGCCATGTCCTAGAGCTGAAAAAAAAAACGTTTAAAAACACACGATTGGTTCACACGATGGTCCGGGGCCCCTGGCCATCGTGCGAACCAATCGTGTGTTTTTGGACTGAACTTTTTAAAATATTTATGTCAAGTCGGTATATTACTGTTACTACTGTCTTGTAATTAGTGTTGGATGTAAAACTGAAAAAATGCACCTTTATTTCCAAATAAAATATTGGCACCATACATTGTACTAAGGAAAAAAATGTTTGTTGGTATTAGTAGTGATTAAGTTATTGGCGAAAGAATGGGAGGAGCGCTGACAGGTGAAAATTGCTGTGGTCCTAAAGGGGTAAAAAACCCTCAGTGGTCAAGTGGTTAAAGAAAAACTGAATAATTTTTAATCTAACTCTTTAGTGGAACAAAGTCCTGCACACTGGGAGCACATAAGTTGAGCTTCATCCTACAGCAAAATTCTTTCAAATATAGCTAATTTATTGAAATAATTTAGTGTCACAGCCAGTGGTGTAACAATAGGGATGCAAAGGTTGCAACTGCACCGGGGCCCCTGGACCAGAGGGGCTCTCCTTAACCACTTGAGGACCTAGCCTTTACCCCCCTCCCCCCCTTAAGGACCAGCGCTGCTTTTTCAGATCTGTGCTGGGTGGGCTCTACAGCCCCCAGCACAGATCAAATGACAAGCAGAGCGACCAGACCGCCCCCTTTTTTCCCCACTAGGGGGATGATGTGCTGGGGGGGTCTGATCACTCCTGCATGCTGTGGGTGGCGGGGGGGGGCACCTCAAAGCCCACTCCACCGCAGGATTCGCCCTCTCCCTCTCCTCCCTCCCTTCCCTGAGAGATCGGAGGCTGCACAGGAACGGATCTGTCCTGTGCAGCCTCATGTGACAGCGATCCCCGGCCGCTGATTGGCCGGGGATCGCTGATCTACTACAATGCTGCTACTGTAGCAGCGTTGTATAAATGTAAACAAAGCGGATTATTTCCGCTTGTGTTTACATTTAGCCTGCGAGCCGCGATCGGCGGCCCGCAGGCTATTCACGGAGCCCCCCGCCGTGAAATGACAGGAAACAGCCGCTCGCACGAGCGGCTGTTTCCTGATTAATTAGCCTGCAGCCGGCGACGCAGAACTGCGTCGCTGGTCCTACAGCTGCCACTTTGCCGACGCGCGGTATGAGTGCGCGGTCGGCAAGTGGTTAATCCATCATATTAGCTTTCCATTGGTGCTATGCTGGTAATAAACACCTCTATACTGTATGTGCATTGAATAGTTGTAACCCTTAACAAAGTATTTTCATACTCTGATTGCACCTCTAAGATACTGCATCCGTCCTTGGTAGGTTTTGGGGCCCCAGGTCAATAGAGTGCTTTTGGCCCCATGTAAACTTCACCCTGGGGTCCCAAGCTCCTTAGTTACGCCACTGGTCACAGCAATAAGCTATATACGGGGAATTATCAGAACCATGATCTTGTGAAGCTGTAATGCTAGGTACACATGATACAATTTTCTGACAGATTTACTGTCAGAACGACTATTTCCAACACGTTTGATCTGATTTTCGATCAATTTTCTAATCAATTTTCCATTCACTTCTATGGAAAATCAATTGGAAATCAGATCAGATCTGTTGGAAATAGTCCATCTGACAGTAAATCTGGCAGAAAATTGTATCGTGTGTGCCTAGCATAAGGTCAAATCAGATGCAGCCTACTAGATTCTGCTGCCAAATATGATTGTTATGATCTAAGACAGGGGTCCCCAACCTTTTTAAGCCCGGGGCCCACTATCCCGACCAAACTTTTCTCTGGGGCCCCCCGGGGGAGGGGGGGCGTGGTTAGTGGCGGCGGCAGCCCCCCCCCCCTCTTTTCCCTGATTTTGAGTGTAGTATATAGGTAAGTAGGTATCTAGGTAAGTAGGTATCTAGGTATAGTTGCCCCCAGTATAGGTAGCTAACACAGTTGCCCCTGTATAAGGACTATAGTTGCCTCAGTATAGTTAGTTAGGTAGTATAGTTACCCCAATATAGTTAGTATAGTTACCCCAGTATAGTTAGTACAGTTACCCCAGTATAGCAAGTACAGTTACCACACTATAGCTAGTACAGTTACCACAGTATAGCAAGTACAGTTACCACAGTATAGCAAGTACAGTTACCACAGTATAGCTAGTACAGGTACCACAGTATAGCTAGTACAGTTACCACAGTATAGCAAGTACAGTTGCCACAGTATAGCAAGTACAGTTACCACAGTATAGCAAGTACAGTTAGCCCAGTATAGCAAGTACAGTTAGCCCAGTATAGCAAGTACAGTTAGCCCAGTATAGCAAGTATAGTTAGCCCAGTATAGCAAGTACAGTTAGCCCAGTATACCTAGTACAGTTAGCCCAGTGTAGCCAGTACAGTTAGCCCAGTAGTTACCCCAGTGTAGCTAGCAGAGGTGCCCTCTCCCCCCCCCGCGGCCGCCGCTCCTGTTACCTTATGAGCGGGCGTCCGCTTCCTTCCTTATATTCCTCCAGCCTCGGCTCTCCTCTTCGCAGCATGTCGTATTACAGCAGCGCTTCCTGCGCGGGTGCTGTAAGGAGGGAAGGAGGTGGGGTAGCGGCTTCCTGTAGCGGCGATACGCATCACCGTTACTATGGGAACTGTCCCGGCTCCCTTGGCTCCTTACAGCAGCCGTGCAGGAAGCGCTGCTGTAATACGACATGCTGCGAAGAGGAGAGCCGCGGCTGAAGGAATATAAGGAAGGAAGCGGCCGCGGGGGGAGAGGGAGAAGCCGCGACCCCCAGAAATCTGCCCAAGGACCCCCAGGGGGCCACGGCCCCCAGGTTGGGGACCCATGATCTAAGAGACTTAAAACAATGTTTAATTTATTGCTGTGCACTAGGTATGTCGGAATAGGGATTCAATGCATACAGTTTATTGCAAACGATTTTGAAAATATGTGTTCAATATATGACTTAGTACCATACTCTAATATACAATTTAATCTTTATACTACAGCAGCATCTGTACGTATATTTTCTCAAGATATAACAACGTAGGACTGACCCTGCTTTTCACATTCATCCATCAAGATGGTTTTGCCAGCAACGCTTCTGTGAAATTTAAAGAATGGAACGGCCACGTTTCCGTTACCAGTTTTTAATGAGAGAAGTTTTCCAGATGAACACAATTTTTCTTTTTGGGGGAGGGGGTGGAAGTCAAGCAGAGCACTGAATACTGGCATTAATCCATGTTCACATGCAATCTAAACGAAATAATCTCCTACCTTCACAGACATCAAGGGGATTTTGTCATTTGTTCTATAAAAACTGCATGTTGGTGATTAAAACATTACTGTAAAAGCTACTTAGAATTATTATGGGGCTTAGATAACGGTATATTGATAATACTGATGAAAGAAACCACTGAAGGGAGAGGAATATGGATGTTGCCATTGTTTCCTTCTATTTTAAATTCTAATTCCCTGGCTGTTGCTCTGGAGTTACACCTCAGGGATACAAGCCACACCCCTGTTTCTGTAGCAGCAGACAAACTACAGTTTTTTCTTTTATTAATATAAAATTCGACTTAAGGCTGGTGCACACCAAGAGCGCTTCTGAGCGCTTTTCAGATCGCCAGTGCTTTGAAAAGTGCTCGGCTACTGAAACCCTGTGAAGTTGTTCCCACAGCAGCATTGTGATTTTTCTAAAATTGGAAACTCACTGCATGTAGCATTTTTAGAGCGATTCAGCTTGAATGAATGAGCAAAAACACTCACTCATTCAAAAATCGCTTTGAAAATTGGTTCATAAAAACGCTATCGCAAATCGCTAAGCAATTGCAATAGCGATTTTGGAGAGCGCTACCCCTTAGTCGGTCATTCCCTATTACAGTAAGAATCTGTTGTCACTTGACTGAACATGTGTAGTTTTGCTGCATCAAAAGGCACTGTTCTCTTTGATCCCCACAACTGGCCAACTGCAGTAGTCATATGGGGGAGGAAATGTAAACATAGACTGCACTGATAGATATCTAATACCTGTCCAGGTGCCTAGGGAGTGAGCTTCAGCCGGGCCCAGGTGAAAACTGCATGGCCATATGTGCAGATAAAAAAAAACTAGGTCCATAAATAACCGTACTTGCAGTGCTGGGTATGTGCTGCAGGAACAATTATTTACTGCATGGTGGTGGGAAAGGGTTAATACGTCTTGGTACATTGATCCAGAAATATACAGTTTAGGTGGTCTGACCCCACTGGCTGCTTGACAGTTGCAGGTGTGTGAGACTGCAGAAGTCAGAGAACCCAAGGTGGTGCTGTAAAAAAGAAAAATATATACTACCTGATGCAGCTCATCTTCCGGATCCCGATGCGCCATTTCACGCTCTTCCCCGCTGCTCCGTTTGTCTGCTGGGTGAAGCAGGAAAAAAATCCAAGATGGCCACAAGCCCATCTGAGAGCGTGATAAGAATAAAATTGTTTTGGTTAATTAAAAAAAACAAAAAACATTATTAATGTAACAAATGAACACATGGACCACTAACATTGCATATTACATTTTAGACATTATCAGCGTAACACATGGGTGGGCAGGGTCTGCTCCCTGATGCACAATTGGAACCCGCCCAGTGAGCCAGCTCCCTTCTGTCCCCAAACTGCTATTGTTTTTCATGCTATATTTGTAGTGGGAAGCCTGCTGGCTATCTTTCACTTTCCATAGTACAGTAAATGTATTTATTTATTATTTATTTATAAAGCACCAACATATTACGCAGCACTGAAAATGCTGCTCAGCAGGGAGACAAGTAGATACATCCGTCCAACTAAACTCTCATTCAAAATCATAACAAAAGATAATTTCAGGACAAATGTCCCTCAGTAAATACATGATGGCTTTTTAACTACTAGGTAAGTAGCTCTTGCAGCTGCAGGTGGTCTCAGGGATGGGGAAAGAGTGCACCGACATCTTGCCATCCTCCCCACTGATACAAGGGCTTCACCTCCTGCAGCTTTCCCAGTAGCTTCCAGTGATGGTCATGCAGAGCAGCACAGGGTGGAGGTAGGGCATGATTTGTAGTTATGCCACTGTTTAGTTTATTTACAGTGAGTCAGAACCCTAACACCCTGTTTTCACTGGCGTGCCGTCCATCTGTGAGACGGATGCTGCACCCATGCAGCTGCGATTTATGCCCATATCCAACAGCCGTGCCACTGTAAGCAATGGGGATTTGGATGCAATGTCCAAAAAATGATGCAGGTGTGATTTTATTTTTTTATGCACATGAATCAGAGGCAGCCTATTGAAATCAATGGGCTGTACTTTTCATGTTCGGGAAATGGAGCCAAATTTGCACTACGTTTGGACACAGTGGAAATGGAGCTTAATCCATTGTACCCTTCTGTAAAGGCCCTACAACATTATTAGAATCTGGTAAATTGATTAGCATTAATCATTTACCTGGATACCACCATGCACACTCAATATTACATCACTCAATGTATTACAAAACCTATGGGAACATTGTGCGAATGCCTCACGTCTGTAAGAAGGCCTTGATTTTTCAACGTATTCCATGTGTTAAAACTATAACGGAAAACTGTACAATTTAAAATACATGCAAAAAAAAAAGACAGGTCCTGTTTAACTAACATGTTCAGCTTTTATGAGGTAGTGAACGCTAATGTGGATATTGGGAATGCTGTAGATGTGATATACTTGGACTTTGCAAAGGCCTTCAACACTTCCCCACAAAAGTCTGGTGCAAAAGTTGAGGATGCAAGGACTGGGGAAGAGTCTGTGTGCATGGATAGGGAACTGGCTAATGGACAGAAAACAAGGAGTTTTGGTCAATGGATCTTATTCAAAATGGGAGACTGTTAGCAGTGGGGTCCCACAGGGGTCTGTACTGGGTCCAGTGCTCTTCAATTTATTTAATAATGATCTAGTAGATGCAGTAGAAAGCAATGTTGCTATTTTTGCAGATGATACAAAATTGTGTAGAATCATCAACTCTCAGGAAGATAGTGACATATTGCAACAGGATCCGGGAGAATTGTTATATGGGCACATAATGGCAGATGAAATTCAATGTTGAAAAATGTAAAGTCATGCATTTTGGTCGTACCAATGGTCTAACACCATACAAAATAAATGGGATACAGATGGGGAAATCAAACTTGGAGAAGGACTTAGGAGTACTAATAAGTTAAATAATTGTATTCAATGCCAAGCCACTGCAGCTAAAGCTAATAAAATGTTGGGATGCATTAAAAGAGGAATAAAAATTTGAGATGCTAACATAATATTGCTCCTGTTTAACTCTCTAGTAAGGCCACATCTGGAATATGGAATTCAGTTCTGGGCACCACTTAACAGGAAGAATTTTGCAGTTTTAGAGCAGGTGCAGAGACAAGCAACAAAATTACCTTACCAAGAAAGGTTAGATAAACTGGGTTTATTTAGTTTAGAGAAAAGACACCTTAGAGGGATTTTAATTAACATGTATAAAAACATCAGAGGGCAATATAAAAGCTTGGCGGATTAAATTTTTGTCCCTAGGCCTTCACAAAGGACTAGAGGACATGATCTGCGCATGGAGGAAAAATGTTTCAGCCATTTATTTAGGAAAGGGTTCTTTACAGTAAGAGTGATTAAAATGTGGACTGCGGGGGGCGGAGCCAGCAATGGAGGAGTGAGGACGTGTGCTTTCTGAGCTCCCGGGCCCGCATGTCTCGTTAACTGGCTTTTAGACATCAACCCCTGCTATCTCTGAGATTAAGTGGCATGGAAAGGGAGAGGAAGGGTAAACTCAAGGATCGTAAACCTCAGACCCCCTCTCAGCGACCGGTAACCCGCTACTTCCAGAAACTAGCCCCCGACAAGGAGGTCTCCAAGATGGCGGAGCAGCTTTCTCCTACCTCGCAAGCCTCTCCTGATGGCAGTGTCTGCTCCACACCAGTAAATGGGCTAGAAGATATATGGAGGTACCTTAGAAGCCTCCCCACCAAACAAGATCTGGACGAGCAGACGGAGCGGATCGTTTCTTCCACGAGGACGGAGATCGCGGTGATTCGCTCCGACATCACAGGCCTCTCTGACCGCGTGTCCACAGCAGAGGCGGACATCGCACAACTCCGCGCGGAGATAACGACCCTCAAAGCTGACAGGGAAAAGCACCGCATTTCCTCGCAAATGATACGGGCACAGATGGAAGATATGCAGAACAGAGGCCGCCGGAATAACATCCGGATCCGCGGCCTACCCGAATCCATCGGGACAGACGCCATCTTGCCCACCCTACGCACTATCTTCAACGGCCTACTTAACCGCCCCGCTGACCAGAAACTTAAATTTGATCGTGCGCACAGAGCCCTCAGGGCTGCGCCTTCGTCTCAGGACCAACCGCGGGACGTAATATGCCGCCTACACAATTACACTGACAAGGAGGACATCATGCGGGCGGCTAGGGATAAGGGGTCGCCGACCTGGGAAGGTTCCACAGTCACGCTATACCAAGACTTGGCTGCATCCACGCTTATCCAACGCAGGGCCCTCCGGCCCCTTCTACAGGCCTTGCAAGATTCCGGAGTGAAATACCGATGGGGTTTTCCGTTTCAGCTAGTGGGCCAGAAGGGCTCCACCATCAGCGTTCTACGTCAGCCCGGAGACCTTACTTCTTTCACGCGGGAGCTCTCGTTGCCCACAGTGGAGTTACCGGATTGGGACCCAGACGCAGCATACTCAGGCCGCCCGCAGAAACAGAAGAGAGCGGCCTAAACTGGATAGCCTCGTGAGTACTGCTTAATATGGTCCTCTAAAATCCCCTTACGCTGTCCCCAGTGACGCTTCACCCGTTATTCACTCGATCTGGAGGTTCCCACTGTTTAAAGGCTTGGTCCCCAGACACAGATGTCGTGTGGAGGAACTGCGGGCCCGCAGGTATACAGACTACCCCGTTGCTCACTGCCCCTGACTGTGCCCCGTTTTTGCCTTGCAATTTTTCTCCTACCCCTCGCCTCCCCTACCTACATCCGAGGATAGTTTGCCGCATCTCCCTCCCATCGAGTACACATGTCTTAAGATCGAAATATTATATATAGGCCATCGCCATTGTCGCATCTGATGCGAGGGATCGTTATCTTTATGAGACACTTCTTAATTAAGATTGATGCATGTAATTCTTATTGTTATACATTAATGTGATATCCCCTGTGTGGGTTAATCTCTTGGCCTGGGAGGTGCGGGGGGAGGACTTAGGGGGCGGGGGAGGCGGGGGATAGCATCTATAAGGTTTTATGTTTTCATTTATCTCACGATCGGGGCCACGGTGGGGTGGTCGGTAGATATGAGGGGGACGCTATGGATATGGCGGGTTGGGCTTGTGGAACTGGTTCTCCCTTGGTTCTCTCGCTCTCGTTTCGTCGCAGGGTAGGGGCGCAGACCGTTAATAATAATCCGCCTGTACTTCTACATTTGCCCTGGTCATGCGCCTCTGCCTCGGGCGATGGGATCGGGATGGGGGCACGGGGACAGCCGGGACTGTAGATTCAGTGAGACACTAACGGATATATGGGGGGGGATAAAAGGAGACTGCTATAACTCAAAAAGGCAACAGTTAAAAAGTTACAAAGCTTTTCATATGCTTAAAATGTCACAATGTGCAATATAGGTTGATGTTTTTATTTAGGTTTTGATATGGATGACATGTGGTCACCCGGGGGCGGGGGAGCCTTCTTGCTGTTCGGTTGCGGGCTTCCTTACCCCTGGGCGATTCGCCAAATAGAGACGAGGGTTTACCTGTAAACCCCTCGGTCAAGTGTTGCATTCCATTTACAGACTGGAGTCTGACTGGTCTGCCTAGGTAATATGTTTTTGGTTTACATACTCCTGTCTGCTTGTGCGTGGTTTCTTACACGCTTTCTGTATGTTTTCTTTTTCCTCCCTTACTCTCAAGCTCTACTTTCTACCTTTTCCATGAGGAATGAGTGTCTGCCTTCTGGGCGCCCGCCCCTTTTTGTGCACATTCCAACAATCACTTAAACTGTTTTCTCTCAACGCCAAGGGGTTAAATGTCCCAGAGAAGAGATCTGCCCTGCTGCACCTGTGCCATAAAGAACGTGCCAATATAGTGTGCTTGCAGGAGACACATTTCAAGGGTCCATCAATTCCGAAATTGTTCAACAGATATTATAATACTTCCTACTTTAGCTCTCCTCAAGATTCTAAAACAAAAGGGACCGCGATCCTCTTTTCAAGGGATACCCCCTTCTCTTTGATAGCTCAATATCAAGACCCGCAAGGTCGGTTTAACATTGTTAAAGGCACAATTGGTACCCAGAAGGTCACTATTGGCTCCTTTTACGCACCTAATGTGCAGCAGGTGCAGTTTCTGCAGTCCTTCTTAGCGAAAGTAAGCTCATTTGCAGAGGGCAGTATCATGCTAGGTGGGGACCTTAACCTCACTTTAGACCCGGAGATTGACTCCTCATCCAAGAAGTCCCCTATTTCCTACAAATTGTTACGAAAGTGTAAATCACTACTTCGATCCATGCAATTGGTGGATGCTTGGAGGCTGATTAACCCCTCGGTTATAGATTACACCTTTTACTCCTTTCCTCACAACTCCTACACAAGAATCGATTATATATTTGTGTCACACAATCTGCTCTCGGTCTCTAGTGCATCCACCATTGGCAATATACATCTCTCCGATCACGCCCCGGTCTCGGTCTGCTTTAACCTAGGGGAGAATAGGCGAGGCCCTGCCTCCTGGCGACTAAACAATTCCCTCATTGAGGATAAAAAGATTTTTGCCAAAATTAAATCTGAGATGGAAGAATTCTTTCAGATAAATGCAACCCAGGACTCTTCTCCCATGATTGTGTGGGAAACTCATAAATGCTTTGTCAGGGGTTTGCTTATCAGAGAAGGGGCTAGGCGTAAAAGAGAACGGGATAAGGAGATTGGGGAAGTCCTGGCTAACATCGGGGAATTGGAACATAGTCACAAGGGTAGTGGTTCTCCCTCAGCCCTGGCTTCATTAACCAGGGAGAGGGAACGACTCAAATCCTTGTTATTCTTTAAGGCTAAATATGCAGCTCTACGCTGTCGTCGCACCTTCTATGAGTTTGGTAATAAGTGTAGCTCCATCCTAGCAAAGGCCCTAAAGACCCAACAGACTATTAATTACATCCCGCAAATCAAGGACAAGCATGCTAGATTACACCATAAATATGAGGAAATTGCCAAGGTCTTCAGGGACTTCTATGCTGAATTATACAACCTAAACTCAAACTCATCTCCTATATCTAAGGAGGAAAAGAAAACTAAAATCACTGAGTACCTGTCCCGCTCTAAGATGCCCAGACTCAACCCAGAAGACATCAAGATACTTGAGGAGCCCCTCTCGGAGGACGAGCTGTGTCTTGCCCTCTCTCAGACTCCATCTGGAAAAGCCCCTGGGCCGGACGGGTTTACCCCGGAGTACTATAAAAAATATAGCTCTATTGTCTCATCCCATATGCTTAGGGCCTTTAATTCTCCTCCGGAGGAATCCTCGGGAAGGGGCCTGTTCTCCCCCTATATGCTTGAATCACATATCTCGGTATTACTGAAGGAAGGAAAGGATCCCGCCCTTTGTAAGAGCTTCAGACCGATATCTTTAATTAATGTAGATTTGAAGCTCTTCTCAAAAATGCTAGCGAATAGGTTGGCCCCCCTCCTGCCAAAACTGATCCACTTGGATCAGGTAGGATTTGTACATGGCCGAGAGGCCAGGGATAATACCTTAAAAACCCTGAATATCTTGCACTGGGTGAGGTCTCAGTCCACACCAACCTTGCTACTATCTACTGACGCCGAAAAGGCTTTTGATAGGGTGGACTGGGACCTCATTGAGGGTACCCTTAGGTATATTGGCCTGGAGGAGGAGATGATGCAGCGCATCCTGGCACTTTACTCATGCCCCTCAGCAAGGGTTAAGGCGAATGGGGTTCTATCAGACCCTTTTCCTATCCAAAATGGAACGCGCCAGGGCTGCCCCTTGTCCCCCCTGATCTTCGCATTGTCACTGGAACCCTTCCTATGTATGGTTAGAGCGAACCCGGATGTACAAGGGGTACCCCTCCCTAAGTCATCCACTAAAGTTGCCGCATATGCGGATGATCTTTTGTTCTACCTAACCAACCCGCATATATCACTACCTAACCTCCTAGCAGAGTTCAAAGTACATGGCGCAATCTCGAATATGTCAATCAATTATGACAAGAGTGAGGCTCTCGGAGTCCTCCTCCCAGGCCCACTTAGATCATCTTTGCAGAGCAACTTTCCTTTTAAATGGCCTGGCAGGTCCCTGAAGTACCTTGGCATCCACATTACTCCGAACCCTAAAGATGTGTTCTCCTGTAACTTCCCCCCGGCATTAGAACGTATCAAACAAGACCTGCAGAACTGGGATAAACCTCAATTTTCCTGGTTTGGCAGAAATTGTATTATTAAGATGACAATTATGCCGAGGCTCCTCTATCTATTTCAGACAATGCCTATTTTTATCCCCTCCTCTTATTTTAAACAAGTTACCCAGGTTTTTTCTCGATTTATCTGGAACGGCCGTAAACCTAGGTTGAAATATTCTATTCAGACCGCCCCCAAAGATCTGGGGGGCATGGCAGTCCCGAACCCCAGACTATATTACCTGGCAGCTACCCTTATCAGGGTCATAGACTGGCATAGACATGCAGCACATAAAAGATGGGTGGGCATCGAGGAGGAGCTAATGGGAGGGAAGCTATCTCTTCTAGCTTGGTCCACACGCTCCTTACCTTCCTCACCGCAGGCCGCAGCATTGGTAACCCAAACACTTAGGGTCTTCTACAGGATAAGGGAAAAATCATCCATCTCCCCTTGGCCCTCCCCCTTAATGCCTCTATTAGGCAACCCGGGCTTCTCTCTGGGACAGGATAGTAATAGCTACCCCAGGTGGAGGACAGACCCCCCCTTACGGGCGATGCACTTGATCTCGGGTGGAGAATGGATGGGTCTTGGAGACCTCCAGACTTCCCTCGGTACTCCCAACCTTGACTTCTGGAGTCTGCTCCAATTTAAACATTTCCTCTTATCCCAGGGGTCGAGGGGGGAGTTCTCTAGGCCCCTCTCCACATTTGAAAAAACATGCCTAGGTAAGGGCCTAATAAGAGGTTCCCTCTCTTTGGTATACTCCTTACTGAATGACAGTGAGGAACCCTGTGTAACTCTTAGGGCTAAGTGGGAAAGGGACCTGAACCAGACCTTCTCTGATAAGCAATGGCACAAGATTCTGGTCTTCTCACATAAATCTTCTATATCTTCTAGGAGCCAGGAAGCAGGATACAAAATCTTTACCAGATGGTATTACACCCCCTCTAAGCTCCACAAAATGTACCCGTCGTCTCCCCCAGCATGCTGGAGATGCGGAATGGCAGTGGGCACATTAGTACATATCTTTTGGTCCTGCAACAAACTTGCGCAGTTTTGGGCGGATGTGAGGGAGATCATGCAGGTGTTGACAGACTATCTTCCTCCTGACTCTCCTGCCTTTTTCCTCTTGCACCACAATCATTGGTCAATAAGGAGATATAAAAGAACACTTACCAGACACTTAATTAATGCTGCTAAAATCCTAATTGCTAGAAAATGGAAACAATTAGACCCGCCATCCATACAGGATTGGTTCAGGGAAATAGACTGGATTGAGAAAATGGAGGATCTAACCGCTAGCTTACACGATAAACGGGAGCAATACATGAAAACTTGGCTGGGCTGGTTCGAATTCAAGGAATCGGCTAGGTATGGCTCTCTCACATCCGGCTAGAGTCAGGGCCTAAATATAAATATAATGAAACCATAATTGAAGGGAACCACTCTAATCCTGACACATGAACCCTCTTTCCCCCTTGGCGTTGACACTACCTGGGGTTGGGTGTCCGGTGGCAGATGCACATTTCCTCTATGGTGACTTCTTTCCTCTTTACCTTGCTTCTCCTTCTCTTCTTTCTTTCCAGGGTCTAGACCTGGTCTCTGGTTGGTTGATCTCGGAAGCTTTTTCCTTGAAGTAATCACTAGAGTTCTGATACATGATACAACGGGCGAGTAGTCAGAGGGGTGAGACATATAAGACATTAGGACGAGGTGAGGTTGGACAACCTATGGATTCCTGGGTGTATGATCCCTTTGGGCCCCAGGTCTCCTACAGCACTCTTCTTATGAAGTAGCACCACGCCCTATGCTGTAAAACGGCTATAGGCCTCTCGGGCTCATCAATAGGTTATATGGTACTATATATCTAAAAGTTTCTATGGACCCCCAGTGGCACAGGCTAGCCATTGGGTATATCTCCCTAAGGTACCAACGTTTAGCTATGTTTTGGATGTATGTTGTATCCTATGCTTGTCTGTCTAATGTATTGTTCTTTAAAAATCTTTAAATAAAGAATCTTTAAAAAAAAAATGTGGACTGCATTGCCACAGGAAGTAGTTATGAAAATTCTATATCTGCATTTAAAGGGGGCTTAGATGCTTTCCTTGCATTGAAAGACATCCATAGCTATAATTACTAGGTGATGCCCAGTGATGTTAATCCAGGGGTTTTATCTGATTGCCATCTGGAGTCGGGAAGGAATGTTTTTCCCTTTTGGGGCTAATTGGACCATGCCTTGTAGGGTTTTTTGCCTTCCTCTGGATCAACAGGGATATGTGAGGGAGCAGACTGGTGTTGTACTTTGTTTTCTAGTTGAACTCGATGGACGTATGTCTTTTTTCAACCCAAATAACTATATAACTATGTAACTATTGTTGCCCCAACACTATTGTGCACATTTTCACTTGTTCCTAAAACCCTTTTTTTCTCTGTCTTTTTTCAACCCAAATAACTATGTAATGTAATGAATAGCAGAGATACCGCCGTGCGGGCAAGCGGTAGGGCGGCTATCTCCGCGTTCCAGCCGGTGGCCTCTGCCGCGCAGTAACATGTCACTGGTTCGCCTGGTCCTTCTAGTGCACACAGATGGAGAGCTACGCGTGCGCGCGCCAGGTGACAGGACCTTTATGCTAGCAGAAGGGGAATCAGCTGATCATGCCGATCAGCTGATCCCAGCTAGGCTCCGGATTGGCTGAGAGGCTGGGGCGGCGCGGCAGAGCGCTGTAGGTATATATAGGACTTGCCTGTTAGTTGCAAGTTGTCTGCCATTGCGAATGCTTACGTGTGAGCACTCAGACCTCAGTCAGATCTTACAGTGTGTTAGAACCAGCCGGAGCTGGGAATTTACACTTAGTCAGATTCCGTTGATAGCCTCTATTGTATTATTGTACTGTCATCTACTAGACTGGTTCCCAGGTGTTGAGATCAAGGACCTCACACCTAAGACTAGGAGATTGCTGTATTGCTACTGTCATCTACTAGATTAGTTCCCGGGTGTTGAGACCAAGGACCTCACACCTAGGACTAGGTGATTGCTATATTGCTATTGTTTATACTAGACTAGTTCCCAGGTGTTGAGACCAAGGACCTCACACCTAAGACTAGGATTGAGAGATACTGTTACCCGTTATGATCTCTGGCTTTCCTGACCATTCTCCTGCTTACTGATTCGGTACCTTTGCCTATCTGTCTACCTGTTGCCGACTTTGCCTGTACCCAGATACCGAATCAGTCATCTGTCTCTGTACCTTGTCTGCCCGTGTGTTGCCGACCTGGCCTGTCTGACCCTTCTGGCTGTCACTCATTCCTTGGGTGATCAGCCTTACTGTACTACTCGTGACACTAACTCTTCAGGTGTCCATTAGCTGCAAGGGCCACCTGCTCCTCAGGAAGACCATCTTGCAGTTCAGTCAGTGATCTCTACCCCATAGGAGTCAACTGGCTGCAGTACAGTCTGATTCCCAGTCCATCAGGGAATGCTTGGCTGCAGTACAGTCTATATCTCCTCCTCTTAAGGAGGTCAGCTTCAGCACAGTCAGTAGCCACCTGCCCCTCAGGGGTCCACTGGCTGCAGTGCTGTCCGATTCCCTGCTCTTCAGGGAATCCTTGGCTGCAGTAGTGTCTATATCTCCCGCTCCTTGGGAGATAACCTTTCTTTACTGTTGCACCAAACACTCTACCACACTAGGTGTCCTGTGTCAAGCTATACTAGTATTATTGGTGATTCTGCAGATCACTACATAATCAGGTATAGCATGTGTATTATTGGTGATACTGCAGATCACCAATAATCAGAGAAATCTGTGTTGCTGACACCAATCGTTACATGTAACTATGTGATTAAAAAATATATTTTTCTTCTAGAGTAAAATGCACTGTAAATTACTTTTTATCCTATGTTGTTGTTGCTTACAGTAGGTAGTGAAAATCTGACATATTTGTCAGTTGTTGGACTAGTCCATTTGCAGATGGGGGATACTCATGTATTTCTTTATTTTAAAAAAACACTTACTGAACAGCAGTTGCTCAGTCCAACTGGCATAATAGTGTGCAGGTGACTAGGCATGCTGGCCAGCATCTTGCATAGATCCAGGGATTGCTTTTGTAAACAATAAAGTTAATATCGAGAATCTCTCATTAATGAGGAGGTGGGCTGGTCCAAAATCTGTCAGATTTCTTCTATCTACTATAAGTGAAAACAATACAGGAAAAAAATCATGTACAGGGCATTTTATTTTGATATTTATGTGTATGTATTTTACATTTTTTTACATTAGTGGTCCTTTAAGAACCAGGTCATTTTTTACACTTTGAAGCTGTAACAGGTTGTCCAGCAAGTGTCATTTTTAGCCTTGATACTCTTGTTTGGAAACGGATAGACTTTCTTTTATTATCTCACAGTAACATGAAAAATGACTTCCCCATTATTGATGAAAAATCTACTGCTACTGATAATTGTTGTTGTTATTATTAGTATTAGTATTATTATTATCATGATATAACACTGACTTCTTCCAATCCTCAGTAACAGTAACAGTTGCATAATAAATATGTCTTTCAATAAGAAAACTGTTTGAGATCATAATGCAGCAAATGTGTTAGAAGTGCGTAGTGTGGTAATGTCAGCAGTTTGAATCTGCCGTCTTCACTGTGCCCTAATGTAATGACATTGCCAGCTTTTTTTTCCTTCCTGCTGTAACCTCTGTTTTCATTTCACTGCTTGCCAGCTAAAGCTGAACAAAATATTTGAAGTTGTTTTATATATATTTTAGCTGCTGAAATATGTACAGATTTGCATTATATAAACAGGCTTGGATAGGTTAGTGGATTGATGTACAATTATGAGATACTTATGAAATAACCAGCCTGCCTGACTTCATTGAAATTAGATCACATTGATTCTAATTATCCGCAGAGTAAAATCTGCTGCCATGCAGATAATTTAATTGACGTCAGGTTGCCAAAGCACTGCAGAGTTGAAACTAGAGACACAAACATTGCTCACACCTAATATATATATATATATATATATATATATATATATATATATATATATATATATATATATATATATATATATGTGTGTGTGCGCATATATATATATGTGTGTGTGTGTGTGTGTGTGTATGGTTTGCCTTTGTGATAAATGATATGAAAACCACACAAGCATACACATAACTACATTTTCCTTGTTAATATTGTTATTAGGAGTAATAGCACTGAATCACCAAATCATTCATTGCTTACATCAGTATGTGAACCTTATTTATTACAATGATGCAGCAGTCTCTAAGCAACTTGAATGGAGGCTTACATCACTATTCCCACTCATTTTCTTACGTAATACTCCATGTTGCTTTTACTGAGAGCTGACATTTGGGGCCTATTTTAATCACAGCTATAAAACACCTTATTACATGTCATCCCTCTTTGCTGAACATCACAGCACTTTTAGAGAGGAGTCTTCGTCCCATTTAAAAAATTGCAAACCGCTATAAGGACTGGTACCCAGCACCTAGGGCGATTGCGATCGTGTTATGCTCCGATTTGGAAGCGCTGTACAGTAAACTGTACATCGCTTCTGACTAGTGATTCTTTTTCTTTTTTCATTTAAATAAACGTTATTATAATACTTACAAGGTGTCCCGATGTCCGGCTTCTGTTCGTAGCCCTGCCCCTGAAGGAAGAGGACCAATCAGAGTAGCGCCTGTGACCACTTCTGCTAAGGGACGGGCTACAGATGGAAGCTGGACATCAGGACACCCGGTAAGTAAAAATAACTTTATTTACATTTCCACCCCACCCACTCCAATTTGCTGCAAAATTGCTTTTCTAAGCAAACAAAATGCTGCATGTCCTCCAATTGCGAATTAAGCCTAATCGCAATTGCACTAGTGGGTTCAGCCCCATTTAAAGATACTGGCAAAGCGTTTTTTTTTTTTAGAATCGCCAGCGATTGTCGGTGATTCAAAAATGCTGTCACAAATGCCCCTTAGTGGCTCCTGGTCCTGAGGGCCTGTCACACTCACATGTTGCTGAGCTGAGCTTATTTCAGCAATGTGTATCAGTGTGTGTGATATGAAGGAACATCACACAGTGCATAGACTACACTGACTGACGAGTACACTTCTGTGATGTGCAGCTGTGCATTCTAACAATGCACTACTGCATGCATTTGTGTGCATAATGCGGTGCTGTGCTATTTAATATAATTAGGTCATTGCTACAATGTAAGTGCTATTTCTGTCTACGGGACGGCCACCTGCATTGCATAGCATATTAAAATAAACTGCCGCTTGCGTTAATTGAAGTGGGGGAAAAATGTTCAGCATTACTTGCGTGAAGCTTTTTCTGGCTCCTTGTAGCTTTGCAGGACCCTAGGTTTCTTCCCATGCCTCTCTGTTGGGCTGCTGTGCCCATCCGAAAGCTTGCTGACTGGACCAGATGCAGGCTTCTGCGCATGCTCAATCCCGTCCGAACCTCCTCGATTGCACTCCTGTAGCCAGAAGGGCACTGTGTGAACACACAGAATACTGGAGCACGAGCAAGGATGCTCGCAGAAGGGGATGCATGTGCAGTAGTCCCTTACTCGTCCAGTTGGTGAGGGGCACAGCAACACAACAGAGATGCATGGAGGAAACCGAGGGACCTGCAAGTCTACAAGGAGCTGGAAAAAGCCCCAGGTAAGTAAGACTAAACTTCTTTCCCCCAATTAAGGTTCGATTTTGCTAGAAAAGGCAGTCCCTTTAGTTTACTCTATGCTAGGGCTGGTCAAAGTTTGCACGGCCCGTGCTGCATGTTGCAGACCACATTCCTAACATTCCTTCCCTCCTCTTCCCTCCCTCCCTCCCTCCCTCCCTGCAGAGTCAAAAGCGAAAGGAGACCAAAAGAGCTCAAAAGATAGCGACCAAAGATATTTGTCTCTCAACCTTTCAAATCTATTGTGGTGGGTATGGCCTGTCTATGACCATTCGTTAAAGGAGGTGTCTACTGGATCTTTCAGATTTTACAGATACTCTCAGTGAACAGGTGTTCACGGAGGAATTTGAACTTTCTCAACTGGCTGCAGACACACAACACACATTCAAAAATAGTATCTGTGGTCTTTATCTTAAAAAAATAATCATTTGCGTGTGTACGCCATCATTTCAATGATCAGTCATTTAAATCTTCCTGACAAACCTATGAGGCAGATTGATTCCTTAGTTTGCAAAGAATTTTATGTGTATACCCAACTTAACTAGTTAAGCCTTTTTAAGGCTGCTGCCAGGCTGATGCACGCTCCCGCGGCCAGTCGCGTGCCTGCCCTCCCATGCCGACGCCCGTTAGCTCAGAGATCAATGAATGGGAACCCAGTTCCCATTCATTGATCTAAGTCCCTGTTAGAAAGACTGACAGCCACGATCTTTCTAAAGAAAGAAAAAAGTTTCACGTCCTCCCTTCACTTCCTGTAAGCGTGATCGCTCGCTTACAGTATGAAAAAAAATGACTGAGTAATAGTAAAACTACATCTACATACATATTTTTAAATAAACACACAATCAATTACATTTAAAATTAACTGTTTACCTCCCACAAGCAAAAAAATAACCAAATAAAATTTTTAATTAAAAAAAATTACAATTAAAAAAAAACATACATAATTACCTAAGGATCTGAACTTTTTTAATATGCATGTCAAGAGGGTATATTACTATTATTTTTTTTAATTATAAGCTTGTAAATAGTGTTGGATGCAAAACTGAAAAAATGCACCTTTATTTCCAAATAAAATATTGGCGCCATACATTGTGATAGGGACATAATTTAAATGGTGTAATAACCGGGACAAATGAGCAAATAAAATACATGTGTTTTAATTATAGTAGCATGGATTATTTTAAAGCTATAATAGATGAAAACTGAGAAAAAACAATTTTTTTTCATTTTTTTTCTTAATATTCCCGTTAAAATGCATTTAGAAAAAAATAATTCTTAGCAAAATGTTCCACCCAAACAAAGCCTATTTGGTGGCGGAAAAAACAAGATATAGATCAATTTATTGTGATAAGTAGTGATAAAATTATTTGGCGAATGACTGAGAAGTGAAAATTGCTCAGATGCAATTGCTTCCGCCTTCAGTGAAAAAACACTGAAGGCTGAAGTGGTTAAAGGAACATTATCGATTAACATATTTTTTTCAATTGATATAGGAAATGTTTGGGAAGTGCTGCTAAGTACTGGTGTATACATTTCAATGGCAGCCTCTTTGTTTACTGTTATGAAAATACTTTCACACTTTACTGATGCCAAAACTGACAGCAGAATGAACCGTGAGGGGAGGGGGAATTTCCCTCACGCTTCATTTGTTAACCCTGTGTGTAACCCTGTGTTTGAGAGAAAGCTCTCAGCAGCTTCAGCTGTTGTGTCCTGTGTCTCTGACTGAAGTGTCTGAAGAGAGCAGAGGAAATGTAACTGGTTATAAACATTTGTAATTGTCTGTGACAACACAGCTTTTCATACTTTTTTTGCTTTGAGAGAAAAATACTCTGTAGTATGATATGCAACACTGATTGTGCATTGAAGCAGACACCCCTTCTACAATTGATTTGTCCCAGTAGAGCTAAAACCTTCACACAATGAATTAAAGCTTTTGACTCTGATATACATCATGAAAAGTGGGAAAATGTCTACTCTGCTTTACTTAGAAATTATTTGTAAATTGTTATTTTAGAACACTTGGTTTGATAGTGTTCTTTTAACCACTTGCCGACCGCACGCTTATACCGTGCGTCGGCAAAGTGGCAGCTGCAGGACCAGCGACGCAGTTCTGCGTCGCCGGCTGCAGACTGATTAATCAGCGATCGCGTGGCTACAGCCGCGTGATCGCTACGTTACACTGTTGGGCCCCCTTGTGACTTCAGCCCACCGGCCAATCAGCAGCGCTGGCGGGCTGTACTTTTTCAAACTGGCCAACACAATCGGTATAATACAGTTTGTTTACGTAACAAACTGTATTATACTGCCTGCCTCCCGCTGGTGGTCACACTTAGCGATCGACCACCAGCGAGGAGAGCAGGCACAGTAAGAGTGCACACACACACACCTTAGGAGCCCCACAGACCCCCCGATCACCCGCAGCACCCATCAGACACCCCCCTGTACCCCCCTGCAGCCCGCAGATCAGACCTAACCACCCCCCATATCACCCATCAATAAATCCCTGTCACCACCTGTCACTTCTATCCATCAGAGCAGACCCCCAACTACCCCTTAGGGGTATCTGATCACCCCCCCCCCACCTCCAGATCTCCCCCCCGACCCCCACCCCCCCTGTATACTGAACCTATCTATCTCCCCTGCATCTGTCTATCTCCCCACTGATCAGCTGTCAATCACCTATCCGTCACCTGTCAATCATCCCTTGTCACCACCTGCCACTGCCCCCCATCAGATCAGACCCCCAACTGCCCATTAGGGGCTTCTGATCACCCACCCACCCTTTCAGATCCCTCCGAGACATCCCCCCCCCCCCCCGATCACATCAGCAGTCCATTGTTTACATCTGTTTTTCCCTGTAAACACCCACTTATCACCCGTCAATAACCCATCTATCACCCCCTGTCACTCCTATCCATCAGATTAGACCCCCAACTACCCCTTAGGGGTATCTGATCACCCCCCACCCCTTCCGATCCTCCCCACACCGTCCTAGTTCATTGATTGCGTATATTCTCCCCCCTGCCATTGTGTATCTTATCTCCTGTCTGTAAGGCTTGATTGTGCTTTGTTTGGCTACAATCGTCTCAATTGCACTGTGATTGGCATCGATTGTCGTGTGATTGGCTTCGTTTGTCACGTAATTGGTTTTCGATTGTCGCGTGATTGGCTTCAATTGCCCGTAATTGGTTTTGATTGTGCCAATTGCCCACTGATTGGCTGTTTTGCCCTGTGATTAGCATCGATTGTCATGTGATTGGCTTCAATTGTCACGTAATTGGTTTTTGATTGTCGCGTTATTGGATTCAATTGGTCCGTGATTGGCTTTGATTGCGCCGATTGCTGTAATTGTGTTGTAATTGTCTTGTGATTGTTTTTGATTATTTGTGATTGCTCTCTGATCCCAAACCCACCCACCCCCCCCCCCCCCTCACCATCACTATCCTAGTGATCTAAAAACTTTTTTAGTATCACTAATGGTAACAAACAGTTAGGCCAGTTAGCTAAGCAAAAGGGTTGTTAGTGTCAGTTAGTGCTCAGCCCACTGCACCACAGTCACTAATTAGCGTCATCACTGTCGCTAATCAGCATTGGTACTATATAGTATCTGTAAGTGATCATTAGTGATCACAGTCAGATCTATATTAGGGTCACTAGGATCCACAAAAAAACGCAGTGTTTGCCCGATCAGACCTGATCGTTCGCCTGCACTGCGTTCAGCCCGCCCCACCGCAGTGACAGAAATTTTTTTTTCTGATCACTGCAAAAAACACTGTACACTAGCTGTGGCACTGTAAACATCAGTTTTGATTTTTTTTAATCTAAACTCAGTGACCACAGCTTTCTACCTCTCAAGTACTCACTTTCGCTAGGTAAGTGCTCTTTTCCTGGGTAGTCTCAGAGGAATACCTCCTAAATTTAGCAGGCCACCATGGCAAAAAAGAAGTTTTCCAATGAAGACATCTACAGGTACATGGACCAGTCCAGTCGGATGAGGATGATTGGGTCGACTTATTCGACGAACCTTCGGGTTCAGAGTACAATCCTGTAGACAGCAGTGGCTCTCTGACCGATAGTTCCGATGACGAGGTTGAGGTCCCGGCTAGAGCCAGGCATACCACACCCCATTCACTGGACTGCAGGTGGCGGAAGATCAGTCTCAAGGGCAGCAGAGTGGTGCTGGCGCTGATCTGATTTTTCTTGGTGAGGCATGCACCAGCAGCGCAGCATCTCCTGGACCTATCAACACCAATACTTCCGTAGAAGACCCTGGTGAAGTGGCGAACACCAGCCTGGAAGTAGAAACTGGTTCGGTGGTACGTGAATTAACCACTTGAGGACCACAGTCTTTCTACCCCTTAAGGACCGGCCACTTTGTTTCCATTCAGACCACTGCAGCTTTCACGGTTTATTGCTCGCTCATACAACCTACCACCTAAATGAATTTTGGCTCCTTTTCTTGTCACTAATAAAGCTTTCTTTTGGTGCTATTTGATTGCTCCTGCGATTTTTACTTTTTATTATATTCATCAAAAAAGACATGAATTTTGGCAAAAAAATGATTTTTTTAAATTTCTGTGCTGACAATTTTCAAATAAAGTAAAATTTCTGTATACATGCAGCGCGAAAAATGTGGACAAACATGTTTTTGATAAAAAAAAAAACCATTCAGTGTATATTTATTGGTTTGGGTAAAAGTTATAGCGTTTACAAACTATGGTGCAAAAAGTGAATTTTGCCATTTTCAAGCATCTATGACTTTTCTGACCCCCTGTCATGTTTCATGAGGGGCTAGAATTCCAGGATAGTATAAATACCCCCCAAATGACCCCATTTTGGAAAGAAGACATCCCAAAGTATTCACTGAGAGGCATAGTGAGTTCATAGAAGATATTATTTTTTGTCACAAGTAAGCGGAAAATGACACTTTGTGACAAAAAAAAAAGAAAAAAAAAAGAATCCATTTCTTCTAACTTGCGACAAAAAAAAATGAAATCTGCCACGGACTCACCATGCCCCTCTCTGAATACCTTGAAGTGTCTACTTTCCAAAATGGGGTCATTTGTGGGGTGTGTTTACTGTCCTCGCATTTTGGGGGGTGCTAATTTGTAAGCACCCCTGTAAAGCCTAAAGGTGCTCATTGGACTTTGGGCCCCTTAGCGCAGTTAGGCTGCAAAAAAGTGCCACACATGTGGTATTGCCGTACTCAAGAGAAGTAGTAGAATGTGTTTTGGGGTGTATTTTTACACATACCCATGCTGGGTGGGAGAAATATCTCTGTAAATGACAATTTTTTCATTTTTTTTACACACAATTGTCCATTTACAGAGTTATTTCTCCCACCCAGCATGGGTATGTGTAAAAATACACCCCAAAACACATTGTACTACTTCTCCCGAGTACGGCGATACCACATGTGTGGCACTTTTTTGCACCCTAACTGCGCTAAAGGGCCCAAAGTCCAATGAGTACCTTTAGGATTTCACAAGTCATTTTGCGGAATTTGATTTCCAGACTACTCCTCACGGTTTAGGGCCCCTAAAATGCCAGGGCAGTATAGGAACCCCACAAATGACCCCATTTTAGAAAGAAGACACCCAAAGGTATTCCGTTAGGAGTATGGTGAGTTCATAGAAGATTTTATTTTTTGTCAAAAGTTAGCGGAAAATTGATTTTTATTGTTTTTTTCACAAAGTGTCATTTTCCACTAACTTGTGACAAAAAATAAAATCTTCTATGAACTCACCATACTCCTAACGGAATACCTTGAGGTGTCTTCTTTCTAAAATGGGGTCATTTGTGGGGTTCCTATACTGCCCTGGCATTTTAGGGGCCCTAAACCGTGAGGAGTAGTCTGGAAATCAAATTCCGCAAAATGACCTGTGAAATCCTAAAGGTACTCATTGGACTTTGGGCCCTTTAGCGCAGTTAGGGTGCAAAAAAGTGCCACACATGTGGTATCGCCGTACTCGGGAGAAGTAGTACAATGTGTTTTGGGGTGTATTTTTACACATACAATAACTCTGTAAATGGACAATTGTGTGTAAAAAAATCAAAAGATTGTCATTTACAGAGGTATTTCTCCCACCCAGCATGGGTATGTGTAAAAATACACCCCAAAACACATTGTACTACTTCTCCCGAGTATGGCAATACCACATGTGTGGCACTTTTTTGCACCCTAACTGCGCTAAAGGGCCCAAAGTCCAATGAGTACCTTTAGGATTTCACAGGTCATTTTGCGAAATTTGATTTCCAGACTACTCCTCACGGTTTAGGGCCCCTAAAATGCCAGTTCAGTATAGGAACCCCACAAATGACCCCATTTTAGAAAGAAGACACCCCAAGGTATTCCGCTAGGAGTATGGTGAGTTCATAGAAGATTTTATTTTTTGTCACAAGTTAGTGGAAAATGACACTTTGTGAAAAAAACAAAAAAATCAATTTTCCGCTAACTTTTGACAAAAAATAAAATCTTCTATGAACTCACCATACTCCTAACGGAATACCTTTGGGTGTCTTCTTTCTAGAATGGGGTCATTTGTGGGGTTACTATACTGCCCTGGCATTTTAGGGGCCCTAAACCGTGAGGAGTAGTCTTGAAACCAAATGTCGCAAAATGACCTGTGAAATCCTAAAGGTACTCATTGGACTTTGGGCCCCTTAGCGTACTTAGGGTGTAAAAAAGTGCCACACATGTGGTACCGCCGTACTCAGGAGAAGTAGTATAATGTGTTTTGGGGGTGTATTTTTACACATACCCATGCTAAGTGGGAGAAATATCTCTGTAAATGACAATTGTTTGATTTGTTTTACACACAATTGACCATTTACATAGAAATTTTTCCCACCCAGCATGGGTATGTGTAAAAATACACCCCAAAACACATTATACTACTTTTCCTGAGTACGGCGGTACCACATGTGTGACACTTTTTTGCAGCCTAGGTGCGCTAAGGGGCCCAACGTCCTATTCACGGGTCATTTTGAGGCATTTGTTTTCTAGACTACTCCTCGCGGTTTAGGGCCCCTAAAATGCCAGGGCAGTATAGGAACCCCACAAGTGACCCCATTTTAGAAAGAAGACACCCCAAGGTATTCCGTTAGGTGTATGGCGAGTTCATAGAAGATTTTATTTTTTGTCACAAGTTAGTGAAAAATGACACTTTGTGAAAAAAACCCAATAAAAATCAATTTCCGCTAACTTTTGACAAAAAATAAAATCTTCTATGAACTCGTCATACACCTAACAGAATACCTTGGGGTGTCTTTTTTTCTAAAATGGGGTCACTTGTGGGGTTCCTATACCGCCCTGGCATTTTACGGGCCCAAAACCGTGAGTAGTCTGGAAACCAAATGTCTCAAAATGACTGTTCAGGGGTATAAGCATCTGCAAATTTTGATGACAGGTGGTCTATGAGGGGGCGAATTTTGTGGAACCGGTCATAAGCAGGGTGGCCTTTTAGATGACAGGTTGTATTGGGCCTGATCTGATGGATAGGAGTGCTAGGGGGGTGACAGGAGGTGATTGATGGGTGTCTCAGGGGGTGGTTAGAGGGGAAAATAGATGCAATCAATGCACTGGGGAGGTGATCGGAAGGGGGTCTGAGGGGGATCTGAGGGTTTGGCCGAGTGATCAGGAGCCCACACGGGGCAAATTAGGGCCTGATCTGATGGGTAGGTGTGCTAGGGGGTGACAGGAGGTGATTGATGGGTGTCTCAAGGTGTGATTAGAGGGGGGAATAGATGCAAGCAATGCACTGGCGAGGTGATCAGGGCTGGGGTCTGAGGGCATTCTGAGGGTGTGGGCGGGTGATTGAGTGCCCTAGGGGCAGATAGGGGTCTAATCTGATAGGTAGCAGTGACAGGGGGTGATTGATGGGTAATTAGTGGGTGTTTAGGGTAGAGAACAGATGTGAACACTGCACTTGGGAGGTGATCGGACGTCGGATCTGCGGGCGATCTATTGGTGTGGGTGGGTGATCAGATTGCCCGCAAGGGGCAGGTTAGGGGCTGATTGATGGGTGGCAGTGACAGCGGGTGATTGATGGGTGGCAGTGACAGGGGGTGATTGATGGGTGATTGATAGGTGATTGACAGGTGATCAGTGGGTTATTACAGGGAAGGACAGATGTAAATAATGCCCTGGCGAATTGATAAGGGGGGGTCTGAGGGCAATCTAAGCGTGTAGGCGGGTGATTGGGTGCCCGCAAGGGGCAGATTAGGGTCTGATCTGATGGGTAACAGTGACAGGTGGTGATAGGGGGTGATTGATGGGTAATTAGTGGGTGTTTAGAGGAGAGAATAGATGGAAACACTGCGCTTGGGTGGTGATCTGATGTCGGATCTGCGGGCGATCTATTGGTGTGGGTGGGTGATCAGTTTGCCCGCAAGGGGCAGGTTAGGGGCTGATTGATGGGTGGCAGTGACAGGGGTGATTGATGGGTGGCAGTGACAGGGGGTGATTGATGGGTGATTGACAGGTGATTGACAGGTGATCAGTGGGTTATTACAGGGAAGGACAGATGTAAATAATGCCCTGGCGAATTAATAAGGGGGGGTCTGAGGCAATCTGAGCGTGTAGGCGGGTGATTGGGTGCCCGCAAGGGGCAGATTAGGGTCTGATCTGATGGGTAACAGTGACAGGTGGTGATAGGGGGTGATTGATGGGTGATTGATGGGTAATTAGTGAGTGTTTAGAGGAGAGAATAGATGGAAACACTGCGCTTGGGTGGTGATCTGATGTCGGATCTGCGGGCGATCTATTGGTGTGGGTGGGTGATCAGTTTGCCCGCAAGGGGCAGGTTAGGGGCTGATTGTTGGGTGGCAGTGACAGGGGGTGATTGATGGGTGATAGGTGATTGGCAGGTGATTGACAGGTGATCAGTGGGTTATTACAGGGAAGGACAGATGTAATTAATGCACTGGTGAATTGATAAGGGGGGGGGGGGTCTGAGGGCAATCTGAGCGTGTGGGCGGGTGATTGGGTGCCCGCAAGGGGCAGCTTAGGGTCTGATCTGATAGGTAACAGTGACAGGTGGTGATAGGGGGTGATTGATGGGTGATTGATGGGTAATTAGTGGGTGTTTAGAGAAGATAACAGATGTAAATAATACATTTGGGAGTTAATCTGACGGCGGGTTTGCGGGCGATCTAATGGTGTGGGTGGGTGATCAGATTGCCCGCAAGGGGCAGGTTAGGGGCTGATTGATGGGTGGCAGTGACAGGGGGTGACAGGGGGTGATTGATGGGTGATAGGTGATTGGCAGGTGATTGACAGGTGATCAGTGGGTTATTACAGGGAAGAACAGATGTAATTAATGCACTGGCGAATTGATAAGGGGGGGTCAGAGGGCAATCTGAGCGTGTTGGCGGGTGATTGGGTGCCCGCAAGGGGCAGATTAGGGTCTGATCTGATAGGTAAAAGTGACAGGTGGTGATAGGGGGTGATTGATGGGTGATTGATGGGTAATTAGTGGGTGTTTAGAGGAGAGAATAGATGTAAACAATGGATTTGGGAGGTGATCTGATGTCGGATCTGCGGGCGATCTATTGGTGTGGGTGGGTGATCAGATTGCCCGCAAGGGGCAGGTTAGGGGCTGATTGTTGGGTGGCAGTGACAGGGGGTGATTGATGGGTGATTGATGGGTGATTGATGGGTGATTGACGGGTGATTGACAGGTTATCAGGGAAGATAGATGCATACAGTACACAGGGGGGGGGGGTCTGGGGAGAATCTGAGGGGTGGGGGGTGATCAGGAGGGGGCAGGGGGCAGGGGGGGGATAAAAAAAAAATAGCGTTGACAGATAGTGACAGGGAGTGATTGATGGGTTATTAGGGGGGTGATTGGGTGCAAACAGGGGTCTGGGGGGTGGGCAGGAGGGGGTCTGAGGGGTGCTGTGGGCGATCAGTGGGCGGGGGGGGGGGGCAGATCAGTGTGTTTGGGTGCAGACTAGGGTGGCTGCAGCCTGCCCTGGTGGTCCCTCGGACACTGGGACCACCAGGGCAGGAGGCAGCCTGTATAATACACTTTGTATACATTACAAAGTGTATTATACACTTTGTAGCGGTGATCGCGGGGTTAACATCCCGCCGGCGCTTCCGTATGGCCGGCGGGATGTTACGGCGGGTGGGCGGAGCCAGTTGCCGGGGGAAGCGCGCGTCATCAATGACGCGATCGCTCCCCCGGCATGCCTAAAGGACGCGCCGCCTGAAGGCGTATTGCGGTCCTTTAGGCGTCCACTTTGCCGCCGCCCATGGGCTGTGGGCGGTCGGCAAGTGGTTAAGATCCGATCCGCAGCCACCAAGTAGACGGGCCCGTACTCCCATTGGTTTTCCAGAGGTGCTGGCAAACCCTGATTGGTATTCCCCTGATCCCGCCGCACCCGTACTGCCCCCTTTCACCGCCCAGTCTGGAGTCCAGGTGGAGACAGTTGAACTAGGATCGGCCCTAGACTTTTTTGAACTGTTCCTCACCCAGGATCTCCTTGACTTAATTGTGGCTGAGACCAATTTATAACCGCCCATCCGAAAAGCTGCCACGCCCAGCCTTTTCGGTGGAAATCACTCCAAGTTTCCGAACTTAAAATTTTTTTGGGCCCTCTCCTCAACATGGGTATTACCAAAAAAAATGTATTGCGCTCTTATTGGTCTACACGCCAAATACATAACATGCCCGTGTTCTCTGCTGCCATGTCCAGGACTCGATTTGAGATCATCCTGCGCTTCCTGCATTTCAATGACAACGACACCTGTCATGCAAGAGACCACCCAGCTTATGACCGGCTCCACAAAATTCGGCCCCTCATAGACCACCTGTCATCCACATTTGCAGATGCTTATAACCCTGAACAGAACATCTGTGTAGACGAGTCCCTCGTACATTTTACCGGGTGCCTTGGCATCAAACAGTACATCCCCAACAGATGCTATACATCTCGTTTTAGGGTCTATGAGGGAAAAGACTCAAAATTGGAGCCGGTCGGATGTCCTGACTACCTGGGGAGCAGTGGAAAGATTTTGTGGGACTTGGTGTCACCCTTGTTCCATATGGGGTACCATCTTTATGTGCACAACTTTTACACAAGTGTGGCCCTCTTTCAGCACTTAAAGTTAGAAGGAATCTGATGCTGTGGCACCGTGCGGCCTAGTCGCCGGGGCTTCCCCCAATGGCTCGTTAACACCAAACTTCAATGGGGGGAGAGGGCCGCCTTGTGTACAGATGACTTGCTCTCGGTGAAATGGAAGGACAAGAGGGACGTTTACCTTCTGTCTACCATTCACACAGACACGACAGTACAAATTACACGGGCAACAAAAGTCATTGAAAAGCCCCTCGCCATCCACAACTATAATGCCAACATGGGAGGGGTGGACTTCAATGACCAGATGTTAGGGCCCTATTTAATTTCCCGGAAAACCAGACACTGGTATAAGAAAGTGTCTGTGTATTTAATTCAATTGGCGATGTACAACAGCTTTGTTCTCTACAGTAATGCTGGGAGAACTGGATCTTTCCTTCAATTCCAGGAAGAGATCGTTTCGGCACTCCTGTATCCAGAAGGTGCCAGAGCCCAACCCCCAAATGCAACTAGCCGGCTGCATGGAAGGCATTACGCCTACCCGATTCCCAGTACCCCAACTCAACGCAACCCCAGAAAAAGATGTTGTTTCTGCAGCAAGGCTGGAATAAGGCGTGACACCTCCGTTTACTGTCCCTCCTGTCCTGACCAGCCTGGCCTATGCCTAGGGGAGTGTTATGAGAGGGAACCACGAGAAGGCACACTTTTAGAACCTAGGGAACTACAGACACAGCAGTAGGCACACAAGGGTCTCTCAGTGCTATTTCACACTGGCGAGATGCGTTAGGGCAAATTGCCTAGCAAAAGTCACACTTTGCGGTCCCCCCCTACGCCGGAAGTGCTTGACTTAACGGTAGTGCATGCCTACTTTACTGCGTGGCTTCTGCGGCAATTTGGGTCAGCCCGGAAGTCATGTTAGTTTACGGCGACGCAGTTAATTACTAGGCCGAATGCTACTCTTGTGGTATTCCCTGAAGATCTATTTTGGGCGAGACGGTGCGGCGGGCTCGACCGACCGGATAGGCCAGTATGCAGTGTGAACCCAAACATCAGGTAAGCAAAAAAGTTAATATTTGGTTACCAATGTTATTGTTTGGTTTGAACATATTTAATAAAGTTTACAAAGTTAATGTTATTGAAGTGCTTTGCTGCTTGCTTGCTTTTTTTTTTTTTTTTTTTTTTTTCTTCTTCTCTCTTTTTTTCCAACCGACCAATCAGCTGCAGCACTGATGATGCATCCTGACAGAAGCATTGCGCTTCTGTCAGGTTACACAAAATCGGTGCATGCAGCGCTGTAGGACGAGATTTCTCCTCCACAGTAAAAAAGATACGTTTGCCGAGGCATATGGGCCAAGGTGTGGTGTTGGGGTTCATATGCTTTGGCAAGCACTTTGTATCAAAAAAGAACTCAAGCAATGATTTCTCCATTCATATCGATCAATGTGGATGAATAAATCAGGATTGCCTGGGCATACGAGCTGGTGGGTTTGGATTTTTGGGGTGGCAGCTCCTATGTCCAGGCGGACGCCTTCCCCTCCTTTTTGTTTTGTTTTTTCGTTTTGCTTCTCTCTTTTTTTCTATCCAGACCGACCGACCGACCAACCAATCAGCTGCAGCACTGATGGTGCATCCTGACAGAAGCATTGCGCTTCTGTCAGGTTACACAAAATCAGTGCATGCAGCGCTGTAGGACGAGATTTCTCCTCCACAGTAAAAAAGATACGTTTGCCGAGGCATATAGGCCGAGGAGTGGTGTTGGGGTTCATATGCTTTGGCAAGCACTTTGTATCAAAAAAGAACTCAAGCAATGATTTCTCCATTCACATCGATCAATGTGGATGAATAAATCAGGATTGCCTGGGCATACGAGCTGGTGAGTTTGTATTTTTGGGGTGGCAGCTCCTATGTCCCTCTTTCTTTTCTTTTTGTTTCACATTTTTTGGCAGATATTTGTTCATCCACATTGATCGATGCGAATGAAGTGATGTTTGCCGTTCATTTTTCCTTTCAGCCCAGAATGCACTACCTGTATGCCCAATATAAGGAGTATAGCAGAAATACTGGCCATACATGTAATGATTGCAGAGGCCCTAAAATGCCAGGACAAACCCCACAAATGACCCCATTTTGGAAAGAGGACACCCCAAAGTATTCCGTGAGGTGCATGGTGAGTTCATAGAAGATTTTGTTTTTTGTCACAAGTTAGCATAAATTGTTGTTGTTTTTTTCACAAAGTATCCTTTTCTGCTAACTTGTGACAAAAAATAATTTTTTTTATAAACTCACCATGCCCCTCATGGAATACTTTGTGGTGTCTTATTTTTAAAATGGGGTCATTTGTGGGGTTTGTTAACTGTCCTGTCATGTGGGGGGGGGGGGGCTAAATTGTGAGCACCCCTGTAAAGCCCAAAGGTAGTCATTGCACGTTGGGCCCCTTAGCGCAGTTAGGCTGCAAAAAAGTGCCACACGTGCTATCACCGTACCCAGGAGAAGTATACCAATGTGTTTTAGGGTGTATTTTTACACATACCCATGATGGGTAGAAGAAATCACTCTGTAAATGACAATTTTTTTATTTTTTTTACACACAATTGTCCATTTACAGAGATATTTCTCCCACCCAATATGGGTATGTGTAAAAATACACCCCAAGACACATTGTACTACTTCTCCCGAGTACGGCGATACCACATGTGTGGCACTTTTTTGCACCCTAACTGCGCTAAGGGGCCCAGAGTCTAATGAGTACCGTTAGCATTTCACAGGTCATTTTGAGAAATTTGGTTTCAAGACTACTCCTCACGGTTTAGGGCCCCTAAACTGCCAGAGCAGTATAGGAACCCCACAAATGACCCAATTTTAGAAAGAAGACACCCCAAGGTACTCAATTAGGAGTATGGTGGGTTCATAGAAGATTTTACTTTTTGTCACAAGTTAGCGGAAAATGTCAATATGTCAAAAGAATAGAGAAACCAGAACCATCTTCTTGTATATAATGGTCTTTTTATTTAGAGAAAGGAACATAGTATAGCATTGTTTCAGTGCGTTGGTAAGACTGTCCAATTCCTAATATTATATTATTAGGGAATGGACAGGCTTGAAAAAGGAGCTCTTATCAATGGTCCGAAACGTTACTGCACTATGTTCCTTTCCCTAAATAAAAAGAGCATTTAAATACAAGAAGATGGTGCCGGCTTCTGTATTCTTTTTCATCTTATTTACTGTAACGATCGGTGTCAGCACACGGTGTCTGCAGTATCACCAAGAATACAGATGTGTACCCGATTATTGATGATCTGCAGAATCACCAATAATACAAGTATGACTAACCTCTGGACACCTAGTAATGTGTAAGTGTTTTGATGCAAAAGTAGACTATCTCCCGAGGGGCAGGAGACGCAGAAACTATGAGCATGGACCACCTGAGTAGCAGGTGGCCCTTGGCTGTGTGGTAACTATCTCCTAGGAGTGGGGATAGAGATAACCTGGGAGCCAATGATTCCCTGTTATACTGGGAATCAGACTATACTGCAGCCAGAGGACTCCTAAGGGGTAGGAGGAGCAGGAGGTCTCTGCAGCTAACTGACACTTGGTAGAATAGTGCCACAGGTAGTACAGAGAGACTGGACACTCCAGGGATGAGTGACAGTCAGAAGGGTCAGCCAGGCCAGGTCGGCAACACACGAGCAGATAAGGTACAGAGACAGAAGGCTGATTCGGTAACCAGGGACAGGCAGGGTTTGGCAACAGGTAGACAGATATGCAGAGGTACCGAATCAGAAAGCAAGACAGAGGTCGACAGAGCAAATGGTCATAACAGATATAGAACAAGATTCTAATCTAGAATGTGAGGTACGTGGTCTCAACACCCAGGAACTGGTCTAAAAAATAACACAGCAATGACACAGTATTCCTAAGCTTGGGTGTGAGGTCCTTGGTCACAACACCCCGGAACTGATCTAAAGTATAACACAGCAATGACACAGTATTCCTAAGCTTAGGTGTGAGGTCCTTGATCACAACACCCAGAAACTGGTCTAAAGAATAACACAGCAATGACACAGTATTCCTAAGCTTGGGTGTGAGGTCCTTGGTCACAACACCCCGGAACTGATCTAAAGTATAACACAGCAATGACACAGTATTCCTAAGCTTGGGTGTGAGGTGCTTGGTCACAACACCCCGGAACTGGTCTAAAGAATAACACAGCAATGACACAGTATTCCTAAGCTTGGGTGTGAGGTCCTTGGTCACAACACCCCGGAACTGGTCTAAAGTATAACACAGCAATGACACAGTATTCCTAAGCTTGGGTGTGAGGTCCTTGGTCACAACACCCCGGAACTGGTCTAAAGTATAACACAAGCGTAATCTGGCTAAGTGTGAATTCCCAGGTCCACCTGGTTCTAACACACTGTGGGATCTGACTGTGGTCTGAGTGCTCACACGTATGTATTCGCAACGGCAGACAACCTGAGACTGGCCAGCGAGATCTATATATAGTGCAGCGCTCCTCAGCGTCACCCAGCGCCACTCAGCCAATGACAGTCTGCGCTGGGATCAGCTGACCAACCTGATCAGCTGATCCCTCTCCTCCTGGCATAAAGGTCCTGCCTCCCAGCGCGCGTGCGCGTAGCTCTCTATCTGTGTGCACTAGAAGGCTCAGACAAACCAGACGCATGCTGCTGTGCAGAAACCGCCGGTCTGAACGTGGAGACAGCCGCCCCGTCACCAGACCGCGCAACGGCATCTCCGCAATCCCTTACAGTACCCCCCCCCCCCCCCCCCCTGAGGAGTGGACTCCGGACACTTCCCACCAGGCTTCCCAAGATGTGAGTCATGAAACTCTTTCTTTAATTCTTCCGCATGCATGCGACAATCTGGCACCCAAGATCTTTCCTCCACCCCATATCCTTTCCAGTGAACCAGATACTGCACGAAATTCTGTGCTAACCGAGAGTACAGAATCTTCTCAATCTCATATTCAGGTTGGCCATCAACCAACACAGGGGGGGGGGGGGAGAGGAATCCACGTGCACTGCCGGCTTTAACAGAGACACATGGAATGATCTCACACCTCGCATGCTGGCTGGGAGATCAATCGCATAAGTGACATTATTGATTTTCCTGGTCACTGGGAATGGTCCTATGAATCTAGGACCCAGTTTGGGTGACAGTTGCTTGAGGGCCAAATGCCGAGTGGACACCCACACCAAGTCCCTTGGAGAGAATTTCCACTCTACGGACCGTCTTTTGTCTGCCTGTTTTTTCTGGGTCTGGAAAGCTTTCCCCAAGTTTCTCTTCACCATTCCCCAAATGTCCTTTAAAGCCCTCTGCCAATCCTCCAGGGCCGGGAATGGTGTAGACGCCACTGGCAATGGGGCAAACTTGGGTGATCTTCCTGACACCACCTGGAATGGGGAAAACCCTGAAGAGGGACTTTTCAGGTTGTTGTGCGCAAATTCTGCAAACGGCAAAAATTTTACCCAATCGGATTGCGCATCTGCAACATAACATCTAAGAAATTGTTCCAGGGATTGGTTAATGCTGTCGCTCTGGCCATTGGTCTGTGGGTGGTAGCCTGATGAGAATGCAAGATCCATGTCCAGCTGATGGCAAAAAGCTCTCCAGAACTTAGATACAAATTGGACTCCCCGGTCTGACACTACATTTTCCGGAATGCCATGCAGCCGGAAAATGTGCTGGATGAAGAGATCAGCCAATTCCTGGGCCGAGGGGAGTCCTTTCAAGGGGACAAAATGAGCCATCTTACTGAATCTGTCTACTACCACCCAAATGACCGTCTTGCCCTCAGACCTGGGGAGTTCTCCCACAAAATCCATGGACAAATGGGTCCAAGGTTCACTCGGGACTGGTAAAGGTTGCAAAGTACCAACATGAGCCTGACGAGAAGGTTTACTCCTAGCACACACCGCACACTCTCTTACAAACTCCTTACAGTCTGTTGCCAACGTAGGCCACCAAGCACATCTGGCCAGTAAATCTTGGGTTCTGGTGGCCCCAGGGTGACCAGCATTCTTGTGAGAATGAAACAGCTGTAAAAGTTGCAGACGGAAAGGTAGTGGCACAAACATAACCCCATCAGGCTTCCCCTCTGGAACATACTGATGGTAAGGACTCAGAGTGACTGTCCAATCCTTCCAGGTCTCAGTAGCGGTCAAAACCACCTTCTGAGGTAGAATGGTCTCAGGGGCTGAGGGCTGTACTGTCTCGGGCTCGAAACACCTGGACAAGGCGTCGGCCTTGATGTTTTTACTACCAGGGGTATACGTAATTACAAATCTGAATCTTGAAAAGAACAAAGACCACCGGGCCTGACGGGGACTAAGTCTCTTGGCGCCCTCTATGTACTCCAAATTTTTATGATCTGTATAAACTGTGATAGTGTGTTCTGCACCTTCTAGCCAATGTCGCCATTCCTCAAAGGCTAACTTGATGTATAAAAGCTCCCAGTTGCCTATATCATAGTTTTTCTCTGCGGGTGAAAACCTACGAGAGAAGTAGGCGCATGGGTGGAGTTTACCCTGTAAACCCGAACGCTGAGACAATACAGCCCCCACCCCCACCTCTGAAGCATCAACCTCCACGATGAAGGGGAAGGTGACATCCACATGTCTTAATATGGGTGCAGAACAGAACAGTTTTTTCAGTGTGGAAAAGGCAGTATGTGCCTCTGCTGACCAGTGGTAAGTATCAGCCCCCTTCTTGGTGAGACTGGTGAGGTGCGAGACCACTGTAGAGTACCCATTTATGAACCTCCTGTAGTAGTTGGCAAAGACCAAAAATCTTTGGAGCGCCTTCAGACCCACAGGCTGAGGCCACTCCAAGACAGCAGAAACCTTTCCAGGATCCATAGAGGAGCCAGACGTAGAGATAATGTACCCCAGGAAGGCAACAGTGGTAACTTGGAAAAGACACTTCTCTAGTTTAGCGTAAAGCAAATTCTGTCTTAACTTCCCTAGGACAAACTTGACATGCTTTCGGTGTTCCGAGAGATTGGTCGAAAAGATCAGTATATCGTCCAGATATACCAGGACAAACTTCCCCAACACCTCCCTGAACACCTCATTAATCAACTCCTGGAAGACGGCCGGGGCATTACACAACCCGAAGGGCATCACCAGGTACTCGTAGTGCCTGTCGGGTGTGCTAAAGGCCGTCTTCCATTCGTCACCGTCCCTAATTCGAACAAGGTTGTATGCACCTCTCAAATTCAATTTTGAGTGAACAAATCGTCAATCAAGGGTAAAGGATAACGATTTTTCACTGTAATCTTGTTTAAGCCTCGGTAATCAATGCAAGGACGAAGGCCTCCATCTTTTTTTTTCACAAAAAAGAATCCTGCCCCTGCTGGAGAACGAGAGGGGCGGATGAAGCCCTTAGCCAGATTTTCTTTGATATATTCCTGCATTGCCAGTTTCTCAGGCCCAGGTAGATTATAGAGGTGACCTCTAGGAGGCATACAACCGGATCTTAAATCGATGGGACAGTCGAAGGCACGGTGGGGGGGGGGGGGGAGTTTATCTGCTGATTTGGGACAAAACACGTCTGCAAATTCTGCGCACTGGCTTGGCACACCTTTAACCTGAATCTTGGTGTTACCCACGGTTACTTTCGCTAAACAATGATGATAACAATGGGTAGACCAGCTCGTTAGCTGACCTGAAACCCATTCTATATGAGGTGAGTGAAGTTGTAACCATGGCATGCCAAGAATGACGGTGGACGTTGCCATACGCAGGACCAAAAACTGTAGACTCTCTTTATGTAGTACCCCAACACTGAACCCCAACTCCGGGGTCTGAGACAGGGGATGTCTACTTTGCAGAGTAGAGTCATCTACTGCAGTGACCAAAACTTGCTGGTCTAATGGAAGTATGGGAATCCCCAACTTCTTTGCAAACTCGTAATCCATGAAGTTGGCCGCTGAGCCAGAGTCTATGAAAGCTTCCGTGGAAACAGTCTGACCTTCCCATGTGACAGAACAGGGAAGGAGCAGGCGATCATCATTTAGAGGTAAAGACTGCGCGCCTAGGGTATTACCTCTGACTACACCTAGGCGGCAGCGTTTCCCGACTTCTTGGGACAATTCTGCACCTCATGACCCTCCTCTGCACAGTATAAACAGAGCTGTTCTGTTTTCCTGTGATTCTTTTCCACCCGTGTCAATTTTGACTGTCCCATTTGCATTGGCTCTGACGGAGGTGAGACGGGTGGAGGAGAGGCGTAGGAGACATATCTCACAGTGTTCTTACCCCGGGTCTGTTTCTGATAGCGTAAACGTCGATCAACCCGTACTGCTAAAGCGATAGCCTCATCGATAGATTTTGGTTCAGGGTGTCCCAACATCAAATCAGAGACTGCGTCTGACAACCCTGATAAAAAACAGTCTAACAGTGCAAATTGCCCCCACCTAGCTGACACAGACCACTTCCTGAACTCAGCTGCATAGACTTCTACCGGATCCTTGCCTTGACGCAAAGTCTTAAGCTTCCGCTCAGCAGTGGAGGCAATGTCCGGATCATCATAAATTGTGGCCATGGCCTTAAAAAATTCCTCGACTGATGTCAAAGCCTCATGCCCTGCCTGAAGGCTATATGCCCATGTTTGAGAATCCCCTGACAGAAGGGTCTTAATAAATGTAATTCTCTGTGCCTCAGTGCCTTCCTGATAAATTGGGTCTCAACTCAAAATACGACATTACTCGATTTTTTAAATTCTGAAAGTCAGATCTATGACCAGAAAACCTTTCGGGTACAGACATACGCAAGTCTGTAACTGGAGGGGATCGCACTGAATTCACAGCCATCTGAAGGACCTGTATGGACCCAGACAAGGCAGTGATCCGGGCCTGATGACCGTCCAGCACCCTGATAAAATTCTCCACCGAGGTGGTGAGTGCGTCAAGACGGCTGTGGAATGCGCCCATTTTGTTTTTCAGGTCTGCCGTTCTGTAACGATCGGTGTCAGCACACAGAGAGAATCTGATTATTGGTGATCTGCAGTATCACCAAGAATACAGATATATACCCGATTATTGATGATCTGCAGAATCACCAATAATACAAGTATAACTAACCTCTGGACACCTAGTAATGTGTAAGTGTTTTGGTGCAACAGTAGGCTATCTCCCAAGGGGCGGGAGACGCAGAAACTATGAGCATGGACCACTTGAGGAGCAGGTGGCCCTTGGCTGTGTGGGAACTATCTCCTAGGAGAGGGGATAGAGATAACCTGGGAGCCAATGATTCCCTGCTATACTGGGAATCAGACTATACTGCAGCCAGAGGACTCCTAAGGGGTAGAGCCCTTGGCTGTACTGCAGAGAGGACTCTCTGAGGAGCAGGAGGTCCCTGCAGCTAACTGACACTTGGTAGAATAGTGCCACAGGTAGTACAGAGAGACTGGACACTCCAGGGATTAGTGACAGTCAGAAGGGTCAGCCAGGCCAGGTCGGCAACACACGAGCAGATAAGGTACAGAGACAGAAGGCTGATTCGGTAACCAGGGACAGGCAGGGTTTGGCATCAGGTAGACAGATATGCAGAGGTATCGAATCAAAAAGCGAGAGAGAGGTCGACAGAGCAAATGGTCATAACAGATAAAGAACAAGATTCTAATCTAGAATGTGAGGTCCGTGGTCTCAACACCCAGGAACTGGTCTAAAGAATAACACAGCAATGACACAGTATTCCTAAGCTTGGGTGTGAGGTCCTTGATCACAACACCCCGGAACTGGTTTAAAGATTAACACAGCAATGACACAGTATTCCTAAGCTTGGGTGTGAGGTCCATGGTCACAACACCCAGGAACTGGTCTAAAGATTAACATAGTGTGAGGAAACGCGGAAAAGCCGCCGCAAGGGCTCAGAGTGAAGCGGCTGTTTCCACGTCTAACATGGCGGCACAACGCGAAGAAACCGCCGCAGGCCGCATGGGCAGAGCAGTGGAGTCCGCGTTGGATGCGGCGGATTCTACGCATGGCAAAGCAGATGGCATTGCGGCTGGACGCGGGGAAACCGCCGCTCGCTTAGAGAGCGGGGCGGCGGTCCCCGCGCCTGAATCAGTGGTCACATTGCAAGACATGTCTGGTGTGGCTGGGACTGCTAGTCTACACAGGTTCAGAAGGACGCGCGTGCGCACTGAGAGGCAGAGCTTATATGACAGCCAGAAAAGGGTCAGCTGACCAGGCGGGTCAGCTGACATTTTCACCACCTGCCATTGGTCCAGCACTTAGGGGAGGCGCTGGAGAGCGCTTTGCTATATATACTGGGTGCTGATCATTCTCTGGTTGTCTGCCGTTGCGATCACTAGTACGTGGTAGCACTCAGACCTTGTCTGTATCTGTGTTCTAGCATAGTTTCCAAAGGTGTTGACATCAAGGAGTTCACACCTTAGCAATAGGAATATTGAACTGTATTATTTGTTATGACCTTCTGCCTGTCTGACCATTCCTCTGAACTCTGATTCTGTACCTCGCTATTTCTGTTACCCTGTTGCCAATCTCTGCTCGTTACTGGACTCTGTATTGGCCTCCTGATTCTGTACTGTGCTATTCTGATACTCCGTTGCCAAACCCTGTCTGTTTATTGGATTCCGTATCTGCCTCCTGTATCTGTACCTTATCTGTCCGTGTGTTAACGACCTGGCTTGCCGACCCCAAGAACTGGCCTTATTGCTAGAGGCAGTTCACAGACCTGTCAGTGACACCCTCTTCCACGGGTGTCACTCTCGCTCTGTCCTTCCTCCCCTCAGCCTAGCTCCTCCCCCCTGGAGAGTCTAGGCCAGAGGAAGGAACTTACTTCTGGAGAAGTACTCAAAGTATACTGTTACATCTAAAACACTCACTTGTTACTTGGTGTCCAGAGGTTAGTAGATATATCTGATTATCGGTGATACTGCAGATCACCAATAATCGGGTATATTCTGTATTCTCGGTGATACTGCAGTTCACCGGTAATCAGACCCTCTCTGTGTTACACCGATCGTTACACATAGCAATGACACAGTATTCCTAAGCTTGGGTGTGAGGTCCTTGGTCACAACACCCCGGAACTGGTCTAAAGTATAACACAGCAATGACACAGTATTCCTAAGCTTGGGTGTGAGGTCCTTGGTCACAACACCCCAGAACTGGTCTAAAGTATAACACAAGCGTAATCTGGCTAAGTGTGAATTCCCAGGTCCACCTGGTTCTAACACACTGTGGGATCTGACTATGGTCTGAGTGCTCACACGTATGTATTCGCAACGGCAGACAACCTGAGACTGGCCAGCGAGATCTATATATAGTGCAGCGCTCCTCAGCGTCACCCAGCGCCACTCAGCCAATGACAGTCTGCGCTGGGATCAGCTGACCAACCTGATCAGCTGATCCCTCTCCTCCTGGCATAAAGGTCCTGCCTCCCAGCGCGCGCACGCGTAGCTCTCCATCTGTGTGCACTAGAAGGCTCAGACAAACCAGACGCATGCTGCTGTGCAGAAACCGCCGGTCTGAACGCGGAGACAGCCGCCCCGCCGCCAGACCACGCAGCCGCATCTCCACAATCCCTTACATTTACAAAGGAATACTCCAATAGCTCATAGTGACCCTAAACCACAAGGAAGGTACCAGTAATCCCCCAATTTACAGAATCCGTGGCACGCACCCGCCTGCCCACGGCCGCCACAGGAAAGTATAAAGGGCTAAAAGAGACCAAAAAGCCCTCTATTAAAAAGCATGCTAAATTTAAAATTATATTTAATCTTATTTACAAAATAACCTTTCAGTACATAGTGAGCAATAGATATTAGGAGCAATTGACAGGTGGTGGATGAGGAGCCCTCAGTGAGGTGAGTAAATCATTTGTGTCCAATCCTTGCATTTGCTTTGGGTCACTGAATGAGTAAACATTCAACACACAGAATTAACACACCAGCCAGACAAGTCACATTAGAATGTCACCAATGGCCCCCTCCCTATTCCTCTCATTTTATGCTTCCATTGACTTTGTACATTGTGTGTATTTGATATGTATTAGTGTATGTATGCATTATCTTCACTTACACCTTTACCGAAAGTCACACATATTTAAAATGATCAAATTTGTAAAAATAAATGCAACCATCTGCATACAAGTGATGCTTCCCCAGAGTCACCATGGAAGCAACAATTAGAACATAGCTTTCAGGAGGATGGGAATTTTGTATGATCTAATTATAAAGTCTCTCCATGTGCAATCCCTTTATCAGATTATAATCTCATTCAAATGTATCAGCTCTAATAAATCCACTTTTACAGATGCCTGATCGCCAGGCTGTGATTTAAGCAATTGTAAAAGAGCTGTAACAATCATGAGTCTCTATTCGTTATATGCCGATACCTCTATGTCTATTTGTTTTTTGGGGTTGTATGTATGTATGTACTGCTATACATATTCTGTTTCCCTCAATCTGTGCTATTACTTACTATAATCAGCATTATCAACAAAGGAAACAGTTAAAGGGGCATATAAAAGCATGATGGAAAACATATATAATAATAAAATGTATATGCTTATTCCATTACAAGAACTTTCTGTTTTTTCATCTTTGTTTAGTACTAATACATTGTGTATCATTTTACTGCACTGCAGTGTGTGAAGTGCTGCATAATACAGTATGTTGGTGCTATATACAAAAAGGAAATAATGAGTAATAACAAACTTCTGAAGGCGCTTAAAAATGAGCTATTGCCAGTCAGTTATCTATATGCACCCACATCAATAATATACGTATAATCAGAATCACTTTATAAGCCAAGCACAACTCGGTCGTGCCTGGAATTGGTTTTGGCACATAGAAATTCGAGAGTGGGTGGTAATACAGTATACTATAAAACAGTACGATAAAATACAGTATACAATTGTACAGCACAGTAAGCAGCACATCAAAACAAGACAGTGTATCAGTAACAGATTGTCAATGGCAGTGACCAGGGAATAGCAGCAGCACCCGCTGCCTAAGGGGGATAAGGAGGGGGAATGAATGCAGGAGGGGCTAAGGTGCAGGGAGAGTTAAAGAATTTGACAGCGGCGGGGAAAAAAGTGTTCCTATGACATGAGGTCCTGGTGGAGATGGCCCACAATCTCTGGCCTGATGGGAGTCGTCTGAAGTAACAAAATCCCGAGTGAGAGGGGTCGTTGGAAATGTGCATTGCTCTTGAGCGCAGTCTGGCGTTGTGGAGGAGGCCTAGTGGGGAAAGGGGTTTCCAGATGATCCTCTCTGCTGATCTGATGGCTCAGTGCAGTTTGTGTCTATTGGTAGCGGAGGATCCAGCATATCATACCAGGATGGAGGAAAAGAGAACAGACTCTGGTGGCAGGATAATAGGAGACCCTGTTACTTTTTAACAAAATGGTGACTCAAGACAAAGATTGTAGTAGTTAGGTTTGGCTGCACACATGTTGAACATTTATATTCACCTGATCCAGACGCAGGATCGGCTCTCCACTTCCACCACCGGGATCGGCTCTCCACTTCCACCACCGAGCAGTGCTGTAATGCGGACATTATCCCCCTGGTCCCAATCCAGTGATATGACAAATTATTGAGACCCGAAAAAAGATGTCAGCATTACAGAGGCGATCTCCTCTTTCACCACCGAGCAGCGCTGTAACACTGGCATCCTCCTTCAGCTCCCGATCACATGTCATATAATGTGGGCTGGACCCGAAGCATTATAACACTGCTCGGTGGTGGAAGAAAAGAGCTGTTCCTATAAGAGAAGTGCCAATGCGTATGTATATGTATACCGCCGTGAGTTGGGCGCAGCGTGAGCCGAGAGACGTCTCACATTGCTGCCGCTTACATTTCTAGTGGCTTAAAATACTATTCCCCTAAAAGTCATCACAACTTGGGGGGAGAAATAATTTGGGGTCTGACAATTGCCAGAACCCCAAATTACCTAGTAGTGCTATAGCGGGGCCCAATTCAGGCCTGCTTGGGTGATGATCCTGCGTCCCTATCATGTAAATATGAAGAGCTCCCTGGGTTTCTCTGCAATGGGTATCACCTTTTCTCTCCAGAAGTTACTTTTGGGGGATGCTTAAGGTTCCACTCTGATGCTAGACATACTTAAAATGTCCTATTTCCTCTTCTACCTCCATCTCCAGTTTCATGTCAACCAATCACTTTGTCCTATTTAAAAAAAAAAAAAAAGTTGACAGCATCAGAGATCACTTCCTTGTGCATGCCCTTCTTTGCATATAGACCCCAGTTCTCACTTCCCCTACAACTGTACCCTTATTTAATGCTGGAAACACACGTTTCATTTTTGAGGTAGAATCGTTCCGATAGATGCCTTCGATTGATAAAATTACATCATGCCCGATTCTCCACTCAATTGTTTTCCGCTCTCATAGAAGTGAATGGAAAAAAGATGAGAAAAGCAAGCGAAAGATAGGAGAATCGAGCCGAGAATTGAATGGTAAATCAATCATTCGGAGAATAGACCACAAAAAATGTATTGTGTGTACCCAGCATTACTCTAAATAAGCAGTCCTCCCTTATCTGCATTTCCCACCACACTACTTGACCCTTTACAGTGGATCCAAGCTCTTGCAAAGAACAGACTGAAAAGTGTTCATTACCAGGGCCGGGCCGAGGCATAGGCTGGAGAGGCTCCAGCCTCAGGGCGCAGTGTAGGAGGGGGCGCAGAATTCATTCAGCTGTCATTCCTAATTGTGTTTGAAGCAGAAAGAAATAAGAAAAGGGGATACATGGCAGTGACTGCAAGCCAGATAACTAGAGATTAAGGTGTTGGGAGGTTGTGGGCCTTGTGGCGCCTCTTAGTCTAATGGCAATCAGTGTTTGATGGCTCGGGTGGCAGGGATGGAGGGGCGCACTTTGGTGTCTCAGCCTTGGGTGCTGGAGGACCTTGTACCGGCTCTGTATCATTACACATAGAAATCCTGTAGAAATCATCTGCACTGAGCTGTGTTTGTATAGATACAATTGAGTGTAACAAGAGTGTAATCAGTAGGCATGACTCACAGCACCAAGACACTAGTCAGAGCTGGCTGCATAGGAAAGATCAAATGTTTTAACCCTTCCTTTGCTCCTTGAGAATTCATCCAGTACATTTTCAGGGCTTTTTGGGGGGATTTCTGTTCATACTGTTCCTATTCTTTTAGAGCAGAGAGCAAGTTCTGAGCTCAGATCCACTTTAAATTTACTCACTCCATTCTCACTTCTCATTCATCTTCCTTCAACACTCCTCCCTTTTAGGAGGCAATATTGGGCATGACATTCTTTAGGAAAAACGTTAGTAATGTACACCTTTTAAAAAAGATATTAAATGCACAATTCTGAAACAATCTTTTTTGCCAGCTTCTTGATTCTCCCATTTGAAACAGTCTGCTGAGATTTTCCAACATGCCAGATCTGCTTTAAGGTGCCCATTAACTGTACAATAATTTCATCAGATGCGATCTTTTGACGCAGTATTTATGATCAAATTGTACAGAAAACAGTGCAGTGAAAATCGATGTGACACATTTCTTTGATAAATTGGAATGAACCCATTTATGGGAACAATTGAGAATTAACTTCCGATTATATTCGATCGTAGAAAGTGCGTTGAAAGATCGCATTTGATGAAAAAAATTGTACCATTAATGGGCACCTTTAGATTGATATTACTTCCAAATGAATTGAACACTGGTGGATCTGCCATGTTGGAAGCAATGGATTTTCAGTAGTGTTGGGCGAACATCTAGATGTTCGGGTTCGGGCCGAACAGGCCGAACATGGCCGCGATGTACGGGTGTTCGACCCGAACTCCGAACATAATGGAAGTCAATGGGGACCCGAACTTTTGTGCTTTGTAAAGCCTCCTTACATGCTACATACCCCAAATTTACAGGGTATGTGCACCTTGGGAGTGGGTACAAGAGGAAAAAAATTTTTAGCAAAAAGAGCTTATAGTTTTTGAGAAAATCGATTTTAAAGTTTCAAAGGGAAAACTGTCTTTTAAATGCGGGAAATGCCTGTTTTCTTTGCACAGGTAACATGCTTTTTGTCGGCATGCAGTCATAAATGTAATACATATAAGAGGTTCCAGGAAAAGGGACCGGTAACGCTAACCCAGCAGCAGCACACGTGATGGAACAAGAGGAGGGTGGCGCAGGAGGAGAAGGCCACGCTTTGAGACACAACAACCCAGGCCTTGCATGAGGACAAGAAGCGTGCGGATAGCAATTTGCATTTTGTCGCCATGCAGTCATAAATGTAATACAGATGAGAGGTTCAATAAACAGGGACCGGAAACGCTAACCCATCACAGATGTTCATTGTTCATGTTACTTGGTTGGTGTCCGGGAGTGTTGCGTAGTCGTTTCCAATCCAGGATTGATTCATTTTAATTTGAGTCAGACGGTCTGCATTTTCTGTGGAGAGGCGGATACGCCGCCGATCTGTGAAGATGCCTCCGGCAGCACTGAAACAGCGTTCCGACATAACGCTGGCTGCCGGGCAAGCCAGCACCTCTATTGCGTACATTGCCAGTTTGTGCCAGGTGTCTAGCTTCGATACCCAATAGTTGAAGGGTGCAGATGGATTGTTCAACACAGCTACGCCATCTGACATGTAGTCCTTGACCATCTTCTCCAGGCGATCGGTGTTGGAGGTGGATCTGCACGCTTGCTGTTCTGTGTGCTGCTGCATGGGTGTCAGAAAATTTACCCACTCCAAGGACACTGCCGATACCATTCCCTTTTGGGCACTAGCTGCGGCTTGTGTTGTTTGCTGCCCTCCTGGTCGTCCTGGGTTTGCGGAAGTCAGTCTGTCGGCGTACAACTGGCTAGAGGAGGGGGAGGATGTCAATCTCCTCTCTAAAGTCTCCACAAGGGCCTGCTGGTATTCTTCCATTTTGACCTGTCTGGCTCTTTCTTCAAGCAGTTTTGGAACATTGTGTTTGTACCGTGGATCCAGAAGGGTATAAACCCAGTAATTGGTGTTGTCCAGAATGCGCACAATGCGTGGGTCGCGTTCAATGCAGTCCTAGGCCGAAGAGGTCATAGCCTAGGGTCACAAAGCCTGTTTATTGGGCAATTTCAATGGTGGCGAGTCTGACGTACATAAATCGCAGCAATGGCCGTTAGCAACGTCTGAATCTCACGAAATGTCTCATGCAGGTAGAAGACATATTGTTAGACTTGGGCTCCAAAGATGGGTTCCCTACATCTCTGCAAACCAGAGTTACAGGGCTCCAAATTTGGTAAAATCCCCCATAGGCTTTCATTGGGCCTCCTATTTACAGTTCCAAAATCTCACATCTTTTCAAAGGGCAATTACTCAGCAGTGGCAAATTTTCTAGCATTGTAGGGACCCTTAGGGGGAACATGACTGGTGAGTTTCGGGCCCCTAGGCCAAAGAGGTCATAGCCTAGGGTCACAAAAACCTGTTTATTGGGGCTATTTCAATGGTAGTGATGGTGACGTACATAAATCGCAGCAATGGCCGTTAGCAAAGTCTGAATCTCACGAAATGTCTCATGCAGGTAGAAGACATATTGTTAGACTTGGATTCCAAAGATGGGGTCCCTACATCTCTGCAAACCAGAGTTACAGGGGTCCAAAATTGGTAAAATCCCCCATAGGATTTCATTGGCTCCCTATTTCACTTTCCAAAATCTCACATCTTTTCAAAGGGCAATGGCTCAGCAGTACCAAATTTTCTAGCATTGTAGGGACCCTTAGGGGGAACATGACTGGTGAGTTTCGGGCCCCTAGGCCGAAGAGGTCATAGCCTAGGGTCACAAAAACCTGTTTATTGGGGCTATTTCAATGGTAGTGATGGTGACGTACATAAATCGCAGCAATGGCCGTTAGCAAAGTCTGAATCTCACGAAATGTCTCATGCAGGTAGAAGACATATTGTTAGACTTGGATTCCAAAGATGGGGTCCCTACATCTCTGCAAACCAGAGTTACAGGGGTCCAAAATTGGTAAAATCCCCCATATGATTTCATTGGCTCCCTATTTCACTTTCCAAAATCTCACATCTTTTCAAAGGGCAATGGCTCAGCAGTACCAAATTTTCTAGCATTGTAGGGACCCTTAGGGGGAACATGACTGGTGAGTTTCGGGCCCCTAGGCCGAAGAGGTCATAGCCTAGGGTCACAAAAACCTGTTTATTGGGGCTATTTCAATGGTAGTGATGGTGACGTACATAAATCGCAGCAATGGCCGTTAGCAAAGTCTGAATCTCACGAAATGTCTCATGCAGGTAGAAGACATATTGTTAGACTTGGATTCCAAAGATGGGGTCCCTACATCTCTGCAAACCAGAGTTACAGGGGTCCAAAATTGGTAAAATCCCCCATAGGATTTCATTGGCTCCCTATTTCACTTTCCAAAATCTCACATCTTTTCAAAGGGCAATGGCTCAGCAGTACCAAATTTTCTAGCATTGTAGGGACCCTTAGGGGGATCATGACTGGTGAGTTTTGCCACTGCTGAGCCATTGCCCTTTGAAATGGTGTGAGATTTTGGAACGGTAAATAGGAGGCCCAATGAAAGCCTATGGGGGATTTTACCAATTTTGGACCCCTGTAACTCTGGTTTGCAGAGATGTAGGGACCCCATCTTTGGAATCCAAGTCTAACAATATGTCTTCTACCTGCATGAGACATTTCGTGAGATTCAGACTTTGCTAACGGCCATTGCTGCGATTTATGTATGTCACCATCACTACCATTGAAATAGCCCCAATAAACAGGTTTTTGTGACCCTAGGCTATGACCTCTTCGGCCTAGGGGCCCGAAACTCACCAGTCATGTTCCCCCTAAGGGTCCCTACAATGCTAGAAAATTTGGTACTGCTGAGCCATTGCCCTTTGAAAAGATGTGAGATTTTGGAAAGTGAAATAGGGAGCCAATGAAATCCTATGGGGGATTTTACCAATTTTGGACCCCTGTAACTCTGGTTTGCAGAGATGTAGGGACCCCATCTTTGGAATCCAAGTCTAACAATATGTCTTCTACCTGCATGAGACATTTCGTGAGATTCAGACTTTGCTAACGGCCATTGCTGCGATTTATGTACGTCACCATCACTACCATTGAAATAGCCCCAATAAACAGGTTTTTGTGACCCTAGGCTATGACCTCTTCGGCCTAGGGGCCCGAAACTCACCAGTCATGTTCCCCCTAAGGGTCCCTACAATGCTAGAAAATTTGGTACTGCTGAGCCATTGCCCTTTGAAAAGATGTGAGATTTTGGAAAGTGAAATAGGGAGCCAATGAAATCCTATGGGGGATTTTACCAATTTTGGACCCCTGTAACTCTGGTTTGCAGAGATGTAGGGACCCCATCTTTGGAATCCAAGTCTAACAATATGTCTTCTACCTGCATGAGACATTTCGTGAGATTCAGACTTTGCTAACGGCCATTGCTGCGATTTATGTACGTCACCATCACTACCATTGAAATAGCCCCAATAAACAGGTTTTTGTGACCCTAGGCTATGACCTCTTTGGCCTAGGGGCCCGAAACTCACCAGTCATGTTCCCCCTAAGGGTCCCTACAATGCTAGAAAATTTGCCACTGCTGAGTAATTGCCCTTTGAAAAGATGTGAGATTTTGGAACTGTAAATAGGAGGCCCAATGAAAGCCTATGGGGGATTTTACCAAATTTGGAGCCCTGTAACTCTGGTTTGCAGAGATGTAGGGAACCCATCTTTGGAGCCCAAGTCTAACAATATGTCTTCTACCTGCATGAGACATTTCGTGAGATTCAGACGTTGCTAACGGCCATTGCTGCGATTTATGTACGTCAGACTCGCCACCATTGAAATTGCCCAATAAACAGGTTTTGTGACCCTAGGCTATGACCTCTTCGGCCTAGGACTGCATTGAACGCGACCCACGCATTGTGCGCATTCTGGACAACACCAATTACTGGGTTTATACCCTTCTGGATCCACGGTACAAACACAATGTTCCAAAACTGCTTGAAGAAAGAGCCAGACAGGTCAAAATGGAAGAATACCAGCAGGCCCTTGTGGAGACTTTAGAGAGGAGATTGACATCCTCCCCCTCCTCTAGCCAGTTGTACGCCGACAGACTGACTTCCGCAAACCCAGGACGACCAGGAGGGCAGCAAACAACACAAGCCGCAGCTAGTGCCCAAAAGGGAATGGTATCGGCAGTGTCCTTGGAGTGGGAAAATTTTCTGACACCCATGCAGCAGCACACAGAACAGCAAGCGTGCAGATCCACCTCCAACACCGATCGCCTGGAGAAGATGGTCAAGGACTACATGTCAGATGGCGTAGCTGTGTTGAACAATCCATCTGCACCCTTCAACTATTGGGTATCGAAGCTAGACACCTGGCACAAACTGGCAATGTACGCAATAGAGGTGCTGGCTTGCCCGGCAGCCAGCGTTATGTCGGAACGCTGTTTCAGTGCTGCCGGAGGCATCGTCACAGATCGGCGGCGTATCCGCCTCTCCACAGAAAATGCAGACCGTCTGACTCAAATTAAAATGAATCAATCCTGGATTGGAAACGACTACGCAACACTCCCGGACCCCAACCAAGTAACATGAACAATGAACATCTGTGATGGGTTAGCGTTTCCGGTCCCTGTTTATTGAACCTCTCATCTGTATTACATTTATGACTGCATGGCGACAAAATGCAAATTGCTATCCGCACGCTTCTTGTCCTCATGCAAGGCCTGGGTTGTTGTGTCTCAAAGCGTGGCCTTCTCCTCCTGCGCCACCCTCCTCTTGTTCCATCACGTGTGCTGCTGCTGGGTTAGCGTTAACGGTCCCTTTTCCTGGAACCTCTTATATGTATTACATTTATGACTGCATGCCGACAAAAAGCATGTTACCTGTGCAAAGAAAACAGACATTTCCCGCATTTAAAAGACAGTTTTCCCTTTGAAACTTTAAAATCGATTTTCTCAAAAACTATAAGCTCTTTTTGTTAAATTTTTTTTCCTCTTGTACCCGCTCCCAAGGTGCACATACCCTGTAAATTTGGGGTATGTAGCATGTAAGGAGGCTTTACAAAGCACGAAAGTTCGGGTCCCCATTGACTTCCATTATGTTCGGAGTTCGGCCATGTTCGGCCCGAACCCGAACATCTAGATGTTCGCCCAACACTACACGTGACCCGTTCGGCCAATCACAGCGCTAGCCGAACGTTCGGGTAATGTTCGGCCATGCGCTCTTAGTTCGGCCATATGGCCGAACAGTTTGGCCGAACACCATTAGGTGTTCGGCCGAACCCGAACATCACCCGTACAGGGTGATGTTCTGCAGAACCCGAACAGTGGCGAACACTGTTCGCCCAACACTAATTTTCAGCAGAATCAGTGTTGAATTGGCTAGAAAAATCAACACATATATGGGCAGCTTCCCGCACCTGATCAAACATGCAGTCAATGGCGTCAGAAAACGTACTAAATGACCCGGAAATCATTAGAAGCATTAAATCATAACAACAGGTTTCCTTAAACTGCACTGCATTACGTCACATGCGCTGTTTGTTAATCCCTACATGTTGTGGTAGAAAAATTCATATTTTCAGATGATTGAAAGTGTCAAAACATAATGTAAATGACTGTATATTATATTTTTATCATATACGGTCATTACATTATGTTTTTACACTTTCAATCATCTGAAAAATAAGGTACGATGGAACATCAACGTAGCAGATTGTAGATGGTTAAAAAAATGAGAGGGAAAAAAAGAAAAAGAAAACAATCTCCTTGCACAATGCTCCATGTTTGTTGTATAGTTTCCTAGGGGTGTTTGGTTTCACTCCAGATGGTCCTGCTCAGTTTGAATACTCTTTGTTAAAGCACGCTTTGTGAGAAACATCCCTGCTTGTTTATCACCTCTTCCATCTTTATCTGCAATTATGTCTCGTCTCTAGTAAACAGCCACCACCTGAAAACATTGATTGATTTTACATGTCAAATATATTCACGAACACTACAAATTGAATATGAATCTTCCATATTGTTCACGCTTCTTTCTAGGTGTACTGTTGTAACTGTCATGATTATCTCTTATTTGAATAACAAAACACATTCTGCAGATTTGTACAGTTTTGCTTCCCCAGTCTATTCTTATCTTCGAACCTGGGAACAAATAATCTCAAGATAAATCATAATCAGCTGCAGTCAGAGAAGCTGCTTCCCATCGGGAGCAAGAGGTCTGACTGCTAACATGGTTTACCTAGGCTGTTTATACTGGACATTAATCAGCATTGTAATTTCCAAATTACTCAGGAGATTTATGTATGTGTTTTAATCTTATTGCTTTACAGGTGTTCATGTGTAGCTTTCTATACAGGCGGGCAAACAAGCATGTTCTATAGGATTGAAGTCAGAAAATGAAGGGGAAAAAAGCGTCATTAACTAGAGCTGTATTTCCATATTGAAAATGTCATTAAATTGTTAGCCCATAATAAGCTTATTCCAAGGAAGACACTTTTCAGATTCTTTCAATGAAGATAAATATCTCGCTATTGACGTATGACCCACCAAAGTAACAATAATTACAATTCAGTGAGCAAACTATACTGACGTACATTAAAAATGTTCTCTGACTGAACAAATCTGAAGCCTTAAGGGTGCTTTATAAGGCAGTAATTCATTTTGCTCCCTGGCTGTTAAATTGCACAGATGAGTGACTAATGGGAAAGTGCCACACAGCAAAACCTATTAAGTCATTTCTTTTCTCTAAAAACCAAAGAGAGAAAAAGCACATTTTACTCTTTCTCTAAATTGGATTCCGCCTTTAACATAAATTGGAGCCAGTCATGTAACAGTGAAGTCATCTGCAGAGGATAATCAGAGGTGAGTCAAATGATTAGCTTAGGGAAAGTGTTCTGCTGCTAGGAAGATATTTATGTTGCCTCTTGACCAATCTGTGTGTTTAGTGTGCCTAAAACCCTGAGGGTAAATCTGTGCTCAGGCAGTTCAGAAGCTGTTTGCACTTCTCGCTTCATACTTTTGTGATATCCATTTATTTGCTTGCTTCAGAAGATGTTCATTTACAACAAATCCTTACAAGTGGTTGCACTCTAGAGCCCTATCACACATTACTTCTTATATGTTACAGAGCTAAACAAGTTAAAAAGAGACATATGCCTATCAAGGTCGATCTCCACCTTTTTTTTTCTTTCAGAGGAAAAAGCCCCAAACAGTTGCAAGCAGTAGCATAACTGATGTGCTTTGCGCCCCGGTGTAAGTATTAAATGAAGCCTAAAACACTCTATTGATATGAAGCCCCAAAACCTACCAAGGACAGTTTCAGGTGTAATCAGGTAAGGAAACAGCTAGTCAAAGATTACTACTATTTAATGCACATATAGAGGTGTTCATTGCCAGTGTAGCACTGATGAAAAGCCAATAAGATGAATGAAGGAGGACCCCTAAAGGGCCCCTCTGGACCAAGGGCCCTGGTGTGGTCGCAACCTCTGCATCCCATATTGCTACGCCACTGGTTGCAAGTTGGATCCCATAGATCTGTATATTTAGTGTTGTATCTGAACTATACAACAGCACATCTAGATGCACGTTAGGCAAATAGAATGAAAAAGAGTGATTTATTTAACTCTACCCATTGTCCTTAAACAACAGTTTTAATGCCTTAATTTTGGGATGGATCTGTTACACGGAAGCCCCACTCTGTGTTGTTAATATAACCTATACTTCCCTATACTTTGGGAATATACTCAACTATACTCAATCCCCTATACCTTCCTCGTGGTTTTGGGTCAACAACAACAACAACAAATAACATTTGTAAAGCGCTTTTCTCCCGTGGGACTCAAAGCGCATAAGCATGTCTCCGACCATCGTGGTACAGGGGAAGAATTTTATAAATCTGGAAATGCCAGGCTAAACAGGTGGCTTTTCAGTCTGGATTTGAATAGCTCCAGGGATGGTGCTGTCTTTACTGGGTGTGGTAGGGAGTTCCAAAGAGTAGGGGCAGCATGACAGAAGGCTCTGTCTCCAGATTTTTTGAGGTGCACTCTGGGAGTGACCAAGTTTATAGAACTTGCTGATCTGAGGTTGTGAGAGGTGTGGTGCAGCTTCAGCAAGTCCTTCATGTATCCAGGGCCCAGATTGTGCAGGGATTTGAATGTCAGCAGTCCAATCTTGAAGAGTATTCTCCATTCTACTGGTAGCCAGTGCAGTGAGCGAAGGATCGGTGTAATGTGACAGTGGCGAGGCTGGTTTGTTAGCAATCTGGCAGCAGCATTCTGCACTAATTGCAGGCGACGCAGGTCTTTTTTGGGGAGGCCAGCATAAAGGGCATTGCAGTAGTCCAGCCGTGATGTGATGAAGGCGTGGACTAGGGTTTGAAGATCCTCTGGGGGAATCAGATGTTTAATCTTTGCAATGTTCTTCAGATGAAAGAAGGAAGATTTAACTACAGATGAAATTTGGTTTCTGAAACTCAATTCCCCATCGATTAGTACGCCAAGGCTGCGCACAAGGTTGGAGCTGTTTATGTCTGAATTCCCAATCCTGATTGGTGTTGCTTTAGGATAGAGCTGTTTTGATGGCGAGCACTGGCTTTGGACAAACAGGACCTCAGTTTTGTCAGCATTCAGTTTCAACCAGTTATCATTCATCCATGCCTGAAGCTCAGCTAAGCAAGAGTTTATTTTTGGGGTAGGGTCTGTTCCACCAGGTTTGAAGGACAGGTATAGCTGTGTGTCATCGGCGTAGCAGTGGTACGTCAGGCCATGTCGTTGGATAAGTGTACCGAGTGGCAACATGTAGATTGCAAACAGCAGAGGGGATAGGATTGATCCTTGTGGCACTCCGAATTGTAGAGGTGCAGGTTTGGACATTATAGGTCCTAGGGATACTCTCTGTGTTCTGTCAGTCAGGAATGATCTGAACCACTGGAGGACTGATCCACTGATGCCACAGTACTCCTGCAGTCTGTTAAGCAGGATTTCATGGTCAACTGTATCAAAAGCAGCTGAGAGATCCAACAGGATTAGGATGGAGCATTCCCCTCTGTCCCTTGCCATGAGCAGATCGTTGCAGACTTGGATGAGGGCTGTTTCACAGCTGTGGTGTTTCTTAAAGCCAGATTGTAGAGGGTCCAGGATGTTGTTTACTGACAGCCTGGTTTCAAGTTGCAGATAGACAGCCTTTTCAATAACTTTACCTAAGAAGGGGAGGTTGGAGACAGGTCTGTAGCTGCTCATAGCATCTGGATCCATGGAAGGTTTTTTGAGAAGGGGCTTGATGATTCCTTCTTTTAGAGAGGTAGGAAACCTCCCTGCTTGCAGAGAGCAATTTACTATTTTGTGAAATGCTGGACCAAGCAGGTCAGGGCATTTCAGCATATGTTTAGTTGGTCCAGGGTCCAGGTCGCAGGTTGTCTGGCGGAGACGACAGAGGGTGTCTGAGATCTCTTCCTCACTAATACTTTTGAAATCAGTCCAGGGTGTTAGGTTGTTTTTGCAGCTATTTCCATTAGTTGCATGAGTCTTGGGTGCTGTGGACTGAATGAGAGACCGAATAGAAGATACTTTGTCAGCAAAGTAGCAGGCAAATTTCTCACATAGCTCCTTTGAGGGAGTTATAGTGGGTTTTAGACAGGATGGATTACATAGTCTATCAACTGTGCGGAATAGTTGGGCTGGTCTGTTGGCGGCCGTTGCGATCTCCTGTGATAGGTAGGAGGATCCCCTATACTTTCCTTGTGGTTTTGGGTCATCCCGAGCTGCTTGGTTACTCTGTTGATAATATACAGGATGCGTCTTTGAAAATAATCTCACAACACTGAATTTACTGTATATAAGCAGCTTTGTGGACAATGTAAACAAAGATGAACAGTAAAGGTAGCCATACACTGGTCGATTTGCCATCAGATTCGACCAACAGATAGATCCCTCTCTGATCGAATCTGATCAGAGAGGGATCGTATGGCTACCTTTACTGCAAACAGATTGTGAACCGATTTCAGCCTGAAACCGTTCACAATCTGTGGTGGTAGTGCTGCCGCCGCTCCCGCCCGCATACATTACCTGCTCCGCCGGCGCGAGTCCTCCCAGTCACCGCTGCTTCGTCTCCGCTCTGGTCTGGTCTCCGGCATGCTTCACTTCTTCCTGCCTGGCAGGAAGTTTAAACAGTAGAGCGCCCTCTACTGTTTAAACTTCCTGCCGGGCTAGAAGAAGTGAAGCATGCTGGAGACCAGAGCGGAGACGGAGCAGCGGTGACCGGGAGGACTCGCGCCGGCGGAGCAGGTAATGTATGTGGGCTCTATTGCGTCGGTCGTCGGGCACTCGAACGCCGCTAGCGACGCGCTCCCTACCTGCGGGCGATCGGCGGTAATTTTCCGCATGGAGCGATCGACGGGATCGGACGGGACAGATCGAAATTCGGCGTGTAGCGCGAACGATTGGCAGCAGATTCTATCCCAGTGATCGAATCTGCTGTCGAAACGGCGGCAAATAGGGCCAGTGTATGGCCCGCTTAAAAAGGTAGTTTACATTTATGCTATACTGTACAGACAAGCAGCACTGGTGCTAAATGCTAGGTCTAATATGCTGAAGTTTCAATGCAGTAAAGTAAGTCCAAAAACAAAAAGACACAAAGCAATGACGACTAAGGGCCCATTCACACTTACAAACACAAAACGCTAGTGATCAGAACTAGTGTTTTGCGTCTGTAATTTTTACTCGATAAATGCGTAAAAATCACTGGATATTTTCGCATTTTTTGAGGGATCACAATTCGCAAATGAAATACATTGCAATCATGATTGGTCGAAAAATGTTAAAAAATGCTGCATGTAGTGTGTTTTGCATCTGGCGCTAATCGCGAATCGCCAGCAATCACCGCAATGAGATCACTGCCATATAGTTGCCTTATAACATTGTGCTAGTGCTTTAAAAAGCGCTAGCAATCGCCGGCAATTCAGCGATTAGTGGTAAATACCCGCTAATCGTCTGAGTGTGAATGGGCCCAAACAGCTAAACTTTTTTATGGCCATACTGTACAGACAAACAGTACTGCTGTTCAATGCCTGGTTTAATGTGCTGCAATTGCAGTTGAACAGAATGAACCCCACAGGACAAGAAGCAGCAAGCAATACATGGCTTGCAACAGAACCATACAGTACTAGTCCCTGCCTGAGAGATCATGAGATCATGCCTGTACTATGTCCTAACATTTTGTAAATGCATCTCCCTACATAGGATAAACCATGGTTTGATTGGATAGCCTGACAAATTTCCCATGAACATCTCAGTTGTTTGGGTTGCCTGCTCTCAAAGTGAAACTGCAATTATTAGGGAGAATTTTCCGTTTGACCTAAACATAAGCTTGGGCAACATCTGCAAGGAGTTTGTATGTTCTTCATTGCTATCCAAGATGGCGCTGGACAGGCTGCCACGGTGCACAGGGCTCTGAGAAACTTCAGTTTTTTTCTGTTTTTTCTTTTCTCTTTTTAGTGTTTTTAGTGTATTTTAGTGTTTCTAGTCATTAGTCAATTTAGTTTAGTATTAGGGTTGTAATTTTTCCCCAGCGTGCAGCCTCCCCAGCGCTCCGATCGAAGCCGGAGAAAGGCCACCCACGTGGAGAGACCTGCACGAGCACGTGTGCTTTTCTTCTTACCAGCACCGCGGATCTGCTCCCTCGGCCGGCACCCCTCAGGACCCGCATGTCTATCTGCTGGCGCTCATAGACCCGCACCGGCACAAGCTCACCTCCGGTGGTCCGGCTCCCAGACAAGGACCAGGGCTGCCTCTGCCAGATTCGCGCAGAGCACAGTCCCCGCTGCCAGTCAAGCCCCCTTGTCTGCAGCCCCACGGAAGCTCCTCCACAGCCGGACTCGACCACTTCCAGCCTCGGGCGCAATACTCTGCCAGATCCGCGCAGAGCAGTCCCCGCTGCCAGTCAAGCCTCCTGTCTGCAGCCCCACGGAAGCTCCTCCACAGCCGAACTCCACCACCTTCAGTCTCGGGCGCAATACTCCAGGCCGGGTACCGCTCCTCAGCCGACATGGGGCTGCACTTCCCACAGCTCAGCTCGCTCAGAGGTAACTGAGCACCGCAGGAGGCTACCCCACAACGGATCCGGCTTCCACTGTGCCAATACTCCAGTCCCACCCTCCATCTACCACCAGGTGGAACTTCTGTTTTTGTGGGCCCATGCCACAAGGTCTTGCAAACTTCTGGGTACTGGGGCAAGAATTGGCACAGGGTCAGCCGAGTGCATTTTATCACTGCCTGCTTCTTGCACTGTCATAAGCATCTAGGCTGATGATGATGATGGTCTGTCTGAGCATCAATTGCTGAGGGGCTGTTATTGTGCATGCGTGTGGCGGTGTCCCACTAATGAGGGACTGTATTGCACATGTTCTCTGTTTTCGCACATGTGCCACACTGCTGTTGGATCGTAGTGCACATGCCTCTTACATCTGGGCCACACCGCAGATAGACTGTTATTGCACTCGCTGCTTATATCTGGGTCACAGGGCTGATGGACTGTTGTTATTGCACTCGCCTCTTACATCGGGGTCACACTGCTGATGGTCTGTTTATTGCACTCACCTCTTACATCGGGGTCACACTGCTGATGGTCTGTTTATTGCACTCACCGCTTACATCTGGGCCACACGGCGGATGGACTGTTATTGCACTCGCCTCTTACATCTGGTCACACTGTGGATGGACTGTTATTGCACATGCCCCTTGCATCTGTGTCACACTGCTGAGGGACTGTTATGCACTCGCCTCTACATCTGTGTCACACTGCTGATGGACTGTATTGCACATGCCCCTTACATCTGTGTCACACTGCTGATGGACTGTTTTGCACATGTCCCTTACACCTGTGTCACGCTGCTGATGGACTGTTATTGCACATGCTTTTGCATCTGTGTCACACTGCTGATGGACTGTTATGCACTCGCCTCTACATCTGTGTCGCACTGCTGATGGACAGTTATTGCACATGCCCCTTACATCTGTGTCACACTGCTGATGGACTGTTATTGCACATGCTTTTGCATCTGTGTCACACTGCTGATGGACTGTTATTGCACTCGCCCGACTGTTATGCACTCGCCTCTTACATCTGTGTCACACGGCTGATGGACTGTTACTGCACATGCCCCTTACATCTGTGTCACACTGCTGATGGACTGTTATTGCACATGCTCTTGCATCTGTGTCACACTGCTGATGGACGTTTGGAGCCATGTCCAGGCAATCACTGCTTCTGCGCCCTGGCCTCCCTTTAGCCAGCGCCGCAGGGGCTGTCGATCAGGCGTCCGGGCGAGGCTGAAGAGGAGAGGCCTGCGGTCAGCCATCCCTGCGGTCCTCCTAGCAAACGTCCGCTCCCTCCCTAACAAGCTAGATGAATTAAGACTCCTCGGCGACAAGAGGGAACTCGGTCACAACACCCCAGTCTTTTGCTTTACTGAAACGTGGCTCCATGACGACATCCCTGAGAGTGCCCTCCAGCTCCCAGGTTTCAGCCTCATCCGAGCAGACAGAGACAGCACCCTCTCTGGGAAAAAGAAAGGGGGCGGCATCTGCTTTTACATAAGCTCCGCCTGGTGCTCAAACACCTCTGTACTGGCCAAGAAATGCACACCAGAACTTGAACTCCTCCTCATCAACTGCAGGCCAATCTACTCGCCCAGGGAGTTCTCCTCCTACGTCCTTGTGGGTGTGTATATCCCTCCTGATGCAGAGGTAAATGCTGCCCTGCGTGACCTCAGTGACATCATCACGCAGTGGGAGACGGCCCTCCCGGACTCGCTGTTCATTATCTTGGGGGATTTCAACAAGGCCAACCTCCGCAAAGAGCTGCCTCGTTTCCATCAGCACATCACCTGCCCCACCAGGAGTGCCAACACCCTCGACCACTGCTACACGTCCCTGAAAGATGCATACAAAGCGACACCGTGGGCAGCCCTAGGCTCATCTGACCACTGCATCATCCACCTGGTACCTACTTACAAAAGGCGCCTGGAAACCTCAAAACCGGTCACTAAGTCCTCCAAGGTGTGGTCAAGTGAGGCTAAACTACAACTTCAGGCCTGCTTTGACTGCACAGACTGGAAGGCTCTGGAATCGCCTAACCTGGACGAGTGGGCAGAAAATGTATCCTCGTACATCAGCTTCTGCGAGAACTCCTGTATTCCAACAAAAACCTTCAAACTGTATCCAAACGACAAACCGTGGTTCTCAAAAAAACTACGACAACTACGGCGCAGCAAGGAAGCCGCACATAAGTCCGGTAACCAGGATGAATACAGGAAGGCAAGAAACGACCTAAACAGAGAGCTGAGGTGCGCAAAAAAGTGCTACGCGGAAAAGATGGAACAGAACCTCTCCTCAAATGACTCACGAGCCGTGTGGAAAGGGCTGAAGGCTGCCACCAACTACAAGCCCCCCCCTCAGCATGCCACACCGAGCACTAAGCTTGCAGAGAGTCTCAGTGAATTCTACTGCAGATTCGAGAACCAGCCAGCACCTGCAGGACTCCCACAACCACCACCACAATCTGCCACTGTAGCCCTGGGCCCGCACTCACCCCCACCGCCAGTGAGGGAGGCGGATGTACTGAAACACTTGCTAAGGTTAAATGCTAGGAAAGCCTCGGGTCCGGACGGAGTGTCACCAGCCTGCCTGAAAACCTGTGCTCGTCAGCTCGCTTCCACCCTCTCTTCCATCTTCACGAGGTCCCTCCAGGAAGGCAAAGTTCCCGCATGCTTCAAGAGGTCTGCCATTATCCCTGTCCCCAAAAAGCAGGGCATCCTCGACCTCAACAACTTCAGGCCCGTGGCACTTACATCTGTGATCATGAAAGCTTTTGAAAGCATGGTGCTACCCCTCCTCAAGCACTCCACAGAGGGACTGCTGGATCAGCACCAGTTCGTGTACAGATCGAACAGGTCCACCGATGATGCCATCAACATCTGCTTGGAGCTCGTCTATGATCACCTGGATAGACCAGACTCCTACGCCAGGATCCTCTTACTGGACTTCAGCTCAGCATTCAATACCATCAGCCCTAAGATACTTCAAGACAATCTCGCTGCGCTAGGAGTCCACCCCACCCTACGCCTGTGGATCACTGACTTTCTCACCAACAGGTCCCAGGTCGTCAGGTTAGGCACCATCTCCTCACAACCCAGAATCACAAACACAGGGGCCCCACAAGGCTGCGTCCTGTCGCCGTTTTTGTTCTCTCTGTATACGAACAATTGCAAGTCCACGTCAGACTCAGTAAAAGTAATCAAATTTGCCGACGACACGACCATTGTAGGTCTCATCACCAAAAACGATGAGAAGGCGTACCGCCACCAGGTCGATAACATATGCCGCTGGTGCAGAGAGAACGGTTTGGTCCTAAACACAGCGAAAACGGTGGAGATGATCGTTGATTTCAGGAGGCGCGCCTCTACCCCACCTCCAATCTACATTGACGGCAAGGAAGTAGAAAGAGTCCCCAGTGTCCGCCTACTGGGCACAACTATCTCCAACAACCTGAGGTGGAACGCCAACACTGCCTCAACACAGAGGAAAGCCCAACAGAGACTTTTCTTTCTCCGGCAACTGAAAAAGTTCGGTGTGGCCCAAAAACTTCTGACAAACTTCTACTCAGCCACAATCGAATCCGTCCTATGCTCGTCCATCCTGGTCTGGTACGCCAGCTCCTCCGCCAGCGACAGGCTCAAACTGCAGAGGGTCATCAGATCTGCGGAGAGGATCATCGGGAGATCACTTCCCACTCTGGACCTCCTCTACCACTCCAGGCTGAACACCAGAGCATTAAAGATCGCAAACGACCCCTCGCACCCAGGCTACCGCTTCTTTAATCAGCTCCCCTCGAGCCGGAAGCTTCGGTTCCGATCCATCTACACCAGGACCACAAGACACAAGAACAGCTTCTTTCCCTCAGCTGTCAACCTCCTGAACTCTCTCCATGGGAATGCCCATCCCCACCCTACAATACCATGACGCACTGTAGCACTCTGCACATAGACGGCGCTCCAGCTCAAGCATACCATTCGGGTGTTTCTTTGTATTGTAACTTATGCCACATTGTCTTCCTCTGCATAAATGTTATATAATGTTCTGTATTCTGTAAGTTCTGTTCCTACTGCATGTCCTGTCCTGTATCTGTAACTATATTGTGTATCAGTACCCTGTACGTGCCAAGCCCAATTCCGGGCACGACCCAGTCGTGCTTGGCGAAATAAAGATTCTGATTCTGATTCTGATGTTCTACCTGTGTCTGCTTGGGTTTCCTCCATGCATTCAGGTTTCCTCCTCGATGGTTGGCACACCATCGACTTCCAAGTGTGCTTGATACAGCAGGGGTAGGTTGCCCCAATACTCCAATAGCAAACAGCAAGTATAATTAGCACACCAACTTTTATTGTACACTCTTTATATAGCACACTCTTTATTGTGCCAGTATCCACAAAAGAATCCAACAATTGTTTCGTGGGTCTCAGGGTGGTTAACCACACGCCTTGATGAAAGGGAACCCTGAGGCCCCTGAAACAATAAAGAGTGTTATAATTGCAAAGTTGGTGTGCTGATAATACTTGCTGTTTGCTCTTAAAAGAGGTGCGTAAACCTGTGATTGGTCGATACAATGACAGTAAAGCCACTAACTTATCAGAGCTTTCTTTCTCATATTGCTAATATCATGATGGCCAGCCCAAGGATTGTTGAGCCTAACCAGTGCCATCCAGCATGTGATGATAGGACAAGACTATGTCAACATTTTGGTCTCAGAGACCCATTCGTTGTCCTCTTTCTGAACTACCAAGGTGTGCCTAGACCCATTTAGGGATGTTTGTTTAAGCTTAAGTTTTTTTTTTCAAGCAGTCTTTATTTTTTTTTTAATGTGATACAAGTCTCAGAAATCAACATAGAAGTTGTTAGTTTTCACACTCGTAGTGATTGCCTATATGCATAACCCATCTGCTGTTAGTGTCAATGTTGGTTGCAAATGGTCACAGCCTGTATACCAATTTTGATCACAGGTTTTTTATGCTGTATACCAAAGTATCCATGATGGGTTTTTTTGTGCCCATGTGGCCTTTGCAGGCTTCCATGCATGCATTCCCAGCAATATTGTAATCAATCCAGTGTGAGTAAGGTGAATGTGCCCACAATTGCTTTTTATACTGGTGCTGCTAAAATGAAAAGGGGTAAGAATGAATGTAGGACTGGCTGAAAGCTTCCAGTTAGTGCTCCAAAATCTAAAGCAAATGTGGCTCCAGTAGTCCTGCAAGTCATGGCTGTTTTTTACACCCTCAACACTGTTTCAAATCCTCAGGCCAGTGGCTGTAAAGTAAAATAAAAACACTTAAGTAAAATAAAAAGTTGTAAAGTAAAATAAAAAGCTGTAAAGTAGAATATATATATATATATATATATATATATATATATATATATATATATATGTATATACAGTGGTGTGAAAAACTATTTGCCCCCTTCCTGATTTCTTATTCTTTTGCATGTTTGTCACACTTAAATGTTTCTGCTCATCAAAAACCGTTAACTATTAGTCAAAGATAACATAATTGAACACATAATGAAGTTTTAAATGATGGTTTTTATTATTTAGTGAGAAAAATAACTCAAAACCTTCATGGCCCTGTGTGAAAAAGAAATTGCCCCACTGTAACGATTGTGGAACTTTCTCCGTGATCAGCGCACAACGCGTGCGCTGACACGGCGGAAATCCTTCAGAAGCGTGTAATTGCAGGCACCCAGCAAAAGGTGCTAAGCACCTGTAGAGGGAAATTCCTGTCGGCAGATGGCGCTGGGGAGTGCAGAGGAACCAATCCTCTGTACCTCCACAAATGCCAGACAGGAATTGTACGAAGCGCAGAACGCAATCGCAAGAGAGGCGATTGCGAATGAGAACGAGCAAAGGGACAAGGTGTATGTGTGTGCGCCAATCCAGTCACCTCCCCGCGACCGCGCACACACAACAGCAGATATGAAATAGGAACGCGATCGCGAGAGGTGCGATCGCCAGACGTGACACAAGGCAGATCAGAATAGAATACGAGGGTAGCAAAGGCACAGCAAATAATACAATGAGAAGGTGCAGAAAATAACAAACGCTAGCTAACCGCAAACACCGCACTCATTCGCAACAGTGCACGTGGTTATGCGCGGTCTCCACGTGATAAGCACAATAGAGACAAGCACGCCTAACTAACCATCGACAGACAAACATGAAACAGAGGACGCGAACGTTTGCTTAACGGTTACCTCACCGAGCCTCCAGCAAGCGGTCGTAGCAGACAAAACAGACACACGAAAACAGGGACAAGCGAGAGATAGGATTCACAGCACTAGCGAAAAGTGGCTAGCGCGATCCAGGTACAGAGTAGCAGAACAGAAGGATCCACAGCACTAGCGAAAAGTGGCTAGCGCGACCCCAGGAGACAGAACAGAAGGATCCACAGCGCTAGCGAAAAGTGGCTAGCGCGATCCCAGGAGACAGAACAGAAGGATCCACAGCGCTAGCGAAAAGTGGCTAGCGCGATCCAGAGAGGCAGAACAGAAGAGATAGCTGGTAGCAACCGCTGCACCAGCTATGCTCCAAGAACAGAGATCAGAACGACTTCCTATCGACCACCGCTGGGACAGGACAATCGCAACAGACAAACAAAACCGATAAACAATCCTAACTGCACTAGGGAAATCTGCCTAGCACAGTTTCCAGGAATTACTCTAAGCTGATCTTCAAACAGAGAGTAAGGCTGACACCCCACCAGGAGTGTTACATAGGACGAAATCCTTATGAACAGCCAAGCATTGTGGGAAAGACATAGTACTTATAGTACACGCCTCCAATGAATGTGGCCAGGCAATTTGCATGACAACGTATGCAAATTCCTCTGCAAGCACAAGCTGCAAAACTGACAGAAGCTCTTCTTTCCGGGGTCCAGCAGCATGCAAACCTACACAATGGTCAAAGGGCTGCCTGCCTGCACAGGCAGCTGAGCAAATCATCACAGTACCCCCTCCTCCAGGGTCGAATTCCAGACGACCCTCAAAACTGCTATTAGCAACAGACTCAAACTGAAGACTCATGAAGGTCGGGGCAGCCCGACAAGGTCCAATTCCAGAGTCAGTCCACCCGAAACCGACCTCATCGGAAACAGAAGCCACCGAAACATGCCCATCAGTACTACCAGTCTCAGTATAACAACCATCAGGACTGTGAACGCCAGAGAAGAAGCCATCGACACCCTCCAGACAATACCCACCACCTTCCAAGGAGCGTCCGAAAATACCAAACCTGCCACAATACCTGTTCGAAGTGTCCCTTACAACACAAAAGCCACCGTTGATCTTATCCAGGGTACCAAGCAAAATTTCTCCCGAAATCTTCCAGAACCTTTTGAAGCTCCACAGAGATCCCAAGAGGGCAGAACAATCACCAGGCTCACATGGAGAATTACCAAGAACACCCATGGAACCAATGACAATTCCGGATTCAGAATTACGAGGACACCCGTCAAGATCAAGACTTTCAGGGACCACTTCTGGGCATGCAAGCAGGCAGGCCATATCAGAGCATGTCTCCACCGAGGAAGCATCTGAGTACGCTGGTAACCGAGGCACACTTGGGCTTTCTGGGTCACAGAGCACACTGGGGTACACCAGCACAGGAGAAACCTCAGGACATGTCGGGGAACTGCCAACCTCAGAGTCCGGCACGACAAGACCAAAACCAGTACCGGACAGAGAATCATCATGAGTGGAGATCACAGGCACTGGACTTTCAAAAGAAGACTCAGATACAAATTCAGAAATTTCTGTGACAATAATATCATCATTGACTACATATGAGTGAAGCTCCATCAGAGCTGAAAAGGTAGCCAGCAAGGGAGCAATGCCTACGGAAGAGGGTAACCCCTAAGAAGGACTTGGGGGGCAGGAGACATCTCCTACAAGTTCTGCACCCTTTGGGAGGAACTCGGAGACCTCCAGAACATCAAACAAGACCTCAGGAACATCATTTTTCAAGTTTTCTAAGAAGGATTCTGTACTATCCATGTTACAGGGCAAAACTGTAACTTTATTTTGAGAACAGGGCAGATGTCCCAGGGAAGCTTCCACCATAAACTGAGACTGATTTCATCATCATGAGTGGAACGTACAGGAATATTCACTGGACCACACACTGACTCCCTAACTTTAATCTCGCTGCACCCAGAATTCTGCGTAGCAGTCAAACTAGCTTGCAACTCCAAAACTGCAGAAAGACAGGTAAAAATAGCAGCAATACCTAGACGAGCCTCTAGGGGAAGGGCAGGAGATATTGTACAAGGCAATATTGACTCATCCAGAGTACAGGGTGGAGAGTCAGAACTTTCTTCAAAGCAAGAAAGAGACTCCCAAATGTCAGTGTGATTGGACATCGTTTTGTTATTCATAGTACAGGGCAGGCTCAGAGAAAGCATCTCTGAATAAGGCAAAGAAGGTTCAGCATCAGATTCGCAAAACCGAAGTGCTGTCTCACTCTTAGATTCGGCTAACAATGTCGAATCCGAGGAATCAGAACGCAAAACCTGCGAATCAAAATTCACTTTAGGTTGTGAAACTGATGCTTCCATAGCGCAAACCTCCGCGATCTGCGGAGCAGACTGCAAGGCATCTAGGACTGAAACACTGGAGCAACTATCTCCAGGCAACGGGCCCTTACAGGTGAGAACAGGGTGAGACAGGGAATCATTTGCAGAAGAAATAGCGACATCAACAGGATAAACTTTATTAGGCATATTAATTTTACTTTTGACGCTGCACAGTCGAGAAACTTTCCCCATAGCAGGGTCACAGATGGAAGATCTCAAAGATCTGTTTCTAAATGACAAAGGATCCCACACATCCTTGAGGAAACCGGCAGACTCATGCCGATCACAATCTGCAGGAACATCCGAGAAACAGGCATCAGATCGCACAGATTCAAACTGCACACTGTCAGGAGAGAATCCTTCAGGATTCGCACAGGAACCAACCACAGCGGCATACTCATTCATTTCAGATTGCACAAAGTCAAGACTCTCATGCTTTACCCCAGAAAGGCAGGAACAATCATCCGACAACGATGTCTCTTTATTGGAATCAATTGGTTGGTGTGTGTGCAACTCATCCAAAATCGTTTGCCATACATAGATCACCAGATCCACATCATCCTTGTCACATTCATCGGAATCAATCAGAAGGTACATAGAATCAAGACAAGCATTCAAGACATCTTCGCTTTTTGCGATGTAAAAATCGCAAAAGGCTTTCCAATCAAAACTGAATTCCTCCAGCAAGGCCCCAACATCCCAGGAAGCAAATGGGAGTTCAAACAGGCCAGTATCCAGATAATCTCCAAAGGGGTGGAGTTCAGGAACAAGAACAGATTTTTTAACTGCTTTATTATAGTGTGCGATCCTACCTACAGCAGGATCCACATAAGCTTTGGATTGGGGCAAAAAACCTGGAGATTGAGCAACATCATCATACACATCATTAGGGAGTGTTTTATTCAGATGCTTGCGCTTTTTAGTTTTTCCCTTTTTTGCAACTTTGCATGTCTGCTGTTTAAAACCTGAAGTGGCAACAGACACATTGAACTGGTTGTCATACTGAAAGGTTTTGCATGGAAGGGAAAGATCAGCTGACCTATCAGCAGCTACACACTCAATCAGAGCAGGTGGCAAGCCAGGCAGTTTAAACCAGTGAGAGAATATCACTGCAAGAAACTGATACAGATTATCATTCCAGGAATTGATTTTTAACAGATCATATGCCCAGGTGAACAAATCGTCTTTTAAGAGCACATAGGCAAAAAGAAGAGCCGATGTGGACGGATCAGAAATCTGAAAGGTGGGATTCAGACAAAACCTCACACATTCAGAAAGAAATTCCGCCTTGGTCTCTGAATTTAGCCTTTTAAAGCTCTTAAAGACACAGGACCCAAACTCGACAAAATCGTACAAATCAGAAATTCTGTCTACACTGGGGTTTTGGGTTGGGCTGTTCATACTGTAACGATTGTGGAACTTTCTCCGTGATCAGCGCACAACGCGTGCGCTGACACGGCGGAAATCCTCCACAAGCGTGTAATTGCAGGCACCCAGCAAAAGGTGCTACGCACCTGTAGAGGGAAATTCCTGTCGGCAGATGGCGCTGGGGAGTGCAGAGGAACCAATCCTCTGTACCTCCACAAATGCCAGACAGGAATTGTACGAAGCGCAGAACGCAATCGCAAGAGAGGCGATTGCGAATGAGAACGAGCAAAGGGACAGGTTGTATGTGTGTGCGCCAATCCAGTCGCCACCCCGCGACCGCGCACACACAACAGCAGATATGAAATAGGAACGCGATCGCGAGAGGTGCGATCGCCAGACGTGACACAAGGCAGATCAGAATAGAATACGAGGGTAGCAAAGGCACAGCAAATAATACAATGAGAAGATGCAGAAAATAACAAACGCTAGCTAACCGCAAACACCGCACTCATTCGCAACAGTGCACGCGGTTATGCGCGGTCTCCACGTGATAAGCACAATAGAGACAAGCACGCCTAACTAACCATCGACAGACAAACATGAAACAGAGGATGCGAACGCTTGCTTAACGGTTACCTCACCGAGCCTCCAGCAAGCGGTCGTAGCAGACAAGACAGACACACGAAAACAGGGACAAGCGAGAGATAGGTTCCACAGCACTAGCGAAAAGTGGCTAGCGCGATCCAGGTACAGAGTAGCAGAACAGAAGGATCCACAGCACTAGCGAAAAGTGGCTAGCGCGATCCCAGGAGACAGAACAGAAGGATCCACAGCGCTAGCGAAAAGTGGCTAGCGCGATCCCAGGAGACAGAACAGAAGGATCCACAGCACTAGCGAAAAGTGGCTAGCGCGATCCAGAGAGGCAGAACAGAAGAGATAGCTGGTAGCAACCGCTGCACCAGCTATGCTCCAAGAACAGAGATCAGAACGACTTCCTATCGACCACCGCTGGGACAGGACAATCGCAACAGACAAACAAAACCGATAAACAATCCTAACTGCACTAGGGAAATCTGCCTAGCACAGTTTCCAGGAATTACTCTAAGCTGATCTTCAAACAGAGAGTAAGGCTGACACCCCACTAGGAGTGTTACATAGGACGAAATCCTTATGAACAGCCAAGCATTGTGGGAAAGACATAGTACTTATAGTACACGCCTCCAATGAATGTGGCCAGGCAATTTGCATGACAACGTATGCAAATTCCTCTGCAAGCACAAGCTGCAAAACTGACAGAAGCTCTTCTTTCCAGAGTCCTGCAGCATGCAAACCTACACAATGGTCAAAGGGCTGCCTGCCTGCACAGGCAGCTGAGCAAATCATCACACCCCTGAACCTAATAACTGGCTGGGCCACCCTTAGCAGCAATAACTGCAATCAAGCGTTTGCGATAACTTGCAACGAGTCTTTTACAGCGCTCTGGAGGAATTTTGGCCCACTCATCTTTGCAGAATTGTTGTAATTCAGCTTTATTTGAGGGTTTTCTAGCATGAACCACCTTTTTAAGGTCATGCCACAACATCTCAACAGGATTCAGGTCAGGACTTTGACTAGGCCACTCCAAAGTCTTCATTTTGTTTTTCTTCAGCCATTCAGAGGTGGATTTGCAGGTGTGTTTTGGGTCATTGACCTGCTGCAGCACCCAAGATCGCTTCAGCTTGAGTTGACGAACAGATGGCCGGACATTCTCCTTCAGGATTTTTTGGTAGACAGTAGAATTCATGGTTCCATCTATCACAGCAAGCCTTCCAGGTCCTGAAGCAGCAAAACAACCCCAGACCATCACACTACCACCACCATATTTTACTGTTGGTATGATGTTCTTTTGCTGAAATGCTGTGTTACTTCTACGCCAGGTGTAACGGGACACGCACCTTCCAAAAAGTTCAACTTTTGTCTCGTCGGTCCACAAGGTATTTTCCCAAAAGTCTTGCCAATCATTGAGATGTTTTTTTTAGCAAAATTGAGATGAGCCTTAATGCTCTTTTTGCTTAAAAGTGGTTTGCGCCTTGGATATCTGCTATGCAGACTGTTTTTGCCCAGTCTCTTTCTTATGGTGGAGTCGTGAACACTGACCTTAATTGAGGCAAGTGAGGCCTGCAGTTCTTTAGATGTTGTCCTGGGGTCTTTTGTGGCCTCTCGGATGAGTTTTCTCTGCGCTCTTGGGGTAATTTTGGTCGGCCAGCCACTCCTGGGAAGGTTCATCACTGTTCCATGTTTTTGCCATTTGTGGATAATGGCTCTCACTGTGGTTCGCTGGAGTCCAAAAGCTTTAGAAATGGCTTTATAACCTTTACCAGACTGATAGATCTCAATTACAGTACTTTGTTCTCATTTGTTCCTGAATTTCTTTGGATCTTGGCATGATGTCTAGCTTTTGAGGTGCTTTTGGTCTACTTCTCTGTGTCAGATAGCTCCTATTAAAGTGATTTCTTGATTGAAACAGGTGTGGCAGGAATAAGGCCTGGGGGTGACTACAGAAATTGAACTCAGGTGAGATAAACCACAGTTGAGTTATTTTTTAACAAGGGGGGCAATCACTTTTTCACACAGGGCCATGTAGATTTGGAGTTTTTTTTTCTCACTAAATAATAAAAAGCATCATTTAAAACTGCATTTTGTGTTCAATTATGTTATCTTTGACTAATAGTTAACGTTTTTTGATGAGCAGAAACATTTAAGTGTGACAAACATGCAAAAGAATAAGAAATCAGGAAGGGGGCAAATAGTTTTTCACACCACTGTATATATATACATATATATATATATATATATATATATATATATATATATATATATATATATATATATATATATATATATATATATATATATATATATATATATATACTTTTGAACTAGCAAGAGAGCTCTGTATATCTTTATGGCTATTTTGCAAGACATAAATAAATGCCAGTTACAGTCACCTTTAGTTCAGTGTAAGTATTTGATTTTCCTGAGTTCAAAATGCTCTATGGACTTTTGGTAGGTTGACAGTAATTTTTGAATTTGCATACTTTTCACCTACCGAAACCCATAACTATGTCTTATAAAAAAATGCATTTGATTACCTTCGTAAACAGTTCTGGTCTGGTCATGTTCCAGCCACTCTTGCCATTTCTTGGAAAGTCAGAATATTTACTTTTGTATATCCTCTATGTGGTCACTGGAAAAAGCATGACTCTAGTTAGTTAACAGTTTAAATAACATTGTTTGTTGTTAGCTAAGAGAAACTTTACTGAAATTAACTTAATAAATAAAATAGTTTATTTCTTACAGTATAACTTTATAAATTATTTAGTCATTGTTTGCCCATTGTAAAATTTCCTCGCCCTGAATTGCATTCTTAAATTGATCACAAATAGCTTACAGTAACAACTCCCACAGTGCTCTGGGGCAGAAGGCTGTGTGACATCATAGCCTAGGCCAAGACTCTTATGAGTCTTCTGCTAACTGTGTTGCGTTAGGCCTCCTCCCTTCCTCACCACGTCCGCCAGCTTGCAGACTGACATCTGTATTTTGCACTTTATTTGACTTTATGATTAATTGCACTATCATTAGTAGCAATTTGATGATTGGAGAAGCTGTATCGTAAATTATTTATTTTTCTGCTTTACTTTATTATAGAGCACTTTATTTTATATAGCACTTTATTGACCTTTGTGGATCATAATATAAGCAGTATACAGGGTATGTGCAGGAGGCGCCCAAAAATAATTTGGTATCAGAATTTAAAGATTAGATAAAAAATCTGACTAATGGTAAAAGTTTTCAAATTTATTGTAAAAAAACATATAGAGCACAGTGACAACTCGTTTCTCGGCGTAAGCTGCTTCCTCAGGTCAAATATGTGTCGGCTCGTTGTCAGATAAGTCTGAGGCGCCTGTTTCGTATATTTTTCTGCTTTATTGTAGAACACTTTATTTTGTAGAGCACTTTATTGACCTTTGTGGATCATAATGGGAGAAAAGCGCTTTACAAATGTTATTGTATTGTATTATTGTATAATATAAGCAGGTATTTTTCTGTACTAGTTTAATGAGATGATTGATTATTATTAATGTATTGTTTAATCATGTCAGCACCCATTTGTAGGAGGAGTCTAATAAGGCTTTTAATTAATTTTATATGTATTCCTTTTTGTTTTTGTCAGTGTACTTATTGGATCTATTTATTTTTTGTATTTGTTGAATTAACTATTTTTCATAATTGAATAAACTGAATATTATTTTGATACAGTGGTGCTGTCCTTTGGGTATATGTATTTTTTATTAGTTGTAGGGAGCTTAGGCTAAGAATCACTAGGAGGGGTTACATACCAATATACAGAAATATATATATATATAGGAAGTGTTTTTGATGCTGAAACTGGAATAATAAACATAAAAATGAAGATATGTGCACTATCTGCATGGAGTTTGTATGTTCTCATATCTGTGTGGGTTTCCTCCGGGCATTCTGATTTCTTCCCATATCCTAAAAACATACAGATAAGTTAATCCCCCCCCCCCCTCCAAATTGGCCCTAGACTACAATGGGCATATGGCTATGTTAGGGATTAGATTGTGAGCTCCTCTGAGGGACAGTTGGTGACACAACTTTCATCTGTCTAAAGCACTGCGGAATATGTCAGTGCTAAATAAATACTAAATTATTAATACTGATAATAATAATTCTACTACAAGTTATGGTTCCTTTTTAAAGGGGATTTAAATTCTGTTTTGCATAAATGTCATGTTTTTAGTATTAAAAATAAGGTTAAAGTGTATAGTTTTTAATTCATCCTACCTAATAAAAAGCAAGTGTCCCTGTGTCCCATGTCCGTGTGTCAGTGCTTTTTAGCACTGCGCATGTGCAGGGAGGGACGCAGAGACACTAAAGAGAGCTTAGGGAGGACGGGGCCAGAAGGGGCGTGTGTGCGCGCGCATGCCCGCCGCGCCCAGTGGAGCGGTGACAGACCTAGGCCGTTTTTAAATAGGCTAAGGTCACTAGTCAAATGTAAAATACTACTTATGTTTTGTAAATATATCACTTAAAGTCAGTTGGCGCTTCTCCAAATAAGGATATCTGAAAACTTTTGGATATCAATTTATAGTTTGCTTTGACATTGCAGAATCTACAGCCGCATAAAGGCAAAATATTTTGTAAATGAATGTTAGATAATTTTAGCACTGTTGATGCACTTGTAACATTATAAAAGGGGAAGATTATTGTGTGTAATGTTGCACAAAGTACTCATCCTCTTTTTTAATGTCGATCAAGCAAACTGGAACTATGGGGGGAAAATGGTAAACAACACTATATGGAGCCTGCTTTTTCTATAGCTTACCTAAAACAATGTTGTCTGCATTCAAAATCTGTCTTTTTAAAGAGTAACTACCGGGCATAAAATTAAAAATCAATTCCTTATTTTTATCTGGTAAACAAGTAATAAGGTTGCTAACCAGGCAATCCAAAAGTTAAAAACCACTCTTACTTTCCTTCTCCAAAAACCATCCCCAGTTTCCCAGGCTCTTATTTGGTACATCTGCTGCACAAAGGAAGCTGCAGGGCATGCTGGGTTTTCTTTTTTTCTTCTTTACTTTCCCCTCAGACTTAAAGGGAAGGTCCAAGGCACTTAAAAAAAAGAAATCCACTTGCCTCAGGCTTCCTCCAGCCCCTGGCAGCTGACCTGTGCCCTCGCCGTAGGTCCGTTGGCTCCTGGTCCCCTCCGGTGCAAATGTCGACCTCGCCAGGTCGGCATCTTCCTACAATACTCCTGCATTCCACTGTGCAAGCTCACTAAGTCGCACTGACATCATCCGGGCTGTTCTGCGCAGGCTTCAGCACGACTCTGAGAGCCGTTCGTGCAGGTGCAGTCGGCATCTTGCGCTGGAGGGTACCCCGGGCCACCAGCGTCGAGCGGAGCTGCGGCGCGGGCACAGGACGGCTGGCAGGGGCTAGAGGAAGGTCCAGGTAATTGGATTTTTTATTTTAAAAGTCCTTGGATGTGTCCTTTAACTAATGCAGCCTGACTGGCTGAAGCCTCTTTCCCTCCTGTTTTCCCCTCCCACATCTCTGTTTACTATACAAAATTCACTCAAATCAAAATGTGGACAGTGCAATACTTATGTAAGTAGAGCAAGTATTTATCTACTTACATATGTGTTTTTTTATGAGATAGTATGGCTGACAGCTCCACTTTAAGTTACATACACAAGTGAAACAGCTCTTGTAGAGGTGACTCATGACTTCCTCAGAATCAATTTTGTCCCTAGGCCTTCTCAGAGGACTAGAGGACATGATCTGCGCATGGAGGAAAAACATTTTAGCCATTTATTTAGGAAAGGGTTCTTTACAGTAAGAGTGATTAAGATGTGTAATGCATTGCCACAGGAAGTAGTTATGACAAATTCTATACCTGCATTTAAAGGGGGCTTAGATGCTTTCCTTGCGTTGAAAGACATCCATGGCTACAATTACTAGGTAATGCCCAATGATGTTGATCCAGGGATGTTATCTGATTGCCATCTGGAGTCGGGAAGGAATTTTTTTCCCTTTTGGGGCTAATTGGACCATGCCTTGTAAGGGTTTTTCGCCTTCCTCTGGATTAATATGTGAGGGAGTAGGCTGGTGTTTTACTTTGTTCTCTGGTTGAACTCGATGGACGTATGTCTTTTTTCAACCAAAACAACTATGTATGTAACTAAGTTACCAGAAAAAAAATTGTTCTGTCTTTTTTCCTAGACCTCTCATCTGCTTTTCTCTTTGATGGTCATTTTCTTATCCAGAACCTCACTCTGCCATTACTTGACTGCATCGCATTGACCACACTTGGTCTTCACGGATAGACAGATTGGTGGCGACCATGGAATGCCTGCTAACTATACACACAGCAAGTCCTACCAATACCCAAACTGTTATTTGTATGTATCTTAAAGGGGCATAACTGCACAAAAGTTAAGTGTCATATTTTCAGTCTTTTGATGAATTTGTATGTAAGGGTAATGCACCATTGTTGCATGTAATGTTTTGTAGAGTCAGGTGATAACTGAGGATTCTCCCTGCTAGAGATGAATTCCCAGTTCTGTCCCTCTTCCCCCCCTCCCTCCCGTTTTCCACCACTTTCCCTGCTCCTTCTCTCCCCCCCCCTACCCTCTCCTCCCCCCCCTTCCCTCTCCTCCCCCCCCCCCCCTTCCCCTTCCTGCTATGTCTATATGTACACACCTCCATACAGTTGATTTGCCATCAGCACATGGCCTAATACAGGGGTGTAAGTGTGTATACAATTATATGTTTTTATGTGTAGATACACACACCCATACAGTCGATCTGCTATCAGTATATGCCCTTATACAGGGGCTTGGGTGTGTGTACAATTTATGTTTCCATGTGTATATATGTTTTTATGCATATATATGTTTTTTACAATTCGTGTTTTTTATTTACTGACGTTTGCATATAAGTATGTACATAATTCTCAGTATGCACGGTTATTCCTTCTCCCAATGCTACAATATAAGTCCTTTCCTGAGGGGTACCGGCCAGTGCAGCCCTTTCCCATTTTTATTTTCATTCATGCATAGCATCACGCTCTATCTGTTCAGCACGGCCATCGGTAAGTGCCACCCAGTCCCCTCTTCTCCCTTTCAGATGGACAGGACCAATCAGACTGTGGATTCTCCCCGCGCAGTCTCTATGTAATGTCACTTCCCTGGCAACGTGCTCCACATCAATAGTTGTGTCACGTCACCAAGGCAACTTCCTCATCTGGCTCTCAGCCCGTCTCAGACGTCAAATCCTTTGACGTCACCAATCTCAGCTGCGCCTCCCGCATGGACCCACCCCCTCTGCCATGATTGACACATTTTTTTGGCCAATAGCAGAGCCTGCTCTACCTGGATCACAGGGCCATGCAGATCGCTCTGACACTTGCGGTCATTAGCATACCCCAGCCCACCCCCACCTGACGTCATCCAGTAAGCGGAGGGCAGGCAGCTTTGTAACAGTTATAGCCCACACTGGCTCCCTGAGTGCTAACATCATGGAAGCACTGGTGGCGTGGTCTCCACACCATGGGCTAACGATCCATTGCCCCCCAAGTAAGATCTGGCAGTTAAATCACATTGTTTTTGACTGTCTCCACGTTCCTGTCACAACTTAACTGACAGGCCATCAACCAATCCCCAGGATTCTTTTTCGATACGCCCATGACAGAGGATCTTTGCCCGCCTTCAGGGCCTGTCCCAACATCTGAATGATAGGTAATCTGACCTATCATCAGGACGGTTTTAAGCACGTCCCCAGAATAGGAGGGGCAGGTCTCCTCTTGCCCTCCCCCTCCCCTCACTTCCATTTCCTTTCAATTTTTAGTATATAAAGCCCTCGTGTGCGAGCTGGTGGCGTTATCTGACGAAGGTGTGGAATGCCAAAATGCGTAATAACGTCACCAGCACATGTTTACACCATGGTGGGGCACCCAGGGTCATTTACCACCTGATCCGCTCAACTACGATGGCCACGGTAGTCTGAGGTTGCACCCACCTGGGAAGGATTGAAGGGCTATATGCCCAACTACATACTTGTTTTTATACAGATCTAGTAAGTGGATTTTTTATTGCGCATATTGTTTTAATAAAACGTTGTTACACTACGGAGCGCTCCTCCTTTTTCATTTTTGTTTTTTGCCTAAGCCTCTTGACAGCCGATCTCTACAGGAGCAGCTAGAGTGTGACTACCATCGGCTATCGATTGATACCGCCTCCGCAGCGCAAGATTTCACATCTTTGCTGTTTTCTAACATGAATAAGTGTTGACCTTTTGTCCTTTTGTGAGTATCCAGTGAGTTTACAGCAAAATGGGGTGTGGTAGATCCATTTAGAAACTTGAATCAATAGAAGTTTTACAAGACTGTTACTGAGTGCCAGTTCTTTTACATTTTATTTAGTTGTAAACCCCAAACATAACTATACATATGCACATAAATAAAGTTATGCATCCCAGTGCCCAGATATAACAGTTGATACTGGCATCCAGGTGTGAAACCAGTTGATATGAGGGCACAATTCTGCTTCCAGCATTTGGCTAGTATATACTATAGCTAGGAGAGAAGATGACAGAAGCATATTGATCGATTAGGTTTATTGATACTAGATCACAGGAGATAGATCTTTGTATCTTTACATTCCAGGCAAAAGGCCCAGTTTAATTTTTTGTTTTGTGAACATAGGAGAGCAAACCGCAATATACACAATGGGCTTGATTCACTACCCGGCGCTAAGTATTAGAGCCGGAGTGAAAAGCCACTTAGTGCCCGAAATGTAGCTTTGCAGGCACTAATAGCCATGCAAAGCTACATCGCGCACAGCCCCACTCAGTGCGCACGCAGCCGGAAATAGTGTGCGGTGCGATGATAACGTCGCACCCGCTGCTCTGTAAACAAAAACGGTGCATCGGGTGCCCCCGAAGCAGTGCACTTATGCGACATTTACAGGGCAGCGGGTGTGACGTTATCGTCGCACCGCGCACTTTTACCAGCTGCGCGCACACTGATCGGGGCAGTGCGCGATGTATGGGCGCAAACCACTTAACCCCGTGGTTTGCGCCCATTACCTCTTAGGGCTCACTAAGCCCAAAGGTGTACAGTTTAAACTGCCTTTTCTTTTTGTTTGATTATATTGATCACGACCTGGACAAATTAGAAGAACCTGCACAGAGATCTTATGCCTTTTATTCTTTACTTTTTTCTTTTTAACTCAAATAATGTCAGGGTGCAAAACAGACATACCAGACAAATCCATACATTTTCAGTAATGGCTGAGTACAATTGTACAAGTCTAATGCCTGGTACACACCATGTAATTTCCTGTCAGATCGACAGGTGGAATCAAACATTTCCGACAGGTTCGATCAGGTTTCTAATCGATATTTTGATCGATTTTGTACAGAAATAATTGTAAAATTGATTAGAAAAAAAATGTAAAACCTGATTGGACCTGTCGATTCAACCTGTCAATCTGACGGGAAATTGCATGGTATGTACCAGGCATAATATTCTCTCTGATGGTGTCTCAGAAAAACTACCATAGATATTCTTTTTGCCTCTATTTCTGCTACAATAGATTACGAAAACCAGGTACAAAAAGCCTTTGCATAGATTAAAATTAATATACAATGGAATGTATTAAAATAGCCACACAACCTTAGTATTCTAAAAAAGTATAGCTGAAAAAGAGCAGTCCTATATAAATGTATAAGCAGATATCGCAGTCATTATTTATGTAGAAACCAACAATTTAAGCTTTACCTCAAACCTACATTTTTCTAATTTTACAAAATCTCTAGTCTGCAGGTCTGAGGAAGGAAGTTGGATGTGAAAAGGATTGATATATGCAGTACACGGTATATAAATATGGAAAATAGCTTAAAAGAAACGGGAACAGGAAGCTAACCAATACTTCTGCTCAGCATCTGCACTCTCCAGCTGTCAATGATTAATTTGTTTAGCTTCTCAATTCAATCAAACAAGAAATGCCATAAATAAAATGGTGACTTACAGATTATATGATTGCTATTGACCTCACTATAGACAGGGAAGTGTGTCACATGTCTCATTGTGTGTATGCTCTGTGTGGTAAGGAAATCAAAGGTAGTTCAAATCAGACTACCTATGACCCTGACAACAGCTGCAGCACATTGTGACAATGCCTCTGGCAGTGACCAATCAGCTATCATTGCTCAGTTACAGTATATAATATATCCAAAGGCCTAATAAAAAAAGTAATGTAAATATATTACCACTACACTACTTCCTCTTACTAAAGGGACTTTTTTTCTGCTATTATTAGTTATGTGACATTTTATTAGTTTATAGTTCTTATATAGGTTACTGGTAGTAAGATATTCAGATCTGACATCAATCAGATATAGAAGAAAGCTAACATACACATGTATGAGATTTTTTTTACAAAATTTAGATAATTTTTCTAATCACTTGGCAATGCGATATCAATTGAAAATGAATCAAAAGGGCATACACAGAGAACAATAGCCAGCAGTTCAATCAATATTTTCTAGTCTGTCCAACCTGCTTCAGATTGAAAAAGAAATCAATCGGCTGTATATTGTTTTTGTACAATCTGATAATTTGCTCCATCGGAAGTAGATCTGAAGGGAAAATTGTATGGTTTGTACCAAGCTTAACAGACACAATTTAGTATATTTTTTTAAAGTACTAAACTAATAAACAGGAGATCACTAAGTAGCCTAAAATCCCTTTGAAACCATCTACAATGTCACTCTCATTATTTACTATATTTTTTGGAATATAAGATTCCCTTTTTCTTCCCCAAAAAGGGGGGGAGGAGTTGGTGAGTCTTATAATGCGATTGTGCTATTCTGATGACGCCGTTACTCTCTGTAGGGGGAGAGTCAGCCGGCTCAGATTCATTCTGCATGCTGCTCCCAGGCATACCAGGAGACAGAAGCAAATGTCTGGCACTTGTGGGGTGCGGAGTTTGCACTAAGGCAGTGTTTCTCAAAACTGTCCTCGTGACTCCCCAATGATGCATGTTTTGCAGGCAACCGGAGCCTCAGAGGTGCAGTGATTCAGCTGGGGAATGCTGCCTTGTGCTCTGTAAGGGAGGCAGGAGACTGCAGAGGCAAGTTGGGCAGCTGGTGGCGTATTGTGGGCGTCATGAGTGACCATCGAGGCCACTTCTAAATTTAGTACCCGGCTTTGCGGCTAGAGGCAGAACAGCCAGATGGGACTCTCCAAGGCGCAGACAATTGGCCCAAAAGTGACTCCCGGAGCGCAGCAGAAGTGGTGAGAGGCTGCAAGGACACCAGTGGCGGACTGGGGTTGAGAATGGAGGAACTTATCCAGAAAGTGAGGAGGACCAGAGGAGAGGAAAAAAAGAGCTGCAGATGAAGGAGAGGAGCTGCCGGCTGCATTGGGTGCGAGTTACTACAGTTCTGATGTAGTGCAATGTAGCTAGGGGAACAGCAAGGGTTAGTAAAGTGTAGTGCAGTGTAGTGTAGTGGGGCAGCAGAGGTTAGTGTAATGTAGTGTAGTGCAGTTAGTGGGGCAGCAGAGGTTAGTATAGTGTAATGCTGGTGGGTCAGCAGGGAATAGTGAGTGTAGCTGGGCAGTGTAGCTTACATATAGACAGTTTAGGGTGGGGAAGGTCCATAAGATGTCCACTATAGACGCACAAGGTTAGTATTTCCCCCCTGATTTTTGCCCTCTAAACTTAGGTGCGTCTTATAGTCTGGAGTGTCTTATATTCTCACAGGTTGACACACAAAAAACACACAGGGACTTCCGGTTCCGGCACCACATGTAGAGGACGCAGTACACGGAGCTCCGGCCCTCACTCTGACTAAAGATACCCGTGCAGCTATCTTTTTCCCCCGAAAAGGACAAGATCTTCTTACCCTTGCTCCCGCAAGTACCGCTGTACGCCTGGATGGATAAATACTTGGCAAAAACTCAGCGGAGACCGAAGAACACAGGGCTGCCTGGAGAAGGCGCAGTCACACGCTCTAAGATGGCGGCGGCTTCCGACTGCGACACGGAATCAGAAACTGATCTCTTCGAAACCCTGGTGGGTAAGACACTTTCTATTGACTATAAACGTTTGGCTGCTGAAGTGGCACTGCATTTGCCGAAAGAGCTAGCAGATACGATAGTAAGATCTATCAGCGCCGAGATGGCACCAATAACGGCACAGCTCCAGGCGCACTCAGAAAGACTGGGAAAAATTGAAACCAGGGTGAGCGCCCTAGATGACAATGTCTCCAACCTTACAAAACGCTCTGATATGCAGGACAAAAAACAACTTATACTTGCCGATCGTATAGAAGACCTTGAAAATAGGTCTCAGCGAAACAACCTTAAATTTGTCGGCCTACCTGAATCTTTCAAGACAGATTCTTTGTTGGAGTGGTGCTCGGAAGTTATTCCGGAATCGCTAGATCTGGTCGGTCCGTTTAAGGTGGAAAGGGCCCACAGATTGGGCACGGTGAAGCCTAACAACAATCGTCCGCGGGTAGTAATTGCGCGTTACCTGGACTTCAATGATAAAACGCTGATTCTTAAAGCATACAGAGCAAAGAAAGAGCTGATGGTGAAAGGGCAAAAAATTTTAATATTCTCAGATTACTCAGTGGAAGTTTCGAAGGCATGCAAAGACTTTGTACCAGCCTGCCAAATGCTATCACGCAAACAAATCCGCTTTGCACTAGTCTACCCTGCAGTGCTCAGAGTGTTTCCAGCGGACGATTCAGCGCAAACATTCACTGTGGCCTCTGAGGCTCTTACATATGCAAAGTCCATTCAAGATGGTGGAAATGCGCCAGCCTCTCAAGATCTCCAACCTCAACGTTCTCGGAACAGCTCCTTTTCGGAACCAATAAATAAATCACTGAGGATGCAAGATATGGAAGAGACTGAGCACCAATCTGATGCTACGCTACAGAAAGATACTGATTGGGCTTGAAAATAGAATGTTGTCTCCACTATACGGGTGGAGGGCTATAAAAAGCGTCCACGAGGCTGCAGAAATGGGGACATATTGTTTTGGGTAAAGTAAGACGACATGTTCTGGTTGAGCGGGAACTGTTAATATAGGGGGGAAAACACTCATACTGGTGACTCCATAAAACAGATCACTCCTGTGGTAATATATGAAGAATAAGAAATGCAGTGAAACAATGTATAAACATTCAATATAATATATGCTGAAAAGTATGTGATTATTAATGGAAATTACTACAGTAGTAATAGGATGTTTTATTGCAAAGTTAGGTTTTGGGCACCAGTCCTTAAGTTACGAGGGTATATTTTAGATATAAGGTTACTGATTATCTGGAGGGCCGATAGGCTTTCAATACGGAAGTGAAGGGGTGGTTTAAACTGCCTGTTAGTTTCCACTGTTATGGCTTAGTTAGCATAACTGCCTTTCTCTACTTTGGGAAAAAAGGAAGTCATATGAGTGGCAAGGGCCTAGAGCCCAGTAGATCTTGGTTTGACATATATTTCTGGTTCTCTTTAGTTTGTGTTATTGTTTGTGTAGGCATCACGGTCACCACCTATAAAGCTCACCTCTGGAGGAAAATGTTCTGGGATGGGATGTGCTTGGCTGGGACACACCCCACCACTTGGCTTTCTGTGACATTATTCATATATACTCTGAAACTATTACTACCACCTTGATGTTACAATAGTGTCGTGGAATGTCAAGGGTTTGCGAACAGGGGAAAAGAGGGTTAAAATACTTAGACATTTGAAAAAGCTAGGAGCGGACGTGGCTTTGCTACAGGAAACTCATTTACAGGAAAAAGAATTCAGTTATATGCAAAAACAATGGGTAGGCGAGGTAATAGGGGCACCTGCGGTAGCGAGAAAAGCAGGAACTTTACTTTTAATACACAAAGCTCTCCAATGCAAAATTCTTGACCAACAGATGGACTTAGAAGAAGGGAGATGGATAAAAGTTAAGCTAGACATTGGGGGAAAACAAATTATACTACTAAATTTATATGGCCCAAACACTTCTAATGAGTCTTTTCTGGCTAAGGCCACAAGGTCCCTCCTACTTGATATAGACCAGAACATACCATGTGTTATAGGGGGAGATTTAAATGCTGTGATAAGTCCATGCTTGGTCTTCCTCTCTTGAACACTGACCCTTCGTCCCCCTACACGACACTTGAAATGTATTACTAATCATATGCTAGCAAAACCCGAAACTAGAAAGAGGTGAACTTGGATATATCTAATATCTAGTATATATAATTAAAAAAAAAAAAATAAGCTGGATAGGTGACCGAGGTGCTACACGTTTGTGTTGGTTATTGTTTTTTTTTTTTGTTTTTTTTTGTTTGTTTTATTATTTAACCACTTCACCACTGAGGGGTTTTACCCCCTGACCACCAGAGCAATTTTCACCTTTCAGCGCTCCTTCCATTCATTCGTCTATAACTTTATTATTACTTATCCCAATGAAATGAACTATATCTTGGTTTTTTTTGCCACCAATTAGGCTTTCTTTAGGTGGGACATTATGCCAAGAATTATTTTATTCTAAATGTGTTTTAATGGGGAAATAGGAAAAAATGTGGGAAAAAATTATTATTTTTCAGTTTTCGGGCCATTATAGTTTTTAAATAAAGCATGCTACTGTAATTAAAACCCATGAAATGTATTAACCCATTTGTCCCGGTTATAAAACCATTTAAATTATGTCCCTATCACAATGTTTGGCGACAATATTTTATTTGGAAATAAAGGTGCATTTTTTTTCAGTTTTGCATCCATCCCTAATTACAAGCCCGCAGTTTATAAAGTAACAGTCTTGACATAAATATTTAAAAAGTTCAGTCCCTAAGGTAACTATTTATGTTTTTTTTTTTTATTGTATTTTTTTTTTTTTTTTAATTACAAAAAAAAAATAAAAATTGGGGAGTGTGGGAGGTAATGAGTTAATTTATTGTGTAAATGTAATGTTTGTATATGTAAAATGCTTTTAGGGTGTAGTTTACTATTTGGCCACAAGATGGCCACAGAGTGTTTGTTTACATGCGACCTGTAAGCGTCCGGAAGGACGCTTACAGGAAGCAGTAGGAGGCTGGGAGACGCACAATGATCTCGCTGTTTCTGAAAGAAGCAGCAGATCATTGCGGGGGTTAGATCAACGAACGGGAATGGATTTTCCCGTTCATTGATCTCCGGGCGAGCGGGCGGCGGCGTGCACGAGCGGCGGGTGCGCGCGCACGAGCGGCGGGAGCGCGGACAGCGGCGGTAGCGCGGAAGGTACGGATTTCTCCGTCCCTGGTTTTTTAGGAGGGAAAAAAGGGACGGAGAAATTCGTACCGCTGGGGGTAAAGTGGTTAAGGAAACAACTCATAGCTTTGACATAGCTTAGTACTGACATGAGGTGTAATCGATGAATGGGTCAAATACAACTGACACACATGGACTCCTCAGGAGCCATAAAGCCGGTGATGAAAACCGGCAGGACACTGAGTGACTCCATGATTAGGCTGAGGAGTGAGAGTCCTCAACCCACATGGAAATAAATATTCCTTCTACAATTATAAGACAGTACGTGAGGCTATCAGAGCAAATATATAAGATTGAATTCTAAGTTATTTTTGTTATCCTTCACAAATAGGTGAAGTGTGTTTTTTCAAAAAAAAAGAAGGGGAGGAATGGAAAATGGGAAAATAAACGAGGAGAGGTGAGAAGATATTGCTTTCAAATACTGAAGATGGGATATAATGCTGGGAACAAAATCATTACCTATTGTGTATTATCTGCTTGTTCAGGTGACCAGTCTGATCCCCTCTCCCATACTTATCTATCTTTCTATGCATGACTTGTAATATCGAAGAATGTATCATTAATATGGACTGAAAATGTTATTTTGAACATAGAAACATTTTTCATGTGATTTGTACTACGACAGATGTCTTTTATACCCATTTCCTATCTTCTCAATAAAAATATTAAAAAAAAAAAACAACACACAGGTGTCAGGAACAAATAACAACCTGACTAATGTGAAAAGATTAAACAATGTTATACACTGGGGGTTTCAAATTATAATACTAATGTGGCTATTTTAAAGCATACCTGAAGTGAATAAACGGTCAAAATTAAATCCTTCATCAGTGGTGGAAAGCGTCTGGTAGTCCCGACGCCTCTCTGATCCTCCACAAGCCCACTGATCCTGCACTAGGCCTTTCTAAACATATTTTACTAGAGCTTATTGAATATGTTTCATGTGGCAGTGCACCTGCCATGTACAATCACTGGGCATGCATGAGTAACGTTCCCCTTTTGTTATTGTAATTTGTGTATGCTTTTTAGACACATTATAAATATAATAAGTCAATGTGTCATCTGCAAGTGTGTATTATATATGCCATGGGTACCGGAAGCAGGAAAAAAGGGCGCCGGCAGCTAGTGGACAAAAAGAGCGCCGCCATTCACTTCCATAATAAATATTGTTTAATGGGCGCCGAACAGGAAAAAAGGGCGCCTGGAGATTATTAACGTTTTATAACTGCGTCTGTGACAAATCACGTTTACAAATATATTAAACATATCTATCGTATGTAACTAAAACGTTATTTAAAATTTTATGACTTGCTGTTTGTAAAACATTATTAGTCACATAATAAAGTGATCAGTAAGTAAATCGTAATATTTTTTATAGTCACTATTTGTAAAACATTATTATCCACACAATAAAGCGATCACTAAAGGGGGTCTTAGGGTTAGGCACCACCAGAGGGGATTTTTGGTTAGGCACCACAAGGGGGGTCTTAGGCCCCGTTCACACTGCACGTGTTTCCAGCTGCATTTTGGAAATGCGTGCGGGATGTTCACACTGCATGCGTTCCGGACCTGTGTGGTCCGGGAACGCATGCTGCACGCATTTTTTGCAAAAACGCATGGCTGTCCCATTCACTTTTCAGTGATGGGATCAGCCACGCAACGCACACCACAGCGGATGGCATGCGTTCGCATGCGTTGCGTTCCCCATGCATGGCTGTCCGCGTTTGTAATGTGAACGGGGCCTAAGGGTTAGGCACCACCAGGGGGATGGTTAGAATTAGGCACCACCAGGGGAGATTTAGGGTTAGGCACCACCAGAAGGGTCTTAGAGTTAGGCACCACCAAGGAATGGTTAGGGTTAGGCACCACCAGGGGGGTGGTTAGGGTTAGGCACCACCAGGGGAGATTTAGGGTTAGGCACCACCAGGGGGTCTTATGGTTAGGCACCACGAGGGGGGTCTAAGGGTTAGGCACCACCAGGGAGTGGTTAGGGTTAGGCACCACCAGGGGGGTGGTTAGGTTTAGGCACCACCAGGGAAGTTTAGGGGTTAGGGATAGGTACAGGGAGGGTTCTGTGTGAGAGTAGGGTTAGGTTCAGTTGTACTAAAATGTTAGTAATATTTAGTAATGTTTTACTACAGTTATTTTTCATTGTTACAAACAATATTTTTAGATTTTATTACATGAGGAAACGATAAATGAAGGTTATACACAATATTATACATTTATAATTACATATATTATCGTTTTTTAACAAACGTTATTATAAGTTTCACTTTCAAAATAGGGAAAATGATCATTTTTTCAATTTGCGAGCTCATACACATTATTTAATGTTTTTAAATTTGTAAAACATTATTGTAAATGAAATACAACACATTATTTTTTTATAAATGTTATTGCCACTTATCGTTTACACCCCGTGCCCTTTTTTCCCTACGCCCGTTTTGAATGTACGCATTGGTACCCATGTTTGTTTCTTACCTTGTATTTACAGATGGCGCTATAATAGACAGGCACATTTAGATTCCTCTTGGGTAGCTCACAGCTGATGAAGCTCAGAACAAAGTGTACTAATGTGTGAGGCTAGCAAAAGTTCATTAACCTCCTTAGCGGTAATCCCGAGCTAGGGTCGGGGCGGAAAACCACAGCTAAGAGCGGTAATCCCGACCTCTGCTCGGGGTAGCTGCCAAAGGCTCTATGCAGAGCAATACGCACAGCGGGAGCATTTCTACATACCTCCCAGGAATCCCGACGTCGGACACCATTCTTTTTCGTCCCCTCCGGGGCTCTGCTTCCTCCTGGTGAGATCGCCGGCTGTCATCATGACGACAGCCGGCAATCTCATTTTAGAATTGCAGCGCCACCCGGAGGATGGAGGCATAACTGCAGTGGTGGAGCCAGGGAGGTGAGTGATTGCTGGGGCTGTGCAGATCTCCCTGGCAGCATGATTTTTTTCCAGGTTTTAGGGTCTGAAAGGGTGCAAAAAATGGTACCACTTTTAGACCCTAAAATCCGGAAAGAATCATACCGCCAAGGGGGTTAGCTGGAGTACTGGGGAGGTGACTGAACCCGAACTGGAAAACAATCTGCTTGGCCAGTACCTCTAGCGAATTGGTACCTTTGTGTGTATTGTGGCTGGCCAATCAGTAGCCTGTCTACCTCATTTATCTCTGATGGTCCTCTGTACATGGGCACTGACTGCAGACATTAGACATTGGAAATTAGATTTCTAACATTAGTCAGCCTAATTTTTCTACAGGAATCTAACACCTTTTGCACAATTTGTTGGTTGAACTGTCTTCAACAGGAAGCCTCCCAGCTAACCCCACTCCTCCTAACAGTGCAGTTTATGTTGCACTACAATGCTGAGTGCTTGATAGTGTGGAGTTCCACTTGCATGTTGAAGATAGTACTCAGAAGAACATGCTTGAATAATATAACAAATCTGTACAAAGCTAAAGAAAAACGTCTTAGCAGAGCCATGCTGCTCTACTGAAAATGTCCAGAGTTCAGCAATGTTTAAGTTGGATACTGAATTGTTATTCTTTTGCCTCTAAATTGTGTCTTCTGTGATCAGCTGTTTCAGTTACAGTAAAACTTCAGTCTTCTCTTAAGGTATGATTCCTTGGTTTCATCCTATTACAATAAACAATTTAATCTATTCCTGAAAAGGTCTTATTAAAATATAACTTTTAATAATTTACATCTAAAAAATGAAACAATGTACACTAGACTGTCTGTCAATAGATAATAATATCTCCTAATTGCTACTAAACTCGGGGTCTATAGTGAGTCATAACGGAGAATATCTCCACCCCAGAGTCTAAGATTGCTTTGAAGTAATTACAAATACCCCCCACCAAATCAGAAACCCGACACGTTTCACTTCCTTGCGGAAGCTTTTTCAAGGGAACAAAGTGCAGTGCATGAGTGCATAGTGCAAAGTGCTAAGGTGCAATTACATTGAACGATAAAACAGAGAGTCATTGTGAGGAAACGTGGAAAGAAGGGCATGGCGGAACGCGGAGAAACCGCCGCGTCTGACGCGGCCGTTAGCACGCATGACCCTGCTACCGATACTTTGTCCCAGCGCGGGGAGGCCACCGCCAGTGCTGCCAGCGGGGCGACCAACCCCGCGCATGGGGCAGCAGGAACATTGCAAGACGGTGTTGGTGTGGCTGGGACTCATAGTCCCTCTAGGTTCAGAATGACGCGCGTGCGCGCGGAGAGGCAGAGCTTATATGGCAGCCAGAAAAAGGTCAGCTGACCTGGTTGGTCAGCTGACAACTCTGCTCTTTTTCATTGGTCCAGCACTTAGGGAGGTGCTGGAGAGTATCTGTGTATATATACTGCTGGCTGTTCAGTTGCTGGTTGTCTGGCGTTGCAAACACAACGTGGTAGCACTCAGACCTGTCTGTATCTGTGTTCTAGCATAGTTTCCAAAGGTGTTGACGGCCACGGATCTCACACCTTAGCGTTAGGAAATTATACTGTATTATCTGTTATGACCTTCTGCTTGCCTGACTATTCTTCTGAACTCTGATCCTGTACCTTGCTATTCTGATAGAGAACCCTGGCTCGCCCTAAGACTCTGCATCTACCTCCGGATTCTGTACCTCGATATTTCTGATACCCTGTTGCCGAACCCTGCTTGTTTATTATACCCCACATCTGCCTTCTGAATCTGTACTGTATCTGTCTGTGTGTTTACGACCTGGTTTGCCCGACCTCGAGAACCGACCTTACTATCGGAGGCGGTTCCCTGTCCTCGTAGTGACACTCCCTCCTGAGTGTCACTCTAGGTTGTCCTTCCTACTCTCAGCCTGACTCCTCCCTCCGGGAGAGTTCAGGTCTCTGGAAGGAATTTGTGCAGTACTCCTTACTGCCCTGAGGCCTAGTCCTCTAAGTATCACTGTTGCACCTAACACTACTACTCTACTCAGGTGTCCAGAGGTTAGCCTATATATCTGATTATCGGTGATACTGCAGATCATCAATAATCTGGTATATATCTGCATTCCCAGTGATACTGCAGATCACCGGTAATCAGATCCTCTCTGTGTTACACCGATCGTTACAGAACGCCAGACTAAAAAACAAGATGGACGCACACGCTGATCCTCTGGGTGTACTTGCCACTTCGGTGGACAATATCAATAAAGTACTGGGCACCCACAGAACGCTTATTGATGCTCTATCGGGGTCCGTGCAAACCCTCCAGACATCAGTAGATCATGTGCGAGCCCCTTCTAGTTCTGACATACGTATGCCTGTACCTGAAAGGTTTTCTGGCCACAGATCTGACTTCCGAAATTTTAGGAGTAGAGTGTTGTCCTATTTTGAGCTGAGACCCCAGTCTTCAGGAACGGAGACCCAGAGGGTCACATTTATTAAGACTCTATTGTCAGGCGATTCTCAGACATGGGCGTACAGTTTGCCCACTGAGGACACAGCCCTTACCTCCGTAGAGGAATTTTTTAAAGCCATGGCGGTAATTTACGACGACCCGGACCTTGCCGCGACCTCTGAGTGGAAGCTTAAGCTTTTGCGGCAAGGCAAAGGTTCGGTCGAAGATTATGCGGCTGAATTTAGAAGGTGGTCAGTCACGGCCAGGTAGGACACCTATGCCCTGTTGGATTGCTTTCTGTCTGGTTTGTCGGATGAGATCTCCGACTTGATGTTGAGTCAGCCCGAGCCCAAAACATTCGATGAGGCCATCTCATCGGCCATTCGAATCGACCGCAGGTTACGCCATCAGAGACAGACTAGGCGCAGTCATCGTGTCAGGGTGACATCGTACGCGGCACCTTCCGCTCCACTCCTAGTAACTCCATCTACATCTGTCTCGTCTTCTCCGGTCCTGCCTCCACCCGAGCCGATGCAGATCGGTCGGTCCAAACTGACCCAGGTGGAGCGAAGATGGAGAATGACTGAACAACTATGTTTATATTGCGCTGAAAGGGGGCATAGGGTGCGAAACTGCTCCAATAAGCCAGGAAACGCTACCGCCTAGGAGTTGTATGGGGTAACACCCTAGGCGCCCGACTCATATCCCTAGAAGAAAAACGGTTGCTTTTTCCCTGTACTGTTACATGGGAGGATAAGACCGAGGCCACGGAAGCCTTTATTGATTCAGGCTCCGCGGCTAATTTTATGAACATTGAGTTTGCTAAGAGATTGGGAATTCCGCTCACAGCGGTGGAACCACCCGTTCAGGTTACGGCAGTGGATGATTCTCCTCTGCAGAGGAATCATCCGCTGTCTCAGACACCAGAGGTAGGAATCACTGTGGGGGTTTTGCATTGGGAAAAATTACAGTTTTTTGTGTTACATATGTCCACGTCCACCATTATTCTTGGTATGCCATGGCTATGCCTTCACTCTCCGCACATTGATTGGGCCACCGGCCAATTAATTTCCTGGTCAGATCATTGTTTTCAACAATGTTTAGGGAAGGTGACTTTGGGCCAAACAAGGATTCAGGTGGAGGGGGTTCCAGAGCAGTATTTAGAGTATTCTGACGTATTTTGTCCCAAGGCAGCAGACAAGTTACCCCCGCATCGCCCTTTTGACTGTCCCATCGATCTCCGTTCAGGTTGTATGCCCCCCCCCCCCCCCCCCGAGGCCATTTGTACAATTTATCTGGGCCCGAAAAAGTGGCCATGCAGGAATACATCTGTGAAAATTTGGCCAAGGGTTTCATTTGCCCGTCCCAGTCGCCTGCTGGGGCAGGTTTATTTTTTGTTAAGAAAAAAGACGGAGGCCTGCGGCCCTGCATTGATCACCGGGGCCTGAATAAGATTACGGTGAAGAATCGCTATCCGCTGCCCCTGATAGATGACTTATTCACACAGGTCACCAATGCTAAAGTCTTTTAGAAATTAGACTTACGGGGTGCGTACAACCTGATACGTATAAGAAAGGGCGATGAGTGGAAAACGGCCTTTAATACACCCGACGGCATTACGAATACCTGGTGATGCCCTTCGGGTTATGTAATGCCCCAGCCGTTTTACAAGAACTCATCAATGAGGTCTTCAGGGAGGTGTTGGGGAGGTTCGTTCTAGTATATCTAGATGATATACTTATTTTCTCCAACAACCTCTCTGAGCATAGGTCGTATGTAAAATTTGTATTGGATAAACTGAGGCGAAACTCACTGTACGCCAAACTGGAGAAATGTATCTTCGAAGTAACCTCCGTCACTTTTCTGGGATACATTATCTCCACCTCAGGCCTGTCCATGGACCCTGCCAAGGTTTCCGCGGTTCTGGAATGGCCTCAGCCGGTTGGGTTGAAGTCGCTTCAGCGGTTTTTGGGTTTCGCAAATTACTACAGAAGGTTCATTAAGGGGTACTCCACTGTCATTGCACCCCTCACCAGTCTAACCAAAAAAGGGGCAGATACCACTCATTGGTCTCCTGAGGCTCTTCAGGTATTCTCCACCCTGAAGGATCTCTTTTGCTCTGCACCAATACTTAGACACGTAGATACCTCATTCCCTTTCATTGTTGAGGTGGATGCCTCGGAGGTCGGGGTGTGGGCTGTGCTGTCTCAGCGGTCAGGCTTGCAGGGTCGGATGCACCCATGTGCCTACTTCTCTCGTAGGTTCTCTCCAGCAGAGAGAAACTACGATATAGGCAACAGGGAGCTCCTGGCCATTAAATTGGCTTTTGAAGAGTGGCGACATTGGTTAGAGGGAGCAGAACATATGATCACAGTTTACACTGATCACAAGAACCTGGAATACATCGAAGGGGCTAAGAGGTTGAGCCCCCGTCAGGCTCGATGGTCTTTGTTTTTCTCTCGATTCAGGTTTATTATTACGTATACTCCTGGGAGCAAGAATGTTAAGGCAGATGCGTTGTCCAGGTGCTTTGAGCCAGAGACAGCACAGCCCTCCGTCCCTAAAACTATTGTTCCACGGAAATTAGTGCTGGCTGCAACTGATACTTGGGAAGACTGGAAGGAGACTTTAAGTCCCTTTCAGCAGGACATCCCGGAAGGGAAGCCTGAAGGGGTTATGTTCATTCCTCTGCCCTTCCGTCTCCAGATCTTAGAGATGTTCCATGTGCACAAGAATGCTGGACATCCCGGAGCAGCCAGAACACAAGATCTTGTGGCCAGGTGTGCCTGGTGGCCTTCCCTGTCAGCAGATTACAAGGAGTTTGTTAGGGAATGTGCAATATGTGCGAAAAGTAAACCCTCCCGGCTGGCACCTGTCGGTACTTTGCAGCCTTTGCCCGCCCCGAGTGAACCGTGGACCCATTTGTCCATGGATTTTGTGGGTGAGCTCCCCAAGTCTGAAGGCATGTCGGTCATCTGGGTGGTAGTCGACCGCTTCAGCAAGATGGCCCATTTCGTGCCCTTGAAAGGACTCCCCTCGGCCCAGGAATTGGCCGACTTATTCATCGTCCACATTTTCTGGCTGCATGGCATTCCGGAAAACATAGTGTCAGATCGGGGAGTCCAATTTGTTTCTAGATTCTGGAGGGCATTTTGCCACCAAATGGGCATGAAGCTGTCTTTCTCATCAGGCTACCACCCACAGACAAATGGGCAGACTGAACGGGTCAATCAATCTTTGGAACAGTTTTTAAGATGTTACGTTGCTGAGGCACAGAATGACTGGGTAAAATTTCTGCCCTTCGCAGAATTCACACAAAATAATTTGAAGAGTTCTTCTTCTGGATTTTCCCCGTTGCAGATAGTGACAGGGAGATCGCCCAAGTTCTCCCCATTGCCAGTGGCCTCCACTCCGTTTCCAGCTCTGGAGGCCTGGCAGAGGTCATTTAAAGACACTTGGTGGACGGTGAAAAATAATTTGGAAAAGGCATTTCAGAGTCAAAAGGGTCAAGCTGACAAGAGACGTTCTTTGGAGTGGAGGTTCCAGCCAGGAGACTTGGTGTGGGTGTCCACACATCACTTGACCCTGAGACAACCCTCAGACAAGCTTGGTCCCAGGTTTGTGGGTCCGTTCCCGGTAGCGAAAAAGATCAACAACGTTACTTATACCATTGATCTTCCCGCCAGCATGCGTGGGGTAAGGTCCTTTCATTTGTCCCTGCTCAAGCCTGCAGTCCATGTGGGTACTACTCCTCCTCCTCCTGTGATGGTGGATAGTCAACCTGAGTATGAAGTAGAGAAAATTTTGGACTCACGTATTGTGCAGAACTCAGTACAATATCTAGTGCACTGGAAGAGGTATGGTAATGAGGAAAGAATGTGGGTACCTGAGGGCCACATGCATGCTGATAAGTTGAAGAGGGAGTTCCACACTTTACATCCAGAAAAGCCTGGAAGGAGCTGTCCGGAGGCCACTCCTCGAGGGGGGGGGGTACTGTGAGGAAACGCGGAAAGACAGCCGCCTCTGTACAGCGTGAGGCGGCTGTTTCCGGGAAGGGCATGGTGGAACGCGCAGAAACCGCCGCGTCTGACGCGGCGGTTAGCACGCATGACCCTGCTACTGATACTTTGTCCCAGCGCGGGGAGGCCGCCGCCAGTGCTGCCAGCGGGACGACCAACCCCGCGCATGGGGCAGCAGGAACATTGCAAGACGGTGTTGGTGTGGCTGGGACTCATAGTCCCTCTAGGTTCAGAATGACGCGCGTGCGCGCGGAGAGGCAGAGCTTATATGGCAGCCAGAAAAAGGTCAGCTGACCTGGTTGGTCAGCTGACAACTCTGCTCTTTTTCATTGGTCCAGCACTTAGGGAGGTGCTGGAGAGTATCTGTGTATATATACTGCTGGCTGTTCAGTTGCTGGTTGTCTGGCGTTGCAAACACAACGTGGTAGCACTCAGACCTGTCTGTATCTGTGTTCTAGCATAGTTTCCAAAGGTGTTGACGGCCACGGATCTCACACCTTAGCGTTAGGAAATTATACTGTATTATCTGTTATGACCTTCTGCTTGCCTGACTATTCTTCTGAACTCTGATCCTGTACCTTGCTATTCTGATACTCTGTTGCCGAACCCCGGCTCGCCCTAAGACTCTGCATCTGCCTCCTGATTCTGTACCTCGATATTTCTGATACCCTGTTGCCGAACCCTGCTTGTTTATTAGACCCCACATCTGCCTTCTGAATCTGTACTGTATCTGTCTGTGTGGTTACGACCTGGTTTGCCCGACCTCGAGAACCGACCTTACTATCAGAGGCGGTTCCCTGTCCTGGTAGTGACACTCCCTCCTGAGTGTCACTCTAGGTTGTCTTTCCTACTCTCAGCCTGACTCCTCCCTCCGGGAGAGTTCAGGTCCCCGGAAGGAATTTGTGCAGTACTCCTTACTGCCCTGAGGCCTAGTCCTCTAAGTATCACTGTTGCACCTAACACTACTACTCTACTCAGGTGTCCAGAGGTTAGCCTATATATCTGATTATCGGTGATACTGCAGATCATCAATAATCTGGTATATATCTGCATTCCCAGTGATACTGCAGATCACCGGTAATCAGATCCTCTCTGTGTTACACCGATTGTTACAGTCATAGAGCATGCCTGCTCATGACAGCAGTCAAAAGCAGTTTTTGACTGCTGTCATGAGCAGACATGCTCTATGACTCTCTGTTTTATTGTTTAATGTAATTGCACCTTAGCACTTTGCACTATGCACTCATGCACTGCACTTTGTTCGCTTGAAGAAGCTTCCGCAAGGAAGTGAAACATGTCGGGTTTCTGATTTGGTGGGGGGTATTTGTAATTACTTCAAAGCAATCTTAGACTCTGGGGTGGAGATATTCTCCGTTATGACTCACTATAGACCCCGAGTTAAATAGTAATTAGGAGATATTATTATCTTGACAGACAGTCTAGTGTACATTGTTTCATTTTTTAGATGTAAATTATTAAAAGTTATATTTTAATAAGACCTTTTTAGGAAGAGATTAAATTGTTTATTGAATTTGTATTCAGGTTTTGTGATTAGTTTCATCCTATTACCTTAATACTAAAAGTTACAGCAATAGTATCCAGCGCTCAGTTGGTTTACAATGATGTGTTAAACCCTTCTTTTGGGTAGCCTCAAAGTGGTAGAAAATTCTAGACAAACTATACTTTTCCACTTTATCTGCAAAAACACATTATACTTTATTAAGGTCTGCGTAACAAACCCCCCCCAATAACCCCCATAAAATGTGACACTTTGAGTGTTAACAGCCTGGCAGCTGACGAAACGCTAGGGTCGGGCGATACTAGTAACGGAAGTGAGCTGGAGAGTGACGTCGTCCACTTAGCGGCAGAGAGATCCAGCTCAGCGCGAACCGCTCTACATGACAGCGTATGGGGTTGAGAGGAGACAGCGGGCAGCAGGAGCCAAGGAGTCAGGAAGAAGGACTCTGCAGCAGGGGAATAGCTGTGAGGAGGTGGTGAGAGCCCTCCGGGCACCGCTTTGCTTTGTACAGGACTTTGCAGTGGGAAATAGCCGTGAGGAAGTGGTGAGAGAAACCCCCCCACCCTCAGCAGCAACCGCCTCTCAAAATAGACAATGACCCCCACATTAGGCAGCATTACCCCCTCAAATGGTCAGTTACCCCCCCCCTTCCCCCGTTATGCAGCACCACCCCCAAACGAACATAAGGATAAACAGTTAATCTTGTATAGTACCTAGACATTTATCCACATGGGGACTGCAGTTGGTAACACACTCTTTAATCATGTAGCATCACCTAAGCAACCATTCCAGATTGTAAGTGACCTCCATTAGCTGGGAAAACATTTCCAAGGCGCACTGATCTGTCGCCCCACCTTGATTCCTCTGATATCCAACTTCAACCATGGCTGCCAGGACTAAAGATTAACTGGCGGGTAATGCATTGTATATCAATGTGCGGTTGCATTACCTGATGGCAATGCACACAGGATGGGGATGCTGAGGCACTCCTGGAATAGTGTTGGGCGAACACCTGGATGTTCGGGTTCGGGCCGAACAGGCCGAACATGGGCCAGATGTTCGGCATGTTCGGCCCGAACGCCGAACTCAATGGAAGTCAATGGGACCCCCGAACATGCCCATTTTGGGGGCCCTATGGGGTCGCAGGCATAAGGGGGGAGCATGCCCCAATCGTGGGGGGGGTCGGAAATTCCCCCCACCCCCTCCGCTAGCGCTCCCCTCTCTGCCCGCTTCCCCATAAAAAAAGTTTAAGGCAAGTTAAATAGTACTTGGTGGCTGGCACTGGCAGTGGAGTGAGGAGGAGGAGGAGTCCGAGTAGCAGAGTGACGCGTTGAGGCCGGGCAGCGGGCGGTTCAGCGGTAGTACCCTTGTGGTACTTCCGCCCTTTCTCTGACCTCACGTCCTCTACGTGATGACGCATACGAGGGTACGCATGATGCGTACCCTCGTATGCAGAGGACGTGAGGTCAGAGAAAGGGCGGAAGTACCACAAGGGTACTACCGCTGAACCGCCCGCTGCCCGGCCTCAACGCGTCACTCTGCTACTCGGACTCCTCCTCCTCCTCACTCCACTGCCAGTGCCAGCCACCAAGTACTATTTAACTTGCCTTAAACTTTTGTATGGGGAAGCGGGCAGAGGGGGGAGCGCTAGCGGAGGGGGTGGGGGGAATTTCTGACCCCCCCCCCCCGCGATCGGGGCATGCTCCCCCCTTATGCCTGCGACCCCATAGGGGGGCCGTATTGCGGCATGTTCGGGCGAACAGGGCCCTGTTCGGCCGAACAGGGGCCCTGTTCGGCCCTGTTCGGCGGCCATTCAGTAGTTCGGGGCGAACCCGAACTTAAAAGGCCGAACACCATCAGGTGTTCGGCCGAACTCGAACATCACCCGAACAGGGTGATGTTCTGCAGAACCCGAACAGTGGCGAACACTGTTCACCCAACACTATCCTGGAAGGTGCTCAAGGCGCACCCCCTGAATTAAACTAATACTCTTTATAAGGTATGCAAAAATTACAATCAAAAAACCAACAGGGGGGGGGCCTTTGGGGGGGGTCAGGCAGCCGGATCCCTCTTAGGGTTAGCTAGGCATGGTGTCCCTTTAGTAGCCAGGTGTCCCCCCTGTGTAAGAATCTATATGTTGGTTGCTATTGGCAACAGCACCACACACCTTTTGCTCCGGCACCAGCAACTCATCAGAGCTGCAACTCACAGCGGCAGCATACAGGAGATAGAGCGGAGACAGCCGTCTTCACCTTACAAAGGGGTTTATTAAGCATCTTGTGTTACAGGTTGATTTCTTCAGAGTATAAATAGTCTTTCCTATGTACATCACATATATTTACAGCATACAGACAGGAAGCTAATATTCTAACTGGGCAGCACGGTGGCGTAGTGGTTAGCTCTCTCACCTTGCAGCGCTGGGTCCCTGGTTCGCATCCCAGCCAGGGTACTATCTGCAAAGAGTTTGTATGTTCTCTCCGTGTCTGCGTGGGTTTCCTCCGGGCACTCCGCTTTCCTCCCACATTCCAAAAACATACAGATAAGTTAATTGGCTCTCCCTAAAAATTGGCCCTAGACTACAGTACTTACACTACATAATATAGACATATGGTAGGGATTAGATTGTGAGCTCCTTTGAGGGACAGTTAGTGACAAGACTATATATATATATATATATGTATGTGTGTGTGTGTGTGTGTGTGTGTGTGTGTGTATATATATATGTGTATATATATGTGTGTGTGTATGTGTGTATATATATATATGTATACACTGTACAGCGCTGTGTAATATGTCGGCGCTATATAAATACTAAATAATAATAATAATAATAATAGGAAGCGTAGAGAGAGCCGGATAGCTGGAAAGTATAGTACCGTTTTCCCTCCGGTCTCCCTAATTTATATGAACATCAAAGAGTTAAATTCTGACATCATCCGAGCCATACCCCTAAGCCCACCATTGGCTGGCATGAGCATATGACCCACCTCATCATTAATATAATTTCATATTCCATTGCTTTATACCCTACATACAAAGAATGCAATGTTTTATAAACATTGGCTATGTTTATCATTCCTGTTGTCTAAGGTCTAACTGACCCATTATGTGGCCTTCTAGAGGTACCCGTTCCTGGTAACTGGCTGTATGTGGCCTTACACAAGGAATATCTTCTTCTCCGAAAAACTCTGCTTAAAGAGAAACTGTATCTCAAGTCTTTTACTAGACTTCAGTACCTGAGGCTAGAATTCAAGTATACTTACATTCTAACACCCTGTAGCCCACAGCCTTTACTCACCTCCCAGGTTCCAGCAATGAGCCGGTATTACCGCTTGTACTGACGCTCAGTTCCACGTTGCGGCTTGAATACATAATCAAGCCGGGAACCGGCACGGACGTCAGAGCGAGCAGGGATGCCGGCCAGAGTGGAGAGGAGCGCCAATCGCTGGGGGAACAGCAGGAAGGTGAGTGGATCCTCTTCTTCCCCCCCCTACCGCCGCAGCTCTGTTAGTGATCACTATGATCCGCCGGCGATCATAGTGATCATGTGATCAGAAGTCATACGCGATGGCTTTCTGATCACTGAGGGGAGATGTCAGCTACCACAATGCATAATAGTGTCTGCGGGCTTCAGGTAATACATGTATCACAGGGAGTTCGTATGGTAGGAAGGGTCACCAATCCTCCTTATCAGTCAGATTCTTATCAACGGATTCTTATCCATGGATAAGAATCCGCTGAGGGTTGAGTTCCTTATGGCATATGCATGGATTGATCTGGAAGATGTCAGCTGTCATATGACAGCTTAATCTCCCCTCTCGGGTGCACACGATTGCAGCGGGGCGCTTCGGTTTCGTGGACGTTGAATCCAGTCAGAGCGGCAGCACCACCTGGTGGACGTACATTCAAATTATGTCGGTCCCCATTCGGTTGATAGGTAACAGTTTATTACAAACATAAATTAACACATTATTTATTGTTTTAATGGTAGTCTTTAGAAAAATCCGCTACATATTTACAGTGGTTTGTATTTTTGCACTATTATTTTTTGTTTTTGTTGCTGACCAATGACCAATATTGTCATCTGTAAGAGAATCTCTTGCTTGCTGGTGTTTTAAAAATCATTTTATGACAAGTTGTGAAAATATCACGTAGGAGAAAAAGTGAATTGCATACAGGCCACAGCCCATATGTAGTTCACTTTTTCTCCTTAGTTTCCTCCTAGGTGATATTTTCAAAACTTGTTGAAAAAATGCCTTTTAAACCACCTGCAAGCAAGAAAGTGCTAACAATAATTATGCTAGTACCTTTTCACCTACTTTTTGGTACTTTTTGAATTGCAAAGTGGGGAAAAGTTACTTAAAAGAGAAGATGTAAAATTATCTCCTGGGAGAAAACTCAGGAGAAAAAGTTAATTGCATATAGGCCCATGGCTGGCCTTTTGATCTGCATAGCATAAGCTTAAGCTGTAACTCCAATTAAAACTATGGGACACTTATTCTTTCAATGTGGACAGACTGAAATATCATAGCCAGTTATGTGTTATTAGTGACTGGGGCATTCAGTCCAAGCTCAATTCGGTCAGAATCTCAATGACTACTCAGTAGCCCCATCTGAAAATCAGCTGATTGCATTCTAAATTGGGTTGGCAGGAAAATAAGTTTAAACTGTGGGTGGAGCATCTGATTACAAATAGAATGAGCCCAGTAACGTCCCCATGGCTGGGAAGAAAAACTGCTTATCACCCCAGGTTTCAGACAACCTGATCTCTAGCTGTCACAACACTGGACAGAGGACCAGGGGATGACCACAGTTTGCAGCAAACACTGAGAAATATCATACAATTAATTAATGAGGAATTAAACTTCAGGAATCGAATTTCAGCTGTTGTAAAACATTCCTTCTTTCACCTAAGGAATATTGCAAAAATTAAGCACCTCATTCTTTCAGAGGATCTTCCAACTCTAGTTCACACCTTCATCACATCACGACTGGGCTATGGCGATGCCCTCTATGCAGGCCTTCTAAATAAAGACCTACACTACCTGCAGCTACGGTAGTACAGAATGCTGCCGCAAGCCGACCTGCCATTGCCACACAACACTAATCCTTTGCCCACTACACTGGCTACCCATAAAAAGGAGAATCTTTTTCAAAATTGGTATGCTAATATTCAAATCCCTACACAACCTAGGCCCTGGATACCTGAAGGATTAGTTGCAACTGCGTCACACCTCCCACAACCTTAGATCAAAAGGATCTAATAACTTGACCACCCCCCAGAGTCTATCTAAAAACCTTTGGAGCCAGAGCTTTCTCTCATGCTGCCCCTACCCTGTGGAATGCTTTGCTAAACTTAATAAAGACAGCTCCAACCCTGGACACATTTAAATCAAAACTGAAAAGCCACCTGTTTAGCCTGGCATTTATGATTACATAACTTTTACCCCTGTATACATCACTATGTACTGATCTGAGACAAGCTTATGCATTTTGGTCCTACGGGAGAAAAGTGCTTTAGAAATGTTTTGTTGTTGTTGTACTGTAGTGTTTGTTGCAAGGCGCTTACATACAACATGCATGCAAGCAAACAAACTACAATACAGAGGATACAGTGTGCACAATCACTCTATATACAATGTGCATGCAAGGAATCCAAAATACAATTATACTGTAGTGTGCACACAAAACAAACTAAACTTATACACAGGAAATATATATATAAAAATGTATACAAATACAGTGTACAGACAAAACCACAGTGAACCTATCTATCTATCTATCTAAATATATATACAAATATACAATGAGAGGCGGTACAGAATGGATTGCAAAGTTCTGCAACAGATTAGCAAGTTCAAGGGCCGATCTGAAATCATAGTCAGGAATCAGGGTTGTCCAGAAACACAGAGCTAGCAACATACAGCAAATTTAGCTGAATCTGAATAGAGCCACCTGCTGGTGGAAAGTGGAAGTCCAGGGTAGCCAAAGTCAATACTGCCACCAGCAGGCAAAAAATGGCAAAACATTCCTGACACTAGCCCTGCACTCTGTCCAGCGGCAGAAAAGGGAACTAAAGAGCATGTCCAACTCCGCCCACCACATCCATGTTTAGAAGTCAAGGGGCAAGATTTCCTACTAATATTGCCCCAAGAGGAGGTGAGAGGGGCTTGTGTGCAATATGGCTGACCCTTCAGGAATCTAAGAGATGGGAATTTAGAAATACATTTATCATAACTTAACCTCCCTGGCGGTAAGCCCGTGCTGAGCACGGGCTATGCCGCCGGGAGGCACCGCTCAGGCCCCGCTGGGCCGATTTGCATAATTTTTTTTTTGCTACACGCAGCTAGCACTTTGCTAGCTGCGTGTAGCATCTGATCGCCGCCGCTACCCGCCGATCCGCCGCAATTCCTCTCGCCGCGGCCGCCCCCCCCCCCCCCAGACCCCGTGCGCTGCCTGGCCAATCAGTGCCAGGCAGCGCTATGGGGCAGATCGGAGTCCCCTCTGACGTCACGACGTCGATGACGTCGGTGACGTCATCCCGCCCGTCGCCATGGCGACGGGGAAGCCCTCCAGGAGATCCCGTTCTTTGAACGGGATCTCCTGATCTCCGATCGCCGGAGGCGATCGGAGGGGCTGGGGGGATGCCGCTGAGCAGCGGCTATCATGTAGCGAGACTTTGTCTCGCTACATGAAAAAAAAAAAAAAAAAATTAAAAAAAAAGATTTGCTGCCCCCTGGCGGATTTTTTGCAAACCGCCAGGGGGGTTAAGAGACATGAATGGTGAGGATATCAAAATACAGTCTGCTTGTGTCATCTGTTGATGACTTGGGAACCCCGGGAAAGTATTTGGGATTTATACTGTATAACATTTTTTATTAAGCATGCAGTAATAACCATATGTGGGGGAAAACTGTAGATACACTTTTTTATTATTATCATCATTTTTTTTTATTCCTATAGTGCCAACATCTTACGTAGCGCTGTACATAGTACACTTTTATCCTATTTCAGTACAGCAAAGTAAAATAGCAGCTTAGGTAATGATTTCAAAATGCTTCTGCGATATGTTTTTATGCCTCCTGATCCTTCATGAGTATGCAAGGCTTATATTTTTCTGTAATATATTATCTTCACTTCCTCATACATAAAATTCAGAGCAGATCAGACCTGAAAGATAATTTATACATAAAGTATAGGGCTTCTTACTACTGACAACTGGATAAGCCGTGGCCATGTATAAAAAAAAACCATGCAAAATAAATCAATATATTCTAATTATGAATGCGTTATTAATCATGCCATACTGATGTACAATGAATCTCAAAAAAGAGCCTCCGACAGAGATGCAAGGGCAGAATTAACTGCTCTGTGTATAGCATTCATCATTCCTCTTAATACGTCCTACTGTGTTTCAGTTTGTATCAGACACACTGTGGTTTGCTTGCATACCTCTTTCACTGCACTGCCTACTATTTGCTCCTAGTTTGGTCACACTGTGACTATAAATAACCTTTGATGCTGGAAAGAAATGAAGCTCAGGGAAACAGAATCCTGCTGTAACAAGCATGTAAAGGCAAAGATCCCCATTGCCCATTAAAAACAAAAGGCAAACATCTACTCTCTAGCATTTGGGGAGTTGCTCTGGAGGTGGTGGGCACTGGGCAAGTGCTGAGTACAGATTCCTAAGCAGTAGGGTACCTTTTTAAGGAGGGTGGTCAGTCAACAGCCCAAAAAAAAATCTCCAAGTATTCAGCTATTTCATGCTGAAGGCATCTGCAGCACATTGCAAAGTACTGAAATCATGCAATAACAAGAGCAAATGTTTATAAAACCCCCAGCCAAAAGAAATCCGCACCACATTGCTTCACACTGTAGGGACAAGGAATAAAACCAAATGTTTACAGGCTGCACAGCCAGGTAAACTTCATATATAAATAGAGTAGACTGGCATATATTATTTCTCTGTGCCATCTCCTGCACAGCACACACAGATGTCTCCTTGCTAATAAAATTAGATTTGGCTTGGATAGCACGTTGATTATTATTCATAAATACAAGTTCCTTTAGCAGCTGAACATTTCGGCTATTCAGACTGTATCATTTCAGGCAGGAACATATCAGCTCAATTACCATTATTTTATTTTCTTTACAGAGTGATGAATAATGATGGAGCATTTTGCTGGGTACACTGTGGATAATAAAAGGATATGGCGAGAGGACACACTGCGAGCATGGCATGTATACTACTCTGTGATTAAAACGCCTGCCTTTAATTACCATTCCAGTAATTGGGAAAATATTTCAGTTAATGCGAAAAGCAATTCAACAGATAAAAAAAAAAACAACCTCAGGATCACATTGCTAAGATTTAACATTTGAGGCAGAATATCCTGAACGCAGCAGTTCATAATAGACTTTTATTATCATTGCAACTATATATAGTTAGGGATAATTCACTCGTACCAATTATACAGAAATAATGGTTAGATCTGGGAATAATAGCAGATGATCACAGTAACTTGTCATAGCTTAGAAATAATAGCATACAGTGAAAACAATGTAATTCATCGCCCTGATCCAGTCTGTACTATGTATTAATAAAGATCTTCAGAAGCCCAGCAAGGCTCTTGTGTGGTTTTTTTTTAAATTCAGTAAGCTAATTTATTTGACACGGTGCCTCAGTGTAAGCTTTCAGCCAAGGGAGATAAAATATTTGCATACTGTGCAGCAATGGTCTGTTAAACTACCTATATACTTATTCTGTAATAGCAGATTATGCTGTTCTAGCAGTGCATGGGCAGATGTCTCAAAGAGAATGACAAATGGTAAGTGATATCCCACACCACCTTTTCATACCCCCATGGACATCCTATATGCACTAACCCTATGCTAGCATCACACAGAGATCTTTAGTAAGGCAGCCCTCACACTTATCCCTGTGATTTTCAGTTGTGCTTTTTACATTATTTTTTTGTATTGTGATTCTGCCTTCGCGATTTTTGGGTTCCAAACCGACGTTTGTTTGCAAGTTTTTTTTCAATTTGTCTGCACATATCAATGAAGTAAATTTACATAACAATATATCTAATAAACTTCAAAATCAAATGCGATTTTCACGTAACAAATGCACAGAGTTTGTATGTTCTCCCCGTGTCTGTGTGGGTTTTCTCCGTGCAGTGTGGTTTCCTCCCCATCCCAAAAACATACAGATAAGTTATTTGACTTCCCCGGAAAAATGTACCCTACATTACAATGGACATATGAGTGTGGTAGGGATTAGATTGTGAGCTCCTCTGAGGGACAGTTAGTGACAAGACTACATACCGTATATACTCAGTAAAAGAATGCACAAGATGTCAGCGCTATATAAATACTAAATAATAATAAATTAGATGTGCAGCGAACGTGAATTTGCAAAAATGCAAATAGCATGCAACTTCTGTTATGTGTGAAAGGGGCCTAAGATTTTTTTTCTGGGTTCTTTTTGAGCCCTTTATAATATCCTAGTGGATTATCACTATGAGCTATCAGGGTACTACTTTGTTCACAAGCTCTTCCTCAGTGAGTTAATCTTATGCAAAATGTCTGCAGCATACATTATAGTTAGTTGTGTCTTTATTTGAGATAGGTCACCCCTTACACGCCATTTTATTTTAATTGAATTTCATAATAATTGGATTATTAGATAAATTAGATAAGCATTAGATTCATAATAATGATATTTCTCATTTTAGGCACCTCTGTATGCAATATTTATTATTATATTTCACCTTGGTTGGGAAGTTTGCACTGGGAGACCATAAAATAATTTTCCTGGCCTACACAATTTTGCCTTAATTGGTGACCTGATTTTGTGTGTATCACTCTGCTGTATTTATACAAAACTTTTGTACTTTAATACTGTATTATATTGGCTCCCAGTGCTGTCTTTTTCTTTTCTTGTTTTTGATGCATCTTCCCTCTTTGGTCGAATCTTGCCATTCAGCATTTTCATGGGAAGTTGTCACAAATGTCAGACATTGGGTCAACGATTACGTGATGTGCCAGGCAGCTTTGCAAATACTGTTTTACTTGGTTGTTTTTCTTAACTGGGATCCTGAATATCAGTGAGGGTTTTTTTTGAATATTCTGCCAAATATATATACAGTGCTACCCATAATTATTCATACTCCTGGCAAACTTACTTTTATTCAACCAGCCAGTAATTTTTTGACAGAAAATGACATAGGTGTCTCTCGAAAGATAATAAGACGATGTACAAGAGGCATTATTGTGGAAGAAAAAAAATTCTCAGCTTTTATATACATTTGAGCAAAAAGTGTCCAGTACAAAACTATTCATACCCTTCACAAACTGTCATAGTCTGTGGGAAAATACAGAGTTCTATCCCATTCTCGTCAAGAAATTACTTGCTGGTTAAATAAAAGTAACTAGTCAACATTTTCCAGGGGTATGATTAATTATGGGCAGCATTATAGATAGACATATCATAAGGGCAATATTCTCTTCCATTTGCATCTTGTAAGCTGACGAATATTTTGTTACTACAATTATGTTGTCTACCACATATCTATCTGTATTATGTACCAGTGTCTGTATTTTTATGTACCCATGTTTGTTTCTTGCTCTCTACAGCATCACAGAAGATAATCTAAATCAATACTAACCATAATAATACACCTTAGCAAACTTGGCAATCTACCGTAATAGATTCATTCTCATTCAACACTAGGCAACTAGGCAACAGGAACCAGCATTGTGAGTGAAGGCAGTATGAATGTAATGGGAGTGCATGCAGTATACTTTGTATGATTTCACATATCATCTTACATAATGACATGATCTCCTTTAGGAAGACACAAACAAACACAGTCTGCAGTTTGGTCACATGGTTTGATAACAATCTTGACTATCTGAACTAGTTGCTGCCATTTGGCTCAATTTTTTGCAAGCTGTTCGTTCTCTTATCTGTTAAGGTGCATACACACGCACTACTAAATGCAACGACAGGTCCGCCGGACCCTCCCGCTGGGCGGTCTTTAGCCGACAGTATGCGCGTGTGTACGCGCTGTTGGCGGACTGATAAGGCTGTTTCTGATGGATCCGCTGTGCGGATCTTTCAGAAACAGCCTTATCAGTCCGCCGACAGCGCGTACACATGCGCATACTGTCGGCTAAAGACCACCCAGCGGGAGGGTCAGGCGGACCCGTCGTTGCATTTAGTAGTGCGTGTGTACGCACCTTAAGTTTTAAAATGTGCATAGATGTCCTTTTGAAAAAACATTGCACATTCTTGGTACTTTCTGTACATGTACGGTATGCCACAGGTATGTACTATACTGTATATTACTGTTATTTCTCATGTTGGTGTGTTATCAAAGCCAGTTATACCAACAAGATTTTTTTTCTCTAAATGTCAGTAGTGCAGTGTAAATAAAGTAAACCTGAAGATATTTTAATTAAAAAGAGTTAGTTACTGGGGCTTCTGCCAGCCCCCTGCAGCCGCCCTGTGCCGGCTCCATCCTGGAACGATCTTCCGGTCCCCCGCCACGAGTAAGTTTATTTTTCCACTTCGCCTGAGCGTCTCTGGCCGCACGCATCCTCGCTCTCGCTCACGTTGTTGTCCTGTGCATGCGCAGGAAGTGACATGAGCAAGAGCGAGGACACTCCCATGGGGGGCTGGTGGATCGTTCCAGAATGTCGGGGGCACAGGGCGGCTACAGGGGGCTGGCAGCAGCCGCAGGTAAGTGAAACTCTTTATTTTTTTTTTACAGTATCTTCAGGTTCCCTTTAAAACCTTTCAGGAAAGACTGCTATTGCTAACCTCTTTCTGAATAGGCTTATTGCCTAGATTTCACTCTGACCCTCTGATGTCAATACTTTCTGCCTTACTCACCCTGAAAAGAGGTTTATACAGACATTACATATTGGTCAGCTGTAATAAAAGTGTGTTTTTACACATCAGTGTAATATATATATATATATATATATATCTCTGTACAGCACTTGCACTTTATACATGCGCAGTTGGTTTGCACTATTGCTTTGCTGCACAGAGTAATATATGTATCATTGCACTTTGCTATTTCTCTCTTCATTAAACACACATACTATTCTATGATTTTATATTCTCAAATGTTATTTATATTTATGGTTGGTGTATCATATGATTATTTATGAGCACTGAGCCATTGGCCATGGCTGAAATTTTTAGTCAACTATTTGTGCCCAAACGCTGATGGTATTATTATGAGAGTGAGAGGAGGTGACTAGGCTGGAGGACAAAGGGGTCTCCTGTGATGAACGGAGGGTCCGGGCGGGGAGGTATCTGGAGATTAAAGAGGAAATGTATGGAGGTGATAGCTTGTGTAGAGCTTTGTATGCAAGTATCAGAAGTTTAAACTGGATCCTTTGGGCAACTGGTAGCCAATGGAGGGATTGGCAGAGAGGGGCTGCCTCAGAGGATCTAGAAGAGAGGTGGATGAGACGGGCCGCAGAGTTTAGTAGGGATTGGAGAGGTGCCAGTCTGCTTTTTGGTAGACCACAGAGTAGGGTGTTGCAGTAGTCAAGACGGGAGATGATTAGGGCATGCACAAGCATTTTAGTTGCTTCTTGTGAAAGGAAGGGACGGATTCTGGAAATGTTTTTGAGATGGAAGTAGCAGGAGGTAGTTAAAGTGTTAATATGTGGTTTAAAGGAGAGCTCAGAGTCCAGAGTTACCCCTAGGCAACGAGCTTTGGGGGTTGATGCTATTGGGGTGTTATCTACATTGATTGTGACAATGGGAGGTGGAACAGAGAGCGAAGGTGGAAATATCACAATCTCCGTTTTGCTTCCTATTTCTGCTTTCCTCTATCCTCCCCCTTCATATTAAGCCAAAACCCAACATGCATGACTATTATCAGCTGCTAGAAGACTGTTAGCCAAAATAATCATGAATCATAATTTTTGTTGCTTATACACAGCGGGGCTTATGTTTTCAGACTTAAGATGTCGTTATGCAGACTGATATTTCTAGCCATTTCAATCACTTGTATGGAATCTTGCAGTGACACAATGACACTAAATATCTAATCCTTAAATTTCCAAACAATGTTAGATGGTTTGATGATCAAAAAGGTTATCAGTTGAGGCTGCAAATTTTCATTCAGTGGTCTAAGGCAGTGTTCCCCAACCCTGTCCTCAAGGCCCACCAACAGTACATGTTTTGCAGGAAACCACAAACATACACAGGTGAGGTACTTAGTGTTGCAGCAGAGCTGATTAACCACCTCTGTGGATTTCCACAAAACACGCACTGTTGGTGGGCCTTGAGGACAGGGTTGGGGAACACTGGTCTAAGGCATGACTGGGAATTTGTGGCCTCAGCTTTAACCAATACAGTGTTTGCAGAAGCAGCAGTTTGATCAGTTTTTGGTCAAGATCAAGTGGTACCATCGATCACTACCATACTACCTGACCTAATTCCAATCAGGGAATAAGCGATCACTTGACAGATTGAGCTGTTATCAACTCATGTATGGCTATTTGGTTTGCATACATATTACATCCATATAGAAAGTATTGAAGTCAGAAAGTCAGTGCTCCAGGAAACAAGCTTTTAGTAGAAGAAGAGAAATGCACTGGTCAAAGACTTCTGGCTACAGCTGGTTACCTATTCAGCAAGGAGTCCCTGGGCAAAACTACAGTAGTATTATTATTATTATCAAGCCTTTATATTTCTCAGGTCTGGTTTAGCATTGCTAAAGATAACAAAATAGGTTTTAGTCACCTACTGTGGGAAGAAAAGCATGTGCATCCCTCAGGATTCAGGGTTGAGGGAAGAATTTCCTAAGATGCAAATCTCAATTCACTGTAAGTGGAAGCTCTGCTAACAAATTTAAGGCACTAGTCAAGTAATGACTTTCATTTCTTATTGTTATTTTTTATTATTTATAGTGCCGATATCTTCTACTGCTCCTTATAGAATATATATATAGTCTTGTCACTAAACTTCCTTCAGAGGAGCTAACAATCTAATCCCTGTCATAGTCATATGTCTATGTATGTATCGCAGTCTAGGGACAATTGAGGGGGAAGACAATTAACTTATCTGTATGTTTTTAGTATGTGGAAGAAAAGCAGAGTGCCCGGAGGAAACCCACACAGACTGGACTGGGGGAGAACATACAAACTCTGTGTTCTTTCAGCCTGGGTGGTATGCAATTCCATCAAGTTATGTGTTCTCTGTTAATGGCAAATTACTTTATTCCATGTCTCCTCATGTCTCCTCATCTACACCATCTAATGGCTGTAGGAAAGACCAACTGCAGAATTACTGGTTCTTCATACTATAGAACAGAGATAAAATATTTTGGTCCACAGAAAGAACAATTCACCTGGATGGAACCAGAGTTTTGCATGTAGCTAATGTTCAGAAATGTAATAATTAGTTACGTGACAGCTTAATTATTCAAACTGCCAAGTATCAATCATTAAAGGACACCAAGTGAGAAGGCTATGAAGACTCACATATACCTTTCTGTTAAACAATGAAAATCAACCTGACCGCCCTGCTGATCCTCGTCCTCTACCTCTAATATGTTTAGCCATAGACCCTGAACAAGCATGCAGATCAGGTGTTTGACTGACGTCTGATTGGATTAGCTGCATGCTTGTTTCAGATGTGTGATTCAGAAACTATTGCAACCAAAGAGACCAGCAGGACTGCCAGGCAACTGGTGGTAAAGGAAATAAATTGGCAGCCTCCATATGCCTCTTACTTCTGGTCTCCTTTAACCTTCCCAATTTGATCAGTCCTGTGCAGGGGAATTTCTGCTCATTGTAAACCGAAAGAAATCCTGCATGGTTGATTCACATCTGTAGTGCAGACTAAAGCTACGTACTAACTTCCCGACGCGTACAGTGACATCCCCTTGATGACGGTTGTCAAGTGATGCCTCTTCCTGCTCACAACGTAACGTGACTACACAACAGGCCAGAACAGGAAGTAAATGATCGCGATATTTTGCGCGGAGTCATCTGGGATCTTAAATATCCGATCCAAGGTGTCTGTAGCATAACGATGCGCGATCGCTGCAGGGGAGCAACGTTCTTCAACATCATTTCCTTAAATTATGTTGCCCGACATCGGTGCAAATATTGCCTCATGACTACGATGTAAAAGAAAGAACCGAGAGCCCAATATAGTGTAGTACGTTCAGTCAATTGGTATAGTTAAATAGAGTAGGTTAATACTCACAAACCAGGGTTACCTCCAGGCAACCACTGTATATGCAGGTGAGGAAATTGTCCTGTCCCCACTCAGGAATAAGAAGTCGCTCTCTGTAGGTTCAAGGAAAAATGCTGTCACATTTGCCTGATGAAGCGGGTGTGAACCTGCGAAACGCGTTGCAACTTACCCCTGGAGTGTACCAATAAATACCCTTTATTTTGAATACACAGTTTGTTGTGTCTGCTTACAGGAGGTAAGCCCACCACTGCCTCCCAAGCCTTTTTTAAGCATTTTAATTATTGTTTTTATCCTTTTGGTGCCTCTGTTCCTTTCTATCACTCATGACTACGAGGCTTTATGGCTGTAAAAGCCCATTCACAATTGAGTGATTAGTGGATGATTCCCGCTAATCGCTAAAGTGCTAGCGCTTCTTAAAGTGCTAGTGCTATTTTACCCTATGGCAGTGTTCTCACTGTCGCGATTGGTGCTGATCGTGAGCGTTTTGCAATTAGCGCCAATCGCAAAACACGTTATGTGCAGCATTTTTACCGTGATTCTGGAGCGATCGTGGTACAGTGCTTAATAAAGCACTGTCCGCAATCACTCTGAATCGCAGAAGTGCCCAGTGATTTCACTCGCACAAAACGCTAGCGCCTAGAGGGTGACCTCACATAGACATTCTAGAGACTGGCTGAAATGCTTTTATATTTTCAAAGACACTACATTGACATACATCTAGCTGAATGAATATCCCAAGTATGTGTACTGCTATAACACATTTTTAAAATAAAATTATTTAGAGATGTTGGGATAGAAAATAGCAAAAAAATTATCCTAACATGCAACTCTCCTCTGACCCAAGAAGGGATGCAAATCTATCCCATCAAAGCCAGTAGAACTGGATTGTTTATCATTAACCAGAGTATTTGATTGGCTACATTCCTAACCCTACACGATTCAGTGGAAATTAAAGGACAACTGAATTCAGATGAAATATGGAGGCTGCAATCTTTATTTCCTTTTACACAATAACAGTTGCCTAGCAGCCCTGCTGATCGCTTTGGCTGCAGTAATGTCTGAATAACGCCAGAAACTAGCATGCAGTTAATTTTGACAGATCTGACAATAATGTCAGAAATACATGATCTGCTGTATGCTTGTTCAGGGCTTACGGCTAAAAGTATTAGAGGCAGAGGATCAGTAGGACAGCCAGGCAACTGGTATTAATTAAAAGGAAATAGATATGACAACCTCCATATCCCTCTCTCTTCAGTTATCCTTTAATGCCATCAGTGCCTCTGATGAAGTGGGTATGGCCCACAACATGTGTCAGGCTCGGCAGGGTGTAGTGCGCCAATTTGCAGTCTCCATCTAGCTAATATACCTTCTCCATACCGTCTCCTTCCTTACCGATAGGGCATCATTTTCTTTTCACAGGCTACTTGCTTTCTTCAACTCTTTCTATTTGTGGATGTCACTTCTCTACCTCACTCTTTCCCTTACTGGGGCGGAGTTTCTATTCGCACTGTGCTCAGGGCGATACATTCCCTCCTATATCTTTGCTGGCACTCTCTGCACAGCACTTGCACTTTATACATGCGCCGTTGCAGGCCCAGTTGGTTTGCACTTTTGCTTTGCTGCGCAGAGTAATATATGTATCATTGCACTTTGCTATTTCTCTCTTTGTTAAACACACGTACTATTTTATGATTGTATATTCTCAAATGTTATTTATATTTGTGGTTGGTTTATCATATGATTATTCATGTCTTTATTACCCATATATCCTTGATGGTAGATATCATTATTATTATTATTTATTGTATTTATAAAGCGCCAATATATTACGCAGCGCTGCACAATAGATAAATGGGTTAACATACAAGGTAGAACATACAGGAAACTCACAACAAAACGAAATCATGCAAATGATTTGATAACAATACAGTGTCATAGGTCAAAATAGAGACTGTTCTAGTCCACAAGAGGGGTGATTGTCAGTAAGATCGCATAATCAAGCTGGAAACACTAGGGAGGAGGGAGGAGGGCCCTGCCAGAGGCTTACAAGATACAAACCTATGCAATTATTGTGGTACTATACATTTATTATTGCGGCCAAACCCCGTCCCTTTTACTCTGTTTTTATGTTTTTTTAATACTTTCATGTGATTAATAAAGCTAACATATTATTAGCATATGCTGGTGCAACCTTTTGGTTTTTTTCCTTTTGTTTTACTGTCTATATCAGCCTTTCTCAACCTATTTACCCTGGAGGAACCCTGTAAATAACTTTTGGATCTCAAGGAACCCCTGAAAACAATTTTTTGGTCTCGAGGAACCCCTACATTTATTTTTCAGGAGGCGTTCTTTAAATAGGTTAGGCTGCTAATTTCACTATCTCCTATTACACTGCCACTCATTATACTGTCTCCTGACCCCCCAATTTAGTGCTTCTTGTTACAGTACCACCTATTATAATGTGCTTTATTATACTTTCCCCACAATGGGGTAAAATGCCAAGGAGCCCCTGCAGAGTCCTCAAGGAACCCTGGGGTTCCAGGGAACCCTGGTTGAGAAAGCCTGGTCTATATTGACCTGTTGCACAGGATATTGTGGTATTTTACAATATAATTTTGTCATTAACTTTTGGCAGTGCTGACCTATAGCTTATTGGTTGTCAGTTATATTGTCAGAATATTTAATTTAGAGATACATATGTGTCTGTTCCATTGACAAATTTTCCCTTTGACTCATTTTGCAACTTCATCCATTGAGATGTAATTGTTTCTATAGGTTCGAATAAAAACATTTATTTTCTGTAGAAAATATGAAATAAAAATGTTTCCTTTTAAAATCCCAAAAACATCTCCTTGGACGTATTCAGAAAGGTCATCTTAAGTAGATATCATGGGAGAAAATGTGTTTTTCTCAAGGCATTGTGGTAAATTCCTGTTTAAATGAAAAGAATAATCGGACTTTTTTCTTATTGTACAATACATGATATGGCCCTAGTACACCAGTACCCCATGCAGAACAAAGTGTAGAGGACAACCATCATTAAAGTGGGAGAGCATCCAACAGTAAAAAGGGGGAAAATGTTTTCACTTTGGTAAAAATATATTTTTGTAGCAAAGTATCGTGTTTTTCATCCTTTTATGCTTTAGCATTCTCGGATACCCTTGGTAAAACAAAAACAAAAAAGCTAATCTGAAACAGATCCTTCCAAATCTTTTCAAATCACTAACTGCTCCAAAAGAAGGCACCAAGTTAATGGATGTTGATGCAAGGGCCAGGCATTCACATGGGACAACTCACAAGAAATAGAGTGTTCATTTAAATATACTGTATATATATTGTGTGGCAGCACTGCTTCAAAGAAACAGAATAGCAGTAATGGACGGTGACTCACAGACCAGACATGACAGCAATCAATGAAATTGATTATTCATTTATAAGATAATGTTGAGGGGTGTGCTAGCACCACAAGTATCATCAGCTGAGGACTTGTCAATAATAAAAGGCAGAGTAGATGAAAATAAAATTCTGTGAATGCAAGCCTAAAAGTATATGCATTTAATTTCAGGGGGAGAGAGAGATCTGGTAAGAGGGAAATAGGTTAACTGCAGCACCTGGTGATCTGAACATGAAGACCAGCTATTGAGAGTTTGATAGTTTAGGATCTGAGAAGTTTAGTTATAATTATGGTTACCACCTGAGGGTCGGTTCAGACGAACGGCTTCTGGCGTCTTGTCTTGTCTACTCTTGCGGTGTCTCGTTGGAGGGCTTTCTGCACCGATCGTCGGTTTTTGTGCCTGCAAGGGGACATGAAGCCGCGGTGTTGCATCGACCCTAGAAGCCACATGAGGCGTCCGGGGTCGCCTGAAAAGACGGGGAAAATCTGTATCGGAACTGCAACGATTGGTGTCAGCACGCAGAGAGAATCTGATTATTGGTGATCTGCAGTATCACCAAGAATGCAGATATATACCTGATTATTGATAATCTGCAGAATCACCGATAATACAGATATATTGCTAACCTCTGGACACCTATAGGTATGTGAGTGTTTGGTGTAACAGTAGTACTTTGAGTAATGCACCTGCTGAGCAGGTGACCATAGGCAGTAAAGGAATACTGCTCTTGAGGGCACCGGAACCTTCAAGCAGCCTGAGACTCTCCAAGGGGTGGAGTCAGGCCAGAGATAGGAAGGACCAGAGAGTGAGTGACACCTGAAGGTGGATGTCACCATCTGATCTGGAGACTATCTCTTAAGAGGAGAGATAGCTCTCGAGGTCGGGCACGCCTGGTCGGCAACACACGGACAGATAAAGTATAAGGACAGAAGGCTGATTCGGTATCCAAGGCAAGCAGGGTCTGGCAACGGAATATCAGATATGCGAGGTACCGAATCAGAGATCAAAGGGATAGTCAAGAAAGCAGAAAGTCATAACAGATATCAACAATGCCTAGTCTGGGTGTGAGGTCCTTGGTCTCTACACCCTGGAACTAGTCTGATGAATAACAGATAGATAACGCAAGTTCCCTAGTCTGGGTGTGAGGTCCGTGGTCTCTACACCCTGGAACTAGTCTGAAGCATAACAGATAGATAACACAAGTTCCCTAGTCTGGGTGTGAGGTCCGTGGTCTCTACACCCTGGAACTAGTCTAAGCATAAACAGAATAACAGTACAAGTAATCTGGCTCAGTGTGAATTCCCAGGTCCACCTGGTTCAAACACACTGTTGGATCTGACTAAGGTCTGATTGCTTCCATGTAGTGTTCGCAACGGCAGACAACTTGAGACTGGCTAGCAGTAACTATATATGGAGTAGTGCTCACCGGCACCACCCCTAATTGATCAACAAATAGTAAGCTGCTCTGGAGTCAGCTGATCGGCGTGATCAGCTGACCTTTCCTTGCCCAGTATAAGAGTTCTGCCTCTCAGCGCGCGCGCCCGTATTCCTAAGCCCGTGTGCACTAACAGACTCAGCCACACCAGACACACGCTGCCGTGTGCAAACCGCCGCGCTGGATGCGGAACCAGCCGCCTTACTGTTGTTACATGCGGCGGCTTTTCCGCGTTCTGTCCTGTTACCAGACGCACGTCTCCGCGTGCAAACCGCCACATTTGACGCGGAGTCAGCCGCCTCCTCAGCAGCACACGCGGCGGCTTTTCCGCGTTCTCTCACAGGAACCTGCGTTTGTGCAATCTACAGAAACCGCGTGATGTAAACGGTACCATTCACTTGAATGGAAGCGTTTACAGATGAGTCCCGGACGCGTGGTGGTAAACGCTGCCAAGCGTCCATGTGAACCGGCCCTTAATCGCATTTCTCTGCGACTGATAATGCGCATTTTAAAATCATACAGCATGTTGCTTCTTCCTGCATACTGTATGCAAATTATTTGCAATTGTTTCGCATGGAGCATGCATTTCTGTAAAAAAAAATAGATCTATTACTGTAATTTTTACCTTGCTGAAAAGGCAGATTATTAAAGAATGCAAAAGCATAAAAGATGCAACTGCAAATGCATATAAAAACTCAAATCCAGAAACCCAAAAACAGAGAGAAAAGTTAAAACACACAGGGGAGAAGACGCAAGGTGTTCTTTAGTGTTAGAGTAAAGTACAATTAAAATGTAGAGAACATTAATATCAGACTTTAGTTAAAGTGAACCTCCAGACTAAAAATTGACTCAGCAGCACTGAAAAGGCCTGGTGTTTCTTTAACAGTTTCACAGCATCAGAACTTTGTTTCTCTTATACAAGACTCATTTTTAGCTGCACAGAAGAAAACTGCCCGGGCTTTTTTCCCCTGATGCTGTGCAAAGCATGATGGGATTTCTAATGTTGTTGCTCTCATTCTGCTGTTTTGGTGCACATTTTTTTTTCTTACATTCTGAATTTGACATTTGAAGCCTAGCGTGTGCAGCTGGGAGGGGTAATCAGGACACAGGACAGTTGGAACTGTGTATCCTGCTCCTTGTCACCTCCTTTTAACCAAAAAGATGGCTGCCCCATGACAAAGATGGCAGCCCCCATAAATCACAAACATTTGCCTGTTTTTTTTACAACAGGACAAGTAAGAGATTACCGTATATTACCTATCTATTCAAATTAACATAACTAATGTAACTAAATGACAGTATGTTTGTTTAGGCTGAAGTTCCCCTTTAATTTGAGTCAACTTATTTAGTTTTTTTTTTTTTTATTTGCTGAGGGCTCTTTCACATCTGAGCTTGTTTTGGACGTTTTGACGCAATGTCGATAGTTTGCGTTTTCCAAGGTAAAATGAAAGTCCATAGACTTTCATTTTACCTTTTACATCTAACACTGCGTTTTTGCCTTACAATGTAAAGCTCCAAGAAGAGCATGCATTTTGAAAACGTTTCAACACACACAGCTACAGTTGAAAGTCAAAAAACAATAACTTCACCTGCGTTTTCCTATGTGCTGTAACGGTTTGAAAACGCATTAACCACCCTGGCGTTCTATTAAGATTGCCAGGGCGGCTGCATGAGGGTTTTTTTTAAATAAAAAAAAACCTATTTCATGCAGCCAACTGAAAGTTGGCTGCATGAAAGCCCACTAGATGGCGCTCCGGAGGCGTTCTTCTGATCGCCTCCGGCGGCCAAAAGTAACACGGAAGGCCGCAATGAGCAGCCTTCCGTTTGGCTTCTCCTGTCGCCATGGCGACGAGCGGAGTGACGTCATGGATGTCAGCCGACGTCCTGACGTCAGCCGCCTCCGATCCAGCCCTTAGCGCTGGCCGGAACTATTTGTTCCGGCTGCGCAGGGCTCAGGCGGCTGGGAGACCCTCTTTCGCCGCTGCTCGCGGCGGATCGCCGCAGAGCGGCGGCGATCGGGCAGCACACGCGGCTGGCAAAGTGCCGGCTGCGTGTGCTGCTCTTTATTTCATCAAAATCGGCCCAGCAGGGCCTGAGCGGCACCCTCTGGCGGTAATGGACGAGCTGAGCTCGTCCATACCGCTAAGGTGGTTAAAGACGCAGCAAAACACATGCTTTTAGTTTTTCCAAACGCAAGCTCTGATGTGGAAGAACCCTGAGGTCTGAAAATGTATTTTATTAATGAGGTGTGAAAACGCAAAGAGAAAACATAATTGAATTGGGCCTATTCTGTTATTTTTCAACTGGCAATTCAGTTTTTAAAGGAGTTGTGAAAAACTTATCCAGTGCAGGATCAGTGGAAACTGATTAACTTTGACATGTTAAAGGATCTAAATGGTGTTTTAACTTACATTTATACATCTTCTCATAAAGGTAGCTGTCTAGGGCACCTTATGCATTATGTTTTGTAGAAAAGTAATGGAGGCTATCACCAACCTGAGTGGTGGTTCTTTATTGTAGTTGCAGATAAAAGACATCAGGTATATCAAAATCCTAGGGCACTCAGAACACAGCTTTAGCATTTGTGAGTTCCTGGGCTGGTCTCAAATCCAGGTTTGCACATACATACATACATACATTCACTTGCATCAATCATAATGATGTTTGTGTCATTGGTAATGTTTCTGTGTTTATGTAGCATTAAGAAACTAACCAGGGGGCTAAATGTTGTAGTGGTTGGATGAGTGGACAATTCCAGATATGACCACTTCCATGAAAAACTGTAAAATGCACTCTAAATGAATTTTCTCCTATGTTCCCGTTGCTTACAGTAGCCATAAAAATCTGACATGTTTTGGACTACTCCATCTTCTCTTGGAGAATCCTCAGGGTTTTCTTTATTTCCAAAAGCATTTTCTGAATGGCAGTTGTTCAGTCCAACTGCCAAAGTGGCAAGTGAGTAGGTAGGCTGGCTGATATATTTGTATAGATCCTTTTCAGGGATTGCTTTTGTAAAGAATAAAGAAAATATTAATAATCCCCATGAGGAGATGGACTAGTCCAAAACCTGTCAGACGTGTTAGATGTTTACTGCTTACTGTAAGTGACAGTGACATAAGAGACAACTAATATATGGTGGCTCATATGCAATTCACTTTTTCTCCTGAGTCTTCTCCTGTGATATTTTCACCTTTTGTACCACCAACAAGCAAGAAAATACTCAGAATCATTTTGACAGTACTTTTTCCACCAACTTTTGGGTACTTTTTCAATTGTAAAATGTTGTTATTTTAAGGAGAACATTGAAATGATCTCCTAGGAAATAACTCATAAGAAAAAGTTAATTGCATATGGGCTAGTGGATTTTAATGTGGAAGAAATGTATTTGTAGAGCATTAGCCTATGAACTCTATGGATAACAGGTTCTAAGATCAGTTAGGGTTGTCGCCACTGAGAAGCAAGGTGTTCAGACATGGCAATAAACTGAATAAGTTGATAGGCGGGGAACTTGCTCACCACTTTTTATGCCCAAGAAGTAATATGGTATGATGCCTAATGGATGCTGCAATACTTGAAAAAGTAGATTGCTGCCCCTATGCCAAAAGGACATGGCCCATGGACCACAAAACATAGTATAATGTGTCCTCCTTCTGACAACCTCTAAAGCAATACTCAATCTAGCATTTCTCTTTATCATGGAATAATACACACTACCTTTGGCTCCTTTTTAATGCAATATCTACCTCCAATAGAGGAACATGTGGTAATTTTAATGCCATATTTGTGCAGTCGGCAGTTGTCGACAGAAACCTGTACACACTTGGAAAAAGATCCTGAAATAATCACAAGTGATCATTTCAGGCTAAATAAATTGCAGGTATGAATGGGCCTTAATTCCCAAACTTCTTAGCAACCTTTACTATGATCTGGTATATCACAGGTGAAGAGGACATATCCTAACCACTTAAAGCAGACAATTTCAGATTAGTCCAGTCCAGGTTTTTCGGGACACGTATGATATCCGCGCTGGCAGGGCCGGGCCGAGGCATAGGCTGGAGAGGCTCCAGCCTCAGGGCGCAGTGTAGGAGGGGGCGCACAATTCATTCAGTTGTCATTCCTAATTGTGTATGAAGCAGAAAGAAATAAGAAAAGGGGATACATAGCAGTGACTGCAAGCCAGATGACTAGATATTAAGGTGTTGGGGAGGTTGTGGGCCCTGTGGCGCCTCTTACTCTAATAGCAATCAGTGTGTGACGGCTGGGGTGGCAGGGATGGAGGGGCGCACTTTGGTGTCTCAGCCTTGGGTGCTGGAGGACCTTGTCCCAGCTCTGCGCGCTGGGGATGCTTGTAGGCAGAGAGCATGCACAGCCTCCAGGTGTATGCTTTTTTAAAAAGGAAGTCAACAATGGTATCTTTATTTTCTTCTAACTTTAGGTTTCCTTTAGGCTCCTTTCACACTGTGATGATATCATTGCATCACAATGCAATACAATGATATTCCTGTAGATCCCACATCAATAGCGAGTTCTGGTGGGGTAACATACAGTACAGCATGCAGTGCGTTCACAGGGAAACGTGGCAGTGAGGCATAGTTTATTTGTACTGTATGCCTCACTGTACGGTCACACTGCAACTACCAATGTGCACAATGTGAAAGGACCTGAGCACAACAAGCAAAAGATCAAAATGCAAACACAAAGACACTGTGAGCGACAGGCAATAAAGTCAGCATTTAGATATGCAGAAGATGCTATGTGGCATTTACTGTGCACATATTTAAGCTGCAGCTGAGGTACCGCCCTTCCATGTTTACAGACCATAAACATCCCAATAACACAGGCAGAAATGAAAGTTGACGTCTTTTATTGGGAACTGAGGGTTGATGACTTTTAAAGTAATCATTTTTGTACACTATAGCTTTTGTAACGTGGCGTTTATTTATTTTTTAGTTAGTGAAATTTGGTGAAGTGTTAATTAATTTCTCTTTTCCCTACTAAGGTGAAATAAATCTTGCTAGCTGCAGTAGGGAGGCAGTCATCCATCATAGGCTAACACACAGTAAAACTTAAGCACAAATTTAGTGCTTTGCATTACTTAGACACCAATTTGTAACATCATGAAGTGCAGCTCGTATTTTTTATTATACAATTTATAAGGCACAAAAAGATCCTAAATGCTCAATAATATATTCAAGCTGTCTAAAGCAAACTGTCACTTAACAGAAAAGACTTGTAAAACTCTGCCCAAGAAAGTCTCTTCCCCCCTCATGCCTCCTATTCAGGCATATTTTGAATGTTCTCTGTTTTCCATCCCCCTAACATACCAATGTTCTTAAAAGGGAAAGCTGTCCAGTGTCAGACATCCCCCAACACAGTTACAGGTTTACACTGGATCCAGAGCTGCTCTGCTGCGGTGTGCAACGTGCATAAACAAACGCTTCAAACTCATCCCTGAGAAGTGATTATCCAGATAACATCTCCGCATAGTAGAAATGTGAAGACAGTTTGTACTCGGACCTTTTATGTTATTATTGTTACTATTTATATCATGTTCTAATCTCCCATGGAGCAGCACTGAGCAAAACACTTATTTAATTAGTAGTGCAAAGCAGAGTTGCTTATGTGCAGTATGCAGTTATCCATAGCAGATAATCAAACCTCCTTTCACACTGATATGACCCAGGGGTATAACAATAGCCGCCCTGCGGCCCCCGCATTCACAGGGGGGCCCTCTCCTGTACTAAATGCAGAGCAGCGGTGTGTCATATATTACCTGCCTTTCTGTATGGCCCTTGTACACTGAAGAGGAGTGAGGAGGAGGACCTTCCCACCACCAGAAGCAGGTAATGTATAACGTTCTGCTGCCACTCTGCAGCACAGTACAGGAGTGTCCATGCGGGGGCCTGCCACAATGCAGTTACGCCCCTGATATGACCAGTCATTAATTTACGAACATTGTACCATACATTATGATTAGGTAAACATTGTCTGTAGGAGTTCTGGACACTTGACATTCTCCATTATATAAAGACCCTCCCTTCCTCAAATCAAGACACAGAGCACTTATATTGTGCTTTTCTCCTGGCGCTTTTCTCCTTATCCAGCCACTGCTTCCCCAGGTCACTATCCCCAACACACATGTTATGAAGCCATGTTATAGCTGTGCAGTTTTAGCACACAGCACAGTGGATTATTTATAACACTTGGCTTGTATTAGTTGCAATACAGAAAATTAGCAGTGTATGTACAACATGCAGAAAAACCATGTTGAAACCTTATTCCATGAATGTATGTTTTTTAACTAATCCCTTCTACCCTATCCAACTCTAAATCTACAGCTCTAGCCCCCCAAACCACCTCCACTCTCAGCTACTTGGGTCCTCAACTGTGTGGTTTCAGAGTGCATTGTCCTAATGGCACTCCATTCCTATAACTCACACACATTGCTGGAACCCCTGCTGACCCCATGATGCTGCACCTGCTTGTATTCATACATCATTCCACTGCAGCCATCCCCAATACAATTTGATAGTGGTGTTAGTGGCTGTATGATAGGTAGTGGCTGTAACAGCCACACACTCTCTCCAATTGGTGGCAAAAAGCAGAGTTATAGGCACTTTTGTTATGTCTCCCCCCAGAAATGACACCAGGAGGTCAGGTGACTGAAGCAATACAATAGCCAGGAACCTCAGCAGGATACCATCGATGCAACTTAGTGGGGCTTGCATTAGCTTGGGAGGACTGTGATCCATACTTAGTGTTCCATTGAGGGCCATAGGGTAAAAAAGTCATATAGATAGGCTTTTATAAATGGCATGTTTTAAACAAAATCAGCACAATGGACCCCATACTGTTGTTCACCCCCTAAAAATAAAGAACACTGCCACCCTCAGGCTGGGTTTACACTGGACAGATGAAAACTGATCCTGTAAATGCCGATCCGTTTTCAGTTTCAAACGGATCATTTTGGTACATTGGGCATCAGTTTTTCGTCTGTGTTTATGTTTCCATTTTGTTCAGTATACCTGTCGGCATCCGCTTCCTCCGGCTGATCTAAAAAAGTTGTGCAGGACCCAAACTGGCGTTTCGGTTCAAATGGATCCCTTCCGAATGGACTAATGTGAATGAATCCTATTGCTTTGCATAAAATCTGTTCCATCCGCAGAGGCGGCGTTACTATATAGACAAGGGTGGGCAATTGCTCCAGGACTCCAGAGTCTATAGGGGCCCCCAAGTGTCCTTCATCACCCTGCTCAATGTAGCTCACATTGGGAGGAAAACATATAAAACCTGCTATGGGCGCTTGGCTTCATATTCTTCTTACGGGGTGGTGGGGGCGGGGGGGGGGGGGGGTTGGGAGAGAGACATACAGTACATGACATTAATGTAAGGACCAAAAGGCGGCCATGGAATGCTAGCTAGAACTGGCCCTATCTATCTGCGCTGATCCGTTCCATTTAGCTCTGCTCATGAAGCCTTTTTATGTGCAGTGTGAATGAAGCCTTTTGCTGATCATAATGAAATGTGTATTTTCAGCCGAAATATTATACAGTACATTGCAGTATTATAAATACCACATTAGTAGTCAGCACAGAGATAAACTAGTGATGTCAGGTACAGCAGCATACTGCAGCTTTTTAACCTGCTACCTGATTGAATGTTCTGTTTTCTATTTTTGTTTAGTTTTGTTTTTATTTTCCTTCTTTTTTAATTGGTAAACACAATGTTTAAACATCCTAAATTCCTCAGCCCCAGCCATGCAGGTAGCAATCACCCAGATTGTGCTGAGGACAGTTACCGGGGTCATTGAGCAGTCACATAAACACCTTGATACAGAACTCAGACAGCCTCATTCTCCAACTAAATAATACTTAACCAGATAACTAATGGGCTGGAAAGTCAGTATAGTGTAGCCTTCATACAATACATCCTAGGCATCAAGTAACAGCAGGAACCTGCATTTAAAGAAAGCTGAAAATCAAATAGATAACTTACACTTATTGATGATTCAACATTTACCTTTTCTTTAGCATGCATTTCTGTATCAAAGATATTACTGTAAACGATTTCGTGCACAGGTTAATGACCTGCAGCGTGACATCGAGAAGTTGCAGTGCAACACTTATTAGCGGCAGTAGTTCTAATTCACCCGATGGGAAAACGCCGGGGCTGGACGTTACGAAGCTCCCAGATGCGTTACAACATAAGACTCTGAAACGCTTTGTCTAATGTGAAAGTTAGCATGAAAGTGTTACCTTTCTAAACGCAGCCTGGGAGCAATACGTCAGAACGCACGTATCAGCTCCTAGTGTGAAAGAAAACGAAGGCCTCGCTCACATCAGGGCCGTTTCTGTGCGCTTTTCACAGCGCATTGCCCTGCACGTTCTGCAAGGCATTAATTTTCCCATGTAATTAAATGTGCCTCGTTCACATCTATGCACTGCGCTGCGTTACAAAAACGTAGTGTTGCATGCATTTCTGTGCGTTGAGCTGTAAAGCCCACATCAATGCCAGTGAATGGGTGTGCTTTTTTAGCACATATAGCACATACGAGCAATAATACATTTTCATATGAAAACAAAGCTTTATTGACAATTGCTACTGCTACAATAAGCAAAACATGATTAAAAAAAAAAAAAGCTCACCACAACAAACTGAAACGCACACTAAAGCGCGCACAAATGCATGCATTTTTTATCATGCGCTTTTACACGTTTCTCAATGCAATCAATGTGAACAAGGCCATAAAGGTCCCCTCCCCCCCCCCCCCCACCACCACCACCCTCTTCCTCAAATGAAAAGCATTGGAAAATACAATTTTGCCTCTCTAAAAGGTATTTGCATGTATTCATCTTCACACAAGTCAATAGTCAATCCCATAATGCGTGATAATTAAAAATTTACTAATGTAAGGGTAAAATGGAATTAATAATAGTAAATCTTCAAGGTTGGTAAAGAAATTAGTAAGGCCCCATTCACACTTACAAAATGCAAAACGCCAGCGATTTTTCTGCATGAATCACTGAACACTGCAGAGATTTTGGCGCAATCGTGTTTAGCACTTCTATAGCACTGATGGTGCCAGGGAAACGTTTGCGTTTTTGCGTTTTGCCCGGCGATTAGCGCAAATCGCACAAGTAAGAACAGGCCCATAGGGTTTCAGCACTTTTGAAAAGCGCTAGCGTTGGAGCGCTTTGCCAAAATCGTGGCAAAACGCTCTAGTGTGAATGGGGCCTCAAATAGGTATTTTATTTTGGGACTTGTATGCGGGTTTTTATGAAAATCACACAAGGAATGGTATACGTTAAAAACAATTATCTTTATTAATATTCATTGAAAAAGGGTCATATCAGTGACCATTGTAAGTTAATTTTACATTTACAGTGTTCATATCTTATATCTATAAAATCGTACACAAATTACATGGAATATTGTGTCTAGTTAGTTTTATAATATAGATGACAATGTAAACATCAATGAGCCTGGAGTTTTATAGACTGTCCCCACCTCTGCCTGAGGGGGAACAACAAAAGTACAAATAGTTGGGCAGCACAGTGGTGTAATGGTTATTGCTCTCGCCTTGCAGCGCTAGGTCCTTGGTTCAAATCCCAGCCAGTGCACAATCTGCACGGAGTTTGTATGTACTCCCCGTGTCTGTGTGGGTTTCCTCCAGGCACATCCCCAAAACATATGGATAAGTTAATTAGCTTCCCTGTAAATTGGTCCTAGACTATGATACATACACTACATGATACATCCATAGACTTATGCCTATGATAGGGATTAGATTGTGAGCTCCTCTGAGGGACAGTTGGTGACCAAACAATATACTCTGTACACCGGTGCGGAAGACGTTGGCGCTATATAAATACTAAATAATAATAATAGTTGTCATGACAAAAAAACCATAGCTCTATGCGTTTTTGTGTGACTTATCAATAGACACAAAAATAAATAGCTATAGAGCAAGCTGCACAACCTAATGTACCGTCTTGGTGCTAGAGTGAGAGTTAATCTAAGTGCCCAGGGCCAGATGGATCGGGGATCTCCACCAACAAATGATTGTTCCCTGATTCATCTGGCCTGATCTGTAAGAATAGTTTGTGTTCATGGAAATGAACGATCTCGGAAAATGCAGTGGGAGTATATGGGGATCTGAACGACTGCTTGTTCAGTGATCCGACATGACAGTCGTTCAATACAATCACCATGGGGGATCACACATCGTTAAACATCATTGTACAATACCACAAAAATGATTACTTGTGATAAAAAAATTGCAGCAAGGATCACATCGTGGATACAGACATCTCCAAATCTAGGAATTTGTAATTAAAACCTGCTGAGCGGTCTGGACGAGCTCAGCTCGTCCAACACCGCCAGAGGCTGCCGCTCAGGCCCTGCTGGGCCGATATTAATGAAATAAAAAGCAGCACACGCAGCCGGCACTTTGCCAGCCGCGTGTGCTGCCTGATCGCCGCTGCAGCGCGGCGATCCGCCGCGTGCAGCGGCGAAAGAGGGTCCCCCCAGCCGCCCGAGCCCAGCGTAGCCGGAACAAACAGTTCCGGCCAGCGCTAAGGGCTGGATCGGAGGCGGCTGACGTCAGGACGTCGGTTGACGTCCATGACGTCACTCCGCTCGTCGCCATGGCGACGAGGTAAGCGAAACACGGAAGGCCGCTTATTGCGGCCTTCCGTGTTACTTCTGGCCGCCGGAGGCGATCGGAAGAACGCCTCCGGAGCGCCCTCTAGTGGGCTTTCATGCAGCCAACTTTCAGTTGGCTGCATGAAATAGTTTTTTTTTTATTTAAAAAAAACCCTCCCGCAGCCACCCTGGCGATTTAATCAGAACGCCAGGGTGGTTAAAGAGACACTGCCACATGTATAATCTGCAGGTGTGATTTTCATGACAACCCCCTTAAAATACCAAAATAAAAGACCTATTTTACAAAATGTATCCCCATAATGCATCACTTTGCACACAGTGAGTGTATATGCAGATCATTCCATTATGCACCTGAAAAGCCAGGCATACATGCAGATTATCATTATTACGATAAATAGGTGTGCAGCCTCTGGTATATTCCTGACTTTTCAGGGACAGGAAGGGAGGATTTGCATAGCCAGTCACTGATATGATCTGTTGCGGGGGTTGCTTTCTGCTTTTTCTTCTGTGAAGCTGAATAGGATAAATAATACCTGTATTAAAGATAAAAATCTTTCTACAGTTTCTAGATGTAGAACACCTTGATTGTAAAAAACGTTACAAAAAAAAGTGTTCTTGACTAGAGTGTGTGAATATTAAGAAACGCCGCTTGGTTTCTACACATGAAAGTGCACTAAACTGGTTACAGTAGACAAATAAACGAGGTATTGCATAGTTTACTCAGAGAGTGACAGATGTTGAGCAAGGGCTTCACTCCATTGTTAAATATTTGATTGCAAACTGCAGGTACAGGTATACAGAAGGACGTTTTATATACAGTGCTGATTACTGATCAAAAGCAACAGGCCTCAAATACCAATCTTGCAAATTACTTTGGATGGACTCATGGGTATTCTAAACTAAAAACAAAAACCGCCAAACCTAGTCAGCTTACTTAGGCTCTCAGGTTTCAGTGGCAGAAGGAGAGCAGAAAGCAGATGGGGCGGACAGCGTGGGTTTTATGTACCCACAATTTACTGGCTGGTTTATTGCAAAAACCAAAATTTTTATATTTCAAGTACATAATACATAATTAACAAAGTACATCCTCTATAGTACAGCTAAATATTAAATAGTGAGGAAGCAAAGACTTGTTTTCCAAGTAGCAAATGGATAGCAGCTTCTTACAGAAAGGTATATTTTCCTTCTATATAACAAAAAGACACAAGATTGCATTTTTGCACTATTATTTCATATTTTCATATTGTTTCTTATCACTGCTGTATATTGGATGACTCTCTGTACTAAATATTGTCACATTTATGTTATGAGTAATTTTTCTAATTTGCACTCATGCTTTTATCATACTTTTTACTGGGCTAAGGAAGGTGTTATATAAATCATTTGTAATGATTATAAATAAAAATCACCTGATAGTACTAATTGGGCAGGGCAGAAAACAGAGGAAGTCACTCTGTATAAATGGTACCTGTGCTGTTCACCTCATGACACTACAACTGACACAGCTGCTTTCATGCTGGTTTATTAGTAGAGGGATGGTCCGAAATGCCGATTTTTGACTACGCAGAAATTCCGATTTACACCAATGCCGATTACCGATTCCGTGGTTTTCTGATTTTCGTTTTCCGATTACAGAGTAGGGGTTACTTTTTGTCATTTTTTGCATTCTCTGATTGGCCAAATACTTCCAAGTTGACTCTGCATTCTCTGATTTGTCTACTGCTTCAGAGTTCTGTGATTGGGTTAAAATTACCGTTATGGTAATGCAGTATTTCTGCAGAAATCCAATTTCTAAATTACATTTTCCGATCAGAAATGTGGAGATTTCAATTCTGCAAAATATGAATAAGCATCCTTAGATTAGTTTAGGGACCTCAATTCAGTTTTGTTAACGACCACATGGAAAAGTTAAACTATGGACTAGTGAGGTAAATTACCGACTTGTGCAGTAAATACTTCAATAAATGTCAATTCACAAAGATTACCACATGCAGTAAAACAAGTGAGAGATTCTGTGTTTTACCTCCAGCATGGAGCTGTCGGTAGCTGACAATCGGCCATGTGGTAAACTGGACAGGCCAAGGAGACAGCAAATATGAGGAACCACTCCATTCTGCTATTCACTCCAAATGTACCGATGTACTGCTGGGCAAAACATCAGAAAGTTAAAAAAAAAAAAACAGGAGATGCAGAAGTGGGACACATTCAAAGAGGTTTCTCTTGGAACCTTTTAGAAGTGCACATCTATAGACTGATACAGAGAGAGGGCCCCCTAGTGGCATGCATGGAAATCTAAAGGGATGATGGGGATGCAATTTACTGTTGTAAGCTGTCAGAAGCAGCCCTTGCAAAGGAGCAGAGCATGTTTTAGGCAGACCACCTGAAGAATCAGCACAACTCTGGTCAGAGGTGAGAAGCAATACCATAGCAGAACACAGCTTGCTGCTGAGACCTACTCCACAGCTGGTTAGACTTCTACTTTTTACCAAACATGTCTTAGTGTATTGAAACCATGTTTTTTTTTAACCATTACTGCATTTGTGTGAAATTGTTCTAAATGCAGTATTTTACCAACCTATTATTTTTTACCGAAGAGGTCTTAGTGAATTGAGTGAGGAGAGGGGGAGGCTTCTAAAGGCTGCATCACATGGGAGGCTTGACTGCTTCTGTTGTCACAGCTACAAATATGATAAGTAGTAACTCATGAGAAATATGGGTATTGGGAAATGAGACTTCATGTGGGCATTACAGTATAGTATCTTCACCTTACCCTCTTGAGGACCACAGGTTTATACCCCCCTAGTGACTAGGCCATTTTTTACAATTCAGCACATCGCAACTTTAACAGTTTATTGCTCAGCCATACAAGTTAGCATCCAAATTAAATGTACCTCCTTTTCTTCCCACGAATAGAGCAGTCGTTTGGTGGTCTCTGATTGCTGCTGCAATTAATTTTTTTTTATTAATAAAAAAAAAATCACATTTAAAAAAAACACCTCTTTCTTTTATTCCCCCCCCCCACCCTTAAATTGGCCCTAGACAGCGATCCATACACTGCATTTCACATACATAGGCATCAACCTATGATAGGAATTCCATCGTGAGGGATAGTTAAGTGACAAGGCTGTCCCCTGTTCAGCACTGCGCTAGATCGCAGCTCTGTACACTTGTTTATTGGCCTTTTTTTAAATTACAGCCTGCCAGGTCCTGCAGGCTGTTGACGGATCCCCGCTGTCTTTATCTGCAGGGAACACATAAGCATTCATTCCCTGCTAATCCTGCCCACCACACTTAGTGTTAGGCGGTCCCCAGAGAGCCACGCTCCCACCGCTGATCTGCGTTAGGCAGTCAGGAGCTGGTTAATTTCTAGAGGAGTCAAGAGGACCTCGTCCCAAAACCTCGAAATAAAGTACCGACCTAAAGTCTTCCTTCCCTTCGTGCTCTATTGGAAGTGTGACAATTACCACAAGGTAAAGTGCTGCAAATGGGAATGTCACTATTAGTACACACATAACTCAGTGTGCTCAGTGTTGCCCGTGACTTGTGTATAAGTCAACCCCTATACTTTTATGAAGTGAATCAGACCTACATTTCTAGACTTATACTCGAGTATATATAGTATGTACCATGCTCCCAAGTATATCATCAGAGGGCACACTTGTCAGGTGGCTGGATTCAAATCTCGACTCTTCCTGTTCAGTAAGCCAGCATCTATCCTGTAAGGGTTTTAAGCTAGACTCCTTAACACTACTACTGCATATAGAGCACGTCCTAGTGACTGCAGCTCAAGCGCTTTGAGTCCTCCCGGAGAAAAGCGATATATAAATGTTATTTGTCTTGTCTTGTCTTCAAGTCTACAGTGAAAAGGGGACAAGATGTCAGATGTCAGCAATGATGTTGGATGAAGTACAATAAAAGAGATATAGTAACCTTACTTAAATGTTTAACACATTAGTATTATTACAATTGTTTAAAAACATATTGAAAATTTAACAAGCCTCAGTATTACTAAATAATGGTTTGCAGCTAGGTCTGGCAGGTAAGAGGTTACATGCTGGACTAGTAAAGGAAGATAGGTTGCTCACGAAAATCCTAGAAACCACCTGCTTCCTTTAAAAAATAGCAACTCAGTACTTAGCGCATGTAACAAATCCTTAAATCAGTGTATTTATTACAATGTAAAGGTTCTGTACATAAACAGGATTAGGTAGTACAATGTCTTTAGCAGAAAATTGCCTCCGCCTCTCAGCTGGGAGACTCCAGCTCACACTGAGAAGGCTTAATTTCTCATTTTAGCAATGTGCAGTGCATTTCTGCATCTAGTAAAGACTTGAACAGATATTATACTTTGTTATCACTACAATAATTTATGATCATTACAGGCGACAGTCTGATTTTCACACAGGCACACATGTCTACACTGCAATCAAGGGGATTTTTTCTCTCTGATTGCTCCTATTACCCTCTCCACTCTGCAGACTACATGGGAAACTTTGACATACTGTCACACAGAATGACAAGACAAGACAAATAACATTTATATTGCGCTTTTCTCCCGGTGGACTCAAAGAGCCAGACCAGCAGCCACTAAAGCGTGCTCAGTAGGCAGCAGCAGTGTTAGGGAGTCTAGCAAAAGGACTTCTTGCTGACTAGGTGCAGGCTTAAAGGAGTTATCAGCCAAATTAGGTAAAGCCAGAGCGGTCGGCGTGGGACAGTCGGCTGCAAGGGGCTGGAGAGAGCCCCAGGTGAGTAAAGCTCATTTTACCTTATTTGGCTGATAACTCCTTTAAAGAACAGGAATAGCCAACATTTGAACCCTGGTCTCCTAAAAGGGGTAAACGATGAAATGTGACAGATCTGGCAGGTTGTTTGTATCCCAGTGACTCCCTGTATTATGCATCCACCCTATACGGCACATGGTTTATATTCTCATGTGTGTGGGTGTGTGTTTTTTGGGGGGGTGGGGAAGGAGGTTGACACATGACATCTGGTGTGGCGTGCCAAAAAGGCAGGAAATGGCCCTGCTCTCCCTTAATGCACTTTACAAATGCTTAGTCTGTGTGATTGCCATTCTATGCACAAAATGTTCACTGCAGAAACTGACCAACCTTGCTCTTCCTTCCTTGGCCAGTACTCATTCTTTCCCTTTTTAGAGGAATATAGGTGTTCAGCATAAGTATATGGTATATTATAGTCCTCTTCCTCTCCTTGTTTTGAGCGCTACATGAAGAGGCCTGAAAAATGATGAAGCAGTTCTGCAAACTGCTTATTGTTGACTGCTTCAGAGTGTCTTTGACAAGGCAGGAAATATAGGGGCTTGTTCATCAAAGAGAAGGAGAAGGAGTTTTGGGGTGGCCCATGCTGAGTCATTGCTTCTAATACATCTTCAATCTTCCGAACTTGTAAGGTATGGCCAAATGCTACATATAAGAAATGACAGGCCTGTCTGACCTTTTGGAGGTTTAGAGACAATATTACAGCTTACTTGTGCTGGAGCGGACTGGGGAGACATTCTCCTCCATTCCCTACTACTTTTACCTCCATTTCCTACTACTTTTACCTCCATTCCCTACCACCTGTACCTCTATTCCCTACCACATTTACCTCCATTCCCTACCACCTGTACCTCTATTCCCTACCACCTGTACCTCCATTCTCTACCACCTTTATCTCCATTCCCTACCACCTGTACCTCCATTCCATACCACCTGTACCTCCATTCCCTACCACCTGTACCTCCATTCCCTACCACCTGTACCTCCATTCCCTACCACCTTTACCTTCATTCCCTACCACCTTTACCTTCATTCCCTACCACCTGTACCTCTATTCCCTACCACCTGTACCTCCATTCTCTACCACCTTTATCTCCATTCCCTACCACCTGTACCTCCATTCCCTACCACCTGTACCTCCATTCCCTACCACCTGTACCTCCATTCCCTACCACCTTTACCTCCATTCCCTACCACCTGTACCTCTATTCCCTACCACATTTACCTCCATTCCCTACCACCTGTACCTCTATTCCCTACCACCACCTTTACCTTAATTCCCTACCACCTGTACCTCCATTCCCTACCACCTGGATAGCGTACTGTTAAGGCTGTTGCCTTTGCTTTAGGGTTTGAGTCGATGACCAGGGTTTGAATCTTGGCTCAAGCCAGTACATAAAACAATACAGAGTCTTTGGACAAGGCTCCCTAATGATCCTGGTCGCCCATGGAAGTGGCTGCAAACCCAAAGTGCTTTGAGTCCAGGAGAAAAGCACGATATAAACATTATTCTTTTTTCTTTTTCTCTTTGATGTATACCGCCACTGCTCCTCTTCAGGATATAAATGAAAAAAGGTAATGTATATCGTTCTAAAAGTGCACCCAATGTAAACCTTAGGTACAAAAACACATACTTACCTAAGAAGAGGGAAGCCTCTGGCTTCCCATGCTGTCTTTCTGTCCCCTGTTGCCAAGCTTGTTCCCCTCCCAAACAAAGATTTTCAACAAGGAGTTGTCAGAATGAGCATCAGGGCCATGCGCATGCATCAGTTTCTGTGACATAATACATGGTAGGAATGAGTGATCACGCGTATCCGCTTCTTAAGATTTCAAGAAAATCAACCAGAAAAATGATCGGAAATCCGATCAGATCTGTCGGAAATTATATATTGACCCATCTATCTGATGGGAAATTGCTTGGAGTGTACCAGGCATTACAGTGGACACTATGGCCTCAAATTGCTAAGCTAAACCATCTACAGATGGTTTTTAGTCTACTGATGGTTTGGTGTAATGTTTTATGCTGGGAATACACGTTTCGTTTTTGCCTTCGTTTTAGCCTTCGATTTGTTCGGTAAACGAATCGAGTGTTGAAAACGTATGTGAAAATAGTCATAATCTCATTATAGTTTCGATTAATAGACCCCAAAAACGAACGACTAGTGATCGAACATGTTTGATATTATCTCTCTTTATCCATCTAATCGAGCCATTGGTAGGCTTGATGGCTTTTCAGATCGATTATATATTCGTTTATGCCGTCCGTCCCTGTACTACGTTTCGTTTCTTTGCAGCCTTCGATCATTGGAAAAACGAAACCATCAGAATCGAAAAAAAAAAACGAAACCGTGGGTGGTGATATTAACCGTACGGTCGATTATTTCGGGATCGAAAAGGACAAAAGGCACAATCGAAACGAAGGTTTAAACGAAGGCAAAAACGAAACGTGTATTCCCAGCATAAGACCCGTTTTTAAACTTGGTCTAACATTCAGTAATTACACAATTCACAAAGGCAAACAAAGAGTAACCAGGTCCACTTTTGCTGACAGAGATTAGACCAGTTGATTTCTGTTGGTAAAGTAATTCTGTGAGGTGAAGAACCTTTTGAATTAATTATGTAGTAATTTAATTGTATGCAGAGGAGAGCTCATCAAAGGAGAAGGATGTCAGTCATAGCTACTCGTTTGTGAATCGCATCTTTTGATCATTTTCCCTGCTTTACCGACCTAATTAGCAAATGTTTTAGACCAGGTCTAAAACATTTGGTAATAGTGAATTCCCCTTTGATGCAACTGACCAAACCATCAGTAGACTAAAAACCATCAGTAGACTAGTCTAAACTGCTTAGTGAATGAGTGGCTTTCTGCATGTCTACAGGAATGCAGGAAACTCCATCTTGCAGGGCTGGAATTACAAGACTGTGTGGCTGTTGCACGTCTTTAGGGGTGCTACAGATGCCATCTACAACCTTAGAGGAAATCAAACTCTTATGCTGGGCATACACGGCGCGATTACTCCTTATCAATCGAGCCGCTGATGGTTCAATTGATAATTTCCAACAGTTCCTATGACCCCGCTGGATCCATGGAGGCGGACAATAGCAGGGAATCGAGCAGAAGATAAGGAGCGCCCGCAGGGACGAGCAGGAATCGATCCGGACGGCGGTGGGGAGTCGGGGACGAGCGGAGACGCACGGGGATGCGGAGGGGGTCAATCTGGTGGCTAATCGAGCCGCCGGGTCAACCTGTGTATTCCCAGCATCACACTGACTTCCTGAACTGCTAGGACCATTGAAGACATGCAGAGCAGGTGAGTTCGTTACAGTATGTTTCAGCTCTCTGTAGTGTTTGCTCTAAAAAGCGGCAATTATTGATAATTAGAAGAGTACTGGCTTTAAAATTACTAGTTTGAAAGACCCTGGGTGAAGCTATATATCAGGTGCTCAAAAACATACATTAGGATTCCTACCCTCACATGGTTTTCAGATACCAAGGGCCATATGCAACTGACTTTTTCTCCTGAGTTTTCTTCTAGGAGATAATTTATTATCTTCAGTTCAAAACAACTTTTTAGCACTCTACAACTGAAATAGTACCAAAAAGTAGGTGGCAATGTACTTTTAAAATTATTTGCTTGCTTGTTGGTGGTCTAAAAGGCATTTTATTACTAAGATGTGAAAATATCACCTAGGAGAAAACTTAAGAGAAAAAGTGAATTGCATATGGCCCAATGTGGGGTAAAGTGTTCCTACCCAAATAGGATTCCATTTTCTTGCTTGCATTCAGCCATTGATGCACTTTTTCAGTACTCCGGGGGATTACGGATTATTGCAGTTGTTCAGTTTGAGCATTTTGCAAATGGAATGTGTGAAATATAGGGTCAATTTCATTAGTACCTTAGTATTGATAGCAACTTTATTTGTTATGACAATTCAACACCAAATGATAACTTGAAATACACTTTAAGCTGTCTCACAAAGTAAAATCGTCATGTTCTTACATGATTCTTTTGATGAACAGAACAACAGCAAGCACCTTCTCAACGTTTGCTAGGAGTGTCAACCAGTTACAGAGAGAGAAATACGATGTGGCTTTCTGTTCCCTTGTGCATGAGAATTGTACAGTAGGGCCCATATGCAATTAACCTTTTCTCCTAAGTTTTCTCCTAGGTGATATTTTTAAACTTGATGTTAGTAAAATGCATTTTAAGCCACCAACAAACAAGAAAATACTTAAAATAATTTTGATTGTACTTATTCGCCGCTTACTTATTGGTACTTTTTTTATTTGAGTTTTCTCCTAGGAGATATTTTCAAACTTGTAAATAAAATGCCTTTTAAACCACCAAAAAGCAAGAAAATACTAAAAATAATTTGATAGTACTTTTTTTAGTTGAAACGCGCTGTAAAGTTATTTTAAATTGAAGAATGAAAATTATCTCCTAGGAGAAAACTCAGGTGAAAAAGTGAATTGCATATGGCCCTGAAGTGAAAGGAATACATAGGCTGCTATCTTCATTCTTTAATAAGCAATGCCCATTGATTGATGTCTGTGCTGATGCTCTCCCTCTAATACTTTAAGACACTAGACCAGAATGAACATGCAGATCAGATGCTGTTAATTTGGTCTGACTACATTGGCTGCATGCTTGCTGCAGGTGTGTGACTCAAAAACAACTAAAGCCAAAAGCTCAGCATGACAGCCAGGCATCTAGCATTGTTAATAAGGGACCGCAGAAAACAGCCTCCATATTCATCTCATTTCATTTTCTCTTTAAAACACCAATAAACTGTGTATGAATATTTTAATTCAGGAATATGTATTGGATGTTAAAACTTATAGCACATATACTATTTAAGTGTGACACTAGACAAAAGCATGAACCAATGTAGTCTACTACATGAACCAATGTAGTTTACTACATGAACCAATGTAGTTTACTGTAACCCTGCAAAATAATTAAGCCTCAACTCCTTATTCTAAGCCCTAAATCTAACTATGAACCACAGCCTAGCCTCTAAACTTAAAGCAGTATTAAACTCTGACATATTATTCAATAAAATGTGTTTTCCTACTTTTTATAAAACCTACAGTTATATCTGCTTTTGTGCACAAGTATTATTATTCATTTAGAAATAACAAGTTCCCAAAGTATAGTTTATTTTCTCTGAAAGTTGCCATTGCATTTTATTCATAACTTGCATATTTATATTGTATTGTACCCAGTAATGATTTCTGAGCTGCTGTCTCTGTTCTAGACACAAACTCTTGCCAGGGAACGTTTATATATTCTTCTCTTGCTATAATTAAAGGGAACCTTCACTGAGAGGGATATGGATGTTTCCTTTTAACTACTTACTACACCAGGGGCAGTATAACCACGCCCTTGGAAACTTCGTCGGAAAGTCCCAGGGCCGCGAAAATTAGTCAATGGGAGCTACCGTTACCGCCGGTTAGCGGAGACATGAATGAATATGCAGTTCCCTTTAATTAATCTAAGTCCCCAATTCAACGAACGCCGGCGTGTATGAGACGCCTTCATTCATTGTATGTACCTGTTGTTACGGTGCACACATTACTTTCGATTCACGTCCTTACATATATGAATCGGAAATAATGTTATATATACTGTATGTTTTTATATATATATATATATATTACATTAAAAATACATAAATACATAAATAGTTGCCTTACGGACTGAACTTTATTAATAGGTATGTGAAGAGGGTATATAACGGTGATTTCTTAATTTGCGGGCTTATAATTAGTGATGGACGCAAAACTGGAAAAATGCACCTTTATTTCCAAATAAAATATTGTCGCCATACAGTATATTAGGGAAATATTTTAAACGTTGCAATAACCGGGATAAATGGGCAAATAAAATGTGTGGGTTTTATCCACAGTAGAATGTTTTATGTTAACACTATAATGTCCGAAAAACTGTGAAATAATGAATTTTTTCAATTTTTTTTCTTATTATTCCAATTAAAATGTGTTTAGAATAAAATAATTTTAGCATAATGTACCTCCCAAAGAAAGCCTAATTGGTGGCAAAAAAAAGTTATTGGCGAAAGAATGTGAGGAGCGCTGACAGGTGAAAATTGCTCTGGTCCTAAAGGGGTAAAAACCCTCAGTGGTCAAGTAGTTAACCGATACCAGTTTCTTGTCAGTTCTGCTGATCTCTTTGGCTGCGGTAGTGGCAGAATCACACACCTGGAACAAGCATGCAGCTAATCCAGTCTGACTTCACTCAGAGCACCTTATCTGCATGCTTGTTGATGGGCTGTGGCTAAAAGTAATAGAGACTCAGGATCAGCAGGAGAGTCAGGCAACTGGTATTATTTTTAAGTAAATATCCATATCTTTCTCGGTTTAGGTTCCCTTTAAGTAAACACAAGATAATGTTATCACCAGTTTGGATGTGGCTCTCAATGCAGGGAGCTTTCTATTGAAAAAGTAAGTCCTGTGTTTAACTGTTTGAATGCTGTTTTGTTTGTTTGTTTAAGCAAAGAAGAAATGCTGGGTTTGCCCCCCTAACTCCCCTTTGCCCCCACATTGAAGCGTTTTGCGTATGCTCAGTTCATGACAGCACACAACACTCCTAGCTACGGGAGCTACGGATAGAGGAGGCATGCGGCCTGGAAAAGCACATGTGCAGTGCCCCGCAACCCAACCTTCACAGGAGCACAACAGATTGGACCGGAAGGATGTTGAGGAAGCTAAAGGACTGCAGGAGGCTGGAAGTCGCCCCAGGTAACTATAAGTAATTTCCTTCCATTTGTCTCAGGTTTACTTTAATCACTAACTGAATAAGGTAACTCCTGTATGAACCTCCTAGCACCTCTCATCACATTAATGGGCAGGCCATGTGTGGCACTGTTTGCCAGGCCCCAGATTCACTTGGGCCCCATATAGCAGTCTTCCCTGTGATGCCCTTAAGGCAGCCCTGGGTGTAGTAAGGAGATTAGACCTGACCCCACTCAGGTTACCAAGTAGCTCTCTGGAATGCAGCATAAAATTAGTTAAAACCAGGTTAAAAGGAAGCAGGAGTGGACTTACCTTTAAGAAGTCAGACTCGACTAGTCTAATAACGCAACAGCGTCTATTTTAAAAAAAAAAAATCCAAATGACTAGTAATAATACTGAAACAAATCCAGTATGACAGTGGTGCACATCACATATATCACTTGATCATAACATAACTGCATTTAAATGATAAGGCATACACTACGTCATGTACCGTGTGTATGGATTTCCTGTCCCATCCCTGTTTAAAAGCTGTCATAACAAAAGCATGTCAAAGGTCCCCTAATAGGGAGGTGGAATCCATTCTCTTGAACAGGCTTTCGCATTAAGGTGAGAAACTGGTGAGAAGTATGATGTCATGGAGCATTTAATAAAAGAACCATTACGCAAAAATACATATTTCAAGGAATTTTCTTATATTTTCTCTATATATACTAACATATACTTTTCTGATCACTGTGTGCCTTTCATGCACCTGTAAAGTCCCTCAAAGTTGATGTGAAAATACAACTCAACCTTTGCATAGGCACTCATTAGCACCAATATGGCAATGCCTGAACTTTGCAAATCTTATTAATTGATATCATATGAGGCCAATAGATGTGACTCCACAATGCTCATGACTTTATGGTAAATGTTTGATAGAAGTTCCTGCTTTAGGGACCTGGTGTGGAATAGCCACCTAAATCCTGGTTCAGGAGAAATCTACACTAATTTCCAGCTTTACCGTTTCAGGGCCTGCAGACCAGAGCCATTTGTCCTATTTTAGTGCTGTGACCACTGCGATCATCTCAGAGTAATCTCAGGTTCAGAAATGAAATTGGCTCCACATCAGCGCATGGAGCTTAGCTGTCATTAGAATCAGAATCGAACAGCTGAGTGCAACGACGACAATTATGGCAAGAGTAATGGGAGCACACAGCAATGGGAGACTGAAATCTACGCTCTGGCAGGGATAAGTGACAGTAAACAGGGCATAGCTTTAAATCAGCAGCATCCGGAACAGGTGAAGAAGACCTGAAAATATACAGATAGATTAATTGGTCCCCGTAAAAAAAATTGTCATACATGGGGCAGCACAGTGGAGTAGTGGGTAGTGCTCTTGCCTTGCATCGCTGGGTCCCTGGTTCAAATCCCAGCCAGGTGAACATCTGCAAGGAGTTTGTATGTTCTCCCTGTGTCTGCATGGGTTTCCTCCAGGCACTCCAGTTTCCTCCTATATCCCAAAAACACACAGATAAGTTAATTGTCTTCCTTCTAAATTGGCCCTAGACTATGATACATGCACTACACAATATCATACATAGACATGATTATGGTAGGGACTTGATTGTGAGCCCCTCTGAGGGACAGTTATAGTGGCAAGACTATATACTCTGTACATCGCTGCATAATATGTCGGTGCTATAGAAATACTTACATAAATAAAAACATTACAAAAGGAACATAATACAGTGATTATTATGATAGGGGTTAGATTGTGAACACCAAGGAACTGTTAAGCTGGCCATACACTAGGGATCACTGGGATCACTGGGATCGAATCTGCTGTCACATCGTTCCCGCTACACGCCGAATTTCGATCCATTTCATCCGATCCCGTCGATCGCTCTGTGCGGAAAATTACCGTCAATCGCCTGTGGGTAGGGAGCGCGTCGCTAGCGGCGTTCGAGTGCCCGACGACCGACGCAAAAGAACGGCAATACATTACCTGCTCCGCCGGCGCGACTCCCCCGGTCACCACTGCTCCGTCTCCGCTCTGGTCTGGTCTCCGGGTCCGGCATGCTTCACTTCCTCCTGCCCGGCAGGAAGTTTAAACAGTAGAGGGCGCTCTACTGTTTAAACCTCCTGCCGGGCAGGAAGAAGTAAAGCATGCCGGATCTGGAGACCAGAGCGGAGACGGAGCAGCGGTGACCGGGGGCAGTCGCGCCGGCGGAACAGGTAATGTATGCGGGGCGGGGAGCGGCAGGAGCACCACCACCACAACAGATTGTGAACGGTTTCAGGTTGAAATCGGTTCACAATCTGTTTGCAGTAAAGGTAGCCATACGATCCCTCTCTGATCAGATTCGATCAGAGAGGGATCTATCTGTTGGTCGAATCTGATGGCAAATCGACCAGTGTATGGCTACCTTTAGGCTACCTTTAATGACTTGACAATATATGAAAGTGATGTGGAAGATTTCAGGATGGATAAATATTCTGTATTATCACAAAAAACTATCGATTTTCATCAGGTAAATTGTTTCCTGCTTATTTATAACTAAAAAAACATATTTTTTACATAGATTAATCCTCTGCTATGTGAACATGAGAGGGTATATTCAATTTTGCAAATGATCTGAATACTTAGCTTGACCGTATGCTTGAATGTCAAGATCTCTAAGCGTCTGTCCCAATTTCTTACCCAAGGTACACATCCATTGCCTGTATATCCATATATATATTTCACATTATATCCAGTGTCACCCCCTATGTTCCACTTTAAACCATATGCGTGCGTATTTAATAGTCTATTGGCTGTTATATTATCAGTTTAAACATGACTACACCATAGTACAACAATAAAAATGTGGCATTTAAATGTAATATATCAAGAAATGCCTAAGCTGAATATAGCTGTGATTCCACATTGCATCCCATTACATGGTATATTTTTAAGAAGTATTCACATTTATAGAGTGCATATGGACAGACAGATGGCTTAGCGGAGTATTGTAGGTGCTTCATGCCTTTCTTAAGCCTGGATAAGTTACTACTATTCATTTTGTAAGGAAAAGAAACATGTTTCTTTATGTTTAAGCTTTGGATGGATAATACAATAATTAGTAGCTCCAGTGGATCTTTCAGTATGGTTAATAAAGCATTTCCTATTTGTACACGTTGAAATTATTCACAGCTGGAAGAAAGTCCTAGTGAAATTGTTTTTGATTGCTATGTATTTTACCCTTTTGTTATCTAATGGCGTTGGATCTAATGTAAATCGAGTTTGGAATTCAAAAATCCAAGGTATAAAACTACTTGACATTACTTCCTCAGAGGAACTGTGGATTTTACTGGGTTTAATTGATCACTCCAAATTGATGCATATCTTAACCACTTCACCACTGAGGGGTTTTACCCCCTGACCACCAGAGCAATTTTCACCTTTCAGCGCTCCTTCCATTCATTCGTCTATAACTTTATTATTACTTATCCCAATGAAATGAACTATATCTTGTTTTTTTTGCCACCAATTAGGCTTTCTTTAGGTGGGACATTATGCCAAGAATTATTTTATTCTAAATGTGTTTTAATGGGGAAATAGGAAAAAATGTGGGAAAAAAATTATTATTTTTCAGTTTTCGGCCATTATAGTTTTTAAATAAAGCATGCTACTGTAATTAAAACCCATGAAATGTATTAACCCATTTGTCCCGGTTATAAAACCATTTAAATTATGTCCCTATCACAATGTTTGGCGACAATATTTTATTTGGAAATAAAGGTGCATTTTTTTCAGTTTTGCATCCATCCCTAATTACAAGCCCGCAGTTTATAAAGTAACAGTGTTATACCCTCTTGACATAAATATTTAAAAAGTTCAGTCCCTAAGGTAACTATTTATGTTTTTTTTTTTTATTGTATTTTTTTTTTTTTATTACAAAAAAAAAAAAAAAATTGGGGAGTGTGGGAGGTAATGAGTTAATTTATTGTGTAAATGTAATGTTTGTATATGTAAAATGCTTTTAGGGTGTAGTTTACTATTTGGCCACAAGATGGCCACAGAGTGTTTGTTTACATGCGACCTGTAAGCGTCCGGAAGGACGCTTACAGGAAGCAGTAGGAGGCTGGGAGACTCACGATGATCTCGCTGTTTCTGAAAGAAGCAGCAGATCATTGCGGGGGCTAGATCAACGAACGGGAATGGATTTTCCCGTTCATTGATCTCCGGGCGAGCGGGCGGCGGCGTGCACGAGCGGCGGGTGCGCGCGCACGAGCGGCGGGAGCGCGGACAGCGGCGGTAGCGCGGAAGGTACGGATTTCTCCGTCCCTGGTTTTTTAGGAGGGAAAAAAGGGGCGGAGAAATTCGTACCGCTGGGGGTAAAGTGGTTAAAGTGTACCCGAGGTGACATGTGACATGATGAGATAAACATGTGTATGTATAATGCAAAACATATTAATTACCAGGCTGTTTTTCTTTCTTTCTTTCGCTGCCTAAAAGAGTTAATTTTCAGGCATGCAACTGACAGCTTCTATCTTGTGGGTGCCTTGTAAATATATAGTAAACCTCACTGATAAGCAAATTACAGCCATAAAAGTTTTCCTGGCAGGATACAACTTCTGAGGGCAGGGGAGAGATAGGAAAAGGTCAATAGTTCATGTATTTTACCTCTGGGACACTTAATAGGCTGCCATTAAGCAGAGACAATAAAACATTCAATCTACTTTGTAAATCTACTTTGTAAATGTTTAAATATAAAATAAAACCATGGAATATAAAAAAAGTCATTTTGAGGAGTAGGAGGATAAAAGATTGTTTATCTCATTTGTTTATTTTTACCTTTTGTTCACTTTAACTGTGTACAGGTCTAAAGACCTCCTCCTCAGAAATCTAGGTAGAAATATCGCAGTCTCCTCGGAATTATACTTCTTGTAGGAATGTCAAAACAAATTTCCTCCCCTCTCCATAGAGCTGAATATGATGCTTGGTCATGAACGAAGTAGCGTGCCTGCAAAGCACTGGCTCCTAAACTGCTGCTCAAAACTCTCTGCAAGAATTTTTTGGCAAACAAAACTATAAAATGTATACAGAGCAGAAATAGGCCAGTGAAACAGGAAAATTCTACCATGTGAATTAAATATTCCTGTGGTAAGCTAACTAAACCCTAACTAAAGTGCAAAAAAATGGATTTCTTCATAATATATTTCATAGAGTTACAAACATATTATGTAATTCCCCCTGTACATGCTAATTTATATACTAAAATATAGTATAGTAGCATAGGCAGGCCAAAAATAGGGGATGAGGCAGCAGCCATGCTAGTAGTAGTAGATAAGAGAAATGTTCATCTCAGTCAGTTACAGCAACTTGGAGCACCTCCTCTTATTCACAGTCAAATAGCATATAATTTGCAGTGTGCCATGGACAGGATCCATGGCAAGTCCCATATACATTCTGAAGTAGTTGACAATTAACTACCGGGAGAATTGTTTCTATATTCCATGTTGGCTTGGAGGAGACCAAGACATTTCACCACAGACATGTAGAAAAAGGGTTGCCACTTTCAGGCACTTACTGTGACAATGATCCCAGCATCATGGACATCAGTCCTCTTCCATCCAGGTAACTAGTAAAATGAGAAAGCCATTGTTCTTAGCAACATCTGTTGGCAGACCTTCAAATGGGGCAAGAACATTAGCAACGTTGTCACCATGTGCATATGGAATCATGTGAAGACCTACACTTCACTTCTATAAAAGGCCTAGCTGACCTATAGGACAGAGGATCTGGGTGGTAGAGATGGGCCGTACTTCCAATTTTAGGTTCGCAAACCTGGTTCACGAACCTTCCGCGAAAGTTCGGTTTGCGCGAACTTTCGCGAACCGCAATAGACTTCAATGGAGAGGCGAACTTGGAAATTTAGAAAAAATTATGCTGGCTAGAAAAATGATGTAAAAGATGTTTCAAGCGGTTTAATACCTGGCCACCATAGCCCCTTAAGAGAAAGTGTCATTAGGGCCTTGCTGTAACATAGATTGTAGTGTAACTATTTCAACTAATGTACCCTTCTTAAACTTGAAGATTGTATACAAATGTAAGCAGACTGCAGAGTGGCACAGCAGAAGTGTGCTGGGCCCATAACCCAGAGGTTGATGGACCGAAACCATCCTCTGCTAGGTGTACTTTATTTTTTACACCTTGCTTTACCACATGGGCCAATCGGTGGCCATAGCCTCTTAAGAGAAAGTGTCATTAGGGCCTTGCTGCAACATAGATTGTAGTGTAGCTATTTCAACTAATGTACCCTTCTTAAACTTAAAGATTGTATACAAATCTAAGCAGAGTGGCGCAGTGAAAGTGTGCTGGGCGCATAACCCAGAGGTTGATGGATTTAAACCATCCTCTGCTAGGCATGATTTCATTTTTGCACCTCGCTTTATCGCATGGGCAAAACGGTTTCCATAGCCCTGTAAGAGAAAGTGTAATAAGGGCCCTGCGGTAACATAGATATTACGGTAGCTAAGACTACTCCTGGGCCTTTCTTGTAGTTGAAGAGATGAGTGAACTGTGACACCACAAAAAAAAAAAAAAACACCAAACAGGGAAGCTTCCCCATATTGGAGCATTGGATTTGGTAAAGTCTTAAGCCAATGTGTTGTAAGACACAAGTAAGCTTTAGGTTACCAGGAATGGTTGCATGGCCACCTAGCTTTTCATCCTTCCCAGGCCAGCTAGGCTGGCTTCAGCCTGTAGTGTTGGTGGTATAGTGGTGAGCATAGCTGCCCTCCAAGCAGTTGACCTGGGTTCAATTCCTGGCCAATGTATGTGAGCATGCTATTGACATCCCACAAATCCCTGGAAGACAAGATCCTACTCCTCCTCCTCTGGAGGAAGCTGTTTTGGGGTGCTATATAAGGAATAACAATCATCCAGGAGCAAGCTAACAAGCCTACAAGAGCCTAAGTAAGCTTTCCCTAGCAGAGTCTGTCAGCAGCTGTCCCTTAACTAATTACTGTAGGCAGACGAGTGAGCAAAATGGCTGGAGAACCTTGCCTTTTATAAGGGGGGGGGGGTGGGGCTCCAGGAGTGAGTGTAGTCTGATTGGTGATAATGTGCCTGCTGACTGTGAAGTAGAGGGTCAAAGTTGACCGTAATGGAGCATTATGGGGACGAAACGAACTTCCGCAAAAGTTCGCCTTCGCCTGCGAACGCGAACCACCCAAAGTTCGCCTGGAACCGTTCACGGGCGAACCGTTTGGCCCATCTCTACTGGGTGGGCATCCTCCCTCGCTAGCCACTGAAGATGCATCTTTCTCCACTACCTACCATGGGATACACATAAATAGTCTCTGCTGACTGCAATCAGAGTGAGGCTATTTTATCTATGGGGTGTAGCAGGACCTTAGCTTTCTTTACCTCCAAGAGTGATGGGGGCGCAGATACAAAGAAAGAAGCAGGAAGAGGCGGCTGGAAGTGGAGCTACTATCACCCTCCCAAATATTAGTTTATAATCAAAATTCTATTTTATTGCTGAACTGAGCCATTTCAGGAGAACAGTAACGCTTTACATTTACATTTCCTTTATGTGCTATTTACTAACCTAACCCAACTGCTTTCCCAAATCTCTGCCTAACCTTGAACTCACCTAGAGTCTTAACACTATTCTGCCTCTCTACTTTTCTGACTGACCGTTTTAACCCAATCAATTAGCAATGCTTACCTATCAACATAAGAGAGCCGCCCTCAATGACTGCTTTAGGCCCGGTTCACATTAGCGTTCGCTATCCGGATTTTCCGGATCTGATCCGGACCGCATACTGTACAAACGGAACGTACGTTCCGCATAGCAATGTAAAGTCTATGCGGACGTTCACACGTGTCCGTTCCGTACAGTACGGAGCCGGATCGGATTCGGACTCCGGACTCTTTTCCAACATGCGCTATTTTTTGGGTCCGGATCTCCGGCCCACGCACCCGGACCGGAGCCGGACCTGAGCCTGACAGCACCATCAGGAACACAGAAACCAATGGGGAACGGAAGGCACAGAACACACTGCCTACAAAAACCTGACGTTCTACCCCACTTCCTATGCGTATGCAAGCGGCAATTTTGGATGGGGACACATGGGCCAAGCATGTCTGGAGTGGAGCAGCAGTGACAGACGTGCTGGAGCTGTTTGGCAGAATGTCGGAGGTGGAGGTGAGGCCTACAGCGGAGGAACCTGATTCTACACGTGCACCAGGTGCACCTTCTGCTGACCCCAACATTTTTTTTTAAATTTCGCTATTTTTTGCCCACGGATCCGGATGGCAGCCTGATGCATGCCTGATACAAACGGACCGGATCCGGATCGGAACCATACGGTTCTGATCAGGATCAGGTCAGGATCCGATCAGGATCCAATCAGGATCTGGTCCGTTTATTTGCCAAAACGCAAGTGTGAACGGGGCCTTAGTGCAGCTCTGCTCCCACACTATGAACCATTGCTTCTTATCCATAACAGTAAATATGTTACTGAGCAGTCATGGTCACAGCTTTGTCAGTGGACATGGTTATTGGATCATGCTTTACACAGCAGAAAACCTATACTCTCCACTTAAAGGATACCCGAACTGACATGTGACATGATGAGATAGACATGTATATGTACAGTGCCTATCACACAAATAACTATGCTGTGTTCCTTTTTTTTCTTTTTCTGCCTGGAAGAGTTAAATATCAGGTATGCAAGTGGCTGACTCAGTCCTGACTCCGACAGGAAGTGACTACAGTGTGACCTTCACTGATTAGAAATTCCAACTATAAAACACTTTCCTAGCAGAAAATGGCTTCTGAGAGCAAGAAAGAGGTAAATAAAAAAGGGGAATTTCTTATCAGTGAGGATCACACTGTAGTCACTTCCTGTCTGAGTCAGGACTGAGTCAGCCACTTGCATACCTGATATTTAACTCTTTCAGAAAGAGAAAGAAAAAAAGGAACACAGCATAGTTATTTGTGTGCACTGTACATACACAATACTATCTCATTATGTCACATGTCAGTTCGGGTATCCTTTAACACATACTCTGTGTTAAACAGGAATACATATCGTATGTTAATTCCACATTTTATATAAAACAGAGTACAGTTAGAATTGCATGCCCTTTTAATAAAAGCAGTATGCTTGAATACATATCATATAGATTTGCACTTGATGCAGTCAAAAGCCATAATGTACACAAACCCCATGAGTGGTACTTGTTCTGTGGGTCATTGTGCTTATTGCCTAATTGTGTTGTTTATTCTGTTTCAGTAGATGTTTGTTTTTAATTATTTAATCATCCCCAGCAAATAACACCAAGAGCCTATTAAAAACCTTTAGTGCAAGCTAGGACACAGCAGGAGTTTGTGCATCCCACTAATATGTTAAAGAATGAAACTGGAGCCATGGGAAAGTCAGGCAAAATATGAAACGCTAATAACATTGTAATAAAAAAAAACTAAAACAGTATTTTCAGCAGCAAGAAACAATGCTATTTAACAACTCTAACTTCATATCAACAACTCGTTTCCTAAAAAATAAAATCCTGTAATAAAAGGATCAATAGTGTCATATGTTCTTTTTATAAACGTCAGCAAAGAGAACAAGTCCTTAAAAATATTTGAGATTATGCACTGGTTCCCCGGGGTAGTCACATGATATATCAGAAAGGTCAAAGATATTAAGTGCAGGCTTTTATTGCATGGAATTGTGTTTATATTGCAGTAACAGTATATGCTATGCTTTACAGGATTACAAGATACAGAAAGTATAATAGCAAAGCAAATACTGAAGAAGAGACTTGCTGAGAGATGGCACAAAGACCTAACCCTAAAGCTGAAGCTGATAGCAGTTCATCTTTCAACTTATTTTTTTTTTAGTACAGCTATTTATTAGGTGTATTAAGATCCTTTATTACATCAGTAGTGCTGATAATTTCGTATAAACAAGTATCTTTCAAATATAAACCAACAGTAAAATACTGGCTTTCCATTAAACACTATAAGCCTGCTCAGCACTACAGGCTTACTCCTAACCTGTAAAGCATTAGCTACAGCAAACACTTTCACCACAGTTCAGTTATTTCCATATTATTTTATACATTTTTCATATATCAGCAGTCTATCCAACTGTTTTTGTTCGGTATACTGTAAACATTTTTAGTTTCACTTGAGAGCTGCCATTTTGAAAAGCTGTAAGAGCAAAGTCCATAACCATCACTCTCTCTTCAGGCTGGATTCACAGTGGTTAGTTGCATAACTCACAATTTAAAGTGTGTGTGAGCTGCAATGGAGACTGGACATAGACTTTAATTCAAGGCCTGCATGCAGCGAATTAGAAAAAAAATGTGATCTGTTACAATGTAGAGATGTGAACAGGCCCATATAATTGTATGGGTAGTGAGTTGGCATGCAGAATATTCTGCAGCGCAATTGATCACTGGGCCTGAGTCTCTTCTTTCATTGCAAATTGCCCATGCTAGTGCTAACTTAACCTCTTGAGGACCGCAGTGTTAAACCCCCCTTAAAGACCAGGCCATTTTTGTCAAATAGGCCACTGCAGCTTTAAGGCCAAGCTGCAGGGCTGCACAACACAGCACACAAGTGATTTCCCCCTTCCCCCCCCACCCTTTTCTCCCCACCAACAGAGCCCTCTGTTGGTGGGGTCTGATCTCACCCCCTGTGTTTATTATTTTTTTTATAAATAGTTTTCTTATTTATTTTTAAAAAAATATAATTATTTATTTCTTTTTTTCCCCCTCCCTCCCTGCAGCCAGCCAATCACGGCGATCGGCTGTCATAGGCTTCTGCCTATGAGAACCGATCACTCTCTAGTGTCCCAGGGGGACAGCCGTGTCACACGGCTGTCCCCAGTACAGCGCTGCTGCAGATCGCAGCGCTGTACAAGGTAATTAGACGGTTTTGCCGTCTAACAGTCTCCGAGCGGCAATCGCCGCTTGGAGGCTGAACGGGAGTTGCGCGTGCAGCGTGCACATGATCTGCAAAAGCCAGCTCCATGACTTTACGCCGATCGGCGTTAGGTGGTCCTGGGGCTGCTGTAACAGCTATGCCCATCGACGTGATGCAGTCGTGAGCAAGTTAAAGAGGAACTCCAATGAAAATAATGTAATCAAAAAGTGCTTAATTTTTACAATAATTATGTATACATGATTTAGTCAGTGTTTGGTCATTGTAAAATCTTTCCTCTCCCTGATTTACATTCAGACATTTATCATATGGTGACATTTTTACTGCCGGCAGCCATACAGAGCCCCCTGATGATCCGTTTGAGAAAAGGAATACATTTCTCACGGGAAAGGGGGTATCAGCTACTGATTGGGAGGATGTTCAATCCTTGGTTACGGTAAAGTGAACCAGAGACGAAGCACCCTCATGTATTTTACCATATATATCAGTGGAAACATTAGAGAAAACACCTACCCTGCTCTCTGTTTCATCATTCACTGCTTAGCCTGCTTGTTATAAGCCCTGATAAAATCCCCGACTGAGCATTCAGTCTGGCTTTGCTCAGGAATCATTATAGCTGAGTCTGTCTTCTATGATGTCTTTTCAAGCCCAAGCCTGCCCCCTTCTGGCTCTGCTATAATGACTTAGCTATAATGATTCCTGAGCAAAGCCAGACTGAATGCTCAGTCAGGGATTTTATCAGGGCTGATTAGAAGCAAGCTGAGCAGTGAAGAATGAAACAGAGAGCAGGGTAGGTGTTTTCTCTAATGTTCCCACTGATATATATGGTAAAATACATGAGGGTGCTTCGTCTCCTGTTCACTTTAAGCCCTGTACACATGCTAAATGAAATTCAGCTGAGGCGGTTGATAATGACCACTCACCCATCTTCTGCACGACATCACTTCCATGCTGCTCTGTCGGCCCTCTGCCCCCACATAGCAACAGAGCACATTACTAGCCTGCAGGTTAGTGACATGGCTGTAGAATGTTAGCCCTGCAATGGCGGCCGACGGATCGAGTCCCAATCCCTGTTGGGCAACATACATTGCAGGTGTGTAACCTCCTTGGGCAGCCTTCAGAAGTATCTGTGTCCCCAGCTACTTCTGAAGACGTGTGGATCCTTACTGCGTACATGCTAGTCCAGACTTGAACATGTAAAGTATGAATGCACCAATCTTCTGAAGCCTTCTGAGGCTTTGAACTGGGACAGTGGTGCAACGAGAAGACAGAGAAAGGATCAGTAAGGCTCTAAGGTATCCAGAGCCTTATTGTTAATAGTATAGTATCTAAGTCTTTTGTTGCTTTAGGTTTGCTCAGAGTCTAGAGAAAATCACAGTACCTTTATGGACAAGGGTGTCTGCAGAAAATTATCCGGGGGGGGGGGGGTGGAAGGGGGGGGCAAGCCATTCAAAAAATGGGGGTAAACACGTCGCGCCGAAAATGGGCATGGCCATGGACCAGGATGTGGGTGTGGTCACAGGTGGAGCCAAATTTACATGAATTTAGCAATGGTGGGACATTATATTAGGACTATAGTAGGGATTACATTGTGAGCACCTCCAACACAGGTGCCCCCCAGTTAAAGGTAGTGACAGGGACCCCCCATGTGTAGTGACAAGTACCCCCTCTAGCTTAGGTGATGACAGGTGCTCCCAGTTTTAGGTAGGGACAGGGACCACCCATTGTTCAGTGACAGTAACCCCCCCCAGTTTATGTGATGACAGGTGAACTCCCGGGTTAGGTAGTGACAGGAGCCCCCCAGTATAGGTAGTGACAGGATGCCTCCCAGTTTAGGTAGTGACCGGTACCCCCCCAGTTTAGTTAGTAACTGGTGCCCCTCAGTTTAGGTAGTGACAGGTGCCCCCTAGTGTAGGTAGTGACAGGTGCCCCCTAGTTTAGGGTAGTGACAGGTTACCCCCCCTCAATGTTTAGTGACAGGGACCCCACTCACCCTTAGTCGTCTTCCACCCCTGGCCGTCCCTGCTGCTTCCCAGCAGCCAGCATCAGACCTCAGAATCAGCCGGCGACCAGTGAGATAGGGCGCACGGTACACTGGGGACACCGCGCTGCATATGCCGAAGTGATGTCACTTCCGCACATCAGTGCGATGTCCGTGAGGTCCTAGCGCCCGCACTGATATATAACAAACAGAAACTGATATATTTTAGTTATGACAAAATCTTGTCAGAAATGGAAGGAATTGTTGTAAGAATAAAATGGTGACTTTCTGAGAGTAATTGACGGTAAGTTGTAATTTATTTGCGGGCACATCATGTGTTTATTTAAAATAATTTTACTTGGTTCAGGTTCACTTTAAATAGTGGGTGATAGGAAGAGGGGCGCTTCTTCCAAAGGCATGCTAATATATTATTTGATTTGTAAAAAATATGAAAAAATAAGAGCAAATATTTTTGCATTTTTAACAGTTTGCCAGAAGCAAAGGATCTGCCATAAACTCATAGAATTTAAGTTGGAAGGCTTCTATTATAATGGCAGAGTGCAAGGTCCAAGGGTACAAACTAATGCAAATAGAAAACAATTTGTTTGCTGCAAAAAATGTTTCTTACCATGCACAAACATTAATCAAAGAAGGTTTGTATCCCAAAGTTGTCAATACAAAACAGCTTATTGGTACATCAACCAAACATGAGGACAAAGATCAAACATGCTTGACATCCTTTCCCTCTCACTCATCGGATAGCAGGCCACACACTACATGACAGTTAAAAAAAAGATTTTAACTCACCTGGGGCTTCTTCCAGCCCCCTGGACTCCTACTGTGCCCACAACGTCCTCTTGATCCGCAAAGCTGGGCTACTGCGCACACGTGGCCCCTAGCCATGTGCACTCAGGTTGTGATCCTGTGGCTGTGAGCGTTCTGTGCCTGCACAGTACACGTAATTTACTACTGCGCATGCACAAAACGCTCCTGACCACGGGAGCGCGACCAGCTTTGCGGAGGCCGCCACCGCTGCCCGGAGGGGATCAGGAGGGTGTCGCGAGCACAGCAGAACTCCAGGGGGCTGGAAGAAGCCCCAGGTAAGTTAAAATCTTTTCTTTTTTTTGACTTACTATACTTGAATACAAGTTGACATTGTGTATAAGTCGACTGCAAAATTTGACCATCTTAAGCTGGATTTTTTTATTGCCTCAAGTATAAGCCTACCCAGCAAAGTTAATGGCTTCACTTGGGGACCAGGAAGAATTAACAGCTGCACTTGGGGACCAGGAGGGGTTAATGACTGCACTGCATAAGGTAACACAGCCATTAACACCTCCTCTCCCTTAAGTGCAGCCAATAACTCCTCCAGGCCCCCAAGTGTAGCAAATATTCACTCCCCTTCCTGAATCCCAGTATTTTTCTCCCTGACCCTTTCCTTGTTAATTGTTGTGGCCAGGACATTCAGACTTGTGCTTTCTTGGCATTACCTTTATCAAGGACAATTTCACAAGTTACTTGCTGCGCATACTTAGTTCTATCCCCAGCAGAGATAAGACCCCTATAAAAAAAAGCAGAATAGAGAGAGCGCACATAGTGCTCAGCACTCTTTGGACAAATTGCAGTCTCCACCTCGTGCTGCACTCCAGGGGGATGTGCCTTCACCAATAGGAATAGAAACAACGTTCCCCCCTCATGAATCCACTCACCGGATAGCAGCTTGTCAATTTGCACGTAGAAATCTGCAGTAATCCACGCTCCTCAGACCAGTCTCCACATAAAACTTCTTTATTTAAAAGTAATAAAAGGCATTCCCATAGATACCGGACATCAAAAAGCCCTTGGCCACGGATACAAGGCGCTCAGTCCTCACTAGGTTGCCTGCACTTCCGGAATGTCAGCGTGCTGCCTGGCTCTGGCCATCTGCTGGGGAATAGGACTAAGTACGCGCAGCAAGTAACTTGTGAAATTGTATACTGATTGAAATGAGGTGACTCTGAAACCGGCTGCGATCCCCTATTAAGGATTTATTTTTGTTTGTTTTTTCTGTGGAGCGCAGTTTAATTAATCAAATTGTGGGTACGTTTATCAAGGACAAGGAACTGTCACCACTGGGTAAATTGCTGCAATTGGGAATGCCACTAATAATACACACATTACTCAGTGGGCTCAGTGTCGCCCCTATACTTTCATTAAGTGAGTCAGACCTAAATTTCTAGACTTATACTTGAGTATATATATGGTAAGTGTCCATTTAAATAGCCCATAGCTTAACCCACCTGCCATCTAATGTCAGACTGCAAGGCTTGACAGGTTATTCTTTTTTTTTTTTGAATGTCCACAAACAGTTCCTATGCCCCAATCTAGTGCCATAGCTCCGAGCCCGGCCCATGGTCTTCACCTATAGACAAGCCTCCCCGTGAACAGGACACTGAATATGTCTCCTGACTACGGTTACTCACAGGTCTTAACGTGCAAGGCATACAAACTGAAGTAGAGTGGACAACAACCTCTCAGAACCCCACTGAAGCAAGTTCTTTAAAGTTCAGAGGAACACAAGTATCATACTGTAGTAATGCCTTAGTGATGTGAATGAGGCCCACACCGGCGGTAATCAGGAGTCTAATGATAGGCAAGTTGGAGTATCCAGGTAACAAGCAAGGGTCAGTCCAGGCAGCAGGCAAGAGTATTCAGGTAACAAGCAAGGGTCGGTTCAGGCAGCAGACAAGAGTGGTCAATAACAAGCCAAGGGTCAATATCCAGAGAACGGTAATAATAATCAATACGGGTGCACACCCAGCAACTAGCCACAGCTATGCTATCACGGGCGATGACAGGGAGCACTCACTAAGTTTAAATACTATATTTAACCAATCAGTGGATGGCCACATTACACACATCCAATCAAACATCAGCTCAATTCTACCTAAGTGTCAGCTATAGGAAATCAGCTGACACTGTGCTGTCAGCTGATCGAGTTGTCACCTGACTACTGTTTACCTTTGCGGAGAGCGTACTGTGAACGCAATCTCCGCCTATCAGGAAGTGCATCCTGCGTCCCAGCCTGCGTGTTATCGTTGGGGAACAAGCGCCGAGACCAGGAAGTGGAGGCCGTAGCACGGCTCTCGGCGAGAACAACAGCAGGATCAGATAAGTTCCTTACACAGACAAATCATTAATCACTGGGCAGAGATAGTGCATGACACTGTCGCTGCTTTTTAGCAAGTCATTGCAACTGTCTCAGGGTGGGAAATGCAGTGGATCTTTGTATTTATGTTGGTTGATACACCAATAAACCATTTTGAAGTCTAGACCTTCCTTCGTTGATATGTGTCCTATGGTGCCCACTTGCAATGAAATAGGATGTTTGAAGCTAAATCCCAATATTTCTGATAAAAATGTATTGAGACTGTAAATAAATACGGCTATGGTGACTGTCTTCAAGCTTCTGATTGGTCTACATGGGGGACCCATCAGGAGGTGCTATAGAGCTTTCATACAGTAAGAAATGGGAGTTGGAGCAAATCAATAAGGCAAAATGAAAGAAAATGGCTTGCCATATCAGAAGCTAGAATCTATGATTAGATTGTTGTAAAAATAAATATTACTTTATCTCATGAAGAACAGCAAATGTGTGGGAGGGACTGGAGCCCTTATGTCTGACTACGCTCCAAGTGCTTTGTGCTGCTGCACAGGTCACACATATCAAAGAGTGTCCCTCATAGCAAAAATACTTCATTAAACCATGATTCTAACAACATTGTCAGATTTACAGGAGATAAAAAACTAGAACACCATGTTCTTTTTATGTTTTGCTACTTTGCCATCTCCCTATTGTCTCGATGAAATCAGTGTATAATAAATGAAAGTGTTTGTCTCATATCAATTACACTTCTGAGCTGTTTATTAAGGACCCCGCTCTGAGTTTTGTACTTAGATGGTCCCATGAAACATAATTTAGGTGTAATGAGAGACACGTTTCCACGGAAACATGTTTGGGCAATTCAGCTGTTCTTCATGCACACCATTCTTCATAATAAAGACAACCATGCTGATTATTTGTTTCTAGGGAGCCAACTTCCTCTCCATTCGCTTTTGTTTGTCCTTGCTTGTGTCAGCTTTTAATTGACTCGCAGCAGCACTGTAGATGAAACAAACCTTAGAATTATTCTAATATATAATTCAAAAGATTTATTTTGGAAGAAATTCATATGGGACATATTTAAATATTCATATAAGCAGATTATTCCAATGAATGTAATAACTTCCAAGAAAGGACACGATGTTTCTTCAAGTTGATGTTTAGTAGAATGCTTTTATTATTACAAGAATTGTCTGTAATACTTTAGAATGTACACAGTGTTACTTTCAGAAATAAATACATTGAAAAGCCAGTGAAGTAGGAAAAATGAGTGCAAAGCTTGTTTCCCCTTTTCTCTGCTTAGTCTTTTCCTTATTAAAGGAAAAGAGAGTCACAGATTACATAAATAGTAACTGTTCTTTAGAGCATACCTGTAGTGTATTGGGCACCTATTAGTGTTACCACATTGGGTACACAATTGATTTTTCAGGCCATGAAATTATACAATTATCTTGAAACAAAAAGTTCAGACAGTTAGTTTTACCAGTCCAGTAACACAGGCCAGATGGTAAGTTAGTAAAATTTGGAGGCTTACTTCTGCTATAAACTTCTAAATGTGAAACAGGAGAAAAAGGCACAAGAGTCGAGCACTCGCTATTTGAAGTTGTCATAGCGAGCTGCCTCAGTACCCGCTATTTTATCAAGCGCCTCTAGCACCCAAATTAACACTACATGCTGTCAATAGTGGCTATTAACATAGGCATCAACGGTGATGCCCAAAATATAAAAGTATAGGGTTAAGTATCATCAAGGGAGGAAGTCTTTATGATGAGGTGCTAGCGGGGGGGGGGGGGGGGCTGTTTTTTAGTGTTAGGAGTCATCAGGGGGAGGGGTCCTTAATGTTAGGCATTGCGGGGGGGGGGACTTATGTTTTGGCCTTGCCATGGGGGTTTTAAGGTTCTAAGGTTAGGTATCGCCAGGGGGTCTTGGGGTTAAGCATTACCAGGGGGGTCCTTAGGCATTGCCAGGGGGTATTGGTTAGCATTACACATCAAGGGGGAGGGGTTAGTATTAAGTAGTAGTAGTAGTATGTGAGGGTAAGGTTTGGTTAGGTCACAGTAAAATATTAGTAAAGATCACCAATATTTACTGTCAAAATTAACTAGTAGAATATCAGTAATGTTACTGATATTCTACTAGCAGCTTTCTCCAGAGCCCTTTTTACCCTAGCCCCCTTTTTACATGTACACCTCTTTGGTTGTGGTCTATTGGTTTTCAGTGTATACATACAGAAGGAAATTGGCAAGTGCTTTGAGTCTGACAGAAGAAATCTCTTCTTCAAGTTTAAATATTTCCTTTTTTTGTACAATGTGGTAGACTAGGCAAAAGATAATATCTGGGGTACATTGATCATCTTCTTTACCTACTATGTATCTCATAGTGTATGGCCACCAGCAGATTGCTTTTACAACACTGCAAGGAAAGGTCATTCACCCTACTAGTATGTACAGGCTAAAAAGGCATGGTTATTTGTAAAGATAAGACATTGTTACTTCTGGGAATCTGGCATTTGCTGGTCAGCTTTCTAGGGCTTGTTGACATGAATGCATTGATGGGGGTTTGCATCAAAGGTCAATCTCCTCCATGTACTACATTGGAACTGCCACTCATGTTTGGTTCTGACATTAGCCTGCTGTCGAAAAAATGCAATGCAGTTCCAGGAAGAAACACAATAGCAGACTACCAAACAAAGGGTGGAAAAACATCATGCTTGTTTAGATATCATCTACTGCCCCTAAAACTTGTCTCTCACCAGTTCTCCACAGCTCAGTAAATGCGAAGCTGAATGTATGTTGCAATCAAACAACTGAAAATTGTCTCTTAGCATTTCAAGTGAGTACCAGTGTTTGCTCAGTGGTAAAGCAATAGTAAAACAACCACCTACAGGCTTGTATGAATGAGTATTTACTTACATTTAATTGGAAAGGCGACTTGATGGCCAATCGACCATATGATTAGATTATTATTATTATTTAAAGTGAACCAGAGACGAAGCAACTTCATGTATTTTACCATATATATCAGTGGGAACATTAGAAAAAACACCTACCCTGCTCAGTGTTTCATCCTTCACTGCTCAGCCTGCTTCTAATCAGCCCTGATAAAATCCCTGACTGAGCATTCAGTCTGGCTTTGCTCAGGAATCATTATAGCTGAGTCTGTCTTCTTTTATGTCTTTTCAAGCTCAAGCCTGCCCCCTTCTGGCTCAGCTATAATTACTCAGCTATAATGATTCCTGAGCAAAGCCAGACTGAATGCTCAGTAGGCAATTTTATCAGGGATGATTGGAAGCAGGCTGAGCAGTGAAGAATGAAACAGATAGCACGGTAGGTGTTTTCTCTAATGTTGCCACTAATATATATGGTAAAATACATGAGGGTGCTTCATCTCTGGTTCACTTTAATTGGATGAAAATCTGTGCCACCTAGAGCCCGTCCAATCGACTAAGTAACCATTTTCAGGCCGAATTGTGCCGATGGTCGCATGCATTGATCGGACATGCTGCAAGATGTTGGACCAAAATGCTCAATCAGGTGCACAATGGTAACAGCGTGCAATATCGGGACAAGCAACAAACGCAATGGAACCCCCGACACTGTCCCCACTAGTGTAGAACGTGCCTGATGCGTACATACTTTACCTGTCGGTGTGCGCCGCTGGGTACGTGCTTCATCCACATACACATGCCCAGCATATACGTGGGTACATGTGTGAAGTCACACACGCCCACGTGCAATATGTAGGTAACCACATGGGGTGCATGTATGTATTTGTATTTAAGTATTTATATAGCGACAGCATATTATGCAGCGCTGTACAGAGTATATTGTCTTGTCACTCAGAGGAGCTCACAATCTAGTCCCTACTATCGTCATATGTCTATGTGACGTGAAGTGTGTGTATCATAGTCTAGGGCCAATTTATTTTAAGGGGGAAGCCAATTAACCTATCTGTATGTTTTTGGGATGTGGGAGGAAACTGGAGTACCCAGATGAAACCCGACACACAGACATGGGGAGAATATACAAACTCCTTGCAGATGTTGACCTGGCTGGGATTCGAACCTGAGACCCAGTGCTGCAAGGCGATATCGCTAACCACTAGGCCACCATGCTGCAAGCAGGCAACAGGCAACAGGCAATGTATGCACGCACAAGGCCCGTTGGTGGGGGGGTTTCAATTTTACACTGGGGGGAGAGATCCGGGGCGATGAAGCTGCGTCACTAGGCCAATTCCTGAAAGAGTTCATGGTGGAATTCATCAAGAATCAGCTTGAGGTTTATGGCGCCTAACATTTCTCTCTACGACCAGATTCGATCAGAGATCTGGCTCTTGGTCGATCTGCCCACACATTGTCTGATGTATGGGCATCTAGGCACCTAAAGACTTTTAGATGATCATCCTCTGAACTTCACTCCGCACTTCTTCCAACTCCCTGCACAGTATTTATTAGAATCAGCCAACTGAGGGACATCAAGGGCAATGTTATCTAAATCATTCGGACTTGACATTTTGTGGGGAAGAAGGTTATTGGCTGGTAGTGCTGTCTTTCCTTGGTTTAGCCAGTCTGAATGGGAGCCTGCTACTAGCAGATGGTACATATGTGTTACCAGGGGTTCCTGAATAGCCATCAGCTTCTGTAGTAAGTAGGAGTGGATTATATACAGGCCACATGCTGTCAACCTTGTCACACTCCTAACCCGTTGCTGGGTGTATGTATAGAAAAATATGATTAAACATTGTTGAAGATAAAATGTTTGCAAAAAAAGTCAGAAGACGCATTTGATTATTAAAATGATTAAAGAGGAACTTTACTGGATACAATGTAGTGAATAAAATTGCTTATTTTTTACAATACTGAGTGGTTTAGCTAGATAGTATGGGGGCCCCATGGAAGAACTTTCATGGGGCCCTCAGATGTAGGCACTCTTGGGCAATGCCACCTGCCCCATCCTATGGATATGACTTAATTGGGCAATTTACATACTCATGCAATGTACACTGCATATAGTCCATGGGCACTGAGACAAAGTCAGAGGGTAAATGAAAACAAAAAAGTTAGTAGTGACTACATCAATTTCCATTGGACCCCCTTTGTTTTAGGGCCCCATAGCAGCTGCTATGGCTAGTGCTACGCTCCTGATACTACTTTATAAATGATGTAGTCAGTGCTTGCCCATTGTAAAGTCTTACCTCACCCTGTTTTACGTTCTGAAATGTATTACAGGTGGTGACATATTTACTGCTGGTAGATGCATCACTGTAGAATGTTTGTTTACTGTGTGTTCTGAACTCAGTAGAAGTTTTGAGTCAGGATGATACCATTTATTGGCTAACTTCAAATAATAAGAGTAAGCAAGCTTTCGGCTGTGCAGCCTTCGTCAGGGTGGTAAATTTTAGCCACAGAGGGCGGTTATCAGTGATGATGGATCAGTGACTGGTCAGCTTTGCTGTACTCCACCAAGCTATACAGTGCCAGTGATGGCATCTGTTCCTGTATGGAGAGTGCAGGAGGATTTAAGTCTGATGAACGCTGCACAGAGGAAAGCTTGCTTACTCTTTTTCTTTCAAGTTAGCCAATAAATAGTATCATCCTGACTCAAATCTTCTTGCTTTTACTGATGGCTAACACGGTACAACACTACTGAACTCAGGAGACATAATACCTTGGGCTTGATTCACAAAGCAGTGCTAACTGTTAGCACGCCTGTGAAATCCCCCATAGCAAATCTAAACGAGCTTTTCGCGCGCAAAACTTTATGCGCGTAAAGTTTTACGCGCGCACTGCACAGAGCGCAGGGCGCTCCGCGCGAAGTGCCCATTAAAGCCTATGGGACTTAGCGCGCGCATAGGACTTTGCGCGCGGTACTTAGCGCGCGATCTGATTGTGAAAACAGATGCTAACCTACTTAGCACCCTGGTTAGCGCGCCTAAACACTTTAAACGTGCTAAGTAGGTTAGCACCGCATAGTGAATCAAGCCCCTAGTCTCTCAGAATACTCTTGGAAAATTCCACATAGGTAAACAGGCAATGCTAAACATCACTGGGAGAATGAGGTTACATACAAATATACAGCAATATATATATAGGAACTTTTTCTGATGCAGAAATCAGGATAATAAGTGGGTATTTTGAATTATTTACTATAGTCTACTATTTGTGACAGAAGTTCCTCTTTAAAACCTACATAAAGAGAGATCTTCGAGCTAAAATGTTTGGTTAAAATGAAGCATTGCCTGCTCCTTTCTGTACAGCCATTGCCAGAATTCAAGCTGCTACAGACAGTATCAATATATTCTCATATGTGCTTCTCTAAGATCTGTATAAACAGCTGTAAAATTTAGCTACTAAACATGTCTAAACTTGTTCAGTCTCTAAATTACTATACTGTATTTATTCAATGCAGTGTGTTGTTTATCTGTTATCCCTTGTGTGTTAATGGCAATCAACAAAGATACGTTTTTAACCACCCTGGCGTTCTGATTAAATCGCCAGGGTGGCTGCGGGAGGGTTTTTTTTAAATAAAAAAAAAACTATTTCATGCAGCCAACTGAAAGTTGGCTGCATGAAAGCCCACTAGAGGGCGCTCCGGAGGCGATCTTCCGATCGCCTCCGGCGCCCAGAATAAACAAGGAAGGCCGCAATGAGCGGCCTTCCTTGTTTTGCTTATATCGTCGCCATAGCGACGAGCGGAGTGACGTCATCGACGTCAGCCGACGTCCTGACGTCAGCCGCCTCCGATCCAGCCCTTAGCGCTGGCCGGAACTTTTTGTTCCGGCTACGCTGGGCTCAGGCGGCTGGGGGGACCCTCTTTCGCCGCTGCTCGCGGCGAATCGCCGCAGAGCGGCGGCGATCAGGCAGCACACGCGGCTGGCAAAGTGCCGGCTGCGTGTGCTGCTTTTTATTTCATTCAAATCGGCCCAGCAGGGCCTGAGCGGCAGCCGCTGGCGGTGTTGGACGAGCTGAGCTCGTCCAGACCGCTCAGCTGGTTAACTGCTTGCCGAATGCATTACACTGATGGGCGTGGCCACGGTGGCAGCCCCAGGACCAACTGGCCTGTTTTGCAGGAGATTGCGCGCGCTAATGCATTCGCATGTCCGCTTGGTAGGCGGAGCGGCCTCCCAGCAGCGATACCGTACAGAACTGTGATCTAAAGCAGCGCTGTACTCCAGTGGCTCAGTGGTAATCGGCTGTCATAGGCTGAAGCCTATGACAGCCGATCACAGTGATTGGCTGGGGGAGTGGGGGGGGACTAGAAGAAAAATTAAAAAAAAAATAGGAAATGTATTAGTAAAAAATAGAGATAAATATTTACAAAAAAAAATAAACATGTGGGCGATCAGACCGACAGAAATCTCTGTTGGTGGGGAGAAAAGGGGGGGGGGGGGAATCACTTGTGTGCTGACATGTGCGATCCTGCAGCGAGCCCTTAAAGCTGCAGTGGCCAATTTATTGAAAAATGGCCTTGTCTTTAGGGGGTTGTAAACAGAATTACAGAGGCGCCAAAAGTATAAAATAAATTAAAATGTTTAAAACAACACAGGGAGGTCGTGGGTGGACTTACCTCCCTGATGCAGACACAAGAAAATGTCGGGTTTTCGACAGAAAAAAGTTTTATTTACATACTTCAATTAAATTGCAACACGTTTCGCGGGTCTGGCCCGCTTCATCAGGCTATAGATAGGAGCAAAAGAACTTGTGAACAGCTTCATTCAGCTTAGCGCCTCTGACAGAGGCGCTAAGCTGACTGAAGCTGTTCACAAGTTCTCTTGCTCCTATCTATAGCCTGATGAAGCGGGCCAGACCCGCGAAACGCATTGCAATTTAATTGAAGTATGTAAATAAAACTTTTTCTGTCGAAAACCCGACATTTTCTTGTGTCTGCATCAGGGAGGTAAGTCCACCCACGACCTCCCTGTGTTGTTTTAAACATTTTAATTTATTTTACACTTTTGGTGCCTCTGTAATTCTGTTTACAATTCTGTGTCCACCCCTGGTGGAGGGGATTTGGCCCCTTCTTTCTTATCTACAGAGAGCGACTTCTTAATCCTGAGTGGGGACAGGTCTAATCTCCCCACCTGCCTATACAGTGGTTACCTGGAAGGTAACCCCGACTTGTGAGTATTACTCTTACATTCACACACCCACATTTAACTTCCAGTACATACTGCACCATAGTGGGCTCTCGGTGTCTCCCTCCCCCCATTGTGGTCTTTAGGGGGGTTTAACACTGTGGTCCTCAAGTGGTTAAGAGGAACTGTAACCAAGGATTGAACTTCTTCCCAATCAGTAGCTGAAAAGACTCCTATTAGACCTACCGGTAATGGAGTTTCTGATTGTCATCCGGGACAACCTGAGATCCGGCCCCGCCGAAGGATCTGTGGAAACACAAATCCAAGAAGATTAAAAGCCCCCGCCCACCCTCCATCCTCAGTGCGTCTGAAAGTATATAAGACTAGAAACACCAAGATGAAGGAAAACATTAAACACCAAAAGGTGAATGTACTAGATCCCTGTGATCTTAACTGAAAAAAAGAAAGGTGCGCAGTCGAGATAGGGAAAGGGTTATAATGTTTGTCCCGGATGACAATCAGAAACTCCATTACCGGTAGGTCTAATAGGAGTCTTTCTCTAATTGTCATCCGGGACAACCTGAGAGATAAACAAGAAAGTCTTTATAACCAGAAAAGACTAACCTAGGGAGGGACCACCGCCTGGAGCACCTTTCTGCCAAACGATTGATCTTGCTGAGACAGTACATCCACTCTGTAGTGCTTGATAAAAGTTGATGCACTTGCCCATGTTGCCGCTTGACAAATCTGTTGAATGGTGGCTCCTGCTCTTTCCGCCCAGGATGTTGACAGAGAACGGGTTGAATGAGCCTTAATATTAGGTGGTAAGGGACAATTACTACCTTCATATGATATAGATATGGTCTGCCTAATCCATCTAGCAATAGTTTGTCTGGATGCCTGCTGCCCCTTATTTTTACCCGAAAATAAGACAAATAGGCTGCTTGACTTCCTAAATTCTCTTGATCTCGAAAGATATACTAGCAGAGATCTCCTTACGTCCAAACAGTGGAACTCTTCCTCCCTACGTCCAGAAGGGTTAACACAAAAAGAAGGAAGAATAATCTCCTGAGACCTATGAAACTCAGAGACTACTTTAGGAAGATAGGTTGGATCTAGTCTGAGCCTGACACTATCAGGGCAAATGATTAGAAAAGGATCTTTGATAGATAATGCCTGTAAATCACTTATACGTCTAGCTGATGTAATTGCGATAAGAAATGACAATTTCAAGGTAAGAAATTTCATCTCAATCTCCTCAATGGGTTCAAAGGGCGCCTTTGTTAGACTCTTGAGAACCAAGGACAAATCCCACTGCGGAAATACTTTCTGTCTTACTGGTGTAGACCTCTGTAATGCTTTGAAGAAATTTTTTACCAACTCTTCCTGCGCTAGATGCCTATCCAATAGTATCGAAAGTGCTGAACATTGAACCTTAAGGGTACTAAGTGCCAACTTCATGTCTGACCCTTCCTGAAGAAACTCTAAAACTGAACTAGTCAGATTCTGATTTCTAGTTCTAGTTCCACACCAGGCTAGATAAACTTTCCAAACCTTTCGGTATATCTTCTGAGTTACCGGCTTTCTACATTTCATTACAGTGTCAATTACCTTCTCTGAAAGACCCTTATTCCTCAAGATTACCCTTTCAGGATCCAGGCGGCCAGTTTGAATAACTGTGGCCTGGGGTGGATGAGAGGACCCTGGATTAGCAGATCCGGCCGAGCTGGCAGAAGAAAAGGTGGACCCACTGACCACCTCCGCAGGGTCGCATACCATGGCCGTTTTGGCCATAGTGGAGCTATCAGGATCATGTTCCCCCCCTCCCTTTGAAATTTCCCAGACACCTGAGGCAGCAGCACTGTTGGAGGAAATGCATAGGAAAGGTTGAAGTCCCAAGGGAGGCTGAGGGTGTCCAACCACAGAGATCTCTGGCACTTGTGCAGGAAGAAAAATTGTTCCGCCTTTGCATTCATTGGGGATGCAAAGAGATCTACCTCTGGGATACCGAATTTGTCTGTCACCATCTGGAAAACCTCCGGATGAAGTTCCCATTCTGACTGATTCACCTGATGACGACTTAAAAAATCTGCCTCTACATTGAGAGTCCCCTTTATGTGGATAGCAGACAAAGATAGAACCTGAGGTTCTATCCAGTCCAGAGTCTCCGAGCATAGGCGCCTGAGTTCGACTGATCTCGTGCCTCCCTGCTTCGAAAGATAAGCCACCGTCGTGATGTTGTCGGAAAAAACTAACACGTGCTTTCCTTCTATCAGGGATTGAAAAGATAGAAGTGCTTCCTGCACTGCCAGTAACTCTCTGAAGTTGGACGATTTCTTTGCAATTTGCTGTGTCCAATGCCCCTGAGCATGATGGCCCAACACTGTTGCGCCCCATCCCCAAGAGCTTGCGTCTGTAAAAAATTTTATTGGTTCTTCCTGTCTCCAAAGACGTCCCTTGGTTAGATTCTGAGAGTCCAACCACCAGACCAGCCTGGACCTCACTTCCTCTGGGATAGATATCTGTAAGTCCAGGGAATGTTTGGACCCGTCCCAATTCGCTAAAAGCAGAGACTGGAGATCTCTGCCGTGGTGTTGGGCCCAGGTGACTGCCGGGATGGATGCAGAGAACAACCCTAGAACTCGCATGATCTGGCGGAGGGAACTCCTCTGCTGACTGCATAACAGATCTACTTCCCTTTGGATCTTTACAATTTTCTCGGGTGGTAAGTAGATCTTCCTCTCTATAGAATTTATCCTGTACCCCAAAAATACAATCTCCTGTACTGGGTTCAGGGCTGATTTCTCGTAATTTATTATCCATCCCACCTGGGATAAAAGAGAAATCACTGTATCTCTGTGAGCTCTGGTCAGAGCCTCTGTTTCTGCAAACACCAGGAGATCGTCCAGGTACGGGACGATCGCTATTCCCTGCAATCTCAAAATCTTCATGACCTCCGCTAATACCTTTGTGAATATTCGGGGTGCTGAAGCTATCCCAAAGGGAAGGGCCTGAAATTGAAAATGTCGAATCTGGCAATGAGACCTGATTGCGAACCTCAAAAATCTTTGATGGCTGGAAAAAATGGAAATGTGCAGATATGCGTCGCAAAGATCTATTGACACAAAATATTCCATGCCCTGTAATAGAGCTCTCACTGAATAAATGCTTTCCATCCTGAACCTCTTTTATGTCAGGAATGGGTTGAGAGACTTCAGATTCAGAATGAATCTGAATTCTCCATTCGCTTTCTTTACTAGAAAGACATGGGAATAGTAACCCTGGAATACTTCTTCCTGGGGTACTGGAATTATAACTTTCTTCTCTAAAAGTTTCAGAATTTCTATCTCCAGACCGTGTCCATGACTTCCTTTAGGATATTGGGAGTCTGGGAGGCCACAATAGCATCTATACAAGCCTGACATAAATTTCTTGGAGCTTCTAAGGCTATTTTACTATTACATAAGCTACATCTTTTGTATTTAGGCTGGTTGGATGTAGTAGTAGTAGTTTTAGGCTCAGATCTTGTCTGTAAATACAAAAGGAACAAAAGACAGGGTACTGAGATGCCATCCTATACATTCAATGCCAAATGTGGTAGTAGGAAAAAACCGTATCCTCCAACTGGAGGCTTACCCCACTGGCCCCTGATGGCAGGACCTGCGAAGAGGATCTGGGAGCAGAGCCCGCCGCCTCCGCTTCACGCTGCTGCTGAGGCTGCTCTCCCCTCTGAGACTGCGACATCTCACCGCCGTGCCGCTTGCAGGTCTGATCAGAGACGCCAGGAGCACGCTGTTTTACTTCCTGGCTCTCCAAAGTTCCTCCTCCACGCCCACGTCAGACGCCACGCGACGTCTGACCTCACGCCGGCGTCTAATCAGCTGCTCGGATGCGCCTTGCAGAGCCGGCGTCTGATGGAGGAGGCGCGGCGTAACGGCTATACACCACACGGAAGCCGAACACCGCTCCAGGAGGTCTGCAGTCCGCGTTGCCTCCTGCTGTCCGCTAAGAGCTGCCCAAACCTCCTGCATAATCACGCTCACCCTCCGGTGAGTCCACAGAAAAACAAAAAAACGGGAGCTTTGCTTCCTAGGTGTTTCCGTGGCGGAAACACAGATGAACTGAGGATGGAGGGTGGGCGGGGGCTTTTAATCTTCTTGGATTTGTGTTTCCACAGATCCTTCGGCGGGGCCGGATCTCACATTGTCCCGGATGACAATTAGAGAAAAACCCTTTTCTATGAGAAATCTTTTCCTTTTCTCAAATATATCATCAGGGGGGTTTGTATGGCTGTTATATTGGTGAAACCCCTCCCACGGTGTGATGTCAGGACCTAGGTCTTGACAGTTTCCTGTCCGTGAACCTCATTGTATTGTGAGAAATAGCTGTTTCCAACTGCAAAGCAAGCAATATCTTCCTCAGGGCATATGTATATCTATAAAAAAAAAATCAATCTTTTAGCCTATCGTATTATAAGGGGGTGTGGTTATAAAAAATGGCAGTTGGTGCTGTCTGGTTTTTGTCATGTCTGCCAGTAGTAACATGACATGCTGGCTGATTGTGGATCAAACAATATGAACAAATGACATGGCGAATATCAATCATTTCTTCATCTCTCTTCTATTGTTTAACTTCTCACTTTACAATGTATCGATTTATTTTTTCCCCTTTTCACTAAAGTTCCTCTTTAAATACATAATTATTCACATTTTCTTTATGATTTGTTAATGGGTTGGATAATTTAGTGTTTTTTAATTTGAAGGTATCCTTCTGTTTCATCTCTAAAACTTGGCATGTCTATGAGTCATTCATGCAGGGGCGTAGCAATAGGGGGTGCAGAGGTAGCGACCGCATCGGGGCCCTTGAGCCAGAGGGGCCCCGGGGGGTCCTACCTGAACTTCAGTATTAGCTCTGTATTGGTCCTGTGCTCATAATAATCACTTCTATATATACATTGAGTAGTGGTAATCATTAACAAGCTGCTCCCCATCCCCTTCTTGCACCTCTGACACTGTATTTGCCATTGGCAGGTTTTGGTGCGCCGTATCAATTGTTATGTATAGAATGCTTGGGGGGCCCCACTGTAAAACTTGCATCAGGGCCCACAGCTCCTTAGCTACGCCACTGCATTCATGGCCACTCAAGGTTCATGAATGTTTTAACATATAGTATATCTATATGGATCACATGGTGCAGGGCTGTTTATAGGCAAACCAGGCAGATGCCTAGATTGACACCTGCAGGAGGGGGTATCACAAAGTTGTGGTTGTGTTAGAAGCTGAGGTATAAAAGAATACTGCACTGGAAAAGCACTCTCCCTCTCCCCATTCTCTTTTACCTCTTGCCATGTGGATTAGCCTCCTCTCTCCCCTCCTGCTTCCCACCAGCTGCTCACTCCTCTTGTGCAGGGGGTCAGGCCTCATCTAGCTGTTTAGGAGTACAATTATACTTCACCTGTGTGGATGCGGTGGGCTTTGGAAGGGCTATTGCTTTTTTGAGCCATAGAGCTCCTCTTCAGCTTTGATCTCCTCCCTCATCCCTGCGTTCCCACAGTGCCATCTTGTGGCATGGAAAGCTCAGTCAGAGCGAGCAGTATGCTGGCTGAGCAAAGACAGTCACATACTGGGGGGAGGCGGGATTTGGGGGGATTGGGATGGACAGTAGCATTACTTCCTTTGCAGCAGAAACACATAATTGTTGGAAATCTCTGGCAGAAACCATAGCTCTGCTTGTAGTCATATCAGGTATAGCCAGCATTTTACAAGGTTAGGTGAATGTCTGGTTGAGCCTAAATTGGCATGACTGCATCCACTATACTCTTCTCATTTCAGTTTTCCTTTAAATCCGTAGCTCCCTTTTAAGTTTTTGCTTGTGTTCGATATATATTCCTCTGAACATTTCATGCACAGTTACACAGCTCAACCTCTCTCCTTTCCAGGCCAAGGTGATCATCACTTCCTTCTGATACAGCCAGTAAAAAGCACAGTCTCACACTTGTCTTCCATACTTTTGCTGCTACAATTACCTGGCCTCTTAAGAGGTTCATATACAAGTGCTGCTGACCATTCCTCAAGGGATAAACCTTACAAGGTTATTATGACACATCTATCCATCCAGAATGGCACTATCTTCAAGACAGAGAGTTATGTATTGTGCTTACACCAACAAAACCCAATAACTAATATGCTGCAATGCTCTAGCTGTACTAGAATGACATATGCTGCAGTAATATTCACTCTATGGTGGGACAGCTTGTAGTACATGTATGCAGCATTTACAGGTTTATATTCCCATAATAAGAAAAATAGGTAAGTTGCTGTTACCAACCAAGCAATGGTGGATAAATAAGAGATGAAAAACTAACTATAACAAGTAACTTGTCTATATATCTTATCTAAAGATTAGATCTTTACACAGAATATCTAGCTGCAAACAGCTTCAAAAGTTTATGATTATTTATTACTGTGATACAATGAGGGCAGCCATGTTCTGTTTGTCACATTGTCACAGGCTGAGGGCTGGAGATGCTATCAGCTTGCCTGTGTGTAAATTCAGTCCCCTCTCCTCCTCCCTCCTCCCCTCTGCCTCTGAAATCAATGGCTAGTAACCTGCCCAGACTGAGCTCCCATAAGCCCTTGCTACAGTGCAAAGGCACAAAAGGAGCTGTGGGTGAGGCTTGTTTAGTTTATAGGGAATTCGAGTATTAAAACAAAACAAAAAAAGTATTTGGCTTGAGGAATGCCCTATAAACTATATGAAAGGAACACAATTATGCAATGAGTAAAAGTTTATCTCGGATCCACTTTAAGCCCCGTACACATGCTAGATGAAACCCAGCAGAGGCAGTCGTTATCAGACTACAGTGCATGTACAGCAGCCACTAACCCCTCCTGACCGCTCGGCCAGCAATCCATCCTGGGTGGACCACTTCAGCCGAGCATTGTTCTCCCTGTTTATCCTGCCTACAGCGTGATGTCACTCCTGCATTGCTTAACCCCCCCCCCCCCCACAGTAAAAAGAACTGAACACGTTGCTCGTTTGCAAACCAGTGAAGTATCTGCACAGTCTCAAGCCTGCAATGTCGCCTGAAGGTTTAGCTCCCAATCCCCATCAGGGAACATTGAGCGTGTGTGCGGGACTTTACTCTTGGGACTTAACTCCTGGGCCCCACAAGAGCTGACTGCTATAACTGTTGCTTCCCCACTGACCCCAGGTTCCATTATCAGAATACTGCTGCTGACAGATGAGTGTGAAGGGGATTCAGGGTTATCTGATAAGGAATAGCTCTGGAGCCACTGTGCAGTTATCATGCAGATGAAGTGCTGATGCTCAGGATCTGTCTGGAGAGAGTGGTAAAGACTGGAATCATGGACACAGAAAGCATTTAATACCTGCAGATGTTGTAACTGATCTCTAACCTACACAGAAAAAAAACCTTTTATGCCTGGAACACACCATGCAATTTCCCATCAGACTGAAGGTCGAATCGATTATTTCCAACAGGTCTGATCTGATTTCCAATCACTTTTCTGATCGATTTTGTATAGAAATGATCAGAAAATAAATTAGAAAAACTATTAGAAATCAGATCGGACCTTTTGGAAATAATCAATTCGACTGTCAATCTGATGGGAAATTGCATGGTTTGTACCAAGCATAAGGGGGTCCACTTTAATATACTAATGCAAAGGGAGTCACAGTTGTGACATCATATTCAACATTTTGCTGTCTTCTGATTGAATTGTTTCACAAGTCACTAAATAAAATCTCACCTACTGAGTAGAGTTGGGCCGAACGGTTCGCCTGCGAACGGTTCCATGCGAACTTCCGTGGTTCGCGTTCGCGTCCCGCAGGCGAACTTTTGCGGAAGTTCGGTTCGCCCCATAATGCACCATGAGGGTCAACTTTGACCCTCTACATCACAGTCAGCAGGCCCAGTGTAGCCAATTAGGCTACACTAGCCCCTGGAGCCACTCCCCCCTACTAAAAGGCAGGCAGCAGCGACCATTACGGTCACTCGTGTGCCTGCATTAGTGAGAGTAGGACGAGCTGCTGCACACTCTCTCTCATAGGGAAAGATTAGTTAGGCTTAGCTTGTCCCTGGCTGCATACCTGTTCTGTGAACCCACCACTGCATACCTGTACTGTGAACCCACCACTGCATACCTGTTCTGTGAACCCACCACTGCATACCTGTACTGTGAACCCACCACTGCATACCTGTTCTGTGAACCCACCACTGCATACCTGTACTGTGAACCCACCACTGCATACCTGTTCTGTGAACCCACCACTGCATACCTGTTCTGTGAACCCACCACTGCATACCTGTTCTGTGAACCCACCACTGCATACCTGTACTGTGAACCCACCACTGCATACCTGTTCTGTGAACCCACCACTGCATACCTGTACTGTGAACCCACCACTGCATACCTGTACTGTGAACCCACCACTGCATACCTGTACTGTGAACCCACCACTGCATACCTGTTCTGTGAACCCACCACTGCATACCTGTACTGTGAACCCACCACTGCATACCTGTTCTGTGAACCCACCACTGCATACCTGTACTGTGAACCCACCACTGCATACCTGTACTGTGAACCCACCACTGCATACCTGTACTGTGAACCCACCACTGCATACCTGTACTGTGAACCCACCACTGCATACCTGTTCTGTGAACCCACCACTGCATACCTGTTCTGTGAACCCACCACTGCATACCTGTTCTGTGAACCCACCACTGCATACCTGTACTGTGAACCCACCACTGCATACCTGTTCTGTGAACCCACCACTGCATACCTGTACTGTGAACCCACCACTGCATACCTGTACTGTGAACCCACCACTGCATACCTGTACTGTGAACCCACCACTGCATACCTGTTCTGTGAACCCACCACTGCATACCTGTTCTGTGAACCCACCACTGCATACCTGTACTGTGAACCCACCACTGCATACCTGTTCTGTGAACCCACCACTGCATACCTGTTCTGTGAACCCACCACTGCATACCTGTTCTGTTCAGTGAACCCGCCACTGTATACCTGTTCTGTTCAGTGAACCCGCCACTGCATACCTGTTCTGTTCAGTGAACCCGCCACTGTATACCTGTTCTGTTCAGTGAACCCGCCACTGTATACCTGTTCTGTTAAGTGAACCCGCCACTGCATACCTGTTCTGTTCAGTGAACCCGCCACTGTATACCTGTTCTGTTCAGTGAACCCGCCACTGCATACCTGTTCTGTTCAGTGAACCCGCCACTGTATACCTGTTCTGTTCAGTGAACAGTTTGGTGTGTCAGTGTGAAGCAGTACCTTAATTACACTACCTGATTGATGTATATGTTACGGCCAGAACCCGAAGTTTGGCCACTTCTAGTTCTGGCCGGCCACTTCGGGATCTGGCCGGCCAATGCGCGAAGTGGCTGCTGCGCTGCGGCCAATGTTAGAAATGGAATGATTCCTCTGAGGTTAATGTATCTTCTGGCCGCAGCGCAGCAACCAAACGTATAACAACTTAGTGAATTTATTGCAATTCAGCCGGCGGCAATGTAACAATTCAAGCCGCCGGCTTTTTCTCTGCCTCTCTCTCCTCCCCCCCCCCCCCCCCCCCCCGCCTCTCTCGCTCTCCTATGGGCAGCCGGGCGGGGACACGAGTGTCCCCCCGGAGTCGTTCGTCGTGGCAGGGGAATCCTGCTGTTCTTGCAGAGCGGGTGCTGGCAGAAGCAATGTCTGCAGCCTCCCCGCTCTGCTGCCCTGGCGCCACGAACGACTCCCGGGGACACGCATGTCCCCGCCGGCTGCCCATAAGAGGAGAGAGAGAGGCAGAAAAAAAAAAGCCGGCGGCTTGAATTGTTACATTGCCGCCGCCTGAATTGCAATAAATTCACTAAGTTGTTATACGTTTGGCCGCTGCGCTGCGGCCAGAAGATACATTAACCTCAGAGGAATCATTCCATTTCTAACATTGGCCGCAGCGCAGCGGCCACTTCGCGCATTGGCCGGCCAGAACCCGAAGTGGCCGGCCAGAACTAGAAGTGGCCAAACTTCGGGTTCTGGCCGTAACATATACACATGCAAGATGTTTTAAAGCACTTTAGGCCTGTCATTTAGCATTCAATATGATTTCTGCCCTTAAAACGCTGCTTTGCGTCAAATCCAGATTTTTCCCGGGGACTTTTGGCGTGTATCCCACTCCGCCATGCCCCCCTCCAGGTGTTAGACCCCTTGAAACATCTTTTCCATGACTTTTGTGGCCAGCATAATTTTTTTTTTCAAAGTTCGCATCCCCATTGAAGTCTATTGCGGTTCGCGAACTTTAACGCGAACCGAACCTTTCGCGAAAGTTCGCGAACCCGGTTCGCGAACCTAAAATCGGAGGTTCGGCCCAACTCTACTACTGAGTTGCATTCAAGCGAAAAACCTCTGTAAAAGTGTGAAACTGATATTTTGTATAATCTCATCTACTTAAGAATATAATTTGAGAAACACAGGAAAGTCCCTAACATTTTAATCCTGGCCATTTTATACCTTATCTAATGACACTGTCTATCAAATACCCCTCTCTTATCTTACCCCCTTTACTTTCTGATATTTTTTTAATTAAGAGGTTAAAAACTGGCTACTGCATATGTTAAAGCACAACTGATATGTGGCGAGACTTTAATGCAAGCCTGTGAGTTCTGAAAAAGAAAAATTCAGATATTTATTTATTTATTGTATTTATAAAGCGCCAGCATACAGTATTACGCAACGCTGGACATTAGTTAACGTTACAGACAATATTTAGAGGTACATACGGCGGGATCAGTTAAAAATGGCGCCAGAGCCTACAGTGTAAAAATGGCGCTGCATTAATTCGCATTATAAAACTATATTTATCGTTTTATGAGTTAAAAATGGCGCCGCACTAAAAACGATATTTATCGTTTTATGAATGTAAGTCATAAAACGATAAATATCGTTTTGAAATGTGTTGAATACGGGTTTTGCTCCGTGTGTGTGTGTGTGTGTGTGTGTGTGTGTGTGTGTGTGTGTGTGTGTGTGTGTGTGTGTGTGTGTGTGTGTGTGTGTGTGTGTGTGTGTGTGTGTGTGTGTGTGTGTGTGTGCGTGCGTGCGTGCGTGCGTGCGTGCGTGCGTGTGTGTGTGTGTGTGTGCGTGTATATATGTGTGTGTGTATATATATATATATGTGTGTGTGTGTGTATATATACGCATATATATGTATGTGTGTATATATACATGTGTGTGTTTATTTGTGTGTGTATATATATATATATATATATATATATATATATATATATATATATATGTATGTATATGTATATATACAGGAAAATTAATACTTACCTATCGGAAATTTTCCTTTCCTGGTGCATTTCCATGGCAGCATACTATACTATGGGTTGTGGCCCCGCCCCTGAACCCTATTGGACACCATAACTATAAATTTGTTGAGAGTATCACCCACCAGTATTCTAGTAACTATAGTCCTCCCCGTTTTGAGGGTGGGTTCGTATGCTGCCATGGAAATGCACCAGGAAAGGAAAATTTCCGATAGGTAAGTATTAATTTTCCTGTTTCCCTGGTGCTTCCATGGCAGCATACTATGGGATTTAACTAGCAAGAACAAACAGGGAGGGTAAAGTAACACTATTTTTTAACATTAGTAGGATCAGAAATTAATTGATTTTCCCACATTTGAAGAGCTAAGGACTGAAGGGTCAACTCTAATATTCAACAAAAGTATATGTCGAGGACCATGCAGCTTTAAAGATTGTGGCTGTAGACACACCGGCAAGAAATGCTCACGATGAAGTTATACTTCTGGTTAAGTGAGCTAATGTCTGGCCAGGTAGACCTTAGCCTTACACACAGCAGGTGAATTCCCGAATCCAAGCCGTTAACATCCTATAAGGGGTTTCTTAACCTTTCCTGTAACCAGAAGAAACTAACAGGAGATGGGTTGACTGTCTGAAAGATTCTGTGATCTGCAGATATCTTTTAAAAGAGCATGACACATCCAGATGATGTATTAGAGGCAGATTGGATTTTACCCTTTTTTCTTTGACAAAGACAATCATTATCTAGGTAGAGCACTGATACCACTTTGGGTAAAAAAGTTCATCACTGGTGTTAGGGTAGCTTGATCATGATAAAAGCTTAGATCTTCACAACCTAGAGCATGCAATTCTGACATTCTTCTAGCAGATATTATTGACATGAGACAGCCTTCCATAGGATAAAACGGAGGAAAAACTAAGTTAATCCAACAGCAACATTAAATCCCATTTGGGATATACATTTCTTCTAGGAGGTTTCATTTTAAGAGCTGCCTTTAAGAATTGCTGCAATGGATTTAAGGCCCGCTTGTCTCCAGTTTTTTTAAAATGAGAACAGTGCCGTCACCTGGACCTTCAAGGTATTGTAGCTAAAACCAAGGACAAATCCCACCTGAAGAAAGTTTAAAGTATTATTTACTGATGGGGAGAATGGATCAAAATTGTCTCCAGAAACAAAGTCTTGAAACCGGTTCCAGACTTTCTGGCATACCACATTTGTTCATACTTTACTTGCTGTCTTGGAACATCCCAACTTAGTTAACCTCTCCCCTTAAATATACAGGCTACCAGACAAAATTTGTGAGGTGCTGATTGAAATAACCATGGCTCAGACAACAGTTTCGTACAGACCGAGAGAAACATTTGCTCCGTCTGAGATAATTGGAGAGGAAGAAGTGGAAACCACAGTCTGTACAGCCAGTATAGAATTATTGAAAGAAGTTTTGATTTCTCCTTCTTAAATTTCTTCAGAAACCGGAAGACTATTGGTACTGGAGAAAAATAGTACCGAACAGGAGGCGGCCAAGACTGGGATAGAGCATGTATTCCCACTGCTGCTTGACAATAAATTCGGGAGAAAAATTGTGGTATAATTGACTGTTGTGTTGCACTCGGTTTTCCCTACTAGAAGATGTGCAAAAGCTTTTAAAGGCTAAACAGGCGGATCTTAATTCCAAAGGATTTGAATTGTTTGTTAAGGGGTGACATGGCCATCTTGACTGAACCACCTGGTCTTGGCACCATGCACCACCTCCCAATAGATCAGCATCCCTGAAACATAAGTCAATTGAGACAGAATCAGAATCCATTGAGTAAATAATCCTGATTGCAACACCAGATAAGAGAATTCTTCATTGATGTGAAAAATCACCATTTTCTGTTGTAGAGACACTCTGCCCCACTAATATAAGAAAGGGAGTTCAAAAATGCATTATGTGCCAGTGTGGCCACTTCATCATTATTGTAGCTGCTAACATTCCCAAGACTTGAAGACACTTCCTTGCTGAAAGATGAATGTCTTTAATTGCAAACCAAACAAACTGTTGGTACTAAGGATGTGTGGGAATACATACATATCTTTTAAGTTTATTGGAACTAGAAAATAGTTTTATTGGACTGTCAGGATAATGGATTGAAGAGATTCAATCCTGTATTTTGGAGGCAGTGTGTACTTGTTTAAAATATCCCAGATCTAAGACAGGTTGCCAAACTTCTGTTTTCTTGCCAAACAACAGAGGATAGTACATCCCTTTGACTCTCTGTGAGCAAGGTACCTCCAGTACTGCATCTTGCACTATTAATTGGCATATTGAAGACGACAGACTTCTCTCTCCGGGTAGGCATAAACATATCTTGCAGAGTGATTTAAATCTCCACCGATAACCGTCAGAGATGGCTTGAAACCCGCCTCCAGAAGTGTGGATGGATGGAGGGCCCAAAAGGACTTTCCTTGGGTTTGTCGATTAGCTGGAGCAATCTTGATTGCCCTAGAGAGGGCTGACTGAGAAATTTGCAATTTTTTTTTTTTTTTATTCTTATCTGGTTTATAGGAACAAAAATTCCTGAATCTTTGCTGGAACGGATTTATCTGTACAAATCTTTGTAACTTGAGTCTTCTATCTTGAGGAATATCTTCAGATTTCCCTCCTGTTTATTATCGACTTTGTTCGTTTCTTCAAGAATCATCCTTATGATTTATTTCATTAAAGGAACGGCAAGACCAACCTCGGTAAGATGTGGATAATATTTACCTACATCTATGGAAGGATCTTCTGGTTCTTTCCACTGTAAAAAGGTTCTTTAGTGGAAAATACCATTACCTTCTGCTTCAGAGACAACCTCTTGAATAGATTTGACTTGGAAAGATCTGTCATTCTGTGAAGTTGACAGAACTGCAACTGGCGCTTGGGAACGCATTTCCCCTCTTACTGCTTGCTTCATAAATATGTAACAATCTAAAAAGGAGTCTTCAGATTTGTCTTCAGAATTTTCAGTACAACAATTCGCACAAGTCTTATCCGGCATCGTCATTTTTCCACACTTCCAGTAAGCTGATTTTCCTGTCGAGTGGTTGGAGATCAGTGGAGGCGGAGTATGCCGAGTCGACCTGGATCTAGAATGACGAATCAATCTTGAGGAAGGAGATCTTCTAGAATGCCCTTTATTCAGACAATGGGCCTGATTCACCAAAGAGCGCCAACCGCCAGCACGGCCGCCCCCGCGCGAAACGACAATGTCCCCACGCGAAAACGATATCGATCCCGCGTGAAAATTCGCACCCGCGTGCGAAAACGTGCAAGCAACGCGATACCGACCGCGCCAACAGTCAGCGCCGCTGCGAACCAAGCCCAATGACTTCTGTCATCAGAATATCTTCATGAAGAGTGTGAATGCCAACGATGTCAGGAACTTTCTTGAGAACGCCAATCTTCAGTGTTATTAGGTCAAGAGGGGCTGAAATGGAATACAATTTTGCATTTGCAACACCCAATGACCCTCCTTTTTTTTTTTTTTTTTTCTAAAACATTGCCCGAGAGTCCCCTTTCTATGGGCTTCCGTCTGGTCTTTAGAGCTGCATGCCAGATTTCCAGCAGGAAAAGGCTGCAAGAGTTAAATAGTAAGAAAGGTTTTTTTTTTTTTTTTTAAAGATATTATTTTAAGATACTTTTAAGAAGAGTAAATTAATCCCTTGGGAGAAAATGACTTCTCACAGGAGAAATAGCAGTGTCCCTGCAACTTTCAAATAGCAACATTAGGCTAGATACTCCTTAAACCTCCAGGAGGCTGTGAGCATGCTCAGAAGCAAGCTGCCCACAACCAAGATGGTTGCAACATTACCCAAGTATGGGCAAAGAGGAAAAAGCTATTAGCCTATATAAGGAAGTGCACACTCGCGCGCGCGTGCTATACACGCCTGCATGCTCGTGAACACTCCCCACCAATCCACACTGTCCTGCCACTGCAGAAAGCAGAGAACTGGCATTTACAAAAACCATGAGACTACTCAGCCAGGAGATGAGGAAGAAAGGATGGAAGGAGATAGAACCAGATAGAAAGCAGGAAAGAAAAAGGACAGACAGGCAGGTAACTAATGCAGCCATTGCACACCTGTATGCATTTAGCACAGGAACTAATGCAGCCATAGTTCAAGTAATGCAGCCATAGTTCATCAGTATGCATCTTGCACGTGAAAGTAATGCAGCCATAATCATCTGTATGCCATAATTCATCTGTATGCATCTTGCACATGAAAGTAATGCAGCCATAGTTCATCTGTATGCATCTTGCACATGAAAGTAATGCAGCTATAGTTCATCTGTATGCATCTTGCTCATGAGAGTAATGTAGGCATAGTTGATTTGTATGCATCTTGCACATGAAAGTAATGCAGCCATAGATCATTTGTATGCATCTTGCATGAAAGTAATGCAGCCATAGTTCATTTGTATGCATCTTGCACATGAAAGTAATGCAGCCATAGTTCATTTGTATGCATCTTGCACATGAAAGTAATGCAGTCATAGTTCATTTGTATGCATCTTGCACATGAAAGTAATGCAGCCATAGTTCATTTGTATGCATTTAGTACATGCAAGTACTGCAGCCATCGTTCATTAGTATGCATGTAGCACATAAAGGTAATACAGCCAAAGCTCATTAGTATGCATCTAGCATATGAAGGTAAAGCAGCCAGCGTTCAAGTCTATGCATCTAGCACATGAAAGTAATACAGCCATTGCTCACCTGCATGCTTCTAGCACATGAGGTAATGCATCCCGTGTTCATTTCTATGCATCTAGCACATGAAAGTAATACAGCCATTGCTCACCTGTATGCTTCTAGTACATGAAGGTAATGCATCCCGTGTTCATTTCTATGTATGCAGCCATAGTTCATTTGTATGCATCTTGCACATGAAAGTAATGCAGCCATAGTTCATTTGTATGCATCTTGCACATGAAAGTAATGCAGCCATAGTTCATTTGTATGCATTTAGTACATGCAAGTACTGCAGCCATAGTTCATTAGTATGCATGTCGCACATGAAGATAATACAGCCAAAGCTCATTAGTATGCATCTAGCATATGAAGGTTATGCAGCCAGCGTTCATTTCTATGCATCTAGCACATGAAAGTAATACAGCCATTGCTCACCTGTATGCATTTAGCACAGGATACTGATGCAGGCATTGCTCACCTGTATGCATTTAGCACAGGATACTGATGCAGGCATTGCTCACCTGTATGCATTTAGCACAGGATACTGATGCAGGCATTGCTCATTCGTATGCATTTAGCACACATGTATATCTCCGGGACCAGAAGACCGGGCTCTCTGTGTAAGATACATTTAGTACTCATGCAGAGACTTCCCAGGGAAAGGGATAAACCCTGGGGTAGAAAGGGGACTGAAAAAGAAAGGAAGAGAAGGAAAGAAAATAGCAATAGTGTCCAAAGGGGAGGACAAAGGAAAAAGAAAATACTGGTGGGTGATACTCTCAACAAATTTATAGTTATGGTGTCCAATAGGGTTCAGGGGCGGGGCCACAACCCATAGTATAGTATGCTGCCATGGAAGCACCAGGGAAATATATATATATATATATATGAATATATACATACATATATCCGTACATACATACATACACACACACACACACACACACACACACACACACACACACACACACACACACACACACACACACACACACACACACACACATACCTACATATATATACACACACACGCAAATACACACACACACTCACACATATATACACCCACACATACACATATATACACACACACAGTATATACACACACACACACATATATATATATATATACACACACACACACATATATACACACACACACATATATACACACACACACTCACACATATACACGCACACACACACACATATACACGCACACACACACATATACACACACACACACACACACACACATCCAGGAAAGGAACTTTAAACTCTCAAAAACGAAAAATATTGTTTTTCATAAAAACGATAAATATCGTTTTTTGTAAAAACGATAAATACCGTTTTAGTAAAAACGATAAATATAGTTTTTTAAAAAATATCATGCGTAACCAGGCGCCATTATTTGGCTGGCGACATTTTTAACTGGACCCCATACGGCTGGGTCCCAGTGCTGGAAGATGAGGTGGAGAAGGATAGGGTTAGCCTCTGGATTACTTGACTATCCTGACAGGCTAGTTGAATATGATGGTGGTCTGGTACAGGAGAAACCATAAAGACAGCGAGCAGCAGGAACAGCTTCAGCGGCAGGCAATCTAACCAACCATGGATTAGGGCCTGAGCACAACTACGCGCTTATGTGCATTTTTTTCAGCTGTGTGTATCATACAAGTGCTGCTTGAAAAATGCACAGATGTGCACAAGTGAGTTCAGGCACAATGGTATTTTTCACTATAGATGTGCTTTAGTCTGAGTCACTTTAACTTGTTTGTTTGAAGACTGCTGTACACGCTAAACCACTGCGGGTGGCAGGGAGCAGTTATAGTTACCTGTTCCGGACGGCTTCTTTTCTTCCTCCACCCACGGCTCTGAACTTCCGACTTGTCTTCTGGGTCCCGATCACATCCAATCACGTAATACGAATAATGATCGGGATCCAGGAGACCGTGTCAGGGTTGTAGCGCCACATGGTGGAGGAAGAGGGGTGATGGAAGAGATGGAAGAGACTCTTCCACCACTGAGTGACCGAAACTGAGTAGTCATGTCAGGGGTACATCACTAATTATCGTGGTGGAGAAAGAAGAAGCTGATCCAGTAAGTATAAAAGCTACCTGCTATCTACTCTGTATACCCTGCCTTGCCTGCCAAGATAGGGAAGGCACACTTCCCCAGTGGCCGGGAAAATTCAGCCCTGCAGCCATTTATTTGGCTGCTAAAAGGTTAATCTCTATCACTGTCATTTTCCACAACTGTCAACTATAGAAAACAGTGCAGTATATAGAAATGTTTCAGTAGAATTAATGAATAAGGTCTTATCCTTCCTAATTTTGGATATTGTCCAGTTTATCCATTTAAGTTATAAAGAGCCAGAGCCATAAGAGTTTTTCAAAGTAGGTCTAATGGAAACAAAATTGTCCTTAAATGTAACTGATACTGATTCTGTTGTTACAACTCAGAACATGCAGTGCATTGCTAGTATCACACGTTGCTGCGTACAATGTTAGCCAATGAAGGTTCACAGTCAGTTGCTTCTTTGCGTATGCTACATTGCATTGCATTTGTAATAAGTGGTGTACCACACTAAACAATGCAACAGAAATAATGAAAGTACAACAAAAAGCACTAATCACAGTTGTGATAATTCCAGTGCTTCGGAATGCCCAAGCGTCCCTTTCTCATGGCATCGGTAAAAAGGAAAGTTGTGAATTAGTAGCACCTGCACTCGCTGACAGGCAATACGCATTCTTCCATGATGGATGATGGCACATCACATGTTGGCGAATGCAGACCCTTCTCATGCATTACTTTAATTTCTTATTGATGCCTTGATAAAGGGATGTTTGGATGTCCCGAAACATTGGAATCATCACGACTGTTGGAATAAAACTTGTTGAATACTTTTAGCATCCTGACATAACTTATTTGTTACATTTCTGAAGCATAAGGTGCTGATGTCAGAGCACCCATTTTACTTAATGATGTCAGAGCACCCAATTCATGTGAATGGTTGAACCATAAGGAGTGCAAGACATACCGTTTGATGATTGAGTAGAGCTACTAACGTGATTGCATTTCTGAGAACAGGTCAGTGGAAGCCTGCAGAACGTTATGTAACAAAGAGGGAGGGGCTGGAGGAAGACAAACACTTCTGCCTGAATCTTGTTGCAATCCCTCAACACGACAACAATCTAGGTTATTAATCAGGAACAAAAGTTATGTAAGAGGCATAAACATGATGAAAAGGTTAGTTTATTTACGCATTTAGTAGATCATTGCACTTTTCAAATGTACTGCAGTGATACAAGGCTGTAGATGAAGACTTTGTATTATGAATTCAGGTCTAGTATAAATATGAGTCAGGAAAAGCCATGCTGCAGTTTTTTCTGTATTAGAATGCATTGTTTAATTCAAATCACTTGTTCTTCGGCAACACACACAAAACATGTAAAAGTATACTATAAACACATATATATATATATATATATACACTCTAAACACATATGCAATACAATGCAAGCATTTCCTCCTTACAGGCTTTACTGATTTGTGAAGCTCAAAGCTTGTACAGTACTGTTTGTACAAGTTTCATTATATTGCTAGGAAATAACATTATCAGTTTCTATGATGCAAACAGGAAATTATGGTTTAGAAAAGGAAATGATATTGCAGACCTGATTATTTCAAACAAAATGGCATGACTTTTCTAGATGGAATTTGATTCTTGAGTTCTGCAAAATACATTACTACCGTTATATTTATAATTTTCATATTTGTTTTCAGAATTTATAGATCATTTAATATCAGTGCTTTATTTTAAGAGATCACTTCTCAATAATCACACCTCTGCAAGGGTAAAAAAGCTTTAGGTTTTTGTGTTTTTCTTTTGTTCGTTTGTTTTTTTAAATAATACCAGCTTAAAAATGGTTTCCCTATCCAGCTTAAAGGATATCTGAGGCGAGCAGTGTGGGGGTGATGGTGGGGGATTGCTTCTTTCAGCCTGCTTTAAGGTCCCTTGGTGTCTTCCCGGTCCCCTCCGTTGATTCGCTGTCAGCCCCAGAATTGTCCTTCTGATGTCACCCAGTCCTCTTGTGTCCCCTCCAAAACGCAGAAGGCTCCCGGCCACTGGAGCACGACCGCTAGCAGCGAATAAATGTGGTGAATACCGCTAGCAACGCACCCGCGCATTCACAGAAGCCGCCAACCCGGCCAGGTCAGCGGCCGCTATGGAGGGGACACCAGAAGAGTGGGTGACATCACAGAGACTTCTAGGGGCTGGAGGAAGACCAAGGTAAGTAAAGCTGCAGGTTTTTTTTTCTTTCCTATGTATCTTTTTACCCTAAAGCTAAATGCTTAGTTTGAAAGCTGCTGGTGCAGTGACAGGCTCTGTCTGCATATCTCGTTTGGCTGCCTAGTGCCCATGGCTCTGACCTTCCCGCAGGTCTTCTGTGTCTTGATCACATCTGATCTCATGAAATGATGTGATCAGGATCCAGGAGAGACTCTTCCATCACCCCTCTTCCACCACCAGGTGGCACTGTAATGTTAACATGGTCTCTTGGATCCTGATCACGGAACCAAGAAGGCATGTCGGGAGTATGTCGACGCCGTGGTGGAGAAAGAAGAAGCCGATCAAGGCGTCCGGACAGGTAAGTATGAGAATTCCCTGCCGCTACTCTACCCTGCCACCACATACCCTGCCGAGCCTGCCAGGCTGAGGAAGATGCACTTCCCCAGCGGCAGGAAAAATTCAGCCCTGCAGCCAAATAAGGTTTTAGAAGGACAACTACAGTGAAAAAATTAAGCAGTTAAAATCTAACAGAACCAACAGCTTTTGGACTCTCCTCATGGTGGATTCTCAGGGTTTTCTTTTGTTTTCACAAGTATTTCTTGAATGGCAGTTGTTAAAGCGGAACTGAAATGTCCTAAAAAAATAAGAGTTTCACTTACCTGAGGCGACATGACATACCAATCTTCCATTCCCACGCCGTGGCTCACTTTACTTCTCGTAGTGGAAACCAACTTCTAAGTTGACGTCCACTGTGCCCTGGCCACGCGTATTCTCGTACGTGTTCCCGTGGCCAGGAGCCTCCCGGCGACGGCAGTATGCTCCCGGCAACGGAAGCGTGCACAAGGACGCCCGCAGCCAGGGCCGAGCAGGCGCAGTGGATACTACCTTTAAGAAGTAAAAGTGAGCCGTGGCATGGCAATGGAAGATCGTGGGCACAGGTCGGCTGCAGGGGCTGGCAGAAGCCTCAGGTAGGTGAAATTCTTATTTTTTAGGACATTTCAGTTCCGCTTTGAGTCTACCTGCCAAAATAGTGTGCAAGGGAGTAGGGAGGCTGGCTGGTATCTTACTAGTTTGGCAGTTAAATTGTTGTTCAGGTAATGCTTTTTAAAAACAGATGAGTGCTTACCTGCAAAAAAGTGCACACCCCACTCATGGGATTCAAATACACAATGAGCACACACATGACCTGTCTACCACTTGGAGGATGTTAGTTTCACTAACAATTTGCAATTGTTAGGTACTTGTCCCTCCCACTGTCGTAGAAGTCTTTCCTCCATGGGAGGGAACTAAGCCTACCTGTGCATATGCATAGCCTGGGCGCGCTACCAGTAAAATTAAGAATTGCGCAGAAAAAGTGGGATCAGCGCATCACCAGGCCGCCCCTGAATGGCCTCAGCTCAGAGATGCGCTGAGCCCCCCCAGGAACTACGAACGCACCTTGAACCAAACAGAGGCTCTGCATATACACCAAAGAAACACTAACAAGTGGGAGCAGCTGACCAGAATTAAATCAAACACAGCAAAGAAATGAACAGCGCTACTTAAAAACAGATGAGTGCTTACCTGCAAAAAAGTGCACACCCCACTCATGGGATTCAAATACACAATGAGCACACACATGACCTGACTTTGAAAACAAAAGCAAACCCTGAGAATCCCCCATCAGGAACTGGACTAGTCATTTATTTCAGATTTTTACTGCTTACTTTTTTCGCTATAGTGGTACTTTAAAGTAACGCTTTGCTGGTCACATTGTAATGGATATCAAAACTAGCAGTTCCCAATAAAGCACGGGTTGCAATACACTTTACCTTATCACCGTTCATTTGTAACGTGGGTGTAGCATGCACATGGGCATTACACATAAAGAAAAAGTTGCGCATACAATACACTGGTTTATGCATATATAATCTGGGTCTAGTGCAGACATTATGGAAATGTGTCTTGTGTCAGCTTATATCTATGGATACATAAGCAGCATGGTGGCGTAGTGGTTAGTTCTCTCGCCTTGCAGTGCTGGGTCCCTGATTTGAATACCAGCAAGGGCAACATCTGCAAAGAGTTCAATTTGAATTAGTGCCAAGCCTGCGTGTACTAAAATAATTCCAGGTGCAACCACTGTCGTATTTGGTGAAAAAAGCTAATTCTGATTCTGAATCTGTTGGCCATCTGCCAGTATAGGAACCTAGAAGAAAACTTTAACTGAAAATAAAAATGGCCAGTTACTTACCTGGAGCTACTTCTGGCCCCTTGTTGTCATCCCGCACCGCTCGGTTCCCTCTGTGCCACCCTCTGAACATTGAATGTGCATCCCTGTGATACACGCCGCCTCCAGCACACTCCGGTCACCAGGAGCGTTATGCGCTTGTGCAGTAAGCAAAATTGCTACTTCATATGCACAGAACGCTCCCGGCCATTGGAGCACGATCGAGAAGGTGCGTGGCCAGCGGCACACATGTGCAGTGGTTGGTGAATTGCAAGTTGCCCGGCTTACGGAGGGGGAGCCGGGAGATCAGAGCAGCGCAGAATGACAACGAGGGACCAGGAAGACATCAGGGGTCTGGAAGAAGCCGTGGGAAAGTAAATGGGTATTTTTTTTTCACTGGAGTATCCTTATAAATTCTTATAATAAAAGCGCAAATATGTTATATGGCCGTGTATTGCTAAAAATCAGCCGTTTGACTTAACAGGTATTGTTTCTAATGCATTTTTTCCGGTCGATTTTCCGTCCGATCGATTTCCGATTTAATCCTGTTATCTTTTCTTATCTATATTTTCATTCACTTCTATGAGAAATCGATCAGAAAAACGATCGAAAATAAGATCGGAGCATGTCGTAAATTATCAATCGAGCCATCTATCTAACACAAAATTGGATGGTGTGTACCTAGCAGTTTGATGTGCATAGTGATAAGGAAGTATTGCTGAAGGTGCCAGCTATCCTTCCTCGCATCCTAGGTAATCTCTAGGTCAGTAATCAGTCAGCCTTCACTAGACTGCCTGCTTAACCTGTACAAGTACCTTCCATGCATTTGTGACTTTGTCTCTCCCAGTTTCGGCAATGATTACAAAATCAAACACAGGAAGTGTGGGGGAGGACAGACATCTCCCATTCAGCTCAAGAAGTGCTTACTGGCTTCAATTTAAAGAAATTCCCTTTTCTTGTGCTTGATGGGGCACATTTATCAAGATACAACATTTCATGTGCATGTCTTATGTTATACTTCGGAGACATCCAGATTATTCCTGTAGCAGCTAATAGCAGACTTCTGCCTGCAAAGTTAATTGCTGAATCACAAATAAATAATGCATAAAAAGTAACAGCATATTGAAGTACAAATCAATTTATCCAGTAAAACATGCAGAAGCTTTAAGTGAAAGTATTCCTACCGGTCTGAATTCCAAGTAACATTTCAATGATTTGATGAATCTGAGATCTATGCATGTAGTTTTAATATACTTTGCTGTGCCTCGGCTGAATAAGTCATTTGCAGCTGATACATTTAGTCAATGGAATGACACATTTGCTGTGTAATAGACACAGCTATGCAAGTCATATTTTTAGCATCTGTTCAGCAACCGCTAGCATTAAATTCAGAAAAGCAGTTGATTTGATTCACTTTTATTCACCTTTAATCATATAACAAGCATCCTGTTAAAATGTATTGGCCCGAGGTTTTCAGATGTTTGTTTTTTTATTTTTTTGCATTCCAAAATAATTTTTATTGTGAATAAAATCATGTACACAGCCCCAGCAGATGATAATACCCAAAATAGAAAGGACTGCAATATGCATAATATAACAAAATGTAGCTACTTTACATCATTAACAGGTATAACAATCTCAATAGGTAAAATTAGCAAGATAACATATTAAGAAGAGGCAATCATTGTGTATGCTGATTCTAGGATTTTGCTTGGGAATAAGCAACCAGTACTATTGAGTAACATACCTGTCCTCCTGGCCAGCCCTCTGCTAGGAAAAAAGGATGAGAGGTAAAGGGAGAGAAAAAGAAAAGAAAAAAGGGGCAAGAAAAGAGAGAGTAGCCTGACTCTATTCCGTCTCTGAGACATTCGTATTTTATAATCGTCAGAATCTTTAAAAGTGACCCAGCATTTTGGTCAATGAGAGGTAAGGGCTTCCTAATCCATTTGGGAAATCCTCTTCACCCTGGTCCACCACTGCAGGACACTCGAAGGGTCAGGTTGTCTCCATAGAGCTGGGATGGACACTCTGGCTGCATTCACCAGGTGGACCATGATGGATTTCTTGTATACTTTCAGAGAATGTGTGCTGCATTGAAGGAGGAAAAACTAAGGGGCCATGGGGACCTGTATAAAGGATATCTCAACCACATCTGTGGGCATCTATGAGCTGCTTTCCAAAATGGTGGAGCCACAGCGCCAACAGTTATTCACTATCCCTACACCAAACTTGTGTACTGTCAGAGTCTTGTGCCAGAAAGTTAAAATTTTGAACCCCTGTTCCTGTGCTGAGACATTCAAGAAGCTCTTGTAGGTAAGCATCCAGATGGCCTGCCACTGCTCATCCAAAAAGTTCCTGACTAATGCTGTCTCCCACTTAGTTTGGTATGGGATGGGCTTGGGGCCGTCAGTGCAAATCAAAAGGTCATACAGAAGGGATATTGTATGTCTATGGGGGCCACTTTCCAAGTGTATGGATTCAAAAGGTGTAGGATTTCTGCAGAGCTGGTACTTATGAGGAGAGCTTCCCAAAAAACTTTGGAGTTGTAGGAATGACCAAAGTGGGAATTTTGAGGAAGACACAAATTGATTAAGTATGTCTATGTCCTTAACTTTCCCTCCAGAGACAAAGTCTCCCATTCTTGGGATTGAGGTGGCTTGCCATTCATGGGCAAAGGATCAAAAATACCCTAGGGGTAACAGACGGTTATTTTGAACAAAGAGCATTGAGCTAAGAAGGGAGGAGTCTTCATCCTTTTGTAGCAAAGTACGGAAAACTCTTAGTGTAAAGTGAATAACAGTAGCCATACATCAGCGACTTGGTGACCAATCGACTATCAAAATCAATTATTATAATCGAATCGGATTAAAATCGGTACCATTAAATGCATGCCCGACCGACAATGCGCCCAATTTCAGGATGAAAATTGGTCACATTGTTGATCACGCACACTGCAAGATGTTGGGCCGACTTGCTCGATCAGGTTGCGCGGGGGGAACGGCGTGTAACTTTGGGCCAATGGACGATTGTGGCGACAGCCCTGGCGCTGTCCTCCCCATTGTTAAATGTCCCCCCGGTGCCAGTGTAAGGTATACATTACCTGTCCGCAGCCTCCGCTTGTCCTCTGCTAGCTCTGTGCGCACACCTCGCTCCATAAACGCACGCCACGTGGTTTCCTAACAAGGGGGCGCGTATGACATCAATCATACACGCGGCCATGTTACTAGGCAACCACGTGGCACACGTGTTTGAAGAACAGAGTGCCCCCAGAGCCAGCGGGGACAAGCGGAGACCGTGGACAGGTAATGTATACTTTGCACTGGGCACCGGGGGGGGGGGGATATTTAACATTAGGGGGGCAGCATTGGGGCAGCGAGGCGGTTGGATGCGGTATCACAAGGCAGATTCCGGATTTATTTCATCATGAAATTGATTGAAATTGGCCTGTGGTGTAGGCAGCTGGCAGATCTCTCTCTTATCAGATTCAATTAGAGAGAGATTTGTCTCTTGGTCGAATCTGCCCATACATTGCTAGGTGTATGGCTACTTTAAGAGGATGCGATTTATTATTTTTCTTTATCACAGGGTTTGTGATCCATGGAATTTCTGCCAATGGGATAGAGGTGAAATCACATTCAGTCTGGGCCCAGTGTTTTGGGGATTCAGGGTCACACCACTCAAAAAGATGACATAGAACAGTGGACAAGATTTACAGATGTTGTATATTTTTAGGATGCTTCAGTATAAATACAGTAAAAGCAATGTAGACCCTATTTATTATGCACATTTTACCCCCCCCCCCCCCCTCTTTCAATGAAACTTCTCTCTTTTCCCTCTTCTTGTCTCATTTCCCTCCCTATTTGCATAGCAATGTACAGACAGAATGCCCTGAGCAAGAAAGTAATAATGGCCCCTGCAACCCCAGCCATTGCAGAGGGAGCTGCTCCTGTCAGCAAATGCAGAGTTTAATGCAGAGCTGCGGAAACATAGCGTTATACATTACCTGCTTCCGACTGCAGGACAGGTCCTCCTCACAACTCTTTTGTGTAGCCAAGCGCTTGGTAGCCAATCACCATGCGGCTCACAATGCCTATCACAAGATGATAGCTGCATGGTGATAGGCTGCACAATGTGGAGCTACACTGAAGAGGGGTGCAAAGAAGACATGTCCCACTGCCAGAAGCAGGTAATATATACAGTAAAGTTCCACAGCCGCTGCCCCTGCATTTAACTCTGCATTTGCTAAGAGTAGCAGACCCCCTTAGCCCCGGACCCCCAAGAAGGAAGGGGGTGCTGGAAGATGGGAGCTAGTGGCTCGGCTGACAGATATTTGCTTGGGGGAGGGGGGCTGTTAGGTGGTAGTTGCGCCCCTTTCCCTGAGGATGAACAAATTCTGCTGATGCTTATTGTCTGCTGTGGATGAGCACCTTAGAAGTTCTGCCAGGGCCCATTTATACATGAAACAGTGCTGCGTGAGGCACAGTACTTAGCACTGCCTTCTCGCCACTGTGCGGGGCAGCATTGACCCATTTCATGTACCTGAATGGGATCTCACACCCATATCATCAAAACGCTGATGTTTTAAGAGTTTTTAGCAAACTATACAGCACTGGACTAAACGGTGTCCAAGGCCAGGTAGAAATGATCTTCAGCTATAAAATGTACTCTTGCTGATGCTAATGTTATTAGGTGTCCTTTTTGGATTATAAATATATTATATTTTTTATAATATAGTATGAATAATAATTTCAACATTTGAATGGGGTACTGTATAAACAACATTAAACATAAGGTGTGCAGATAGCTTGTTACAGAATTTGCATAATTCACGGTGTATACTCAACTACCTACTTTTCAGCCTCTACATGCCACGTAGGCAACGTCTGTAATGGGTAACGTAATTTGCATAAATTGCATAAAACCTACTAAACTTAATGTCTCATCTGGTGCCTAGTCCTTCTGATGCAGTATTTGATTTCTACTAAATTCACCTTAGTGCTGTAAGGTTTGCTGTTGCCACATTGCAAAGCATAGGAAGCATGATGGGAGAGGAGTATCTAAAGAGCAATGGGTAATTCCTTAGGAGACAGCTCAGCATCTCAATTTAGAGACCAATGTTGTGACCAACCATATGCATCAGTGTAAAAACCCTGCCTATTCCCAGCCTGAAGCTATGTGTTGGCTGCACACACAATGCCTTTTCCTAGATGGTATCACTTGAACTAAGCACAAGAATACTGATAATTACAGATGACCAATGAAATGCAAATTTTACAGCTTGACACTAATTTGGTTGCATTTTCAATCACCTCCCAATGTAACTGTGCTCCCTAGGACACCTGCAGTGTCTATGTCAGTGTAGTGTCTCACATGCGCGCGAGCACAGATGAGACGCTACTCTGCCAGATACTCCGCAGAGTCCCTGGGGAGCAACAGTTAAGACGGGGGAGGGACACCTTGGGGGCCACTACAGGTTCTGGGGCCCTGGGGCAATTGCCCATTTTTTCCTATGGTAGCTCCGGCCCTGACTGTAGCTTTATGTCTATGACAGGTTTCATTGAGAACAGTAAGTAAGGGAAATATCCACAGTGTAAACATAGACCAAAATGTAAACACGTTATTTTAGTTGCATAAAGAAGGCAGTATGGTGGGTAAGTGGTTAGCATTCCTGAACTGCAGCACCAGTGCTCTAGGTTTGAAACTTTGAAAGTCACACAAGATAAAACATGTTATCTAGATCCTAGGTTCTCAACGTGTGGTACGTGTACTCCAGGGGGTACTTCTGATGGTTCCAAGGGGTACTCGGGGTTGGTATACTTAAACAAAAATAACCAATTTAGAGTTTTAGAAAATGATAAATCTTATTTAACCACTTCAGGACCACAGTCTTTTCGCCCCTTAAGGACCAGAGCCTTTTTCTCCATTCAGACCACTGCAGCTTTCACGGTTTATTGCTCGCTCATACAACCTACCACCTAAATGAATTTTACCTCCTTTTCTTGTCACTAATACAGCTTTCTTTTGGTGCTATTTGATTGCTCCTGCGATTTTTACTTTTTATTATATTCAGCAAAATAGACATGAATTTTGGCAAAAAAATGATTTTTTTAACTTTCTGTGCTGACATTTTTCAAATAAAGTAAAATTTCCTATACATTTGAGCGTGAAAGTTATTCTGCTACATGTCTTTGATAAAAAAAACCCATTCAGTGTATATTTATTGGTTTGGGTAAAAGTTATAGCGTTTACAAACTATGGTGCCAAAAGTGAATTTTCCCATTTTCAAGCATCTCTGACTTTTCTGCGCACCAGGTTTCATGAGGGGCTAAAATTCCAGGAAAGTACAAATACCCCCCAAATGACCCCATTTTGGAAAGAAGACATCCCAAAGTATTCAGTGAGAGGCATGGTGCGTTCATAGAAGATTTTATTTTTTGTCACAAGTTAGCGGAAAATGACACTTTCTGACAAAAAAGAAAAAAAAAAGTTTCCATTTCTTCTAACTTGCGACAAAAAAAAATGAAATCTGCCACGGACTCACTATGCTCCTCTCTGAATACCTTGAAGTGTCTACTTTCCAAAATGGGGTCATTTGTGGGGTGTGTTCACTGTCCTGGCATTTTGGGGGGTGCCTAATTGTAAGCACCCCTGTAAAGCCTAAAGATGCTCATTGGACTTTGGGCCCCTTAGCGCAGTTAGGCTTCAAAAAAGTGCCACACATGTGGTATTGCCGTACTCAGGAGAAGTAGTATAATGTGTTTTGGGGTGTATTTTTACACATACCCATGCTGGGTGGGAGAAATATCTCCGTAAATGACAATTTTTTATTTTTTTTTTACACACAATTGTCTATTTATAGAGATATTTCTCCCACTCAGCATGGGTATGTGGAAAAATACACCCCAAAACACATTATACTACTTCTCCTGAGTACAGCGATACCACATGCGTGGCACTTTTTTGCACCCTAACTGCGCTAAGGGGCCCAAAGTCCAATGAGTACCTTTAGGATTTCACAGGTCAATTTGAGAAATTTGGTTTCAAGACTACTCCTCACGGTTTAGGGCCCCTAAAATGCCAGGACAGTATAGGAACCCCACAAATTACCCCATTTTAGAAAGAAGACACCCCAAGGTATTCCGTTAGGAGTATGGTGAGTTCATAGAAGATTTTTTTTTTTTGTCACAAGTTAGCAGAAATTGATTTTAATTTTTTTTTTCACAAAGTGTCATTTTCCGCTAACTTGTGACAAAAAATAAAATCTTCTATGAACTCACCGTACTCCTAACGGAATACCTTGGGGTGTCTTCTTTCTAAAATGGGGTCATTTGTGGGATTCCTATACTGCCCTGGCATTTTAGGGGCCCTAAACCGTGAGGAGTAGTCTTGAAACCAAATGTCGCAAAATGACCTGTGAAATCCTAAAGGTACTCATTGGACTTTGGGCCCCTTAGCGCAGTTAGGGTGCAAAAAAGTGCCACACATGTGGTATCGCCGTACTCGGGAGAAGTATTATAATGTGTTTTGGGGTGTATTTTTACACATACCCATGCTGGGTGGGAGAAATATCTCTGTAAATGACAATTATTTGATTTTTTTTACACACAATTGTCCATTTACAGAGAGATTTCTCCCACCCAGCATGGGTATGTATAAAAATACACCCCAAAACACATTATACTACTTCTTCTGAGTACGGCGATACCACATGTGTGACACTTTTTTGCAGCCTAGGTGCGCTAAGGGGCCCAACGTCCTATTCACAGGTCATTTTGAGGCATTTGTTTTCTAGACTACTTCTCGCGGTTTAGGGCCCCTAAAATGCCAGGGCAGTATAGGAACCCCACAAGTGACCCCATTTTAGAAAGAAGACACCCCAAGGTATTCCGTTAGGGGTATGGTGAGTTCGTAGAAGATTTTATTTTTTGTCACAAGTTAGTGAGAAATGACACTTTGTGAAAAAAACAATAAAAATCCAATTTCCGCTAACTTTTGACAAAAAATAAAATCTTCTATGAACTCATCATACACCTAACAGAATACCTTGGGGTGTCTTCTTTCTGAAATGGGGTCACTTGTGGGGTTCCTATACTGCCCTGGCATTTTAGGGGCCCTAAACCGCGAGGAGTAGTCTAGAAAACAAATGCCTCAAAATGACTGTTCAGGGGTATAAGCATCTGCAAATTTTGATGACAGGTGGTCTATGAGGGGGCAAATTTTGTGGAACCGGTCATAAGCAGGGTGGCCTCTTAGATGACAGGATGTATTGGGCCTGTTCTGATGGATAGGAGTGCTAGGGGGGTGACAGGAGGTGATTGATGGGTGTCTCAGGGGGCGGTTAGAGGGGAAAATAGATGCAATCAATGCACTGGGGAGGTGATCGGAAGGGGGTCTGAGGGGGATCTGAGGGTTTGGCCGAGTGATCAGGAGCCCACACGGGGCAAATTAGGGCCTGATCTGATGGGTAGGTGTGCTAGGGGGTGACAGGAGGTGATTGATGGGTGTCTCAAGGTGTGATTAGTGGGGGGAAATAGATGCAAGCAATGCACTGGCGAGGTGATCAGGGCTGGGGTCTGAGGGCGTTCTGAGGTGTGGGCGGGTGATTGGGTGTCCTAGGGGCAGATTAGGGTCTAATCTGATGGGTAACAGTGACAGGTGGTGATAGGGGGTGATTGATGGGTGATTAGTGGGTGTTAGGGGCTGATTGATGGGTGGCAGTGACAGGGGGTGATTGACGGGTGATTGACGGGTGATTGACAGGTGATTGACAGGTGATTGACAGGTGATCAGGGGGGATAGATGCATTCAGTACACGGGGGGGGGGGGGTCTGGGGGGGGGGGGGTCTGGGGAGAATCTGAGGGGTGGGGGGTGATCAGGAGGGAGTAGGGGGCAGATTAGGGACTAAAAAAAAAATAGCGTTGACAGATAGTGACAGGGAGTGATTGATGGGTGATTAGGGGGGTGATTGGGTGCAAACAGTGGTCTGGGGGGTGGGCAGGGGGGGGTCTGAGGGGTGCTGTGGGCGATCAGGGGGCAGGGGGGGGAATCAGTGTGCTTGGGTGCAGACTAGGGTGGCTGCAGCCTGCCCTGGTGGTCCCTCGGACACTGGGACCACCAGGGCAGGAGGCAGCCAGTATAATAGGCTTTGTATACATTACAAAGCCTATTATACACTTTCCGTGCGGCGATCGGGCAGCTAGTAACCCGCCGGCGCTTCCGAACGGCCGGCGGGTTACTGCGAGCGGTGGGCGGAGCCAGTCCCCGGCGGCTGATCGCGTCACAAATGACTCCCACGCAAAGTACCACCACCGCTTGAAGTCTTGTTCACCCCATTGTGTGCAGTCGTGTTTACCTGCTGCCAGGGAGATAGATTGGGGAGCGCTCGTCGTCGTGGGATGTAGCTGGGATCCATCTTCCTGTGTCGCAAGGTGAGTATTCTGTTAAATCGCCAGCATAGTCATATTGCAGACAGGCAATATTCAATGCTTTTAATGATCATTGTTGATCATTCAGAATAACAGTTTTAGGAATAACTGTTGTGCAGGCATGCTGCTCCGGAATAGCCAAGCAGCCAGTTCTGTTCTGAAAATCTAACATCTGTATGTGATATAACGCCTATTTTTAAAGATAACCAATTTGTGTACCAGGCTTTTATGAAGGAAATTTATAGTACCCAGAGGAAACTCACACAATCATGGGGAGATTATACAAACCTCATGCAGATAGTGTCATGGATGAGAATTCAACCTGGGGCTTTAATGCTGCAAGCCAAGAGTACTATCCGTTATGCTACACATATGTAATGATAATGAATGCTCCCTAGGCCCTGTGCGAGAATATTTTCTCATTACATATCCCATTGTCAGGGGTCAGTGAGGAGAGAAAGTGATAAGAATTCTTTCCAGACAGCAAAACACTGTGACAAAAATTGTACCACTTTTCCACTCTTATCAAATATTTGAAAAATGAGGGAAGTTGTACTTTAAGAGAGCGTACACTTTGCAGTAAGATGCGTGTGCAGCACCGTGGCTAGTACAGTAGTTAGCACCATGAGCTCTGGTTTCCTCCCACATCCCAAGAACATACTGGCAAGTTAAATGAAGCCTGCAGCTTGCAGCATGAGGACAGTGGAGGCAGCCACTGTTATTCAATTATTCACATATAAATATACAGTTGCCAACATTTATCTTATGACTAAAATTACAGATAATGATGTCCTAATTAGCATGACTCCTTCTGAGTCATTTGCTTGGAGATACCACTGAAAACCAAACTAATCTGACAACTTCACTGTAGCGCTTTAATTTCCCCATTTAATTTACATAAAATCATATCTGTGCAAATATGGGAAAGAGATGAACAGGACACCCTGGATTAGGAAGATCTGATCACACTATAGGAAAATAATGAAGCCGGCACCATCTAAATATTCATGCTCTTTTATTGAAACATCAACGTAGCAGGCTGTCACACGGAGTGCGACGTTTCGGGGGAGTTCCCCTTTATCAAGCAGTTGACAGTCTGATAAATGTTCAAAGTATACAGTATTTATATGAAACCACCCACATTTCACCAATGACAGGTCTGAACATTCAGACCAATCACAGGACCTAATATTACGTGCGGACCTGATGGGGAACAGATGCAGTAGGGAAGGGGGCCAATAGGAACATAGGGCACTCACCCACACTCTGTGCAGAACATCTCGCCGCCGCGTCCCATCCCCACACGTACTGGACGCCATTAGCGGCAAACTCCGCCCATCAAGGCGGGCCGAGTCTCCGCATTGGCGCGCGGCCGGGGACGGAATGACGCGGACGGCCAGGGGAGTGGGCGGACGCATACAGGAAGACGGCTGGAACGCAAGGCGGCCGCACACATGCCAAAACGACGCATGCGAGCTCCGCCAAAGCGACCCGCCGTCCCCCAAAACTCCGCCCTGGCCGCGCTACCATGACAACCAGACGCTATGAGGACGAAGCGCTGCGGAGAGGGTCCGCCAGAGATAGAGAGAGGCTGGAGATGAAAAAAGAAGGGGCAGCAATAACACATAATAAAAATCTAAAAGGATGATGTAATCCATCCAAGCGACAAGGCAAAAGAACCACATGCAACCAACATATAGTAGAAATATATAGTAGGAAATCTATTGTCACAAAGATAGACCACATCAGACCCATAGATATAGGATGCTAAAATAGTGAACTGATCACAATAAGGGTGCAAGGTCATATTCCCTATTGAGGCCCCTCGGATCCGGACAATCTAGTGTCCTGATCCAGAAGGCCTCTCTATATAGAAGTCTTTTAATTCTACTACCCCCTCTGGCCATGGGGGGAACATCTTCTATAATCTGACAGCGGAGTTGATTCACACTATGTCCAAACTTTACAAAATGTGAAGGGACGGCCTGCTCAATCAATTTATTGCGTATTGATGACTTATGGGCAGATAGTCTGACCTTAAATTTGGAAGTGGTTTGTCCCACATAAAAAAGTCCACATGGACAGTTGAGCAAATATATAACATACTGTGAATCACAATTATAGCATCCATTAATGGTATATTGTTTACCTGTATGTGGGTGAACAAAATAAGGGGACCTGATGATGGAGTGGCAATGAACGCAGTTAAGGCAGGGGTGTTAAGCTTGGGGGTGTAATCTCCACAGTCAGCATACAACACATAAGCTGACGTGAAGGAGGTACACACACCAGCACAAGGGATCAGGATATCCCCAGTTTAGTGGAGGAGAGGACTGACTCCAATAGGAGATTGTGGTGCACAGAGCCGGTGCAGATCTGAACAGCCACAAACACTTTCGTAATAACGTCTCAGCGCAAAGTAGCGCTGAGCGCATAAACCAGGACTGAGGAGATCAGGACAGGTAGACAGAATGAACGCTTGCTAGCTAGCGATTACTTAGCGACAGCAAGCGTCCAAAACCAGACAGACTGGAATGAGGCAGCCAATGCGTTGCGGCGATAGCGTGCCTCACAAAGACAGGACAGGAGAGACAGGAAACAGCAGGATCGAGATAGATGAACGTAACACAGATAAATATACAATAAGTATGTTTTCCTAGCGTATTACAATTACAGCTATCAATGAAACTATTCGTAACGTCTGACTAACATATGTATATATTGGCAATGAACCGATATATGACATAAGCAGGAACTCTGACTAAGACTGAAGTAATACAGGGAACAGGACTCAGAAGGATTCGCTATCTCTTCGCAGAGATGAACGCAATCCACAAACAGGACCAGGAACAGGATTCAGAAGGATTCGTTATCTCTTCGCAGAGATGAACGCAATCCACAAACAGGACCAGGAACAGGATAACTAGCTCAGCACGGGTGTTCACGATACGCGCAAACTACCAAGACGTGCTGGAAAACTGACTAACTGAACACAGGAAATAAACAGTTCGTGTACGTATATATCAGCGACACTGATATATTAACGTAACACGAATACAAGGAAAATAACAAAATGCGCAAGTATGCGTATATATTGGCGATGAACCAATATATGACACAAGACAAGCAAGTAGCAACTTCTAGAACAAGAGCAGAACTAGGAGGACTCGCTGACCCCTTCGCAGGAGTCAGCGCAGTCCACACGGAACAGGAACGAGGTGGGGCACGAGCAGAGTAACAGATAGAGTCTGAAACTATGGTAGCCCATGAGGCATTGCAGGAAGCAGTTCTTTATACTGAGGTCATCCAATGGGAGCAGACCTGCAGACTCCCACACAAGTGAATGGTAATTAATCACAGGCTGATAGCAGGAAAAGGCAGACAATGATATGCAGCCTGCAGGAAAGGGACTGCCCCTCCACTGCAGCAGACAATGTTTGTTTACACAAAAGCATATTAAACTGTCATTAACTTCAGAGCGACTGCAGATGGAATCAGCAACTAGTTTAAGTGCAAACCAAACTATGCAAGCAAATGCATGTAATGACATTAGAACTGTTTGGTTTGCAATACCACTGCAGTCAGCAGTAAACGCTGCAGAAGCGATCATAACAGTACCCCCTCCCTTAAACGCGGCCTCTGGACGCCTATGAAAACTGACATATTTCTCCTGAACCACCCAAACCAAAAAATCAGAAGTGGGAAATCCAGCAAACTGATCTGACTGAAAATTCATGAAGGTCGGATCCGTCCGACAAAACCAAATTCCCGAATCAGTCTCACCAAAACTAGACCAATTGGAACCAGAACCTACCGAACCATGCCCGTCAGCGCTACAAGCCTCAGTGTGATACCCATCAGAACCACGACTTCCAGAGAAAAGCCCCCAGAAACTCTCTGAGCGATACCCACCGCCTTCTCGGGACTGTCCAAAAACGCCAAAGCCTTTGCAATGCCCACCGGAACTGTCCCCACCAACACAAAACCCACCGTTGAACCAGTCCAAGGTACCAGGACAAGTTTCCTTAGAGATCTCCCAGAACACTTGGAAGCTCCAAAGAGATCCCCACAGGTCAGAACGCCCCTTAGGCTCACATGGAGAACTATCAAGAACCCCTATGGAACCCAGGGCAACTCTAGAGTCAGGGTCACAAGGACAAACATCAAGATCAGGGTTTTTAGGGACCAGAACCATCTCTGGGCATGCAGGCCAACCGGCAACATCAGAACATGTCTCCACTAGGGAAGCGTGTGAGCACGCCAACACAGACACACTTGGGCACTCTGGCATACGAAGCACATCTGGGCACACCGGCACAAGAGAGACTTCTGGGCATGTCAAGGAACTGCAAACCTCAAAGTCAGTCAAGGTAAGACCGAAACCAGGACTGGGCAAAAAAAAATCATCATGACTAGACTTCACAGTTACTGGATTCTCACTAAAAAATGCAGGATCAGACTTAGATGTCTCTGATTCCAGCAAAGTTATTAACAAATCATGTTCAGGGGCATTTACAAGACAGGACAAATCTTCTGATGTATGCACCGAACTAGACAGGGTTCCCATAACTTCTTCTGGACTAGACAGAGACTCATCAAATACACTGGATTGGAGCTCATGAAGGGCTGCAAAACAAGTCAGTAGTGCAGCAATCCCCACTGAACTAGGCAAAACTGAGTAACTCACTGGACAGGAAGGGGACTCAGGAACTTCTGCCACACCGGCCAGAGAACCAGAATTTTCCAGGATACAGGGCTGGGTTTCAGAAACACTCATTAACCCGGACTGAAATTCTGAGATTTCTATTATTTTTTCCAGCGAGTCAGAATTATCCATGTTACAGGGCAAGACTTTTGAAACATTCAGAGGACAGGGCTGGAGTTCCTCGGCTGTTACAACACTGGAGAGGGACTCAACAACATTGGTTAAATCAGACTGTGTACAGGGCAAGGTATCTAACACACTTGCTGACGAGGACAATATTTCAATGGCTTCTGCTTCGCTGGGCAGAAATTCATCAAGTTTTATTAGAGCAGACTGTAATTCCAAAACAGCTGCTAGACAAGTGAATATTACTGCAACACCAACTGAGGTAAGCAGTGCTTCAGCCTCCTCTGCTAGAGGGTTTAAAGTATCCAAAGTACTGGGTGAAGCATAAGACTCTGCGACCACAGCTTCACTGGACAGGATCACTGAACAGTCCATATTGCAGGGCAAAACCATGGAAGCACCTGCTGGACAGCATAATGATTCTGTGACCTGAGTTTCATTGGAGAGATCTACTGCACAATTCATGGTACAGGGCAAATTTATTGGAAAATTTTCTGAACAAGGTAATAATTCTGCGATTTCAGGTTCACATAGCAGATGCTCTGAGCTATTCACGAAACTAGAGCGAGGTGTAGAAACAGGAAGATCAAGACACAATGTTTGCGCATCTGAATCACCATTCATTTGTAAAATTGGAAAATTCAGATGCTGGGGTTCTGAGTTTACTAGACAGGATTGCTGGGACTCGGAAACTGATATAGTGCATCTATTGGCATCTGCTGGATCAGACAGGAGTTGAACTTTATTAACACAGGTAATTTCTGCAGAAGTGTTTGCAGAGACAGGCAAGATTTTTCTGGTGTCTGTTTCACTAAACAAAGAGTCATGAGTACTGGCTAGGCTGGACTCGAAAGTCAGCAGGACCTCTGGGTCCTCTGCTGAGAAATTTGTGCAGGGCAAGATTAAGGAAGTATTAGTAATTTCTGTCTTACTGGGAAGTAACACTGAGTTATCCATGGTACAGGGTGGAATTACAGGAACTTCAATTTCACACAAAAGGAGCTCTGAATCACTCGCTGAATCAGCCAAAAGTGCTGAAGCAGGCGAGTCCTCAGGAACTGAGGAAGTGGAACAATCTCCACTTGACAGTGTGTCTTCCCTGGTATCAACTGATTGAATTGCATAAAAATCGTCCAGAATCATTCTCCACACATCGATCAATGGAGCCACAAAGTCATACCCACACACACCAGTTTTTATTAGGTTATAGGCAGACTTAATGCATGCATTCAATACTAATTCACTTTTTGCACTGTAAAACTGACAAAATGAACTTGCATCTTTCTTCCATTCATAGACCAGAGCTTCCATCTCTCCTTTCTCAAATGGAGGATCCCATGCATATTTAACAGCTGAGTATTCCGGCTGATTATAGTTTGCAAATGTGTTAGTGGCAGAAACATACATTGGGTTATTTAGCAGGTGATTGGCCGATTTCTTATTCCTAAGGATCTCCAATACCTGTAGCAAGTATTGAACTGTAGTGTATGCAAATCCCTTGCTGCACGAATAAATTGATCTGTTCAATACTCTGTAATATATCTTCATAATCATATTCAGATAATTCATTTAAACAAGAACTTTTATTTTCCCTGGCTAGCAATGAAAGTTCATTAGTAGTTTCATAGGTCCATTTGACTCCCCTGAATGGTGACTGAATTTCATTATCTACTACTGGCGGAGTCTCATTACAGATCTGATGCGCAGTCGCCAAGGGCAACGACTCCGCTGATTGTAACGCTTTTCTTTTGGAGCGTTTACGTTTGGCTTTAGACCCTGCTGCCTTAGCAGAAGAAAAGTTATCAGAACAATTATCTGCTTGCTGATTATTTTTGTAGGCAGTAGAAGGAGCAGCTGATTGACAAGCTGCCAGGAGCTTATCAAAAGGGCTAGGCAAATCGGTTTTGCGCAGCCAGTTATGAATCACAAACGCTAGAAATTCCAGTGGTCTTTCTTTTAAATTGGTATGATCCAAGACATCGTAGGCCCACTGAAACAATCTTCCCTTAAATAAAACATAAACTAGCTGGGGGGCCCACGTTGAAACAGGAGTAGCCTGGAGCTCAGGATTGGCCAGGAACCTGGCACATTCAGAAAAAAACTCATTTTCTGTTTCAGAATTGAGCTTCTCAAATTTCTTAAAGGAACAGGAACCATAACAAACAGTGTCATTTTTGCTGGGAACCCCCCCCACAATGGGGATTGGTAATGGGGCTACCATAATGTTAAGCTTGGGGGTGTAATCTCCACAGTCAGCATACAACACATAAGCTGACGTGAAGGAGGTACACACACCAGCACAAGGGATCAGGATATCCCCAGTTTAGTGGAGGAGAGGACTGACTCCAATAGGAGATTGTGGTGCACAGAGCCGGTGCAGATCTGAACAGCCACAAACACTTTCGTAATAACGTCTCAGCGCAAAGTAGCGCTGAGCGCATAAACCAGGACTGAGGAGATCAGGACAGGTAGACAGAATGAACGCTTGCTAGCTAGCGATTACTTAGCGACAGCAAGCGTCCAAAACCAGACAGACTGGAATGAGGCAGCCAATGCGTTGCGGCGATAGCGTGCCTCACAAAGACAGGACAGGAGAGACAGGAAACAGCAGGATCGAGATAGATGAACGTAACACAGATAAATATACAATAAGTATGTTTTCCTAGCGTATTACAATTACAGCTATCAATGAAACTATTCGTAACGTCTGACTAACATATGTATATATTGGCAATGAACCGATATATGACATAAGCAGGAACTCTGACTAAGACTGAAGTAATACAGGGAACAGGACTCAGAAGGATTCGCTATCTCTTCGCAGAGATGAACGCAATCCACAAACAGGACCAGGAACAGGATTCAGAAGGATTCGTTATCTCTTCGCAGAGATGAACGCAATCCACAAACAGGACCAGGAACAGGATAACTAGCTCAGCACGGGTGTTCACGATACGCGCAAACTACCAAGACGTGCTGGAAAACTGACTAACTGAACACAGGAAATAAACAGTTCGTGTACGTATATATCAGCGACACTGATATATTAACGTAACACGAATACAAGGAAAATAACAAAATGCGCAAGTATGCGTATATATTGGCGATGAACCAATATATGACACAAGACAAGCAAGTAGCAACTTCTAGAACAAGAGCAGAACTAGGAGGACTCGCTGACCCCTTCGCAGGAGTCAGCGCAGTCCACACGGAACAGGAACGAGGTGGGGCACGAGCAGAGTAACAGATAGAGTCTGAAACTATGGTAGCCCATGAGGCATTGCAGGAAGCAGTTCTTTATACTGAGGTCATCCAATGGGAGCAGACCTGCAGACTCCCACACAAGTGAATGGTAATTAATCACAGGCTGATAGCAGGAAAAGGCAGACAATGATATGCAGCCTGCAGGAAAGGGACTGCCCCTCCACTGCAGCAGACAATGTTTGTTTACACAAAAGCATATTAAACTGTCATTAACTTCAGAGCGACTGCAGATGGAATCAGCAACTAGTTTAAGTGCAAACCAAACTATGCAAGCAAATGCATGTAATGACATTAGAACTGTTTGGTTTGCAATACCACTGCAGTCAGCAGTAAACGCTGCAGAAGCGATCATAACAAGGGGAATGTCCCCCTACGAGTGGATCGCTCAGGAGGTCTAACCAGGGTCCTCATCTCCGCATGCACCAATCTGTCCTGCAGAGTGGGAGCTCGTTTGTACGAAAATAACGGCGGATTTTGAAATTCATTAATGGAGGGAAAAGAGTGGGACAGAATATGCCAATGTTTTTTAAGAATTTTACTGATAGAGCTACTCCATACATTAAACTGTGAAATAAATGGCAATCTATTCCTGACACTCTTACCCCTCCTGTGATGTCCCGAGGGTCCACTCACCTCCCTGCGAGCATTTGCCACTACATCCGCAGGATATTGACGTGCCAAAAATTTCCAGGTCATTTCATCTAAACGGGATTGTAACACCTCGCCATCATCCACTATGCGGCCTATCCGCAGAAATTGGCTATTTGGTATGGCACATTTCGTGTTTCTTGGGTGGAAACTGTCAAAAGAAAGGATAGAATTACGATCTGTAGGTTTCACAAATAAATCAGTGAAAAGATGGCCTTCCTTAAGAGTAACAAAAGTATCAAGAAAACTGACACCACTAGTGTCAGAATGTATAGTAAGGCGAATAGCCTCACACTGTTGATGTAAGTGTGAAACAAATTCATCAAGGGTCGAGCGTGGCCCCGCCCACACGCAAAATATATCATCTATATATCTAAGCCAAATTTTGGCATACTTCTGAAAAATATGGTTAGTGTACACAAAGCTTTCCTTGTATACATTCATATATATATTAGCGTAGGACGGGGCCACGTTCGACCCCATAGCTGTACCACGAATCTGCAAAAAGAATTGATCATTAAATACAAAGTAATTGCATTTCAAAATAATACAGAGAAGGTCAATCAAAAATTGAACCTGTGGGTCAGAATAATCTGAAGCCTCAAAAAGCATGTAGCGGACAGCCTCTACACCTCCATCATGAGGGATGGAGGTGTAGAGGCTCTCAACATCCATAGTAACCAGGAGACTGTCCTCAGGAATTTCATTAAGTGATGAAATGTTATCCAAAAACATAGTTGTGTCTCTGAGGTAAGATTTTTGTGATAGCACATATGGGCGTAGAATATAGTCAAGGTATTTACCTAAAGGGGACAAGGCTGAATCAATCCCTGAAACTATGGGGCGCCCTGGGGGATGTTCTAAATTTTTATGGATCTTGGGGCATAGATATAAGCGTGGAGTTCTAGAGTGATCAGTTAGTAAAAATTTAACCAATTGGTCTTCGATAATGTTAGCTCCTAATGCCTTATCAAGAATGTCCCGGATCTGTTTTTGAATCTCCGGAAGGGGGTCGCAGGGCAGTGATTGATATGTTTTATGATCATTCAATTGGCGTAATGCCTCGGTCATATAATCTTCAGTATTCATCACTACCACTGCTCCCCCCTTATCTGCCGGCTTGATGGTAATAGAATCATTTGATTCAAGTTCTCTCAAAGCTTGACGCTCTTCACTTGAAAGATTATGTTGGATAAATGTCCCGGGGTCGCCCTCTCGAAACAATTTCTCTATCTCCTTAGATACACTGTCAATATAGTTATCAATGACAGGGCTGGATGGAGGATTAAATGTACTTTTGGTCCGCAAAGTGGTATCTCCCAGCGAAAGTATGGTGTCATCATGGTCACGTGCTGATGGTATAAAGCGTGGTAGGCTAAAAAATGCTTCAGTTTTATGCCTGTGTAGAATATCTGAAGTTCCAAATCCAATTGCAAACGGTCAGGCCAGTGGGTTGGGGTGAAGGACAATCCCTTATTAAGAACACGATGTTGAGGTGCGGAGAGTGTGAAAGACGAAATGTTCACCACAATATTATTGCATTCTACTTCTTTGGCTTCTGTTTCTGACGCAGCCTCTCCTTTATGCCGCCTGTGACGTCCACCACGTCGCTTTCGTCTTGGCTGGACACATCTGTGGTGTCTTCCGGAGTACTGACCGGTAAAAAATCAGATGAACCATTGCCAGATGGCGTATATTCAACTGGTTTGCGTGGACGAGGTGCTCCTTGTGGTAGTTTAGGTGGTTGTTTGGGACGTAGAGGACGTTTGTATGGCTGTTGCCAGACGTATACATAGCCAGAGCTATAATCTGTCGTGTCCCATTGGAACTTATGGCGTTTAATGGTCTCAATTTGATTAGCAGATAAAGCTGCTGAGTCGATTTTTAGTCTGGAGGTTCACTTTAAGTTTTTGCTTTTGATGTGATGCTGTTGAACATCAAGAACCTGAATCAAAATACTCAGCAAAGACCAACCCTAAGATATGACCCTATTTGAGCATCCTAATGATAAAAGTACTTAATGAAAGTAATAGCTGTGATGATTTGCTCAGCTGCCTGTGCAGGCAGGCAGCCTTTTGACCGTTGTGTAGGTTTGCATGCTGCAGGACTCTGGAAAAAAGAGCTTCTGTCAGTTTTGCAGCTTGTGCTTGCAGAGGAATTTGCATACGTTGTCATGCAAATTGCCTGGCCACATTCATTGGAGGCGTGTACTATAAGTACTATGTCTTTCCCACAATGCTTCGCTGGTCATAAGGATTGCGTCCTATGTAACACTCCTGGTGGGGTGTCAGCCTTACTCTCTGTTTGAAGATCAGCTTAGAGTAATTCCTGGAAACTGTGCTAGGCAGATTTCCCTAGTGCCGTTAGGATTGTTTATCTGTTTTGTTTGTCTGTTGCGATTGTCCTGTCCCAGCGGTGGTCGATAGGAAGTCGTTCTGATCTCTGTTCTTGGAGCATAGCTGGTGCAGCGGTTGCTACCAGCTATCTCTTCTGTTCTGCCTCTCTGGATCGCGCTAGCCACTTTTCGCTAGCGCTGTGGATCCTTCTGTTCTGTCTCCTGGGATCGCGCTAGCCACTTTTCGCTAGCGCTGTGGATCCTTCTGTTCTGTCTCCTGGGATTGCGCTAGCCACTTTTCGCTAGTGCTGTGGATCCTTCTGTTCTGCTACTCTGTACCTGGATTGCGCTAGCCACTTTTTGCTAGTGCTGTGGATCCTATCTCTCGCTTGTCCCTGTTTTCGTGTGTCTGTCTTGTCTGCTACGACCGCTTGCTGGAGGCTCGGTGAGTTAACCGTTAAGCAAGCGTTCGCGTCCTCTGTTTCATGTTTGTCTGTGGATGGTTAGTTAGGTGTGCTTGTCTCTATTGTGCTTATCACGTGGAGACCGCGCATAACCGCATGCACTGTTGCGAATGAGTGCGGTGTTCGTGGTTAGCTAGCGTTTGTTATTTTCCGCATCTTCTCATTGTATAATTTGCTGTGCCTTTGCTACCCTCGTATTCTATTCTGATCTGCCTTGTGTCACTTCTGGCGATCGCACCTCTCGCGATCACGTTCCTATTTCATATCTGCTGTTGTGTGTGCGCGGTCGCGGGGTGGCGACTGGATTGGCGCACACACATACAACCTGTCCCTTTGCTCGTTCTCATTCGCAATCGCCTCTCTTGCGATTGGGTTCTGCGCTTCGTACAATTCCTGTCTGGCATTTGTGGACGTACAGAGGATTGGTTCCTCTGCACTCCCCAGCGCCATCTGCCGACAGGAATTTCCCTCTACAGGTGCGTAGCACCTTTTGCTGGGTGCCTGCAAATATACGCTTGTGGGGGATTTCCGCCGTATCAGCGCACGCGTTGTGCGCTGATCACGGAGAAAGTTCCACACTCGTTACAGTATGACCAGCCCAACCCAAAACCCCAGTGTAGACGGAATTTCCGATTTGTACGATTTTGTCGAATATGGCCCTTGTACTTTTAAGAGATTTAAAAAACTTGAACCTGAATCAGCAGACGAATTTTTGTCTGAATGTACGAAACTGTTAGCGAACCCTGAATTCCAATGCACCCCAGTGTCTACCTGGGCCCCCCAAATGGTCTACATTCTGTTGGGGGGCGAAATGTCAATGTGGGCTTATGATGTGTTAGATCATACCACCCTGAGTCAAAGACCCCTGGAATTCTTGGCCTTTTTAATTCACAATTGGCTGAGATTACCTCAATTACCATACCCCCTTAATGAGTTGTTGTCAGCAGCTCAATCAGCTGTTTCATCTACTCTTTCATCCATAAAGCAGCCATCCAAAGCCTCTAATGCTGGGAATACACGTTTCGTTTTTGCCTTCGTTTTAGCCTTCGATTCGTTCGGTAAACGAATCGAGTGTTGAAAACGTATGTGAAAATAGTCATAATCTCATTATAGTTTCGATTAATAGACCCCAAAAACGAACGACTAGTGATCGAACATGTTTGATATTATCTCTCTTTATCCATCTAATCGAGCCATTGGTAGGCTTGATGGCTGTTCAGATCGATTATATATTCGTTTATGCCGTCCGTCCCTGTACTACGTTTCGTTTCTTTGCAGCCTTCGATCATTGGAAAAACGAAACCATCAGAATCGGAAAAAAAAACGAAACCGTGGGTGGTGATATTAACCGTACGGTCGATTATTTCGGGATCGAAAAGGACAAAAGGCACAATCGAAACGAAGGTTTAAACGAAGGCAAAAACGAAACGTGTATTCCCAGCATAAGTCTAAACGTAAAAGATCTAGGAAGGCTTCCCAGCGGAAAGATCCGTTGCCCATAGCAACCACAAATAAAGAGGTTATTTCTGTCAAGTCTGAAATGGGCAAAACCATGCAGTATGATAATGATGTTTATAATGCATCTGCTGATCAGTTTCCAGGTTTTTTGCCCCAATCCAAAGCTTATGTGGATCCTGCTATAGGTAGGATCGCACATTACATTAAAGCAGTTAAAAAATCTGTTCTTGTTCCTGAACTCCACCCCTATGGAGATTATCTGGATACTGGCCTGTTTGAACCCCCATTTGCTTCCTGGGATGTTGGGGCCTTGCTGGAGGAATTTGATTTTGATTGGAAAGCCTTTTGCAATTTTTACATCGCAAAAAGCGAAGATGTCTTGAATGCTTGTCTTGATTCTATGTACCTTCTGATTGATTCCGATGAATGTGACAAGGATGATGTGGATCTGGTGATCTATGTATGGCAAACGATTTTGGATGAGTTGCACACACACCAACCAATTGATTCCAATAAAGAGACATCGTTGTCGGATGATTGTTCCTGCCTTTCTGGGGTAAAGCATGAGAGTCTTGACTTTGTGCAATCTGAAATGAATGAGTATGCCGCTGTGGTTGATTCCTGTGCGAATCCTGAAGGATTCTCTCCTGACAGGGTGCAGTTTGAATCTGTGCGATCTGATGCCTGTTTCTCGGATGTTCCTGCAGATTGTGATCGGCATGAGTCTGCCGGTTTCCTCAAGGATGTGTGGGATCCTTTGTCATCTAGAAACAGACCTTTGAGATCTTCCATCTGTGACCCTGCTATGGGGAAAGTTTCTCGACTGTGCAGCGTCAAAAGTAAAATGAATATGCCTAATAAAGTTTATCCTGTTGATGTCGCTATTTCTTCTGCAAATGATTCCCTGTCTCACCCTGTTCTCACCTGTAAGGGCCCGTTGCCTGGAGACAGTTGCTCCAGTGTTTCGGTCCTAGATGCCTTGCAGTCTGCTCCGCAGATCGCGGAGGTTTGCGCTATGGAAGCATCAGTTTCACAACCTAAAGTGAATTTTGATTCGCAGGTTTTGCGTTCTGATTCCTCGGATTCGACATTGTTAGCCGAATCTAAGAGTGAGACAGCGCTTCGGTTTTGCGAATCTGATGCTGAACCTTCTTTGCCTTATTCAGAGACGCTTTCTCTGAGCCTGCCCTGTACCATGAATAACAAAATGATGTCCAATCACACTGACATTTGGGAGTCCCTTTCTTGCTTTGAAGAAAGTGCTGACTCTCCACCCTGTAGTCTGGATGAGTCAATATTGCCTTGTACAATATCTCCTGCCCTGCCCCTAGAGGCTCGTCTAGGTATTGCTGCTAATTTTACCTGTCTTTCTGCAGTTTTGGAGTTGCAAGCTAGTTTGACTGCTACACAGAATTCAGGGTGCAGCGAGATTAAAGTTAGGGAGTCAGTGTGTGGTCCAGTGAATATTCCTGTACGTTCCACTCATGATGATGAAATTCAGTCTCAGTTTATGGTGGAACCCTCCCTGGGACATCTGCCCTGTTCTGAAAATAAAGTTCCAGTTTTGCCCTGTAACATGGATAGTACAGAATCCTTCTTAGAAAACTTGAAAAATGATGTTCCTGAGGTCTCCGAGTTCCTCCCAAAGGGTGCAGAACTTGTAGGAGATGTCTCCTGCCCCCCAAGTCCTTCTGAGGTGTTACCCTCTTCCGTAGGCATTGCTGCCTTGCTGGCTACCTTTTCAGCTCTGATGGAGCTTCACTCATATGTAGTCAATGATGATATTATTGTCACAGAAATTTCTGAATTTGTATCCGAGTCTTCTTTTGAAAGTCCAGTGCCTGTGACCTCCACTCATGATGATTCTCTGTCCGGTACTGGTTTTGGTCTTGTCATGCCGGACTCTGAGGTTGGCAGTTCCCCGACATGTCCTGAGGTTTCTCCTGTGCTGGTGTACCCCAGTGTGCTCTGCGACCCAGAAAGCCCAAGTGTGCCTCGGTTACCAGCATACTCAAATGCTTCCTCGGTCTAGACATGCTCTGATATGGCCTGCCTGCTTGCATGCCCAGAAGTGGTCCCTGAAAGTCTTGATCTTGATGGGTGTCCTCGTAATTCTGAATCCGGAATTGTCATTGGTTCCATGGGGGTTTTTGGTAATTCTCCATGTGAGCCTGGTGGTTGTTCTGCCCTCTTGGGATCTCTGTGGAGCTTCAAAAGGTTCTGGGAGATTCCGGGAGAAATTTTGCTTGGTACCAGGGGCGAGCCTGGGGTGCCTGGCACCTGGGTGCAAGATTTTCTCTGGCGCCTATGGGAGTGGTTAAATTAACCACGCCCAACCACATAACCACACCCATGTCTTGCCTAATCACACCCACACCTTCCACCTCTTTCCGCATGCATGTGATACCCCATTCCTACCCCTCTTCCATGGGCTTGCTCCTGGCTGGCTTTGGCTTCCTGCGAGTCTGCTAGTCTCTGGATTGACTCAGGCTGAGAGGCTCTGCGAGTGCGACGCAGTCACACACTGCATATTTATGGCTGCCTGCGGCCACCCTACTCTCGCTGTCGTAGGCTCCTCCCCCCGCCAAGCCCAAGCGTGAGGTGGGCTGCCTGTATCTTTCCCGTTGCGCCGCGCAGCCTGCCAGTGTTGCCAACCTTTCACGTTATTTTTTTACTGACAAATACCTAAAAATTTACTGACAAAAGATTATTTTTACTGACAAAATTTCCCCACTAAATGCACATAAGAGACAGCTTTTCCCCCATGTAAATGCACATAACAAGAGACAGCTTTTCCCCATGTAAATGCACATAAGAGACCGCTTTTCACCAGCAAATGCACATAACAAGAGACCGCTTTTCACCAGCAAATGCACATAACAAGAGACCGCTTTTCACCAGCAAATGCACATAACAAGAGACCGCTTTTCACCAGCAAATGCACATAACAAGAGACCGCTTTTCACCAGCAAATGTACATAACAAGAGACCGCTTTTCACCAGCAAATGTACATAACAAGAGACCGCTTTTCACCAGCAAATGCACATAACAAGAGACCGCTTTTCACCAGCAAATGCACATAATAAGACAGCTTTTCACCAGCAAATGCACATAAGAGAGATTTTCACCAGTAAATGCACATAATGACAAACAGACAGTGTCCCCAGAATATATAGCCAGGGATATATGTCCCCAGGATAGGTAGCCAGGGGGTATATGCGCCCAGGATAGGTAGCCAGGCGGTATATGCGCCCAGGATAGGTAGCCAGGGGGTATGCGCGCCCAGGATAGGTAGCCAGGGGGTATGTGCGCCCAGGATAGGTAGCCAGGGGGTATGTGCGCCCAGGATAGGTAGCCAGGGGGTATGCGCGCCCAGGATAGGTAGCCAGGGGGTATGCGCGCCGAGGATAGGTAGCCAGGGGGTATGCGCGCCCAGGATAGGTAGCCAGGGGGTATGCGCGCCCAGGATAGGTAGCCAGGGGGTATGCGCGCCCAGGATAGGTAGCCAGGGGGTATGTGCGCCCAGGATAGGTAGCCAGGGGGTATGCGCGCCCAGGATAGGTAGCCAGGGGGTATGCGCGCCCAGGATAGGTAGCCAGGGGGTATCTGTGCCCAGGATAGGTAGCCAGGTGGTATCTGTGCCCAGGATAGGTAGCCAGGTGGTATCTGTGCCCAGGATAGGTAGCCAGGTGGTATCTGTGCCCAGGATAGGTAGCCAGGTGGTATCTGTGCCCAGGATAGGTAGCCTGGTGGTATCTGTGCCCAGGATAGGTGGCCAGGTGATATCTGTGCCCAGGATAGGTGGCCAGGTGATATCTGTGCCCAGGATAGGTAGCCAGGTGGTATCTGTGCCCAGGATAGGTAGCCAGGGGGTATGTGCGCCCAGGATAGGTAGCCAGGGGGTATGTGCGCCCAGGATAGGTAGCCAGGGGGTATGTGCGCCCAGGATAGGTAGCCAGGGGGTATCTGTGCCCAGGATAGGTAGCCAGGTGGTATCTGTGCCCAGGATAGGTGGCCAGGTGATATCTGTGCCCAGGATAGGTAGCCAGGGGGTATGTGCGCCCAGGATAGGTAGCCAGGTGGTATCTGTGCCCAGGATAGGTGGCCAGGTGATATCTGTGCCCAGGATAGGTAGCCAGGGGGTATGTGCGCCCAGGATAGGTAGTGAGTGACAGGAGCGCGCCCCGCCGCCGCCGCTCCCTCCTCCGCTCCCCCCTCACCCTTCAGCAGCCCTTCAGACCTCAATCAGCGGGCGACCCGACCAGGAAAAGGGCGCCGGACGCACCCGCTCTATATGCGGAAGTGATGTCACTTCCGCATATCAGTGCGGCGTGCTAGGTCCTAGCGCCCGCCCGCCTGATCGAGGTCTGACGCGGCGGCTAGAGGGAGGGAGCTTGAAGCGGCGGCGGCGGTTACAGGGGGAGAGCGGGGCCGGGCGGCGCCTCTCACAGGCAGGCGCCTGGGTGCCTTGCACCCGCAGCACCCGCCCAGGCTCGGCCCTGCTTGGTACCCTGGATAAGATCAACGGTGGCTTTTGTGTTGTAAGGGACACTTCGAACAGGTATTGTGGCAGGTTTGGTATTTTCGGACGCTCCTTGGAAGGTGGTGGGTATTGTCTGGAGGGTGTCGATGGCTTCTTCTCTGGCGTTCACAGTCCTGATGGGTGTTATACTAAGACTGGTAGTACTGATGGGCATGTTTCGGTGGCTTCTGTTTCCGATGAGGTCGGTTTCGGGTGGACTGACTCTGGAATTGGACCTTGTCGGGCTGCCCCGACCTTCATGAGTCTTCAGTTTGAGTCTGTTGCTAATAGCAGTTTTGAGGGTCATCTGTAATTCGACCCTGGAGGGGGGGGGGGGGGGGTACTGTGATGATTTGCTCAGCTGCCTGTGCAGGCAGGCAGCCTTTTGACCATTGTGTAGGTTTGCATGCTGCAGGACTCTGGAAAAAAGAGCTTCTGTCAGTTTTGCAGCTTGTGCTTGCAGAGGAATTTGCATATGTTGTCATGCAAATTGCCTGGCCACATTCATTGGAGGCGTGTACTATAAGTACTATGTCTTTCCCACAATGCTTCGCTGGTCATAAGGATTGCGTCCTATGTAACACTCCTGGTGGGGTGTCAGCCTTACTCTCTGTTTGAAGATCAGCTTAGAGTAATTCCTGGAAACTGTGCTAGGCAGATTTCCCTAGTGCAGTTAGGATTGTTTATCTGTTTTGTTTGTCTGTTGCGATTGTCCTGTCCCAGCGGTGGTCGATAGGAAGTCGTTCTGATCTCTGTTCTTGGAGCATAGCTGGTGCAGTGGTTGCTACCAGCTATCTCTTCTGTTCTGCCTCTCTGGATTGCGCTAGCCACTTTTCGCTAGCGCTGTGGATCCTTCTGTTCTGTCTCCTGGGATCGCGTTAGCCACTTTTCGCTAGTGCTGTGGATCCTTCTGTTCTGCTACTCTGTACCTGGATCGCGCTAGCCACTTTTTGCTAGTGCTGTGGATCCTATCTCTCGCTTGTCCCTGTTTTCGTGTGTCTGTCTTGTCTGCTACGACCGCTTGCTGGAGGCTCGGTGAGGTAACCGTTAAGCAAGCGTTCGCGTCCTCTGTTTCATGTTTGTCTATCGATGGTTAGTTAGGTGTGCTTGTCTCTATTGTGCTTATCACGTGGAGACCGTGCATAACCGCGTGCACTGTTGCGAATGAGTGCGGTGTTCGTGGTTAGCTAGCGTTTGTTATTTTCCGCATCTTCTCATTGTATAATTTGCTGTGCCTTTGCTACCCTCGTATTCTATTCTGATCTGCCTTGTGTCACGTCTGGCGATCGCACCTCTCGCGATCGCGTTCCTATTTCATATCTGCTGTTGTGTGTGCGCGGTCGCGAGGTGGCGACTGGATTGGCGCACACACATACAACCTGTCCCTTTGCTCGTTCTCATTCGCAATCGCCTCTCTTGCGATTGCGCTCTGCGCTTCGTACAATTCCTGTCTGGCATTTGTGGACGTACAGAGGATCGGTTCCTCTGCACTCCCCAGCGCCATCTGCCGACAGGAATTTCCCTCTATAGGTGCGTAGCACCTTTTGCTGGGTGCCTGCAAATATACGCTTGTGGAGGATTTCCGCCGTATCAGCGCACGCGTTGTGCGCTGATCATGGAGAAAGTTCCACACTCGTTACAATAGCGTTCATTTGTACATTGCTGATTAAACAATTATTTGATAAGAAAGACTAAGGCCCTTATTTAATTAACTTTTTCTCCTGAGCAGGGCCGGTCCTGGACTTTCTGCTGCCTGAGGCAAAGATCCTGAAGGCGCCCCCCCCGGCCCCTTTGTCATCCCCTTCATTGATTCTGTTCCCCTTGCCATTTGCCAAGCCCCACATCTCCCCCTCCCCACACACACTTTGTCATCCCCTTCATTGATTCTGTCCCCCTTGCCATTTGCCAAGCCCCCCATCTCCCCCCGCCCGACTTTGTCATCCCCTTCATTGCTTCTTTCTTTTCCCCTTGCCAAGCCCCCCCCCCCCCTAATGTCTACATTATAACATTACATCATCCCCCACACAATCGACTGTGAAGAAAAGCCTGCCCTGAGTGATGCAGCAAACAAAGTAAGTGACAAGTGAGTGACTGAGTCTGACTCACTTACCGGGGATCTGTGGCGGCGGCGAAGGGCGGGCATCCGCACCGCATGCATGCATGATCCTGCACTGGCAGGCAGGGGACAGACAGCTGCCTGAGGCCTGCGGCGGGCATGCTCCGCCTCCACCATTTCGGATCTCGCGCTGGGCCTGGGCTGGTGAGCGGCGGCCGGAGGCGGCAGATGGCAGCCAGCCAGAGCCAGCCTCATCATCGTCACGCTCACGTCACGTCGCCGCCCGTGCGTGACAATCAGCCGCAGGGCAGCAGAGGCAGAGCGGGCGGCATCCGCCGCCAAAGGCAGCGTCACATACAGCCTTGGAGGAGGATACAGCCAGGAGAGGCCGCAGGCTGCAGAGCTGAGCTCGGAGAGTCGTCAGACTCGGAGGCCGGCCCGGCGGCATCATGTGGGTGGCGGGCGGGAGGTGCGCACAGCCTAATGGGGGGCGGCGGGGCGGGTCTCAGAAGTTCACAGACAGTCCGGGCGGCCTCGACGGAGCCGGAGGGGAGCTGGGGAGGATCACTCACGGTGTGTGTGCAGGCACGAGGTCGGAGGCAGGTCGGGCACCACACAGGATCATCCGGACTTCGTCTGCACACTGCAGCCTGCACTCTCTCTCCTCTCCCCAGTCACTTCCTCTCTATGTCTAGTGCCGCCCCTCCACTTCCTGCCACCTGAGGAACCCGCCTCACCCCGCCTCATGGGCGGGCCGGCCCTGCTCCTGAGAGTAAAAATGTATTTTAAGCCCACAAGAAGCAAGGGAATACTCAAAATAATATAGTACTTTTTCACTTACTTTTTCGTTCTTTTCAGAATCAGAATCAGAATCAGAATCAGTTTTATTTCGCCAAGTACAGCAAGAGCCATAATCGGAATTATTTGTGGTACACATGGCATAGACAGATACAACAGCACATACAATTTGAAATGCAGTAATCAGATATACAGAGGAGGCAGCGACGGGGACCAGCTGTCGGCCCGGCAATTATGAGTGCAGGCCGGACTGGGGAAAGTCAGAGTTCAGTGACCGAACGGCCTGGGGAAAGAAGGTGTTCTTCCGCCTGGTGGTTTTGGATGGTATAGTCCTGAAGCGGCGGCCCAACGGGAGGAGCCTGAAGTAGTGGCTGCCAGGGTGAGAGGGGTCACGGGAGATCATGGTGGCCCTCTTACTCAATCTAGCGGAGTGGAGGAGATCAAGAGGTGGAAGAGGAGACCCGATGATTCTCTCTGCATCAGCTATGACCCTCTGCAGTTTATGTTTATCACTGGCCGATGCACCCGCGTACCAAACAATGACTGAGGAGCAGAGGATGGATTCTATGGTGGCGGTATAGAAGCTGGCCAGCAGCTCCCGTGGCATGCCAAATCTCTTCAGTTGGCGCAGGAAGAACAGCCTCTGTTGGGATTTCTTTTGAATTTTAGTGGTGTTCTGCCCCCATTTCAGATTATTGGTGAGAGTCGTGCCAAGGAACCGAACCGATGACACTATAGAAACTTCTGTTCCTCCAATGAGGACAGGCGAGGGGGGGGAGGGTTCCTCCTGAAGTCTACAACTAGTTCAACAGTCTTTGCAGTGTTGAGAACTAGGTTGTTCTCCCTGCACCAATTGCATATTCTCTCGACCTCGCTCCGGTATTCATGCTCTCCGTTGCTTCCAATTAGGCCAATAATGGTGGTGTCATCCGCAAATTTGATGACCTTCACAGAGTCAGCGGATGAGATACAGTCGTTGGTATAAAGGGAGAACAGTAGAGGTGACAGAACACAGCCTTGTGGAGCCCCAGTATTGGTGGTTCGAATGCTGGAGTAATAGTTGCCGAGCTTCACCTGTTGTGTTCTATTTGTCAGGAAGTCCTTGATCCATGCTCGGAGAGTGGGATCAACTCCGAGCTGTGTCAGATTGGTGATCAGGATGTCAGGGCAGATCGTGTTGAACGCTGAGCTAAAGTCTAGGAACAGGATCCTGGCATAGGAGGCCGGCCTGTCTAAGTGCTCAGTGATGTGTGCCACGCTGACATTGATGGCATCCTCCACGGATCTGTTTGCCCTATATGCAAATTGGAGCGGGTCTAAAAGGGCGTCTGTGGACCTCTTCAGGTGGGCAAGGACCAGCCGCTCGAGGAGCTTCATGATGTTAGAGGTTAGGGCCACTGGGCGGAAGTTATTGTGCTCGGAACTGCCTGTTTTTTTTGGGGACTGGTACAATTATGGACCTCTTGAAACAGGAGGGGACTGTACCATCAGATAATGACTGCTTAAACAAGGAGGTGAGCACAGGGGCTAGCTGATCGGCGCAGGTTCGCAGGCAGACAGACGACACTCCGTCCGGGCCGGAAGATTTCCTGGGATTCAGCTTCCGGAGGTGCCGGAGTACCTCGGATTCCCGAACAGCGCTAGGAGCCAGGGCGCCGAGTACGTCAGAGGTCGATGTGGATTTGCCTACGGGCTGGTTGGAATGTTGCTCGAACCTGCAGTAGAACTCATTGAGCTCCTCCGCCAGTCGAGGGCTCGGGGTCGCCGTTTGGGATGTTGGTTTGAAGTTTGTGGCTGCTCTCAGGCCCTTCCATACTTCCCGTGTGTTGGTGGACTGGAGGCAGAGCCCCAGCTTCTCAGCGTAGGCCCTCTTTGCCGATCGCAGTTCTCTTTTCAGGGCGAGCCTAGCTTCTCTGAATTCCTCTAAGGAGCCAGACCTGTGCGCCTCCTCTTTGCGTTTCCAAAGTCGGCGAAGCCTGTCGTTGAACCAGGGCTTGTTGTTGGGGTAGACCCTGAAGGACTTGGACGGGATACACGCTTCTTCGCAGAAGGTGATGTAGGAGGAGATGTTCTCGGCCCATTCATCAAGGGTAGGTGCCTCCAGAGCCGTCCAGTCGGTGGTTTCAAAGCAAGCTTGGAGCTGCAGTTTGGCGTCTGCAGTCCATTTTTTGACGGTTTTGGTGATGGGCTTTGAAGTCTCTAGGAGCCTCCTGTAGGAGGGGATCAGGTGTACTGTGTTGTGGTCAGAGTTTCCCAGGGGGGCTCCTTGGGTGGCTTTGTAGGCGTTCTTGTGAACCGTGTAGCAGTGATCCAGGGTGTTACCGCTCCTGGTAGGTAGTGTTGGGCGAACATCTAGATGTTCGGGTTCGGGCCGAACAGGCCGAACATGGCCGCGATGTTCGGGTGTTCGACCCGAACTCCGAACATAATGGAAGTCAATGGGGACCCGAACTTTTGTGGTTTGTAAAGCCTCCTTACATGCTACATACCCCAAATTTACAGGGTATGTGCACCTTGGGAGTGGGTACAAGAGGAAAAAAAATTTAGCAAAAAGAGCTTATAGTTTTTGAGAAAATCGATTTTAAAGTTTCAAAGGGAAAACTGTCTTTTAAATGCGGGAAATGTCTGTTTTCTTTGCACAGGTAACATGCTTTTTGTCGGCATGCAGTCATAAATGTAATACATATAAGAGGTTCCAGGAAAAGGGACCGGTAATGCTAACCCAGCAGCAGCACACGTGATGGAACAGGAGGAGGGTGGCGCAGGAGGAGAAGGCCACGCTTTGAGACACAACAACCCAGGCCTTGCATGAGGACAAGAAGCGTGCGGATAGCATGCTTTGTACCACCATGCAGTCATAAATGTAATAAAGATAAGTGGTTCAATAAACAGGGACCACGCGGCAACGCTAACCCAGCAGCAGCACACGTGATGGAACAGGAGGAGGCGCAGGAGGAGAAGGCCACGCTTTGTGAGACACAACAACCCAGGCCTTGCATGAGGACAAAAAGCGTGCGGATAGCATGCTTTGTACCGCCATGTAGTCATAAATGTAATAAAGATAAGAGGTTCCATAAACAGGGACCGGCAACGGTAACCCAGCAGCAGCAGCAGCAGCAGCAGCACACGTGATGGAACAGGAGGAGGCGCAGGAGGAGAAGGCCACGCTTTGTGAGACACAACAACCCAGGCCTTGCATGAGGACAAAAAGCGTGCGGATATAGCAGCAATGCTTTTTGCCGCCATGCAGTCATAAATGTAATACAGATGAGAGGTTCAATAAACAGGGACCGGAAACGCTAAACCATCCCAGATGTTCATCGGTCATGTTACTTGGTTGGGGTCCAGGAGTGTTGCGTAGTCGTTTCCAATCCAGGATTGATTCATTTTAATTTGAGTCAGACGGTCTGCATTTTCTGTGGAGAGGCGGATACGCCGATCTGTGATGATGCCTCCGGCAGCACTGAAACAGCGTTCCGACATAACGCTGGCTGCCGGGCAAGCCAGCACCTCTATTGCGTACATTGCCAGTTCGTGCCAGGTGTCTAGCTTCATGCCCGGTTTCAGGTCCAGCGGTGCCAGCCACAAATCCGTCTGTTCCTTTATTCCCCTCCAAATTTCCTCCCCTGTGTGCTGCTTATCCCCAAGGCAGATCAGCTTCAGCAACGCTTGCTGACGCATGCCAACAGCTGTGCTGCACTGCTTCCACGATCCTACTGCTGCTGGTGCTGGGTTAGCATTTCCGGATGAGGTACAGCTTTGAGATGCGTTGGAGGAGAAGGAGTCAGAGAGGTAGGTGCTGCTGTTGTTATCCAGCTGTTTGCGGCGTGGGCAACACCCGCGCCGTAGCAGGTGAGGAATCGCTGCCAGGCTCCACAAGGTTCACCCAGTGCGCGGTAAGGGAGATGTATCGACCCTGGCCGAACGCACTCGTCCAGGTGTCAGTGGTGAGGTGAACCTTGCAGGCAACGGCATTCTTCAAGCTTCGGGTTATTTAGCTGACCACGTGCTCATGCAACTCAGGCACTGCAGAGCGCGCAAAGTGGTAGCGGCTGGGAACCACGTAACGTGGGATGGCCACTGACATCATGCCCTTGAAGCTGTTTGTCTCCACCACTCGATATGGCAGCATTTCGCAGGCCAGAAACTTGGCTATGCTGGCTGGCTGTTACTGCCACGGCCCGGGGGTCATTTGCTGGCAATTTCCTCTTGTGCTCAAACATCTCAGAGACAGACAACTCAACCGTAGCGCTGCACACCGAAGGGCTGTTGGTTGTTGTGTTTGATGAACACTGGGAGACCTCAAGAGCACTAGTCCGGAAAGTGACAGTGTCAGCATCGTCTGATGTTTGTGAATGTTGTGAACCACGGAATGGCTGGGCTACTGCTGCTGCTGAGGCGGGTCTGGTGGTGAGTCTGGTGAACCCAAGGGAGGCAGTGTTGCTGGTGGTACCCTGTCCTGCCGCGTTTGCCCACAGAGTGGGATGTTTGGATAGAATGTGGCGGCTCATGCTGGTGGTGGAGAGGTTGTTAATACTTTTCCCCCTGCTCAGGCGGGTCTTGCACACCTTGCAAATCGCCATGGTAACATCCTCAGTGCAGTCTTCAAAGAAAGCCCAGACTTTAACTGGCTGAGGACTCGGACCTCGTGCGTGATGTGCTGGTGCTGCTTAACCCACTGCTGGACGCTTGAGAGGTCATCCAAGTAATTATCTGGTCCTGTTCTTTTGGATCTGTGAGGGTTGTTGTCCTGGACAACATGGGCAGTATTGAGTGGGTTTTCTTGGGTGCTCCCCTGTGGCCTGTACGTGAACCGTCAGGGGAAACACCTCTTCCCTTGCCCCTCCCTCTTTCACCGGATTTCTTCCTCATTTCACTTATCCTTAAAGTACACGCTGACTGGCAGCAGTACAGTGGCAGTACAGAAATGCTATACAGTGGTGGGTGAGCGGTGTACCACTATTGTCAGCAGTGACACAGAGCACAATGCTATACAGTGGCGGGTGAGCGGTGTACTACTGTTCCCAGCAGACACAGAGTGGAAGTAAACACAATGCTATATAGTGTGGCTGAGCCGTGTACACAGAGTGGCATTAAACACAATGCTATATAGTCTGCTATATAGTCACCCCGAACAGGGTGATGTTCTGCAGAACCCGAACAGTGGCAAACACTGTTCGCCCAACACTACTGGGAGGGAACGCAGATTTTAGTACCTAAACACACGATACAACATGTTTTCCGGGGTCGGACTCTGAGGCACATACAGATGGTCCCGATCATCATCCTCATCATACAACTCTTCTCCTGAGTCTGACCCACCCACCACCTCTGCCACCCCAACATCCCCAGACACAGACCCCTCATCGTCCTCAACATTAACTTGGGATGCTGGCCTGAGCCAGACCTCCTCCTCCACATCAGGCCCCATCATCTCCTCAATGGCAGCCCTCATTAATCGCTCTGGCGACGGACTGATGGACACAACGTTCTCCTCCGGGGAGGGCTGCTGCTGACCACTGGCTGCTGGGGTGGATGTTATAGCTTGCGTGGGGCGTTGGCTGTTGCTGTTGTTGGGAGTGCTGCTCACAGCGGAGGTCTCTGGGGAACTCATGTTGAGCTCATATAGTGGTTGACGGTGAGTGGAGTATTACTGATCCCAGCAATATACACACTGACTGGCAGAGTACGCAATGCTATATAGTGTGGCTGAGCGGTGTACACAGAGTGGCAGTAAACACAATGCTATATAGTCTGGCTGAGCGAGCGGTGTACTACTGTTCCCAGCAGAATCAGAGTGGCAGTAAACAATGGTATATAGTCTGGCTGAGCGGTGTACACAGAGTGTCAGTAAACAATGGTATATAGTCTGGCTGAGCGAGCGGTGTACTACTGTTCCCAGCAGAATCAGAGTGGCAGTAAACAATGGTATATAGTCTGGCTGAGCGGTGTACACAGAGTGTCAGTAAACAATGGTATATAGTCTGGCTGAGCGGTGTACACACAATGCTATATAGTCTGCTATATAGTGTCAGTAAACAATGGTATATAGTCTGGCTGAGCGAGCGGTGTACTACTGTTCCCAGCAGAATCAGAGTGGCAGTAAACAATGGTATATAGTCTGGCTGAGCGGTGTACACAGAGTGTCAGTAAACAATGGTATATAGTCTGGCTGAGCGAGCGGTGTACTACTGTTCCCAGCAGAATCAGAGTGGCAGTAAACAATGGTATATAGTCTGGCTGAGCGGTGTACACAGAGTGTCAGTAAACAATGGTATATAGTCTGGCTGAGCGGTGTACACAGAGTGTCAGTAAACAATGGTATATAGTCTGGCTGAGCGGTGTACACAGAGTGGCAGTAAACACAATGCTATATACTCTGGCTGAGCGAGCGGTGTACTACTGTTCCCAGCAGACACAGAACAGTAAACAGAATGCTATATAGTGTGGCTGAGCGAGCGGTGTACCACTATTCCCAGCAGACACAGAACAGTAAACAGAATGCTATATAGTGTGGCTGAGCGAGCGGTGTACCACTATTCCCAGCAGACACAGAACAGTAAACAGAATGCTATATAGTGTGGCTGAGCGAGCGGTGTACCACTATTCCCAGCAGACACAGAACAGTGAACAGAATGCTATATAGTGTGGCTGAGCGAGCGGTGTACCACTATTCCCAGCAGACACAGAACAGTGAACAGAATGCTATATAGTGTGGCTGAGCGAGCGGTGTACCACTATTCCCAGCAGACACAGAACAGTGAACAGAATGCTATATAGTGTGGATGAGCGAGCGGTGTACCACTATTCCCAGCAGACACAGAACAGTAAACAGAATGCTATATAGTGTGGCTGAGCGAGCGGTGTACCACTATTCCCAGCAGACACAGAACAGTGAACAGAATGCTATATAGTGTGGCTGAGCGAGCGGTGTACCACTATTCCCAGCAGACACAGAACAGTGAACAGAATGCTATATAGTGTGGCTGAGCGAGCGGTGTACCACTATTCCCAGCAGACACAGAACAGTAAACAGAATGCTATATAGTGTGGCTGAGCGAGCGGTGTACCACTATTCCCAGCAGACACAGAACAGTAAACAGAATGCTATATAGTGTGGCTGAGCGAGCGGTGTACCACTATTCCAAGCAGACACAGAACAGTGAACAGAATGCTATATAGTGTGGCTGAGCGAGCGGTGTACCACTATTCCCAGCAGACACAGAGTGGCAGTAAACAGAATGCTATATAGTGTGGCTGAGCGAGGTACACAGAGTGGCAGTAAACAGAATGCTATATAGTGTGGCTGAGCAAGCGGTGTACTACTATTCCCAGCAGACACAGAGTGGCAGTAAACAGAATGCTATATAGTGTGGCTGAGCGAGGTACACAGAGTGGCAGTAAACAGAATGCTATATAGTGTGGCTGAGCAAGCGGTGTACTACTGTTCCCAGCAGTGACACAATGACAGGGGGGACCCTGGCTAGCGTGGCTGGAGCGCGAACTACCCTGCCTGCCTACCCAAAGCTAAACCCACAGACAAATGGCGGAGATATGACGTGGTTCGGGTATTTATTTACCCGAACCACGTGACAGTTCGGCCAATCAGAGCGCGTTCGGGTCCGAACCACGTGACCCGTTCGGCCAATCACAGCGCTAGCCGAACGTTCGGGGAACGTTCGGCCATGCGCTCTTAGTTCGGCCATATGGCCGAACGGTTTGGCCGAGCACCGTCAGGTGTTCGGCCGAACTCGAACATCACCCGAACAGGGTGATGTTCTGCAGAACCCGAACAGTGGCGAACACTGTTCGCCCAACACTACTGGTAGGGCAGGTGATGTGCTGCTTGTAGAGGGGCCTCACGTGCCGAAGGTTCGCCTTATTGAAGTCGCCCAAGATGATGAACAGGGCCTCTGGGAGGGCTGTTTCCCACCGCGAGATACAGTCACTGAGTACATGCAGGGCGGACTTGGAGCATGCATCGGGTGGAATATAGACCCCAACGAGGACAAGGGAAGAGAATTCCCTCGGAGAGTACCGGGGCCTGCAGTTTATGGCAAGGAGCTCAACGTCTGGGGTGCAGGCCTTGTGGAGAGTGGTGGTGTTGGAGCACCAGGAGGTGTTTATGTAAAAGCAGATTCCGCCGCTTCTCGTTTTCCCAGAGAGGGCTGCATCACGGTCTGCTCTTAGGAGGTTGTAGTCTGGTACCTGTAGGGAGTCGTCGGGGATGCTTTCGCACAGCCAGGTCTCGGTAAAACAGAGAACAGGGGTGTTCTTGCTGATCTGGGGTTTGCTGTCGAGAAGGAGAAGCAGCTCGTCCAGTTTGTTGGGGAGCGAGCAGACGTTTGCTAGTAGGATGGCAGGGACAGGCGAGCGTAGGCCTTTCCTTTTCAGTCGGACCTGGGCCCCCGCCCTCCTTCCTCTGTGGCGGCGCTTGTTTGGTGCTCGCTTGGTGGAGAGGTATTCGATGTGTGCAGTGACAGCATCCCACAGGGGAGAGCCCGGTGTTGGGTTGGGGCTGTCCGGGGGTTCCCATTCAAGAAGGGCTTCTCTGGAGAGGGTGGCGGTCCGTTTCGCGCTCATGGTCCAATTTCCTCAGTAGGTGGCACAGTGTGTGGCCCCGGTAGGTGGGATAAGCGGGCAGCACAGTGAAGAGGCTACCAGAAGATGGAGGTAGGAAAGAGGCAGCGGCCTGGCACAGTGCGTGGCACGAGTCAGAGGGCGTGGGGTGGGCCGCACGGCGCAGACTGTGGCACAGATATGGTGCAAATGGTATGGAGCAGGCAGCGCAACAGTCTGTGGTATGGAGCAGGCAGCACAACAGTCTGTGGTACGGAGCAGGCAGCACAACAGTCTGTGGTACGGAGCAGGCAGCACAACAGTTGGATGGTATGGGGCGGGCAGCACGTCCCGGTGTGGGGCACAAATAGGTGGACTGGAGCAGACGGCACAGCCCGGTGCGTGGCACGGTAGATGGTCTGGTGCGCGTAGCCCGGTAAGTAAGCAGCCCAAGATGTCTAGAAGGTGTGGAGTGGGCAGTACGTCAATTGCAAAATACTGAAAAGTTATTTTGAAGAGAAGATGAAAAATTACCTCCTGGGCGAAAACTCAGGAGAAAAAGTAAATTGAATAAGAGCCTAAAGCTTTTGAAAGAATTGACTACAATTATAGAGCTCCATGTTGGAGAATTATTGCTGAGTTGTAATACTAATGGAGTTTTTTTTATATATAGCACCAGCATCTTCCGTAGCGCTGTACAATGTACAAATACGTACAATAATGGGGTGCATAGATACATGAGCAGTTCAACATACTATACAATCAGGACAACTACAGATACAAGTGCAGATACATATATTGATGTATAGTTTGGAGCCCTGCCCTTGCAAGCTTACAGTCTCGAGAGTAGTGGGGTGAAGAAAAATGGGGGAGTAGATGAAGGGGTTAGCAGATGAGGAAGTGAGCTTTAAATTACAGCTATTGCAAATTATAGTCTTGTCTATAATTTCCAGGCTTGAAGCAAGACAGACAGGCAGTGGGAAAGAGTTTCAAATTAGAGTTGACACTTGTGAGAAGTCCTGGATGCAAGAGTGAGAGGAGGTGACAAAGCTGGATAACAAGAGGGTCTCTTGGGAGGAGAAAATGTTCCAGTAGGTATGAAATCTGGAAATTAATAAGGAGGGGATAGCCTGTGCAGAGCTTTGAATAATAGTGTAAGGAGTTCAAACTGGATCCTTTGGGTGATTGGCAGCCAATGCAGGGATCGGCAAAGAGTTGCAGGATTCGAGATGGGAGGAGATTTGGATGAGACAAGCAGCAGAGTTCAGTAGGGACTGGAGAGGCTCCAGTCTGTTTTTTAGTAGGCCACAGAGTAGAGTGTTACAGTAATCAAGATAGAAATGGTTACAACATGTACAAGCATTTTAGTAGCCTCTTGAGTAAGTATGGGACACATTCTGTAGATATTTTTGAGTTAATATCTGTATGTGGTTTAAATGTGAGCTCAGAGTCCAGAGTTACCCCCAGACAGCAAGCTTTAATAATTGATGTTATTGGGGAATTTTCTACATTAAAGTAACTTTAGGTAGGATAGCAGAGAGAGAGATGGAGGGAATATTTCAATCTCTGTTTTGCTCATGTTAAGTATGAGGAAACAGGATGACATGAATGCAGAAACAGCAGACTGACAGTCAGTGATTTGAGATAATAGTGTAGAGAGGTCAGTAGCCTGTGAGGTAGAGTTGAGTGTCATTAGCGTAGAAGTGATACTAGAAACCAAAAGAGCATATTGATTGTCCCAGGCCATGAGTCTAGATGGAGAACAGAAGAGGTCCTAGAATGGAGCCTTGTGGTACACCAATAGATAGTGGGCTTGAAGAAGAATTAGTGTTGGAATAGGAGACAGTAAAAAAGCGTCCAGACAGGTAGGAGCTTGACACCCAGTGACGAGAGTGTCTGGAGAAGCAGAGAGTAATCAACAGTGTCAAAGGCAGAGGAAAGGTCAAGGATTTTGCAATGAGGAGTTAATTTGCAACTTTGGTGAGGACTGTTTCAGTGGGATGGTGAGATCGGAAGCCAGACTGGAGGGGGTCTAACAAGAAGTTAGTAGACAGGATGTCTGAATAGATGTGTCAATCCAGCAGTTTGGAAGCAAGGGAAGAAGTGAGACTGGACAATAGTTAGAGAGGGCTGTAGGGTCCAAAGAAGGGTTTTTGATTAGTGGTGATATGCTTGCTGATTTAAATGAGGAAGGGAAAATGGCAGTTGAGATGGAGAGGTTGAAAATTATTGTTAGAGCAGGCATAAAGGAATAGGAGGACTGGAGGATATTATGAGGGATTAGGGTCCAAAGCATAGGTGGTGAGGTGAGCTTTAGAGGTAAAGAAAGGCAGTGTTTAGTTAAAGCAGTGAAAGCTATTAGAAAGGGAGAGGTCAGAGTAATATAATTGTAATAAGGATTATTTGTATATTACATAATATGCTACACCACCGTGTTTCTCAAACCTGTCCTCGTGACTCCCCAACGGTGCATGTTTTGCTGGCAACCTCACCTAGGCACAGGTGGGCAATTAGTGTCTCAGCTACATGGAATCCATCTAGCTGCAACACTAATTACCCCACCTGTGCATAGCTGAGGTTGCCTGCAAAACATGCACCGTTGGGGAGTCACGAGGACAGGTTTGAGAAACAGTGATGTACCGATATATTATATTTTTCTTCCCTTTCTTATATCGGTTTTACCCCCTGAGCACCAGAGCAATTTTCACCTTTCAGCGCTCCTTCCATTCATTTGTCTATAACTTTATCATTACTTATCGTAATGAAATGAACTATATCTTGTTTTTTCCGCCACCAATTAGGCTTTCTTTAGGTGGGACAGTATGCTTTAGGTGGGACTCTCTACAGGTTCCAGGCTACATCCTCCAAAGAGCAGACCGGGATGCTGCCCTCTCGGGAAAAACGAGGGGTGGCGGTATCTGCTTTTACATAAACTACTCCTGGTGCTCCAACACCACCACTCTCCACAAGGCCTGCACCCCAGATGTTGAGCTCCTTGCCATAAACTGCAGGCCTCGGTACTCCCCGAGGGAATTCTCTTCCCTTGTCCTCGTTGGGGCCTACATCCCTCCTGACGCATGCTCCAAGACTGCCCTGCATGTACTCAGCGACTGCATCTCGCGGTGGGAAACCGCCCTCCCGGAGGCCTTGTTCATCATCCTGGGCGATTTTAATAAGGCGAACCTTCGGCACGAGTTGCCCCGCTACAGGCAGCACATCACCTGCCCCACCAGGAACAGTAACATCCTGGATCACTGCTACACAGTCCATAAGAATGCCTACAAGGCCATCCAAGGCTCCCCCCTGGGGAACTCCGACCACAACACAATACACCTGATCCCCACCTACAGGAGGCTCCTGGAGACCTCTAAGCCCATCGTCAAAACCACTAAAAAATGGACTGCAGAGGCCAAACTGGAGCTCCAAGCGTGCTTTGAAACCACCGACTGGACGACTCTGGAGGCTCCCACCCTTGATGAATGGGCCGAGAACGTCACCTCCTACATTAGTTTCTGTGAAGAAACGTGCATCCCATCCAAGACCTTTAGAGTCTACCCCAATAACAAGCCTTGGCTCAACGACAGGCTTTGCCGACTTCGGAAACGCAAAGAGGAAGCGCACAGGTCTGGCTCTTCAGAGGAATTCAGAGAGGCCAGGTATTCCCTAAAAAAAGAACTGCGATCTGCAAAGCGGGCCTACACCGATAAATTGAGGCTCTGCCTCCAGTCATCAAACACACGGGAGGTTTGGAAGGGCCTGAGAGCAGCCACAAACTTTAAACCAGTACCCCAAATGGCGACCCCGAGCCCTCGACTGGCGGAGGAGCTCAACGAGTTCTACTGCAGATTTGAGCATCATCCCAACCAGCCCGTGGGCCAAACAGCATCGACTTTGGGGCCCCCTCCTTCAGGTGAATTTGCCTCCCTGGCTCCTGTCGTTGTTCTGGAATCAGGGGTACTCCGCTGTTTGGTGCCCCCCCCTTCGGGTGAATCCTCCGCCCTGGCTCCTGTCGCTGTTCTGGAATCAGAGGTAATCCGGCACCTCCATAAGTTGAACCGCAGGAAATCCTCCGGCCCAGATGGAGTGTCGTCTACCTGTCTGCGATCCTGCGCCGATCAGCTTGCCCCTGTGCTCACCTCCCTATTTAAGCAGTCCTTATCGGATGGTATAGTCCCCTCCTGCTTTAAAAAGTCTATAATTGTACCAGTCCCAAAAAAAACAGGCAGTACCGAGCACAATAACTTTCGACCAGTGGCCCTTACCTCGAACGTCATGAAACTCCTTGAGCGGCTGCAGGGCCGTGCCGAGGCAGAGGCGAGAGAGGCTCCAGCCTCAGGGCGCAGTGTAGGAGGGGGCGCACAACTCATTCACCTATCATTCCCCTATTGTGTTTGAAGCAGAGAGAAATAAGATAAGGGGATAGATGAGAGTGACTGCAAGTCAGATAACTAGAGATTAAGGTGCTGCGGAGGTTGGGGGCCGTGGGGCGCCTCTTAGTCTAATAGCAATCAGTGAGTGACGGCTGGGGTGGGAGGGATGGAGGGGCGCACTTTAGTGTCTTAGCCTTGGGTGCTGGAGGACCTTGTCCCGTCTCTGAGCGGCTGGTTCTTGCCCACCTGAAGAGGTCCACGGACGCCCTTTTAGATCCACTCCAATTTGCCTTAAGGACTAACAGATCCGTGGAAGACGCCATCAATGCCAGCGTGGCATACATCACGGAGCACCTAGACAACCCTGCCTCCTATGCTCGGATCCTATTCCTGGATTTTAGCTCAGCGTTCAACACGATCTGCCCAGACATCTTGCACGCCAATCTGTCGCAGCTCGGAGTTGATCCCACTCTTCGTGCATGGATCAATAACTTCCTGACTAACAGATCGCAACAGGTGAGGCTCAGCAACCACCTCTCCAGCGTTCGAACCACCAACACGGGGGCTCCACAAGGCTGCGTTCTGTCACCTCTACTGTTCTCCCTCTATACCAATAACTGCATCTCACTCGCCGACTCTGTGAAAGTAATCAAATTTGCGGACGACACCACTATTATCGGCCTTATTGGTAGCAACGGGGAGCAGGAGTACCGCAGCGAAGTCGAGAGAATATGCAACTGGTGCAAAGACAACAACCTAGTCCTCAACGCAGCAAAGACTGTTGAACTAGTGGTAGATTTTAGGCGGAACCCTACCCCCCTCCCACCTGTCCTAATTGGGGGTACAGAAGTCTCCAAGGTGACATCTGTTCAGTTCCTCGGCACAACTCTCACTAACAAGCTGAAGTGGGAACAAAACACCACCAAAATCCAGAAGAAATCTCAGCAGAGGCTATTCTTCCTGCGCCAACTGAAGAGATTTGGCATGCCCAGGGAGCTGCTGACCAGCTTCTATACTTCCACCATAGAATCCATCCTTTGCTCCTCTGTCATTGTCTGGTATGCTGGCGCAACAGCCAGCGACAAACACAAACTTCAGAGAGTCATAACGGATCCTGAGAAGATCATCAGATCTCCTCTTCCACCTCTCGACCTCCTCCACTCTGCTAGGATGAGGAAGAGGGCCACTATGATCTCCCGCGACCCCTCTCACCCAGGCAGCCACTACTTCAAGCTCCTCCCGTTGGGCCGTTGCTACAGGACCATAGCATCCAAAACCACCAGGCGGAAGAACACCTTCTTCCCCCAAGCTGTCCGGTTACTGAACTCCAACCTCCCCCTGACGGACCCGCATACCAGCGTACTCTAGCTGGGAGGATTATCTGGACCCCGCTGCTGCCTGCCTGGCCTATCCAGATAGACTCGGGGCTACTACCTGCACCCTTAGTATTATTATTATTACCATCACTATTATTATTATCACTATATGGTGATTTTTACTGGGCTGTATTTACACAGCAGTGATATGAACTGATTACTGCATTTTAAATTGTACGTGCTGTGCTTCTGTCTTATACTCTGTCTATGCCATGTGAACCACAAATAATTCCGATTACAGCTCCTACTGTACTTGGCGAAATAAAGTGATTCTGATTCTGATTCTGATGCCAAGAATTATTTTATTCTAAATGTGTTTTAATGGGAAAATAGGAAAAATGTGGGAAAAAAAATAATTATTTTTCAGTTTTCGGCCATTATAGTTTTTAAATAATGCATGCTACTGTAATTAAAACCCATGAAATTTATTTGCCCTTTTGTCCCGGTTATAAAACCATTTAAATTATGTCCCTATCACAATGTTTGGCGCCAATATTTTATTTGGAAATAAAGGTGCATTTTTTTCAGTTTTGCGTCCATCCCTAATTACAAGCCCATAGTTTATAAAGTAACAGTGTTATACCCTCTTGACATAAATATTTAAAAAGTTCAGTCCCTAAGGTAACTATTTATGTATTTTTTTTAATTGTAAATTTTTGAATTTTTTTTAATTACAAAACAAAAAAAAATGGGGAGTGTGGGAGGTAATGAGTTAATTTTTTGTGTAATCCTCATTTATTTCTATGTGAAAAATGCTTAGAGTGTAGTTTTACTATTTGGCCACAAGATGGCAACAGTAACTTTTTGTGTATTGTGACCTGCGAGCGTCCTTCCGGACGCTCGCAGGAAGTAGTAGGAGGCTGTGAGTGTTTGTTTTTTCTCACAATGATCGCGCTGCCCATCGGAGAGCAGCGGATCATTGTGGGGCTTAGATCAACGAACGGGAATGGATTTTCCCGTTCATTGATCTCCGGGCGAGCGGGCGGCGGCGTGTTTACTAGCGGCGGGCGGCGTGTTTACGAGCGGGAGCGCGGACAGCGGCGGGAACGCGGAAAGTACAGATTTCTCCGTCCCTGGGGGTTAAAGGATGGAAAAAGGGACGGAGAAATCCGTACGGGCGGGGGTAAAGTGGTTAAAGGGACTCCGAGCTCAAAATAAATAATAAAATAGTACTCACCTGGGGCTTTCTGCAGCCCAGTGTAGGTCAGGACGTCCCACGCCAGCATCCTGGCTCTTCTCCCATCACCTCTTCAAAAATGGCTGGCGGGCGGCAGCCGGGCGGCACTGGGACGAGTGTCGGGCTCCTCTTCCGTAAATGTAATTTGCTGACATCACACGCCCGCTGCCTTGCGTCATCACGGCGGCCGGCGTGACTGTACGGCGCATGCGCGGTTTAATCGCCGTAGACCCTCTGGCGCCCACAGCTGCCTCCCCACTCCAGCAGAGCATGATAAGTACTCCATCTCACATGGACACATGCCTTTGTGTATTTGTATGTGATTTACTTTTGCTGTACACCTGCTGCTTTTATTAAAGCTACAGTGCCAGACATCATGCTTTTTCTTTTTGAGATTTTTGCAATGTTCTGCTTACTATTGTCTTCAGCACGTAGCTTCTGCTGGAACCCCACACCTATAGCTGGTCATCTCTAAGCATCCACTGTTCACTGAGTGCACGCCCTTCTCTCCTAGACTACATTAAACTTGACTGTACCAGTGGATCTGATAATGACCGCCTCAGCTGAGAACCTAGCATGAATTCAGCATATGTACAGTGGCTGCCAAAGATCTCCTAAAGATGCTGAATCATTAGCTATGGCCACCAAGCGCATTGTTCTCCCCACTCAACCCCTCCACTTGAGCACGCATGACAGAAGCCACTCTGTCATGCGCCGCTTGTTGTCCCTCCATAGCAACACGTGATTCAAGAGAGATGGAACAGCACCTCGACAATCTTCTATGGGTGTGCGGGAACCAACCCCTTGTACCAACAGGGTGAAGATCCGTCTTGTTTGAAGATAATTGTACCGCACCACATCCAAGTATAAATCAGCATTATTGAAGATCCATAAAATGCTGTGTAGCAGTTACAGCCTGCTTTTTCAGGTTACATGCCCTTTTACAAGCCGTTCAGCACAATAAAATCACATCACACAACACACATTTATATAGTAAAAGTCTATGCCCACCAGCCAATCGCATCAAGACCTACGAAATAGAGGACCTGATGGGGAACTTCTCATTAATATACGAAGCACTCCCCTAGAGTCACACCCCTCGCTCTATTGGCCAATTCAAAAGCAAGGCAGGGCAAATTCACCTAAACATTAACACACACCCCTAAGCCTATTGGTCAATTCACCAGTGGAAGTAAACAGAGAGAGGAACAGGCACTAGCACACCAAAACAGTGCCAATATATAAGCAGATCACAATCACAGATCGCCGATCGCCTATATAGGTGGCTGAATGGCACAATGGCCAAGGGCTCTGCCTCTGCCACAGGAGACCAGGGTTCAAATCCCACTCCACCTGCCCAGAAAAAAATCCCCCTCCATAGCAACAGACATGCATTGGGTACCAAACTTGCCTGAGGGATGCCTCCTGTTCCCTGCAGGGTGTCAGGGATTGGGAATGTATATGTGGCTTTAGCCTTTCAACTTAAAATAATATAAAGCAAAATATAAGGCTCTTGCTGTAAATAAGCAGAAGAAAAAGCATTATTGTATTCTAGCACACGCTGTATATACTGTATATCAAAGCACTTCAATGCAATTTCCCCAGCATGTTACTGGGCCCATATCACTCAGAGAGAAATTGTTGCATTGTATGTTTTCACTTCCTATAGCCTGACAGATTCAGGAGATTTTAAAAACAGTCATTTTGATGAAACTGGTAAAGAAATTAGAAAAAAAAGCTACATCTCTCTGTACTGAATCACCCCACTTGTTAGATCTAATTATTCTGTACTTCTAGCACTGTTATTTTATTGAACATTAAACTGTAGTGGTTTGTTGACTATGATTATTTATAGCACATTCTGATCTTTACAAAGCATGCACAGATGTCATGACCACACAGTTTGTTCTATGCCTTTGCTCGGTATGCTCACAGCTTCTGCAAGAAAATCTTACTATGTTGCCAAACCTGACTTATGCACCTGCTATCACCTAATAGTTATTTTCACAATGCTTTGGATTGCCTGAATCACAAGCTTCCAAGGCCTGCTCTGAGCACATTTGTTACTGAAGGGTATTTTCTAGTTGCAGCAACCTGCGTAGCTGTTTTTATTTATTTGTCAGCTGCAAAGTATATATTCCTAAATCATGACAAACTGAAATGAAGTGTGAAGCATCATCATCAGCATCCAGACAGTTGTAGGCAAGATGGCAATCCTGTAAAAAATGGTCATGTAAAGATATAATTGGTTACATTTATCAAAGTATCTGAAATAAGAATTGGCTGTGTTGCCTCAAAGCCATCAATCACGTTCTGAACTGCCCAGGAAAATAAAAATCACAGATGGAGAGAGATAGGGAATTCATTTGATTGGTTGCTGAGGGGCAACTCAGGCATTTGCTATTACAGACACTTTGACCACGGTCACTAGGATGACTTTCAAGATAGGACAACATTACCATCATTTATTTAGCAAATGAAAAGAAAAAGCCAGAGCAAGCACAGGCATTACAGGTTGTAAAGACTTTTGATGATCTTGGTGTTGTTGCTTGCTAAGCTCCAGACTTTTGAAGGAAGAGTCAACTTTTAATTCAGCAATTTGCTCAAAAGAAAATCTAAATGTATTTTACATATAGCCATTAGAAGGAACAGATTCTGTCAGTTCATGTAATCCTTTCACAGCTGCATTCAAAGTGTGGAAGTGGGAGGGCTGCAATGTGACTCTCTCATTGCACAGTGCAGTAAATAACAGCCCTTGATTGTTTCTGTTGTGTGTACAGGTGTCCTCTGGAGCCAGTAACCTCCTCTACAGCAATCATCTAAGGTGATAAACTGTCAGCTCATCATGATTATTATTTTTATGTACCTATAGTATATTGTGCTGACTTCTGCAGCACTTTACACAGTACACATTCTGATCACTAAGGCCTGGTTCACATCTGCATTTTTTGCAGAAGCGGCCGTATGCATCCGGCCATCTGGATCCGGGAAACGGTCCTTTTTTACAGCCAGTGTGCTGTAAAACGTCCGTTTTCCATAGGTTCCTATTATGCTGCAAAACCTTCCGGTTCCATTCCGCTGAGCGAAACGGTCCGGGAAATTGGGTCCTGCTCTATTTTTTTTGTCCATTCTCCGGAACGGACCACGGCACAGTACGGCCGGTTCTGTTGGCAAAACCTAATGTGAATCGAGCCTAACCATATCAACCAACTAAGCACCCTTTAGCAAGCCAAGTCAGGCTGTCTAAAAAAAAACCCTGCACTTGATTTTAAATGGTAGTACAGAGTTCAGGGTCATGTTATCATTATATTATTCTTATTATACCCATGATTTAGTATCTCACTCATAATTGCAGCATCTTGTATTTGTTAAACCTAATAACTAATATAATATGGAGAAACATTTTTGTTTATGTTTAACATTACCAGTAGAATATTGGTGCCGATATCAGTTGGCTTTTGGTTATGATATAAATGCTTGTTTACACAGAGAGGGAGAGGGGGCGGACCAGTAGGCGGCGCCGCGGCGGCACAGCACTCGCACAAAAACTAATGTGCGCAGCGTGCGTGCTGCTCGCTCGGAGGAGAGGAGACTGAGGAAGGGGGGCGGACCAGTAGGCGGCGCCGAGCACAGGCTGAGCTGCCTGTCACAGCCGGCGCCGACCTGGCTGGCTGCGCTGAAAGAAGGAAAAAAAAAATAAACAAACACGCAGAGAGAGCGGCGACTTGGCAGAGGGCGCCAACTTCCACCCAGGGCGCCATAGGCAAAATTTTATAGTTGCCTAGTGACTCAGACGCCCCTGCGTACTGATAATTTCCTATGGGGCTTTCACACTGATTGCAGTGTGGTGTGACGTGATGGGTTCTGTCGGGTTAAGGCACAGCATGTAATGCATTTACAGGGTAGTGTGTGCGCTTAGAGTAGCAGTGAAGCATACTTTCATTGTACTGTATGCCTCACTGTATGGTCTCAACTGTAATGCGTGATCTGACTTTTTGGCTATGTTGCATTGTGATTACATAGCAATTGCATCACAACGCAATGTGCACGGTGTGAAAGGAGCCTAAATGTCTATTGTCTGTTTTTTGCCTGGGGGCTACATTAGAAATCTTCAACCAGATGGCCAAAATACCTGAAAAGAGGGGAAGGCTTACATCTTACTGGCCCTGACATAAAGTCCCTTTCAGGACCCCCATTTGTATACAGCCCATCATATGTGCAGATTTTCTCCACATACAAATGTTTCCCATGACACAAAGATTTTCCACTCCCAGGCAAATGCCCATCTGACAAGCAGATATTTAAATGACCAGCAGATACCCCACTGACAAGCAGATATTTAAATGACCGGCAGATACCCCACTGACAAGCAGATATTTAAATGACCGGCAGATACCCCACTGACAAGCAGATATTTAAATGATCGGCAGATACCCCACTGACAAGCAGATATTTAAATGAAAGGCAGATACCCCACTGACAAGCAGATATTTAAATGAAAGGCAGATATTCAGGGACAGATATATTCTCCACCAACAGGCAGATTCTCCACTCCCTTTAGTCTCCACACACACTAGGGGCTTGATTCACTAAACTGTGCTAATTTATAGCATGGCCACTCTAGCGTTCTTGCACGCGTTTTCGCTTGCAATCGTGAATTTTCACACGCAATCACAAATTTTCAAATGTAATCGCGCAAAAACGAGAAAATGCACACAAAACGCTAGCACAGCCGTGCTATGAGTTAGCACGGTTTAGTGAATCAAGCCCTATGTGCGTACGTATTTAACGTCGCCTGTGAGTTAAACACAGGGCAAGCAGAATGACAGCTCACCCTGCTGCGGCTCAAATTCCCAGTGCCGATAAATACTATTCCCCCTCAGAGACATAGCAACTCAGAGGGAGAAATAATATGCACTGTAGCATTAATGCAAGAGAAACTGTAACCAAGAATTGAACTTCATCCCAATCAGTAGCTGATACCCCCTATTCCTTTTCACAAATGCATCATCAGGGGGCTCTGTGTGCTGATATTGTGGTGAAACCCCTCCCACAGGAAACTGTGAGGACCATGGTCTTGGCAGTTTCCTGTTTGTGAACCTCGTGGCATTGTGGGAAATAGCTGTTTACAGCTGTTTCCGACTGCCAAAAAAGCAAGCAGCAGCTACTTCCAGTGACATCACTTGCCAGCAGTAAAAATGTCACCATGTGATCAATGTCACCATGTAAGAATGTAAATCAGGCAGAGGAAAGGTTTTACAATGGGCAAACACTGACTAAATCATTTATATTCTGGAATATAAGACTACTTTCTAACCCTTAAAAATCTTCTGAAAAGTTGGGGGTCGTCTTATATGCCGGGTGTCATTGATGCTGGGTGATACGCCCTATCCTGTTACTGCCTCTCAGATCTCGCTGCTGAGGACTGTAGTGAAGCGGCGCAGGTGCACATGTGCGAGATCTGAGAGGCAGAGAAGAAGGTAAATAGGGTACAAGGGTGGTCCAGAAGGGTGAAAGAGGCGTGTTTTATGGGCACAGCGCAATCTATTCTTCCATACCGCTCTGATAACCAGGTGGACAAGGAGAGCTGACCAATCCACTTTTTTCTCATGTCCTTTGACTGTTGTACCACTTTAGGAGAGGGAGAGTTGACTAATCCAACCAGTCAATCAATCGCCTATATTCTGTTGTATACTGGGTACCACATACGGTACAGCACCAGTATCTGCTCATGCATAGCACCAGTTTATGATGTTTTTTTAATTTTTATTTGGTGTGCGTTGGAAGAGCGGTAGTCTTATACAGAGAGTATATCCCAAACTCTATATTTTAACTTGAAAAGTTGGGGGGTCGTCTTATACCCCCAGTCGTGTTATACGCTGGAATATACGGTAATTATTGTAAAAATTCAGCACTTTTTTTATTACGTTATTTTCACTGGAGATCCTATACCAGTGCCCAGATAAGGAGCTCTGTGAAACAAGCTGCTTCGCACAATGTGCTCCCCATACATTATTGCATCATTACCCCTTAGTAAGCACCTGGACCATCCTCACTGCTAGCTGTCGTCCAGGAGACTTGCAAAGTGTGTCACTGCATGGTTTCATCCAGAAACTACATAGTGCTATTGGATGGATCAGGCATGGAAGATGATCCACAGGTGCATGTATCTACACTCTTTTTGGAAGGCAGGGGATAGAGAAAACTAGGAAGGACCACCAAGGATATATTGTGAATGAGCCATAGACAAATCTAGTAGGTGTGCCCTTGTGGCACTAGCAGGCCAAGACGAACTTCTGAGAGAAGGTCCCCTGTGGGCTGTATGTTAAGCAAGCTAGGTATGTATTATTAACCGCCACAAGAATGTAATCTATTCAGCCATATGTAAATGTCACATGTCACAATTCCCTATCTCACAGGCCATGTGATGGTAGAGAAACCCAGTGGAATGAGCAGTCAGTAGGGTTGGACTTTTCTCTCTCTCTATCTCTCTCTCATTTTTTTTTTCACTTTGTTTATTTGCAAACATTTCCCAGACCTGACGTTTCTTTGTACTTTGAACTCCAGTGAACAGCTTTTTCAAAGAAAGATTCAAACTCAGGCTCATTGTTGGTAATCATTCCTATGATCCTGTATGCCTCGGGGGCCATTTGCTGCTTTGCACTGCAGAGAGTTATTAATATGGACACACAAATTAAGAACAATGTATCTATGTAGCTTTGGTAAAAATTGTGATGAGTGAAATGCATTTATTACCTTCTAACCATATTCTGTTCTTGCTACAAACTCAAAAAGATAAGGGCAGTCCCACCAGTAACCAGTAATATCAAATATCATTCAGGAATTCCTTAGATTTTTATTAAATACATTTTCATTAGATTTTATGAGTAGATCAAATCTAATGTCTATCCTGCTAACAGGCCTGGATTTACCTCACAGGAGCCTATCCTGAACCGACAAACGCCCTCCATGACCCTACAAACCCCCAGCAAACTGCACCACAAGTGTGCAGGCTGGCCCAGCTGTCACTTCTCTCTGAATTCCCTTGCCCATCATAGGTAGCGACAGGTGACCCTTAGTATTAGGTAGCCAGATGTATTAAGTAGCTAGTGTAGCCCCCGACTAAAGGAAGATCTGGTCAGTGGAATGCCGAGAGCAGGGTTAGTACCCCCTCATTTACACTCTACCCAGGACTCTGCATAGGGAAGGAGGGAGGCACTAATGGAGGGGAGTGAGCTACCTTTTCATCTTTAGTGCCTTTTGGTAAATCCGGCCCTGCCGGCTGAAATACATTAATCCGATTTCCTTTAAATAGTTTAAATAAATAACAACCATGATTCACAAAAAGAATATTTTACAAGTGAGAACGGGGACAATTATCACGTGCATGAGACAGAGGCGCAAGGAAAAATGGGCACGGGTAGAAGATAAAAGCGTAATAAAAGATAAATATTGTGGCTAACTGGGCGCAGGTTTAAACCAAGAACATGTAAATCATAAGTACCATTTTAAAACAGACGGAAACAAATGAAAAAGAAAAGATATTTACTTTAAAAATGTACATACAAACAAAATAATATGACAACTTATAAAACTTAAATGTTCTAATGTTGAAAACGATATAGGGCACCCACATTTCTGCTGCATTAGCACCATGTGTGTCTGTATGTATGAAAACATGCACGTTTTATCATAGGAGCTAATGTAATTTATAGAGAAAATGCCTGCAGTGCTTCACTGCTGTCTGTTTTTATCTGCATGGGTAAAACATATTCAAGTGTGCACTAGCCAATTGAATAACATGGGGGGGGGGGTGGAGATTCCATCCAAAGTTTTGTAGGGGAGCCCAGTTATTTCTAGTTATGCGCCTTGTAACAAAATAGACTTTTTTCACAACAACCAGATTATAATTAAGAAGGCAAATTTCCACATAAAAATTAAGCAACATGTTACCCCAAAACACAGAGTTTAGCAATTTGTGCACCAAACATCACAATTGTGCGTATTTATGTTTGGGAATTTAAGGATGAGAGCTCTGCCTAAGTAAGTTTGTGGATTAAGGCCCCGTTCACACTTGCGGTTTTGCGAAAACCGCACCGGATGTCCGGACCGCACCGGAGCCGGATCGGACCTGAACCGTACGGTTCCTGTCCGGATCCGGTCCGGTTGCATACGGTTTCCGTGCGGTATGAACACGGTTGCGGTCCGGATCCGGATTCTTAAAGAGATAACAACCTGTATAAATACCTGGGGTTCTGGGAGGTCAGCAGAAGCTCTGGGGTCATTGTTTGAGACAGCTGGACGTGTGGAGACCATCCTTGGATACAGAGACAGCAGTTGGGACCATGGATCCAGTCATTTTTTACGCTTATTACCTGGGAATTCTCTCCTTCCTGTTGTTTACCTACTACTATGTGGGGAGAAGGCGTGCTCCTCGCAGGAGATGGTGGGTGCACCCTCTACTAGCCAGGAGGCAGAGGAAGGGAGAGTTCCAGGCCCTCTACCGGGACCTCAGACGACACCCACAGAAGTTCTACAGCTACACTCGGATGTCTATTCCCCTGTAAGTATATAGGCCTAAATACACCAACCCCCACCATTCCTAAACACCCCACCCTCACCCCCACAACACCTCATCCCTGTATACCTAGCTAAACACACCACCCTGACCCCCACACCCCTGTATACCTAGCTATACACTACACCCCCACCCTCCACAACACTCCCAAACCTCTGTAAACACACCTCCCCCATCCTCCACCCAACACCTTGTCCCACAACATACTTTACAGCTTCTTCCTTTCCATCTCCTGACAGGTTTGATACCCTTTTGGAGATGGTGAAGGATGACCTTAGGAAGAAGGATACCACGTTCAGGAGAGCAGTCACACCACAAGAACAACTACTCATCACACTGAGGTATGTAAAAACAAATTTTTTTATTGCAAAAACAACCACTTTCCAACATGGAAACATTCTTCCAACATGGAAGACAAAAAAATAACATATCTATGGTATAGCCCGGTCAGTTTTAAGGAACACCAACCACCAACTTTGTGCTGGAAGAGTTGCAGGGCATAGCTGCCCAAGTGTCTTTCGGGGACACCAGTCCCTAATATTAAAGTGCTTCAAAAACCTAACCACTGGCACAGGACCCTCTGAGCCATGGATGAAGGACACAGGTCAGTGAAAAGGCTAGGCCTCTCACCGACCAGTCAAGGTGTCCTTCATCCATGGCTCCAAGGGTCTTGTGCAAGTGATTAGGAACAAGAACAAAGTGAGGAGCAAGAGGAACCGATGGCAGAGGTGCATGACTACAGGTGCAGTGCAACAGGCACAAGGTTGTGACCCAGGTAGTGTCTTTCGGGGACACCAGGCCCTAATAAATTGAAGTGCTTTAAAAACCTAACCACTGGCACATGACCCTCTGAGCCATGGATGAAGGACACAGGTCAGTGAAAAGGCTAGGCCTCTCACCGACCAGTCAAGGTGTCCTTCATCCATGGCTCCAAGGGTCTTGTGCAAGTGATTAGGAACAAGAACAAAGTGAGGAGCAAGAGGAACCGATGGCAGAGGTGCATGACTACAGGTGCAGTGCAACAGGCACAAGGTTGTGACCCAGGTAGTGTCTTTCGGGGACACCAGGCCCTAATAAATTGAAGTGCTTCAAAAACCTAACCACTGGCACATGACCCTCTGAGCCATGGATGAAGGACACAGGTCAGTGAAAAGGCTAGGCCTCTCACCGACCAGTGTAGGTGTCCTTCATCCATGGTTTCAAGGGTCTTGTGCAAGTGATTAGGAACAAGAACAAAGTGAGGAGCAAGAGGAACCGATGGCAGAGGAGCAGGACTACAGGTAGTGTCTTTTGGGGACACCAGGCCCTAAATTATTAGTGCTTCTAGAACCTAACCACTGGCACAGGACCCTCTGAGCCATGGATGAAGGACACAGGTCAGTGAAAAGGCTAGGCCTCTCACCGACCAGTCAAGGTGTCCTTCATCCATGGTTTCAAGGGTCTTGTGCAAGTGATTAGGAACAAGAACAAAGTGAGGAGCAAGAGGAACCGATGGCAGAGGAGCAGGACTACAGGTAGTGTCTTTTGGGGACACCAGGCCCTAAATTATTAGTGCTTCTAGAACCTAACCACTGGCACAGGACCCTCTGAGCCATGGATGAAGGACACAGGTCAGTGAAAAGGCTAGGCCTCTCACCGACCAGTCAAGGTGTCCTTCATCCATGGTTCAAAGGGTCTTGTGCAAGTGGTTAGGAACAAGAACAAAGTGAGGAGCAAGAGGAACCGATGGCAGAGGTGCATGACTACAGGTGCAGTGCAACAGGCACAAGGTTGTGACCCAGGTAGTGTCTTTCGGGGACACCAGGCCCTAAAATTGAAGTGCTTTAAAAACCTAACCACTGGCACAGGACCCTCTGAGCCATGGATGAAGGACACAGGTCAGTGAAAAGGCTAGGCCTCTCACCGACCAGTGAAGGTGTCCTTCACCCATGGCTCCAAGGGTCTTGTGCAAGTGATTAGGAACAACAAAGTAAGGAACAAGAGGAATCAAAGGCACAGGTGCAGGACTACAGGTGCAGTGCAACAGGCACAAGGTTGTGACCCAGGTAGTGTCTTTCGGGGACACCAGGCCCTAAAATTGAAGTGCTTTAAAAACCTAACCACTGGCACAGGACCCTCTGAGCCATGGATGAAGGACACAGGTCAGTGAAAAGGCTAGGCCTCTCACCGACCAGTGAAGGTGTCCTTCACCCATGGCTCCAAGGGTCTTGTGCAAGTGATTAGGAACAACAAAGTAAGGAACAAGAGGAATCAAAGGCACAGGTGCAGGACTACAGGTGCAGTGCAACAGGCACAAGGTTGTGACCCAGGTAGTGTCTTTCGGGGACACCAGGCCCTACAGTTCAAGTCCAGCAAAAACAAAAGTTCCCTGACATGGTCATCTGAACACCTCTGAACCTTGGTTGAAGGAGATGGGGCAGGGAAAAGGTTGGGCTAAAAAGCCCTGTGATGGTATCCTTCCTCCGAGGATCGGAGGTATTCAGAGGAGCATGTCCAGGAACAATCTGACTTTTTTTTTCAAATTGTATCGGCACCACTACTAGAAAAGGTGGGAGTTGCTGCCTGGAAATCTGGACTCTCTTGGGTGCTGGTCGTGGATGAGCTGGACCCTGACAGCGGTGGCCCATATTGACTGCCTCTGTAGCCGGTGTACATCTGTGATGATTGCCAGGTGGGCACCGCTGTTGGTTGTGGGGGTCTAAAAATTGGTGGTTGCAATAATGGCGTGTCCATGTGTTGTTTGATCACCTCCAGCAAAGTGGAATGGCACGCCATCATGTTTTGGGAAGGCACCTTTTCCAAATATGGTATTAGAGACATCACAGTGTGAAAACACGGGTGTGCCTGCAATTTCAGTAGTTCCTTGCTTTGTTGGTGCATTTGCTGCATCATGTTCTGCAGCTGGCCCACCGACTGATGATGCTGCGCACGCAGTTGGTCGATTTCTCCTCTGTGCATCTCATGCATCATTTTAAGCTCGTCCCTGTAGTGCCCATGTACAGCGTCGAGCTCACATTGCAGTGAAGTGATGTGGGACTTGTACTGCTCCATGATGTGGCCCCTGTCCTCATCTTGCAACTGCCGGGTTATGAGAGTTTGGTGGCTCTGAAGAATCCCGAGAAGTCCGGAGACAGCCCCGGACATCTCGGACTCTGTCTCTCTCCTTGTTGGGGGGAGGGTACCTTGACGCCTCACTGGTGGGGTGGTCCTCACTGGTGGTGTGGCAGCATCTTCCCGTCCTCTGGCCTGTGTCGGGGTTGCCCTGCGCGCTGGTTGTGCTGCAGTCTCTCGGTGCTCCTCACTTTGTTCTTGTTCCCCTGGAGCTTCCATAGCGGTCGATTGTGGAGGTGCAGCTTCTTCCACACTCGGTCCTGCAACCTCAACATCCAAGCTCTCTTCTCCCAAGTCATCATCAAAGGAGAGAGCTGGGATAGCTAAGGACTCCCTCCTCCTACTCCTCTCCTCGGGGAAATAGGTTACATCGGCGACGTCATCATCCACCAAGCTCTCCTCACTGCTGAACCGTGCCTCCTGGGTCGGTTCCTCTTGCTCCAAATTGTCTTCAGTCCTGTAGATAAAAACAATATTTATTGGTGTGCCAAACAGCATGTGGCGTCAATTCACAGAGCTAGCAAACACTAGCAAACACTTTATCAACCGTTTCTACCAAACATTTGATAAAGCTTGTGAGAAAAGTTCGCTAGCCATGGGAATTGAGGCCAGTTTATAGCAATACATGGCCGAAGTCATGGTAGTTGTCTGCTAAAATGAGCTCTCAGTTCCTGCCCACAGTAGTGGTACTTACAGTCTAGGTTCCAGGCTTGCATTGATGAAAGACAATTGCTTGGCAAATTGGTAGTCTTTTTGTCGCTTTCCCCCGCCACTGCCACTTCGTTCGGCAAGTTTTTTCTTCCGTAGCCATTTCACGTATGCATCACGTATATTGCGCCACCTTGTCTTGAACCTTTCTCCTGTAACGACATGAAAAATTGATTTCGATTATTTCTCTTGTAGGTACATCGCAACTGGACAAACATATACATCGCTACATGTCACATTTCGTATTGGGAAGAGCACGGTGGCAGGCATCGTCGTGAGGACTTCGAGGATCCTTTGGACGCGACTGAGGGCCAGATACATGCCTGTGCCGGACACCACGAAATGGGAGGAGATCGCCCAGGGCTTCTGGACCGAGTGCAAGTTTCCTAATTGTGTTGGCGCACTGGATGGGAAACACATCCGGCTTCAGAAACCCGTGGGGAGTGGCAGCCATTATTTCAACTATAAAAAATACTTCAGCATTGTTCTAATGGCAGTGGCAGATGCGGACTACAAGTTTGTGTACGTGGACGTGGGGTCGTACGGTAGTTCCAATGACTCTGGAATTTTCCAGCGTACGACCCTTTGCCGGCTGATGGAGGAAGGCAGACTGCGTCTCCCCCGTGACAGACCCTGGCCTGGGACAAGGGCACCGGCCTACCCCTATGTGTTTGTGGGGGACGAGGCCTTCGCCCTGTCCGACCATGTAATGCGTCCGTACCCAGACAGGGGACTTGATGCCAGCCAGCTACACTTCAATGCTCAGTTGAGCCGTGCAAGGAGAATGGTGGAGTGCACATTTGGGATCCTGGTGTCAAAGTGGAGGGTGTTCCACACGCCCATGCTGCTGAAACCGGGCAACGCAGTTGTCGTGGTGAAGGCAGCATGCATCCTCCACAACTTTGTGCGGCAGGAGGAAAGAGAGACTCCGGAACCCCCGAATGTGCTTCCACTAATGCCCCTGCGGAGGTATGCAACCAGGCCAAGGGTAGTGTCACTGCGGAACAGGGACCAACTGAGACTTTATTTTACCACACCACCAGGACGAGGGTGAATGTTTGGTTTTTAATATGTTTTGTTGAAATGTGTTTATTTTGGAGTTTCAAGTTTTTAAGTGATTTTAAATGTCTTAATTTTTTACAATAAATTGATGTTTAATAATTGGTCATTGTGTATGTTTTATGTGCACAGGTGGGGTACATCGCAGGTGGGTGGGATACATCACAGGTGGGGTACAGGTGGGTGGGATACATCACAGGTGGGTGGGATACATCACAGGTGGGGTACAGGTGGGTGGGATACATCACAGGTGGGTGGGATACATCACAGGTGGGGTACAGGTGGGTGGGATACATCACAGGTGGGTGGGATACATCACAGGTGGGGTACAGGTGGGTGGGATACATCACAGGTGGGGTACAGGTGGGTGGGATACATCACAGGTGGGTGGGATACATCACAGGTGGGGTACAGGTGGGTGGGATACATCACAGGTGGGGTACAGGTGGGTGGGATACATCACAGGTGGGTGGGATACATCACAGGTGGGGTACAGGTGGGTGGGATACATCACAGGTGGGTGGGATACATCACAGGTGGGGTACAGGTGGGTGGGATACATCACAGGTGGGTGGGATACATCACAGGTGGGGTACAGGTGGGTGGGATACATCACAGGTGGGTGGGATACATCACAGGTGGGGTACAGGTGGGTGGGATACATCACAGGTGGGTGGGATACATCACAGGTGGGTGGGATACATCACAGGTGGGGTACAGGTGGGTGGGATACATCACAGGTGGGTGGGATACATCACAGGTGGGGTACAGGTGGGTGGGATACATCACAGGTGGGTGGGATACATCACAGGTGGGGTACAGGTGGGTGGGATACATCACAGGTGGGGTACAGGTGGGTGGGATACATCACAGGTGGGTGGGATACATCACAGGTGGGGTACAGGTGGGTGGGATACATCACAGGTGGGTGGGATACATCACAGGTGGGGTACAGGTGGGTGGGGAACAGGTGGGTGGGCCACGGGTGGGTGGGCAACACGTGGGTGACACAAATCCATAGCAAAAGTGGAATACATCACAAGCTAACCACAAGCCCCCCCAAAAACTTCTAGTCAACATACCCTCTGTGCCTTGCTGTCTCTTGCTCAAGTGCTCAAAGTCCTCCACATACAGCTTGGCAATTTTTTTCCACAGGCCTCTGCATTTTTTGATGTTGCTGTGGTCCGCATCCCCCTTGTCCCACAGGGCTGGTACCTGCTGCACCTGTAGGATGAGGTCTTCTGATGTGTAGGGCCTCACCCCCTCGTTATCAGACATATCGTCAGACATGTTGCTGCCAAACAGCTCCAGCATGAAGTCACTGCTGCTCCACTCTGTGAACGCTGGTGCCATGTGGTCCCCATCCAAAATGGCCACCATACCATAGAGTCAGCATAGGAAGTGTGGTATAACATCCGGTTTTTATAGCCAGTGTGTTGTGCGCTCTCCGGTTCTCATTGGTTTCCATTGGCCGGATGCAACATTCCGGCTCCGGTCCGGATACGTCAGCCGGACCAGCCGGACCAAAAAATAGCGCATGTTGGAACGGACGCCGGAGTCCGGATCCGGTCCGGCTCCGGTCCGGACGAAACGGACGCATGTGAACGGTCGCATAGACTTTCATTGCTATGCCGTGCGTCCGTTTCGTCCGGTCCGCATGCGGTCCGGCTCCGGCACGGCTCCGGCACGGCGATTCCGGATAGCAACCGCTAATGTGAACCGGGCCTTAGGGAGGAACTGTGCATATTTATGTTTGGGTATTTAAGGAAGGGGGCTCTAACTAATTATGTTTGTGGACTTACTAGGTACTCTATCTCATTTTACTTGTGAATTTATTGACTAAAAGTGACTATACACTAATAGATGGTCACCAGATCAACCATCAGATAGATCCCTATCTGACCGAATTTGAGAGTGGAGTGTATTATCTGCCCAAAATCACAACAGATTTGGGCAAGCACCATCCACTCTACCATAAATATGGGCAAATAACAGAGTGTGCAGAAAGGAACTATAATTGAATACAAGTATCAAAAAGGAGAAAGACAGTTCCCTAACAAACCGCACCACTCAATCAAATATCCAAATATAATAAACCTTTATTGAGTACAAAAAATTAAAACACTAAAAACAAAGGACAAAAGGGCACATGATATTACAAATCATTGTACATATACACAATATTGCATGGATCCGCAAAGCCTAAATTGAACCTCCTGTGTATTATTAAAGCAAGATGCTAACAAATAGCACCAAATTATAAGATAATGAGACCTCCAGCAGTAGTCAACCACATATGTGCAGAACTAGAATGTGTGCAAAAATAGTATATAAAGTGCATAGTGCCATTGGAGAGTAATGAAGTGTAATAACCAACCATTGAATCAAATTGTTGTTTATCGTGCAAGGATGTAAAAATGTAAAAAGGATAAAGTGCCAGGTGTAGTGAGAAAGAATAAGAGGCTGCAACTTACCGAGGACTGGGAGGAATAGGCAGGGAAGACCAGTGTGCCCCTAAACGCCGTCGCGATTCGCCGCCTATAATGTGCAGCTTCGTCTGGGCATAAGGACCTGTGTAGATAGCTGGCTATTTATTAATCCGAGGACCTATGTGGGCGGGTACAGGGGAAGCCCTATGCTTCAGTAGTATGTGCGCGGCCGCGCACGATGAAGAACCGGAAGCCGCGTCATAGGACGCCGCCCCGCTTCCTCTTACTGTCCTCAAGGATTGTGGGGATTGTAGTGCCAAAAGTTAAAAGACGTACTGCAGCAAAAGGATTATACAGAAATAGATCAGGGATACATATCCCAAAAGTAAAAGAAAAACGAGGGATATATTACAAATAAGTCTGTTACTATAATATCTCTAGATGACAGATTATTCAGTTTATATTCTTGCCATTATGAAGTTGTAAACAGACAAACAACCATATATCAGAATATTGCCATCTAGTGGCCAAATTAAATAATAATCATTTTGTACAATCAACAATACACAAGATATCACAATAAGGTCAGATAAAAAAATGGAAAGTTTCTTCAAATCATCAGAGAAAGAAGACATTGTAGATCGTTCTTGGTTGCCCAATCTAATAGATATTCCTCCCAAATCACAGAGATTCCTATGAAATATAAAAAAACATCTGTTACCAAAAGTTCATAAAAATTTAGAGTGTCCACCTGGACGCCCCATCGTTTCAGGGATAGGGAGTCTCATTGAGAAGGGATGCAGCTTTGTAGATTTCTTCCTTCAAGAACATGTCCTAACTTTAGACTCATATGTCCGGGATTCTCTTGACTTGATCACTAAATTGAACTACATCTCTGTTCCAACAGGTACCTATTTTATATCACTTGACGTGGAATCTCTTTATACAAACATTCAACATGATGACGCATGTCGAGCAGTCCAATATTTTCTATCAACAATCACAACAGGTAGAGCTGATTTTAATTCTTTCTTGATGGACCTTCTAAAATTTATTTTGGCTCACAACTTTTTTGTCTTTGATGGGCAGTTCTATTTACAGACCCATGGCATTTCTATGGGTGCTAAGTGCGCTCCCGCCATTGCTAATCTTTTTCTGGGGTGGTGGGAGCGGGAGACTGTGTGGGGTCCCTCGTTAGAACGGTACCACCCTAATATTTTGGGGTGGTACCGTTTTATAGATGACATCTTAATTTTGTGGGAGGGCCCAGAACAAATGGCACAGGAATTCATACAAGAACTGGGACAAAATAACAAGAATATTGTTTTGACATCTAAGATTTCACCCACCTCTGTAGATTTTTTGGACTTACAACTTTATTTTACAGACACTGGACACATTGGAACTACTCTATATCGAAAAACTACCGCAGTAAATGGCTTACTACATTATGGATCCTTTCATACAAAACAGCTGAAGAATAACATCCCAACCGGACAGTTTCTTCAAGTCCGGAGAAATTGCTCTGAGGAAACAGAATTTGAACGACAGGCCAAGGATCTCGAGATGAGATTTCTACGGAGGGGTTACCCTAAACGAACGGTCAAACAAGCGTACCAAAGAGCCAAATATTCCAGACGAGAAGATCTGCTATATGGAAAGAAAAAGAATACTAGTTCTATGGTAAGACTCTGTACCCCCTTCAACACAAGGTGGGAGGATTTGAGGGGTATTTTGGCTAAACATTGGTCGATTTTACACACTGACCCAATCTTGGGAAAATTCATCTCAAGTAGACCGGCTCTGACAGCGAAAAAAGCACCTACACTCAAGGATCGTCTTTGTAGGAGTCATTTTCAGCGACGATCAGGCACACATCAGGAGACAAAGGGTAGTTTTCCCTGTGGACGATGTAGCATTTGTCCATTGATGAGACCCACTAGGGAGGTAATCAGCCCAAAGACGCAAAGGATCCATCGTATTGAGGAATTTATCAACTGCCAAACAGAAGCAGTGATCTATTTATTGAGGTGCCCATGTAACCTGTATTATGTAGGACAAACGAAAAATAAATTAAAAACACGGATTCAAAAGCACCTCTCAACCATTCGGTTGGCGGAGAGGGACTTTATAGAGGGTAAACCGCTTACCCCGGTAGCGGACCACGCGTTAAAGGTACATGGGGGACGAATCACTGGTTGGACAGTATGTGGTTTAAAACATCTTTCTTTGTCTTCCAGGGGCGGCAATATAGTTACATCACTTTTGAGGCATGAGACAAGGTGGATCTACGATTTGGGTTCCAAATCTCCGGTAGGTCTTAATGAGGACTTTTCCTTTTTGGGTTTTCTATATTGACACTGTTTGGATCTATGGGACCCTTGGTGAGTGGATCCCTTGATCCTGTGTTCTTGTGCACAGAACTCTTTTTGGGTGTATGTATCCTTATCCCCTGCAAAAGATACCACCAGTGTTAGACTGGAATATGTGAGTAGTTCCAGCTGGTCTGTTGTTCATCAGGCTTCATTAGGTTTTATAGTCAAATTTTTTTCATGCATGACACTGTGGTGAGGAGCATGTCTTTTGTTCTGTGTGACATTATGTTACAGGGACATATGCTTGTCAGTCCCAAAGGGGTTACCAAATATTTTGTCTGGCGTTGCCTAATCAGATGTTTTTTTATATTTCATAGGAATCTCTGTGATTTGGGAGGAATATCTATTAGATTGGGCAACCAAGAACGATCTACAATGTCTTCTTTCTCTGATGATTTGAAGAAACTTTCCATTTTTTTATCTGACCTTATTGTGATATCTTGTGTATTGTTGATTGTACAAAATGATTATTATTTAATTTGGCCACTAGATGGCAATATTCTGATATATGGTTGTTTGTCTGTTTACAACTTCATAATGGCAAGAATATAAACTGAATAATCTGTCATCTAGAGATATTATAGTAACAGACTTATTTGTAATATATCCCTCGTTTTTCTTTTACTTTTGGGATATGTATCCCTGATCTATTTCTGTATAATCCTTTTGCTGCAGTACGTCTTTTAACTTTTGGCACTACAATCCCCACAATCCTTGAGGACAGTAAGAGGAAGCGGGGCGGCGTCCTATGACGCGGCTTCCGGTTCTTCATAGTGCGCGGCCGCGCACATACTACTGAAGCATAGGGCTTCCCCTGTACCCGCCCACATAGGTCCTCGGATTAATAAATAGCCAGCTATCTACACAGGTCCTTATGCCCAGACGAAGCTGCGCATTATAGGCGGCGAATCGCGACGGCGTTTAGGGGCACACTGGTCTTCCCTGCCTATTCCTCCCAGTCCTCGGTAAGTTGCAGCCTCTTATTCTTTCTCACTACACCTGGCACTTTATCCTTTTTACATTTTTACATCCTTGCACGATAAACAACAATTTGATTCAATGGTTGGTTATTACACTTCATTACTCTCCAATGGCACTATGCACTTTATATACTATTTTTGCACACATTCTAGTTCTGCACATATGTGGTTGACTACTGCTGGAGGTCTCATTATCTTATAATTTGGTGCTATTTGTTAGCATCTTGCTTTAATAATACACAGGAGGTTCAATTTAGGCTTTGCGGATCCATGCAATATTGTGTATATGTACAATGATTTGTAATATCATGTGCCCTTTTGTCCTTTGTTTTTAGTGTTTTAATTTTTTGTACTCAATAAAGGTTTATTATATTTGGATATTTGATTGAGTGGTGCGGTTTGTTAGGGAACTGTCTTTCTCCTTTTTGATACTTGTATTATCTGCCCAGACACTGTACACTGTCCATAAACTGGTGGGCCTCTAGTGTGTGGCCTCTAGCATTTTTTTTCACATGACACAGGCGCCCAAGAGAAGACACCAGACATGGGAGTATTCAAGAGAGATGGAAAAGCACCTTAGCAATCCTCTGTGGGTGTGCGGGAACCAACCCCTTGTATCAACAGGGTGAAGATCCGTCGAAGATAATGGTCCGCACCACATCCAAGTATAAATCAGCTTTATTAAAGGGACCCCGAGCAGTGGACAAATTTAAAAGAATACACTTACCTGGGGCTTCTTCCAGCTCACGGTAGACGGCGAAGTCCCCCAGCGTTGTCCTGGGTCCTCCCGTTCAGCCTTAGCCAGCCCCCGTTACCTGCATCATCCGGCGACACCCGGGCCGAGTTTTGGGCCGGCTCTTCCTGGTTAATGACACAATGCATCATCACGACGGCCGCTCTGTGTCATCACCCCGGACGGCATGACAGGTCTGCACATGCGTGGAATACCCGTGCATGTGAAGTCCTGTAACGCTGGCCGCCGTGATGATGCATTGCGCCATTAACCAGGAAGAGCCAGCCCGACACTCGGCCCGGGTGTCGTTGGGTGACGCCGGAGGCTGAACGAGAAGACCCAGGAGGACGCCCGGGGACTTTGCCGTCTACCGTGAGCTGGAAGAAGCCCCAGGTAAGTGTATTCTTTGAATTTGTCCACTGCTCGGGGTCCCTTTAAAGATCTATAAAATGCTGTGTAGCAGCTACAGCCCGCTGTTTCGGGTTACATGCCCTTTTTTTGTACTGAGCAGCTTGTAATTATCTTCAAACAAAACCAGACAGGAGGAGGCAACTCTTTTGCCAACGAGCAATATCTTTCTTCTGGCATGATCGCCTGATGCGTTCAATTTCGGACAAAAATCGATCGGGCATTGGTCGTGGCATTGACTTTTACCAGATTTAATCACAGTGATCAAATCTGCTGGATATCGAAGGTAAAAATCGATGTGTATAGCCACCATAATTATGTTTGGGAATTTAGGGGGTAGAGTCTTCCCTTAAATCCCCAATCACAGTAAGGCAGTCCCCCTTAAATCTGCAAACATAATTATGCAGCACTGGAGGGAAAGAAACAAAGACAAACGGGAGCCCAAATGGTGCTGTATGTCACAAGTATTGGGTTTAAAAAATATTTCTATAGAAGGGTACTCGCAAAGGTGGGTTGCAAAAGGGGCAACCGACCACTTCAGGCAGGTGGAGTGTTTTGAACTTGACTCCACTCAGGTCTACCAGCAGTCCTGGACTCGGTCGCTCTCTTAGCAAAAAAACCTTGCGCCCCTTGGATAGGTGCGCAAGGCTCCCCTCCCAGAAGGGTGGGGGAAGTACGGTACAGTAGAGGGTAAAGAGGCGCCCAATGTATATAAAACACTTTAAAATCAATAAAACTAAAAAGGATTGAGGTGGCTTACCTCACAGACGACAAACTCACTTTAGGTAAGGAGGTTTAATTGAATAATAAGAACAGGCAACGCGTTTCGTGGGACCACGCCCACTTCCTCAGGCCAAATAAAAGTGCCCTAGCAGTTTGTATGCCGCGTTCGAGGCGCCCCGAATGCGGCATACAGACTGCTAGGGCACTTTTATTTGGCCTGAGGAAGTGGGCATGGTCCCACGAAACGCGTTGCCTGTTCTTAATATTCAATTAAACCTCCTTACCTAAAGTGAGTTTGTCGTCTGTGAGGTAAGCCACCTCAATCTTTGTTCATTTTATTGATTTTAAAGTGTTTTATATACATTGGGCGCCTCTTTACCCTCTACTATAATTATGCAGCGTTCACCCTTTAATCCCAAAATATAATCAGGCATAGCTCCCCCCCCCCCCCACACACACACACACACATACACACCATAGTTAGGAGTCCACCCATCCCAAAGATATTTAGACAGAGTCCTCCCCCAATACACAAATAAATAGGCAGAGTGTCCCCTAGGTAGGCAGTGCTGGTGGGCACTAAATAAAATATAGACAGTATACTCAACTACAGCCTGGCTTCTCGTGATAGTCTTCAGCAGTGCAGTGAATCTACCGTGCCAGCCATCAGGAAAGTACTATAATGAAGTCCCGGGTGATACTGTAAAGGAAGATTACTATGCATTATCGTGGTAATCCCCGAAGGCTAATTTTAGCATTCAGGTGCAATGCGCTCATTGCACCACAGCGCTCCCATAACGCCGGTTTCTACTATGAAATCGGCCTTATAAATGGCTACCAGATTCCACCATCAGATACAGTATATTCAGGGGCGGATTTACCATAAGGCACTGTAGGCACGCGCCTAAAGGCGCCTGATGATGGAAAGGCAGCTCAATCCCCTCCCCTAGTGCCTCCCTCCTTCCCTATGCAAGTACTGATGAGAGTGTAAATGAGAGCTTACTCACCCGGGTCTCTGCATTCCACTGACGGGATCTCCCTTCAGTCAGGGGCACCTCTACCTACTTTATACTGATACCTCTAACTACTTAATACTTGGAGGCTGTAATAAATATCACTAGGGCAGCTGCGGCGAACGGTGCCGCCGCCACAGCTGCCTCTGCCTCTCGGTCCAGTCACACTCCCGTACCTCGGGCGTGTATTTCTGTTTTTCGTCATGTCGCCCTAGCGCGTGTGCGCGCTCAGCGAGGCGACCTTTATGCGCCGAGGAGGTGCGTCACCTGACCCACGGGTCGCGTCTTGTCTCGTCATAGGACGCGACCGCCGCTCAGGATTGGCTGGGCTCCGAGGGACGTGCCACTGGGTCACTGCGGCTTCTTAAGCAGCTGGTCTTCACTCGCAACCTGTCTGCGGTTGTGAATACATACGTGTTAGCGCTCAGACCTTAGACTAGTATCCGGTGTGCTTTGATCTGGGAGGAAACCAGGGATTTCACACAAGACTAGGATTATTATTATTACTGTATATTTGATACTCTGTGTATGACTCTGGCTATCTCTGACTCTGCTCTTGCTTATTGATTCTTTACCTCTGCCCATCTGATCTAGTTGCTGAAACTCTACCTGAATACTTACTACTCTCTTGCTTACTGATTCTGTACTGTATCTGTCTCTCAGTTGCCAAACTCAGCCTGTCTGACCTCTCTACTCACCAGTGGGCCCTTGCCACTGGTGAGGTGTTCTAACAGTTCCCACCAGCTCCTCTGATGAGGTTCTGTCAAACTAGTCAGTAACTGTGTTCTAATAGTACTCACCAGCTCCTCTGGCGAGGTTCTGCCAAACTAGTCAGTAACTGTGTTCTAATAGTACCCACCAGCTCCTCTGGTGAGGTTCTGCCAAACTAGTCAGTAACTGTGTTCTAATAGTACCCACCAGCTCCTCTGGTGAGGTTCTGCCAAACTAGCCAGTTACTGCATTCTAATAGTTCCCACCAGCTCCTCTGGTGAGGTTCTATCCATCTATCCGATACTGTGTTCTAATAGTGCCCACCAGCTCCTCTGGTGAGGAATAGTTATTCTACTCTGTTACTGTTGCACCAAGCACTATACACTATTGCATTATCCTGTTAGCTATACTTGCATTATTGATGATTCTGCAGATCACCATATAATCAGGTATAGTGTCTGTATTATTGGTGATTCTGCAGATCACACATAATCAGACATCTGTGTTGCTACACCGATCGTTACAGAGGCATTTCTATCTACTTAATATTGACGGTACTTCTGGCTACCTAATACTAAGGGGCACCTGTAGCTACCTATGACAGGCAAGGGAAGTAAGGGAGAAGTGACAGCTGGGACAGCCAGCAAACTTGTGGTGCGGTTCGGTGGGGGTTTGTAGGTGCCAGGACATCTGTGCCTATAGGCTCCTGTGAGTAAATTCCGGGCCTGATTATATTGCTGTCAGATCGGACAGGGATCTATCTGATGTGTGCCACACACTAGGAACAAATTTTTCTTAGAAATCTATTGAACCACAGCGTTGCTATCCACTGCAACGTTAAGGACTGTCGATCTGCCGCCGCTCTCAACCCCTTGCAATTGACATAGATTTACCTCCTGGACCGATCAATCAGCCGGATATCGACAGGAGAAATCGATAAGTGTGTGGCCATCTTAACATAGGGCACTATAACTATTAAATCCATAATTTATATATTCCATCTCTCCTGTATATACAGTGTACAAGGTGAGCGCTTCAGTTGTGTATTGTATTTTCCTAAATTTCCCTCATGGTTTGTGCAGCTGTATGAACTATGTGTCTGTTTACAGCACCATGGGATATGTTGGTGTTTAATAAATCATTAATAATAACAATAACAATCATTCACACAAAGCTCTGCTTCTGGCCTATCAGAATTCAGTGTAAATCACTCAGATTTTCACGGCCATGGTTTGACAGTATGATAGAATTCCTTCGAGGGCACCTAGCAAGTAAACAATGCAGAAACAATTTTTAGTTTATTATCAGTATGTTCAGTAGAATTTGAATTGCCAATGTTTGTCCTTCTATAAATTAGGTAACTTTCAAAGCAGGCTTTCTTGCCTCTCAGTATATCTGCCTCTTTACAGCCACTCCAGGAGTCATCACACTTGAATAAGTATCACATTAGAACTCTCAATTACTATGTTCAATAAAAACACAGGAAGCAAAGTACTGGTGAACAATGGCACACTGGTGTCATCTTGATGCACTTCAGCTACAGAGGCACTTTGTTTTGAAAAACAGGATGGTTTCAGGAAGCGTTGTTATGAAAGCGGCTGCCACTATAATTAGGCCAGCATAATTGCAAATCTCATAAAACATTGTTCTATTTACTCGTGACGTGTATGTTGTGATGTGTCAACAAATTGTTTTGTTTTTGCTGAGGAGAGGATGGGCCACCGGGCACCAACACCTTCAATTTGCCAGCCTGCTAACCTTTGACCTTTACCACGAAAATAAACACATAAGCAATGTGTTTGAATAGCTCTTTTCCCTCACACTTAAAAAAAAATACACAAACTTCACCTCAGAAAAATCTATCAGTTTTATCCAACTGCCTACACAGCAATGACTTCCAGAATGAACCAGCTATGCTGCAGTAAAACAATTAAGTACAGTCTGTACCAGAGCTACAGCAGCATGCGGAACACAAGAAAGATTTATTATCTGAAAATGAGAGAATGGTTTAAGCAATTTAGGAGATCTAAATAGCTATTGTTTTTGCTCAACAACAAAAAAAAATCGGAGTTAAAATGTGGTTTTAAGACCTTTAGGCTGATGAATGAGGGACGGCAAAAGGCCCCTGCTGTGTGTGTGAGTTTTTCAGCATTCTTGCTGGCCTCATGCTATTATCCCTGGAAGTGCTGTGCCTTTATTCTTCTCATCCCAGTTTCAGCAGGGCAGATTGGCATTGGTCAGACAAGCACACACAATAGAGGTAAATGAAAGAGGATGGACAGTGAACACATTCTGGGCATACTTTTGGAGTTTTATAATGCCTATTTTGCATGTAAATGGGGCTGAAAAAATGCAGGCAAACAGTAAAAGGGTACATTAACTGACTGTTAGTTTAAAAAGTATGGGATGTATTTATGAAGAGACAGACAGCTGTAGTATCTTCTGCTCTGATCACCGGAAAGTGGTGGAAAGGACAAACTTACTGGTGATTAGTTGTAGAACAAAGTACAGGTAGTCCCCGGTTAACGAACGAGATAGGGACTGTAGGTTCGTTCTTAACCTGAATCTGTTCTTAAGTCAGAACACTGTGCCATCTCTGCCCCCTGTACCTCCTCTGGGCCCCCCTGTACCTCCAGTGTCCCTCTCTGTGTCACCTCTGCCCTCTCTACCTGCTTATACAAGTTTAAAAGCCATTTTCAAAATCGTTTTTTTCTCAAAAACTACAAGTCCAATTTGAATTTTTTTGGCTTGGATCCATGGAAACAGAGAATCCATGCCGTTCGTATCGGCGGGTCGTTCGTAAGTCGGGCTTTCGTAAGTCGGGGACTACCTGTACCACAAAACAGTTACTGTTAGCTTGGTAAGGATTAATTTTGCAGCGGATAGGTAAGCTGCTTCCATACTCACCTACCCGGCCGCCACGCGCCTCCCCTACCATCTTCATTGCCGCCGGGGGTGCCTGTACCCCGTAATCTTGTCTCATATACAGACATCACATACATGAGATGGGGTCAGGGGGAACAGGCGCCTCCAGTGATGGAAATAAAAGACAAGATAGGTGACAGGCCAAGACTTTGCAGGACAAGCGTCGCAGATACGTTTTTTAATAGCGTGTGTATTATTATTATTGTTATTATGTATTAGAATTATATATCACCAACATATTACGCAGTGTTGGACAAAAATAAGATTATAAGCAATAAGTTACACAATGCCAGCTCATACACTGGAGTAGTAGCCCGAGTAATGTAAGCTCATGTAATTCTGTGAGCAGGATGCACAATCTGGTAGGATACCGGAGGAAGGAGGGCCCTGCCAAGAGCTTACAATCTAAAGGGAGGGGGTGATGACAGGATAGAAGGGGGGCTGCATCAAGAGGTTCTCTGCAGAGTTAGTGTATCGAGGTGGAGTACGCCTTCTTGAAGGAGTGAATTTTGAGAGCTTGTTTGAACATACTGAAGGAGGGGGCAAGCCTGATAGGCAGTGGGAGAGCGTTCTATAGGATGAGGGCGGCTCTAGTGAAGTCCTGTAGTCAGACATGGAAGTGCAAGATGCAAGGGGCCATGTGTTTATCTGCTGATCTAGTCAGAGATGGAGGACGAGTGGGACTTCTGTATAGATTTGTAGGCCAGGCAACTGTGTGTATGAGTCTTTAGCCTAGTTTTTGATGAAGGTCAGGTGGTCCATATTGCTGTACACAGGACCCTCAAAGGTATGAAAAACAGCAGTGCTTGTATAAAAACGTGAATTTATTAAACAAATTGTATAAAAAAAAATCCCAAACCACATGCCAGTGACGCACCCACACACTGACCAGCATGCCACAAGATTATATTTATATATCATATTTCCTGACAAGCAATACATTCAATCCTGTCAGGTATATTCTGAATTAAGTACCGTACTAAATTATCAATGTAATGGCCAAGTCTTATGTAATGAAATAATAGAGATCTGCTGCACAGGCAAAATGAAGATGTGGCAGATATGTCAGTTTAATGTGGATACACAAAATAATGGAAATATATGTTGTACTGAATAACACAGGCACACCACCAGATTATGTGTAAAACAGCAGCTCATAAATGAAATGGCTAGATGAGCAGATTGTTACTGCAGCTAGTCACACATGCTGGGATTACAAGCTTTTTCCATGAGGTACCAGGAACAACTCATAAGTGGTCACTCCAAGGACAACTCCACAGCAATCCGCCCGGTAAACACAAGCAGGGATCTACCCATGTTATGGGGAATACTCAGAAAGGAGACGGTGATCTATTTACATATCAGGTTGATCTCAGCCATTTGATTAAAGCTCCACATTGGCAGATGCACGCAGTGATGTTCTTTCAACAGTAAATGTCAGAATTCCTCTATAGTGCCACATGTCACTCACAGGATAATAGAGAGAATTGTGATATAACTAGAGACTTATTATATTATATGATGGTATGTTGGACAGAGAGAGGTGGACACTGGCACAGTGGCATCAATGTAATTAGACATTCTGGATCTCTTGGCAGCACAGTAACCGGACATGGAGCAACACATGGTGTTTAGGCATACACCTCCTGTATCAGGCTTTTATATACAGACGTACCTATTTTATCAAGCTTCTTGTGAAGTAGGTAATTACAGTGATGGATTACGATGTAATGGGGCCCTAGGCAAGGTAGTAGATTTGGGGCCACCTTTTGGTCTTTTTGGTAAGCTGAAGTGGAGAGAGGTCAGAGAAGGTGGCTTGTAGGCCCCTGGACACTCACTAGGCCCTAAACACCTGCCTAGGTTGCCTGGTGGATGATACTGCTCTGTTTAATTAAAGCCTTTTTAAAGAAGATAAAATAAATAGATGCCTTTTAACATGGCACAGGTTGTGGAGAGCTTTTCTATCAGTGAACTTATTCATAGTTCCGTGGATGAAATCAAACTCATAGAGCAACATTTATCATTGGTGTGTTTTCTCTTGGTTAGAGCATCTCCCTTCACTTCCTGCAATTGGTGTGACAAACGGAACTTAGCAAATCAGTCCAATGGAAATACAGATATTTAGATAGTTATATACACATGTTTTTAGTAGTGTGGAAGAATACCATAAACTTTATCAGCTTTGCATTACTGCACCGCGGGCACCTGGAGAAGAGAGGGGAGGCTCATTAGGACCTAGAGGACTTACCTTAGGTAAGTATCTGGTTTATTCTTTTATGTAGAGGTTCCCATTGACTCTAATGCTGGATACACACGGTGCGTTCCCGCACTCGAAGCGCCGCTCGATTCCCATCGATTCGCAGCCGCTCGATTATTTCCGACATGTCCGATTTGCGTTTCGATGGATTGTTAGGGCAATTTTGCATACTTTACATGAGAATCAACCTAACAATCATCGAAATGCGCTCGGAAATGTTTAGAAATATTTGAGCGGCCGGGAATCGAGTGGCGCATCGAGTGCGGGAACGCACCGTTTGTATTCAGCATTAGGATTTGCATCTAAATCTCCTAGTCCAGCAAACAGACACACCCCTACCATACCTCCAGCCATGCACTTATTATTATTATTATTTAGTATTTATATAGCGCCAACATCTTCCGCAGCGTTGTACAGAGTATATTGTCTCGTCACTTAACTGTCCTTCTGAGGGGCTCACAATCTAATCCCTACCATAGTCCTATGCCTATGTATGTATTGTGTAGTGTATGTATTGTAGTCTAGGGACAATTTAGGGGGAGGCCAATTAACTTATCTGTATTTTTTTGGGATATGGGAGGAAACCGGAGTACCCGGAGGAAACCCACGCATACACGGGGAGAACATACAAACTCCATGCAGATGTTGACCTGGCTGGGATTCGAACCAGCGACCCAGCGCTGCAAGGTGAGAGTGCTAACCACTACATCAACGTGCTGCCTCTATGCACTTGCCACGCCCCTATTTACATATACCGGCAAGTGTTCCCAAGCAAAATACGGTACATTTGTATAATTAAAACTATTAACTTTCCTTCATATTGACATAAAAAATTAGCAATTTCTAGGGTGAGATTAATGTTTAGCGTTGCATTTTAGCAGAGAAAGACATGTATTTTCACAAATGTGTACATAAGATCTAAAAAGGGACAGGAGGATGTGGTTCCAAAAGAGGGACTGTCCCTCTGAAAAAGAGAAAGTTGGGAGCTATGTGAATGAGAATACATTTTCAGGATTAAACAGGATCTGATAATAGTCCTTCAGAGACACAACTCTGGGGCATGTTTGGGCAAAACAGCAGCTGCTAACTTATCATTCACATGTTTATGGTTGTGCCCCGAATACCAAACTGAAAGTATCCCAATTTCAAGATAATATAAGCTGTATACACACCATTCAATTTCCTTGTCAGATCAACAGAATGATCAAACGATTTCTGTCATGTCCAATCTGCTTCCAATCGAAAAAGGGATCAATTTTGAAAAATCAGCACTGCACAAAATTGATCCTTTTCTTGGTCGGAAGATGATAGAGCATGTCAGAAATTAATTATTTAATTTCAGACATGAAAATGACATGGTGTGTATACAGCATTATATTTTCTTCACAGCACAAGCATAGAACAGCACAAAGTGCTTAGCCAAGAAAATGTTTTAACCACATTCCAATATACATGTAAATACTGTGCGCAGCAGGTTGTGTGGTGCTGAACCATCCCATAAGAGAATTTTTATAATAGCATGCTGTTGGGGATTTGGGGGTTGGGGTGAGAGGCAATTACTTACCTAGTGGAACGACTCATCTGTCCTCTCATCTGCACAGTGGTCGTCATCTCCTCCTCTCATGCTGCAATTTCATTCTCCCAGTTTTAGAGGGTGCATTCTGCAATGCCTATTGGGAGATGTAGTCCATGGATGCAACTACAGGCAGGAAAATGAGACTGCGGCAAGAGTAGAGGAAATGACTACCACCTAAAGTATTTTGACCTGGCCCTTGACCAAAAAAGTTTGCGGACCCCTGGCCTACTTATTAATAGTGTTATAAAATAAAATAAAAAATAACTTAGCCAATCAGAGACTTTTTTGTTACCTGAAGGGCAACACCTTAAGTCAGTAACATTATAAGATGGCCCAAAGCTACACTTGGTGGCTGGGTGAACGGCGGATGGACACAGGGACTGTTGCAATTAGGATTACCTCACACTCCCTAAACACTCACACTTTAAACTGAATCAGAATGGCAGCAATAATGTTTACTGTACAGGCACTATGACCAACATGTATAGTTTTCTACAAGGGAACAGCATTATGCACAGCACCAGTAACAACATGTAAAATATTGTGTTGATCTACGTAATATTCTAGATTGATGTGCAGCTTATAATGTTTAATATGCTATACAGGCCCGGATTTACATCACAGGAGCCTATTGGCATAGATAACCTGGCACCTTATACTTCGCCCTCCATGAACCTACAAACCTTGCTGAACCGCACCACAAGTGTTCTGGCTGGCCCAGCTGTCACTCCTCCCTTACTTCCTTTGCCAGTAAAAAGAAAAGTTAGGTATCCGGGCACCAGCCAGCAGTAATGCTTAAATCACACCTTTTATTACATCCACCTGGAATTCCAGATTGACCTTACTTCCTTTGCCCCTCATAGGTAGCTACAGGTGTCACTTAGTATTAGGTAACCAGAGATGTCCCTTAACCATAGGAAGCCAGAGGTACCCTCCATATTAAGACTGACGGGAGATCTCGTTAGTGGAATTCCAAGTGCTGGGCATGTAACTTCTCATTTACACTGTGCTCAGGATTCTGCCTAGATAAGGAAGGAGGAGGGAGGGTATTGAACCACCTTTCCTTGCCTACAGTGCCTTATGGTAAATTCGGCCCCGATGCTATAACATCAAAAACACAGTTTTGGCTAAATACACCATTACAATGTGCTAAATTTCTATCAGGATTCAGAGACCTAAAGGTGTTAAAACTGTGACTCATTGCTGTACTCCTTTTCTTCGCAGGTGGATAAATAGGATCTCTGCAATAAGCTGCTTAAAGACGATCAAAGATAAAGAAACAAGCAAAGCTGAATCACATAGCTTTCTCATGAATAGTTAGTGTACAAAACTGTAGACTAGCCTTGGGCCAGCCAACATGTGGTTTTCAATGAAGAGGGGAGAGGCCCAGGAGAGACATAGCGACTGGTAGCATAGTAGATAGCGCTCTTGTTTTGCAGGCCTAATGCTAGGTTTACACAATACATATTTTTTGCGTTCGATTCGGTGCGCGATTTATTAGCCATGCGATTTTCTGCTCGATTCTCTTATCTTCCACTAGTTTTTCTTAACTTTTTTCCATTGACTTCCACAGTATAAGAAACGAATTGAGCGGAAACATCGGACATGTCTGAATTTTATCATCGAAGGCATCTATCGGAACAATTCTTACAACAAAACGTATCGTGTAAACCCAGCATTAGGTCCCTGGATGAAATTTGGACTTGGACTCTGTGTGGAGTTTGTAGGTTCTCCTCATGTTTGCATGGGTTTCCTCTCGCATACCAAAACAATCCAGATAAATTAATAAATGATAAATGAAATGGTAGGGATTAGATTGTGAGCCCCTCTGGGGGCGTACCTATCCGTGAGTTGGGCGCAGGGTGAGCTGAATGATGGCTCTCCCCGTTGCCGCTAAACTCCCCGGCGGTGTTAAATACTATTCCCCCTCGTTTCAACTCGGAGGAAGATGTAATTCGGGGTCTGGCGATTGCCAGAGCCCGAATTACTCTTACACACCCCTTGTAGCACAACATTGCTGCTATGGAGCCTAGTTTTGGAGCTGAGCGCCATGCACCAAAACCACCTGCTTCTCTCTGAGGAACCGTTAGTTTCCTCACCATGCATTATATAAAGTACTGTGAAAGATTTCAGCACTAAATAAGCACACACTAACAACTAATGGTTGGAGAAATACAATGCTGCCCATCACTATTACTTCAAGCTTGGGGGGAATATATATATATATATATATATATATTAATTAAATAATACATCTAATATTAAAATATTGTATTGGAGGGTTGTTCATAAGTTGGGATGCCAATCAGGCTGCATTAGTTAAATCTGAGGGGAAAGTAGAGAAGCAAAAAAGGACAAGACTTCCTTTTTACAGCAATGTACCAAATAAAAGTCAGGCAAACTGGGGAATTATCATTTATAAACACAAAAGGTATTAGTATTTTTAACGTTTGAATTGCATGGTTAGCATCCTTCTTACTTGTTACAATTATTTCTACTTATTCTACTTACTTCAGGTAGAATCAATTATTCCCATCAGGTCAAATCTGATTTCTGATTGTTTTTCTCATCGATTTTGTATAGAAGTGATCGAAAAATTTATCTGAACAACGATTGGAAATCAGATCTTACAGGAAATGTCATGGTGTGTACTAGGCATTAGATCTTCTGCACAAGACAGCCAGCACTTCCCAAAAAATCCAGCCTGTCAGATTGTGACATATACTGTACAATAAACTTTACTTAAAGCAGTAGGATCAGCCACACTATGCCAGGGAAAAAAAACACATAAATAAGTAGATAAATACTTGATCTACTTACATAACACATGTATTATACTGTCCACGTTTTGATTTTAGTGAATGTTTTATAGTAAATGATGAGAATTCTGTTCCTGGTGGGGGCCATGTCTTTTGCCCACAGTTAAGGATAACTTATGATGTCATTTCTGCCCTTTACTTTTTTTCTTGTCTCCTCCAATCGCTGAGTCACCTCAGCCTTGCTTGCAAACACAAGTGAGTAGGGGATCAGGTTTTAGATAAGCAGCAGACAGGGAAATAAAGGGAAGAGGAGGAATATATTATAGATAAAAAGAACCCCCAGCATGCAATTCTTTGGCAACGACTACTAAAGAGCCAGTGCTTCTAAGGTATATGATAACTCCAAATCATAACAGCTAGAGATGTTGCGAACTGTTCGCTCGGTGAACACCTCTGGGGCTTTTACTACTTCCAGGTCGCTCTGACCCGGAGTAGTACGCCTGCGCTGCCCGGCGAAGCGCGTCCTAGATCGCGCTCCTGTTGCCAGGCACTCTCTGCGCATGTGCGTGACGTCGTTCATGACGTCACGCACATGCGCAGAGAGTGCCCGGCAACAGGAGCGCGATCTAGGACGCGCTTCGCCGGGCAGCGCAGGCGTACTACTCCGGGTCAGAGCGACCCGGAAGTAGTAAAAGCCCCATGTATTCAGAGATGTTCACCGGCGAACGGTTCGGGAACCGTTCGCTACATCTCTAATAACAGCAGAAAAAAATGTGAAAAGTTTGAATGCAGGCTTAGCATCTTTATCACTTAATACACTCAGACCAGTTGATGTTGAAATTTGATTTTTATGGTGACGATACCGCTTTAATAGAGCATTAATCTTTTTATTGGAAATACCGTACATTTTAGCATCTTGTTGTGGAGTTGATCATTTCTGTTGATTGGTATTCTATTTTATTTTTGTTAATTAGCAGTTCTAAATTAACAGCCTATGGGTACAAAAAGATTATCCTGCCTATTCATACACGCCACACACCAAGGCAAGCTAGATCACAGAGCTGACAAAACTGGCCAGTTTCTTTCTTCAATATTTATGTTATCCTGGCCTGTCACTCCTCGCTATAATCTTAAAAGCCTATTAACACTTGTCTGTATTCATGCTATTTTATTGCAGTAAAAGGAAAGACACAAAGTGTGAGCAGTCCCCATTCCCAAGTCTTGCACACTGCAAGCAATTCAGATTCAGATTCAGATTCCGCTTTTTAATCAGTTTTTACCTCCGATTCAGATTCAGATTTGCAGTGTGCAAGGAGCAAACTGCAAATCTGAATCTGAATCGGAAGTAAAAACAGATTAAAAAGCGGAATCTGAATCTGAATTGCTTGCAGTGTGCAAGAGGCCTAATCTGCAGCAACAACTTTCTCCAGATTCAATACATTCTTATAATTATATAAAAGCAGCAATCACTTCCAATGTCCTGCTGAGTATACAATCAATTATTCTAACCTGTTTAAAAATTTAAATTCACTATAATTTTAATCTCAAGAATGCAAATGCGACATCGTCTTTAGGAACTGAAATGCCCTTTTTTCAGGAGTTAAGCTGGTGATACACTGGTTGATTTTTACCATCGATTTCGATCATTTAAAAATCGATCCCAACTTGCCAGCCTGATCAACCAATCGATTTTCAGCTGAAATCGGTTGAATCGTACTGGATGGAAGATACTGATATCAGATCGGAGGCGGCAGCAGATCAACACCCCTTGGCGTTGCACTGCAATCCTATGACTAGATAGATTTTAATAGATTTCACGCTGAAATCTATTAAAAATCTATGCAGTGTGTGTAGGGATTCGATGAGATAGATTTTGATGTGAAAGAGATCTGTCTTTTGGCCACAACGACCAGAGTATGGCTGGCCTTAGATTACCCACATCTAAAATTCAACTAAGTTTACAGTTTCCTCCATTCTCAAGAAGTCTCTCATTGGCAGAATATAGGCAAAAGTCCTCTACCCCACTGTGAAGATCCAAGGGACAACAGAGTGGAATCTTTCTCTACCCAGCTTGAGTTCATTCATAGGCCAGTTGATGGCCACAAAGGTATCACAACTACTCTTAGTAAAAGAAAGGTATTACAATTGAATTGTAAGCTCATTATAACCCATGGGGATTTTACTGACTCAAACAGCTGTTAGCCCTATTTGTAACGCCCTAAAGGCCCATACCCACTACACGAGTTTCCAGATGATTTTTCCAAGGACTGGCGTTTTTTCAAGCGATGAGCAATTGTTTTTGCAATCTCGAGAGGCAGGTTTGCGGGTGTAAATGACATTTAGCGAAGTGCAGAGCTAATGACCATCACAGCAGTTCTTTAAAGAGGAACTCCAGCCTAAACAAACATACTGTCATTAAGTTACATTAGTTATGTTAATTAAAATAGATAGGTAATATAATCTCTTAACCACACTGTTTTAAAAGAACAGAGAAATGTTTGATTTCATGATGGCATCCATCTTTTTGGTTGAAAGTAGGTGACAGGGAACATGAGACACAGTTCCAACTGTCCTGTGTCCTAAGCACCTCTCCCAGTTGCTAGGCAATGTGAACAACAACATAGGAAATCTGTACAGCATCAGGGAAAAAAAGCCCGGGCTTTTTTTTCTTTGATGGGTGGAGCTAAGCTAAAAATGCAGCTAAAAATGATGCTTTGGTAAGAAAAACAAAGTTCTGATGCTGTGAAACTGTTAAAGAAACACCAAGCCTTTTCAGTTCTGCTGAGTAAATTTTTAGTCCGGAGGTTCACTTTAAGATCCCCGACATCTCTGTGCAATGTCCCATGATCGCTTCACTTCCCATTCGCCCCCGCCGTGTAACGTTGCGTGATGACATGTATACCCACCGGTAGAAAGATGGATCGGGGAACGCTTGTCGTCAGGGGACGTCGCTGGATCCATCTTCCTGGGTCATAATTGAATATTCAGCTTTAGACACTTTTGGCCAACAGCTCAGCAATCATGAAAAGATGCACTGATCTTCTGTGGCAATCTCAATCTGCTGTATTTCTGAGGGACTGTTTACCACATACTACAGTCTGTTAGCTCCTAACAGACTTTACTGTTGTTTCCTCTGGCCATCCTTAATACGGCTTAAAGTGGACCTGAACTCTTGCAAGAGGACACAAGGAAAGCATAACAGAAATGCACCCTGTATGTATTTAAAGAGCTTAGCCTGTGCCATTCCCCCTCATTTGTGTCTAATCACAAGTTGTAATTTGATTCCCCCCCCCCCCCCCGTGTCACATCACATGACTACCTATGGCAGATATGCAGATAAGCACATTTGAAAGTACAAGCTGTAAACAATATGTCTGCTTCCATGAATCAGGAAGTAGAAACTGTGCAGATTTTATTGCAGCATTTGTATCAGCTGTAACAAAGAAATGTTTTTTTTTGTTTAAAGGTTATTATGCTGTTGTGTATCTTTTAGAGCAGAGAGGAAGTTCTGATTTCAGGTCCACTTTAATATGGCTGCTGAAATGGTTCCTTCCTAGTCTCTACTAGGGATGGTTGGAAATTACAATTTCCGATTTCCGATTTCGTGGAAATTCCAATTTCCAGTAATTACTGATTCCACAAATTTCCGATGAGTCTTTTTTATATAACTTTTTGCATTCTCTGATTGGCCCGATACTTCTGAGTTACTTGAAATTCCTGAACCAATCAGAGAAGGCAGAATTTTACCGCAGTAATCAGAATACCACAGAAATTTTAGGCCAATCACAAGACTCGGGTATACTCGGTAGTATACAAGTCTTGTGATAGGTCAAAAAATTACCGCGGTAATCTGATTTTTGCTGAAAAATTCAGTTTTTTGCTGATTGGTCCAATACTTCCAAGTTCTGTGATTGGTCTAATATTACTGAGTTGAGGTAATGGGGTATTTCCATGGAAATCCAATTTCTGATTTTTGTTCGGACTGCATCATATGATGTATGGGCAGTTTGACCAAGAGACAGATCTCTCTCTGGTCGGAGAGAGTTCTTTATCCTGCCCATACACCAGCAGACTGATTCCTGAGAGATTGCTGTGAGAAAACGCGGAAAAGCCGCCGCGAGTGCTCAGGATAAGGCGGCTGATTCCGCGTTCAACATGGCGGATTCCGCGTCTGACGCGGCGGTTTACACGCATAGGCCTACTTCTGTCTGCATGGTGGAACGCGGAGAAACCGCCGCGTGCTCGGATAGCGGTGCGGCTGGTTCCGCGTCCGGCATAGCGGATACATTGCAAAACAGATCTGGTGTGGCTGGGACTGATAGTCCACACAGGTTCAGAAGGATGCGCGCGCGCGTTGAGAGGTAGAGCTTTTATGACAGCCAGAAAGGTGTCAGCTAACCAAGCCGGTCAGCTGACAATTTCACCACTTCCCATTGGTCCAGCACTTAGGGGAGGCGCTGGAGAGCGCTAGGGTATATATACTGGGTGCTGGTCATTCTCTGGTTGTCTGCCGTTGCGATCACTACGTGGTAGCACTCAGACCTGTTGCTAAATCTGTGTTATTATCATTCTGTTATACTTCAGGCTAGTTCCAGGGTGTTGATGATCAAGGAACTCACACCCAAGACTAGGGAACTGTATTATCATTCTGTTATACTTCGGACTAGTTCCAGGGTGTTGACGATCAAGGAACTCACACCCAAGACTAGGGAACTGCATTATCATTCTGTTATACTTCAGACTAGTTCCAGGGTGTTGATGATCAAGGAACTCACACCCAAGACTAGGGAACTGTATTACTATCCTGTTATACTTCAGACTAGTTCCAGGGTGTTGACAATTAAGGAACTCACACCCAAGACTAGGGAACTGTATTACCTCTCTGTTATATATTAGACTAGTTCCAGGGTGTTGATGATCACGGACCTCACACCTAAAGAATAGGCATTGTTTATATTTGTTATGACTTCCTGCTTTCCTGAACACTCTCTTGATCTCTGAATTGGTACTTCGCTATATCTGATACTCTGTTGCCAAACTCTGCTTGTCCTTGGATTCCGTTTCTGTCTCCTGTCTTTGTACCTGATCTGTCTGTCTGTTGCCGACCTGGCCTGTCCGACCTCGAGAACTCTCTCCCCTGTTGGGAGATAGTTCACAGACCTGTCAGTGACACTTCACCTCGGGTGTCACTCACACGCTGGTCCTTCCCACTCACTGCCGGGCTCCGCCCCTTGGGGAGCCTCAGGCCATTGGAAGGAAGCTGTTCTTTAGGTAGCATCTCCTACTGCCTTGCACCCCCAGTACGGGTGCTCTCCTCAAAGTATTACTGTTGCACCAAACACTCAGGTGTCCAGAGGTTAGAGATATATCTGATTATTGGTGATACTGCAGATCATCTATAATCGGGTATATATCTGTATTCTCGGTGATACTGCAGATCACCGGTAATCAGATTCTCTCTGTGTTACACCGATCGTTACAATTGCATGCTGAAATCTCTCAGGAATCGGTCTGCTGGTATATGGGCAGGAAAAAGATCTCTCTTCAATCAGATTTGATCCTTGTTACTTTGCCTTGTTACACCGCATCCACTGCCTCACCACCTCCACTGCCTCGCCACCTCCACTGCCTCACCACCTCCACTGCCTCACCACCTTCACTGCCTCGCCACCTCCACTGCCTCACCACCTCCGCTGCCTCACCACCTCCACTGCCTCGCCACCTCCACTGCCTCGCCACCTCCACTGCCTCACCACCTCCACTGCCTCACCACCTCCACTGCCTCGCCACCTCCATCACTGCCACCCTAATGTGAATGTTTTATTGTGTTTATCGCTCGTCGCAAAGTATCACACACTGTCACCACCACGCACCCGATTGACCACATTGGCCCAACATCTTGCAGCATGTCCGATCAATACATTAGACTTATTGCGGGCCAAAATTGCTCGTATTGTCAATCAGGCATGCTTGTGGCAACACCAATTTGCATTTGATAATAATTATCGAATTGGATGCTCGATCTGCTGCCAAGTCGATTGATGTATGAGCACCTTTAGGCATAAGAAAGGGGAAGGAGATTGTGAAGGGATAAGGAGGCACATTGAAAACCCTGCTGAAAGCCTTTACAAAGCCTTTACAAAGCCAGTAGAAGAATATTGGCAATTCTTTTTTACCCAAATGATGTTGCACAAACAGATGTACTATTTGAACTGCAAGCACCCCACATGTTGGAAACAAGTACCCCTTCAACAAAGATGACTTGCAAATATATACTATCTCTAATAGAAACATTTATTAGAGATGTTTGCCTAAAATTAGTTAGTCCTTAACAAGCCAGACTTATATCAAATATTATATATTTTTGTGTACCATCAAACTATACTAAAAAAGGTCAAACAAAAAAGGGCTTTGTTAGCTCTATAGGTATTTTTTTCATAGGCACAGGCATAGGCATAGATTCAGTAACAGGTTCTTGAAAGGCAGACACTCTACTGTCTAGGTTCTCAGCACCTCTTACATGTACCCCAGGGGGTACTTTTAGTTGGGCCCAGGGGGTACATGAAGTTGTCATAGTCAATCTATTATATTAAGTTTAGAGGCGAAAAAATGATAAATCATGTATAAATTAACCTGAATAAGTATTTATAGTTCATTAAAAGCATCAAAGAATAGTTGAAAAACAGTTAAAAAGATGCTCTAGAGCAGCGGAAAGGCGTTGGAGGAAAAGTAACACAAATGAAGACTTCATCTCATATAAAATAGCCTTGAACAACTTCAGAAATTCACTCTCTGGGGCAAAACAGTCCTATATTTCCTCCCTAATATCCGCCCATGTACACAATCCAAAACGCTTGTTCAGCACCTTCAACTCTGTTCTCCATCCCCCCCCCCCCCCTCCTCCTCCTTCATCTTGCTTATCAGCTGAAGAATTTGCAACATACTTCACTGATAAAATTGACAAAATCAGAAGTGAATTCTCCACATAGCCCTCAAATCCCACCTCCACACCTCTCATTGACTACTCTCTAACTGCCTTCTCTACACTCTCTGAACATTCTCTATCCTCTATAATATCCAAAGCTAATCTAACCACTTGTTCTTTGGATCCTATTCCCTCCCATTTTATTCCGCAGCTATCCTCATCTCTCATGCCTGCACTAACATCGCTATTTAACCTGTCCCTCTCCACTGGCATCTTTCCGTCGCCACTCAAAAAGGCTGTTGTGACACCACTACTTAAAAAACCATCTCTTGATCCTACCACAGTTGGCAACTACCACCCAGTCTCACTTCTCCCATTTGCATCCAAACTAATTGAACGCCACATACATGCAGAATTAAGCCATTATTTATCAGCTAACTCCCTACTTGATCAGTTCCAGTCTGGCTTTCGCTCCAACCACTCCACGGAAACGGCCCTTACCAAAGTGGCCAATGACCTTTTTACAGCTGAATCTAAAGGTCAATTTTCCATACTCATCCTTCTTGATCTGTCATCAGCATTCGATACGGTCGACCACACCTTACTCTTTCAAATACTTTCAAATGTAGGAATAAAGGGCCTTGCTCTCACATGGTTATCTTCCTACCTCTCTGGAAGGTCCTTCACAGTCTCCTACTAAGATCAGATGTCTTCTCCTCATGCTTTGTCTGTCGGGGTTCCTCAAGGCTCTGTCCTTGGTCCCCTCCTCTTTTCCATCTACATGCACGGTCTTGGTGACTTAATCAACTCATTCGGGTTTCAATACCACCTGTATGCAGACGATACGCAACTGTACCTCTCGGACCCAGACCTTAACTCCCTCCTCAAACGTGTTCCTGACTGCTTGTCTGCTATATCCTCCATGTCCTCTCGCTTCCTAAAACTTAATATGAGTAAAACGGAACTAATAATTTTTCCACCGTCTCTGGCCAACTCTCTGCCTGAAGTAACTATAAATGTTAATAACACTCCCATAACTTCAGTTCCCAAAGCACAGCGCTTGGGGGTAATATTCGACTCTTCTCTCTCTTTTATTCCTCATGTTCACTCCATAACCAGCTCCTGCCATCTCCAACTCAAAAATATATCTCGCATCCGTCCCTTTCTCACTCAAGACACAACCAAAATGTTAATACATGCTCTTATAATTTCTCGTCTGGACTACTGCAACGTACTACTTTGTGGACTACCTTTTAACAAACTGTCCCCGCTCCAGTCGGTACTGAACTCAGCTGCTCGTCTCATTCATCTTTCTTCTCGATCTTCCTCTGCTGACCCTCTCTGTCAAGCTCTTCACTGGCTGCCAATTAACCAGAGGTTCCAGTTCAAACTCCTAACCCTAATCTACAAAGCTCTCCACAATCTCTCTCCCCGGTACATATCCGCACTAATTTCCAGATACAAACCCAATCGCAATCTCAGATCTGCACATGATCTTCTGTTGTCCTCCTCTAGAATCACCTCCTCACATTCACGCTTGCAAGATTTTGCACGCGCTTCACCCCTTCTCTGGAATCCCCTCCCACAACACATCCGTCACTCGCCAACCTTTGTTACTTTTAAACGCTCTCTAAAAACTAATTTGTTCCGACAAGCATATGCGCTACCTTAGGCCACTTCCCTTTGTCCTAAGACCAAATTGCACTCCTACTAGGTATCCTAAAACACACTGGGCCATATGCAATTCACTTTACCTCCTTAGTTTTCTCCAAGTTGATATTTTGACACCTTGTCAATAAAATGCCTTTTATACCCCCAGCAAGCAAGAAAATACACAAAATAAATTTAATAGTACTTTTTCTACGACTTTTGATAATTTTCCAATTGCAAAATGCAAAAAACAATATTTAAAAGAGAAGATGAAAAATTAACACCTAGGAGAAAACTTAGGAGAAAAAGTGAATTGCATATGGGCCACTGCCTTTATATGTTTTATCGTATACTACCCCTCCTCTTGTTTCCCCCCATTCCCTTCAGATTGTAAGCTCGCAAGGGCAGGGCTCTCTCCCCCTTTTGTGTCTTGGAAATCATTAAACATTTTATTCATCATGTTACTTTTATCACTGTCATTACCACTTCTGTATTTTCTATTCTGTATGCTGTATCATTTTTTTGTATTTTGTCACTAATTATGTAACTTGTATATTGGTGTACACCATTGTCTGTATTATGTACACCTTGTTTGTTTCTTACTTTGTACAGCGCCACGGAATATGTTGGCGCTTTATAAATCAATAATAATAATAATAATAATACACAATTATGAAGTACTCCTGTGGGTATTTGAGATGGCATTTCTCACAACAGAGAGTACTTGGCAAATACAGTCATTAATAAAGGGGTACACGCTGTAATAATGTTGTGGAACACTGCTCCACAGCAAACATGATGACTTTGTACTTTTTCAAGCAACTGTTCCTTCTTAGGAGAGCTTTATTTGTGATTGTTCATTTCTGAATAACAGATAAATGCAACGGTCCTTATTGGACTGGAGTAAAGACTTGTCTAATAGTGAACATTGTAACATTAAATGTATTATCTATTGTTGTCAGATGTGTGCGTTACAGAATATATGTAATATTCACATCAATCCATATCCTCACATACTCTTACAGTCCGCTGCCTCTTCCACACTCACTGAGGATAATTAGGTCAGATGCCAATTAACCTACACATAAGTTTGTGGAATGTAAAAGGGAAATTGGAGAGCTGGGAGGAAACCACATAAACACATGGTGAGCATAAAAACATCATATAGATAGGGTTTTGGATGGATTCTGGTTGAATCCTTGACCACAACACTCCAAGGACTTAATGTGTCATCATGAATTCCATAATAATGATTTAAAAAAAACATTATTTTACCCTTCTCTCTATTACCACTTCCAGTAGTTATAAAACGTTTAATTAGATAGACTTGTGACTTAAACTTTATTAAAAGTATACATATTAAAATATATGTATTTATTTATTTTGTATTTGTTAATTACAGTATTTGCAGTATTTGTATTTCTTTATTATTAGTACATATGCTTCTCTGTCAAATATAATTATTATATCCCTAACCTCTATAAATACTAATTAACTTCAACATTCAAAGGATTACTTATATGTTTATGAATATTCCAGTCTTCAGCTGGTTTCTTAGAATCTTTCCAAAGGGCATGACATGTACTGCATGATCTCCATGGGCAAAAAAAGGCAAGAAAAAGTTTAGACAGGACTGTGTGAACCCTTTAACCTATGTCCTAGTCTAAGCTTATGTCCTATATGAAATTTCCAAAGAAAGTTGAACACTGAGGTCATGTTGCTTATTTCGGTCTGCCCTAAATGGCAGTCATGAGGAAGTTGGTGTTGTCTTGCGAAATGCATAAATAGGGCACATTTAACGTACGTGATTTATAAAACTTATATATGACGCAATTATACTGTAGATATCATCCAAATCATGGATATATTGGCAGAAGTTAGTACTGGATTTTTACTAGCTGGCCTGATTTATATATATATGCTGGTGCTATATAAATCCAAAATAATACTAGTACAGGGTCATCTCTGCATATAATCATGTTACCAACTGTCCCTCAGACAAGTTCACTGTCTAATCCCTGAAATGGATTATTTCATTCATGAGCTTCATCTGCTGGTTTGACTATCATGTGTTGTAAGCAGAAAAGTCTCTAACATTACAGAAGTCCTCTGGTGCCTATTTTTAAAGAGGAAAAAATACATTTTTCTCATTTCCTTTTACTTGTAAATTTACCTTTAAAAGTGCTGAAAAGCTAAAATGTATTTTCTTTTTTTACTTTTTAAAAATACAGTAGTCCTTCTTTATATGGATGAACATGTTAAAATGTTTTTCTCGTGAAACTGGAGACCAAATAAAATTCAACATGTTGAAAATGGCGATTAGTTCATTAGAGATGATAGCAGATGTAAAATCTTGCTCCACTTTTTCTCTTTACAGGATAATTATTATCTTCTCTCTGTTATAGTTATGGTCAAATATAATTTGTGAAAAGATTGTGAAAACTGGAGAGAATTGTTTTTTTTCACAATAAACAGGCATTTTCTTTTTAGATTGACGACTGATGTTCACCTTATTGTTCACTATGGGGATCCAATGTTCAGCTCTCTAAAAGCACACTACACTAGCCAGATGCCCATGAAAGCAAATCCAGCGCAAAGTATCAATTCTTTTGCAGTGAACATTCCTAGGGTATGGCATGTACCGTTTTTTTCTGACTATAAGACACACCTAGGTTTAGAGGACAAAAGACCAGGGAAAAAATAATATACTAAACCTGGTGCATCCATGGTGGAGGGGCGTCTTATGGACCTCCCCCCACCCCATTATTATTATGTCCCAACTGTGCCTTCCTTTTACCTCTTGTGTCCCCTGCCCCTGTGGTCTCTGTCCCCTTGTGTCTTCTGTCCCCCTGTGTTGTTTTTTGTCTCCCTGTGTCCTTTCTCCCTTCCTCTGTCGCTGTGTGTCCTCCATCCTGGTGTCCTGTCCTCTGTCCCTCTGCGTCCTCTATCCTGGTGTCTTATCCTCTTTCCATCTTCCTCTGTCCCCCTGTGTACTGTTTCCTCCTCTCCTGTGTCTTCTATCCCCTCTTTCTGTGTTCTGTCCCTTCTTTCCCCCTGGTCCTCCACTGTGTTAGATACAAACTGCAGCTGTGTCTGTCATTGGGCCAATCACTGCACTCCCTGCTACTGAGTCCTGATCCCGCCCTTGGAACTATTTCTTCCTATTAAAAAGGGAGCGAGGAAGAGTATGCAGCGTGATTGGCAGTCTGGGACAGCGTCCCCATCTGATTGGTTCATGGATCCTGCAAAGCTTTGCAGCGACAATGGCTGCAGATAGCGTATGTATATAAAACTGGAGGACGGAGAGGGTTAGAAAGGAGATGATGGGGGATAGAAGGGACAGGAGGACACGGGAACATGGAGCTAGTGATGCGTGTCTGCATGCCTTTATCTAACACATAGAGGACATGCAGGATAGTAGGGACACGGAGGACACAGGAAGGGGGATAGAGATGCGCGGCTGCATGCTGTAGCTAACACAATGGAGGACATGGGGGACTGAGGCGAAGGTCCAAATACGTATTATTCGGACTATAAGACGTACTGACTTTTTCCCCCCACTTCTGGGTGGTCTTATATGCTGGGCATACACCGTTAGATTTATGCGCCGGATCGAGCCGTTGGCTCAATTCCAGCGCATCCCTGCTCGTCCCCGCCGGCGCCTGGATCGATCCCCGCTCGTCCACGCGGGCGCTCCTTATCTTCCGCTCGTTTTCTTCCCATTGTCCGCCTGCGGGTATCGATCGCCTCACTGATCGGACCTGTCGGAAATTATCAATCGAGCCATCAGCGGCTCAATTGATAAGAAAAAAAATGCAGTGTATGCCCAGCATAAGTCTGAAAAATACAGTATTTATTTTGTTGTATGTACTGATCGAACCTGACGGATCTGTTTTGCCGACTATTGTCCATGACTTGCACATGTATTGGCACATGGCAAGTGACCTTGTGCCTGAGAGCAATTCACACAAAACACATGCATCCAAATAAGTGTGACGCTAGCCTTAAAGAAAACCTGAACTGAAAATTAAAAGTCAAAATAAGCATACACAAGTCATACTTACCTTTCATGTAGTCTACTCCTCAGTGTCTTTCTCCTGTCCCGCGTCCTGTTTGTTCACTGTGATCAAGGGAATTTTCCATCCTCCATTTTGAAAATGGCCATTACCCATAACAGCTTTCTGGTCAGCACACAGTTAAACTGTAATATCGCCCACTTGAGCCATAGGAAAACATGGACATTACCTGGTACATCAGTTTTCCTCTCAGCTATAACTGACAGCAACTGATATTTTACTGACAGCAACTGATATATTTCAGATCTGACAAAATATTGTCAGAACTGGATGGGATTATTGTCAGAAGAAAATGGCGAGCTTCTGAGAGGAACTGATGTCAAGGTAACTATGAAATGTTCATTTGAAGTTACCTCATGTGTTTATTTTAAATATTTTTACTCAGTACAGGTTCTCTTTAAGGAGCAATCACACTAGTGCATGTAAGCTACATTTTGCCTCAATGCGAAAATGCATGCGGAAACGCATGTAATGATTTTCTAAGTGGGCCGCTGCGTTTTCAGGAGGCATCTGCTATGATGCATTGCATTCACAAAAAGACACAACCGGAACGCTTTTCCACACTGCGGATGCGATTCCTCGCATGCACACAAAAAACACACACAAAACACACGTATCATATGGCAAAATGCTTGTGGGGAATTGTCTGTGGTTGCCACAGATACAAGCTCCCTAACTGCTTTTGAAATCTTGAGAATCCTCCATAAGGAAATGGACTAGCCCACAGCTTGTCCTATCTGACATATTTTTCAACCTATTGTAAGTGACAGCGACTTAGGACAGAAATATTTTATAGTGCATTTAACTCTGGGGCAAGTGTACATTTAATACATATGGATACACAAGCATTCTACAATTTTACAATAGACAAGACATATAACATTTATATCGCGTTTTTCTCATGGCAGACTCAAAGCGCCAGAACCTCAGCCTCCAGGACGTGCTCTATAGGCAGTAGCAGTACTTACTGAACAGAAAGAGCTGAGATTCAAACCCTGGTCTCCTGTGTCCGAGGCAGAGCCCTTAACCAGTACACTATCCATAGTCTATAGTCCTTTGTACTACACTAAGGACACTATAGTTGTCCTTTAATCCTTCTGGAACTGTCGACAGTTGTCTTTTGGACTCAGTAACTGTATGTCCATCATTTGTAGATATCGGCCCTGAATCAGTGGTCCAGCATGTATACTTAGCTGTTCATAAAAAATAATAGTATCCTATTGATGGTCTCTAGATTAGAAGTATTGTTATCTAAGTGATCATTATTACTTCTGCCAAACTGTAAAGCCCCGTCTACACAGGGAGATGTTGAGGAGATGTTGTGGCGATCCGGCGGCTCGATTAGCCGCCTGATCGCCTCTTCCGCGTCCCTGCGCGTGCCCGCCGCGTCCCCGCTCGCCGCGCATGCGCCGCATTCGATTCCCCGCTCGTCCCCGCCGGCGCCGCTTATCTTCCGCTCGATTCCCTGCCATTGTCCCCTCGCGAGGAGCGAGCAGGGAATCGGCGGAAGCAAGATCCGTCCTGTCGGATCTTATCAATTGAGCCGCATCAGCGGCTCGATTGATAAGTAACATCGGAGCCTCATCTACGTGTGTAGATGCGGCTTAATCCATGCATTACAGCTGAATTCTGTGATAGCAGAGGTAGTAATTTCCTTCTCCTGCTTAAAATGGAAATCTGGAGTGGTATCCCTGCAGCTGATTTAACCAACATATTATTTATGCAGTTAACATCATGAAATATTGATTTGGATCTCAGTCACACAACTATTTGTCCAAAAAATACAGTGTTGCTAAGACAACTCCTTTTATAATAATGTATTCAATCAAAAGTATTAAACTGCTTATTAAAAAAAATCTTATTCACTTGTATAAATTATGTTTTAAATATTATTTTCCAAAACACTGTAAATATGTGGAAACCGTTGCCTGGAGGAAACGTGAATTGTTCTTTCATTTCATAACTTTTTGATGGATATTTGTGAATTTCACATAAACTCTACACTTTTAGACAGTTTAGAAAGTTCATGCATCAAATCTATTTGGCCAACAAGGAAACCTTAAAATGCCTTAAAGTGTACCTGTAGGGAAAAAGGGCCCAAATAAGATACTTATCTCAGCAGAGGAAAGCTTCTAGATCATACATGTCAAACTCCGGCCCACAAGCCAAATTTGGCTCTCAGAGCCATTCAATTTGGTCCTCAAGTGGTTTCCCTACTTTGCATTATATTTGGCCCACTCTAGATCACCAGGGAAAATATATTGGAGGTGAAGCCCTAGAACACCAGGGAAGCCATATTGGGGAGGTAGGAGGAAAGCATTAAATACTAGGGAACTATATAGGGGTGAGTGGTGGCCTCTAGTCACCAGGGAACTGTATAGGGTAGGGAGGACCACTAGATACCAGGGAACTGTTTAGGGGTTGGAGGGGGGCCATAAGACACCTGGAAACTCTATAAGGGAGGAAGATGGCCAGTAGACATTGAGGTTGGTCCATGACTAGGTCCCAGTGTACAATTTCGGCCCACTTTGTATTTGAGTTTGTTTGAGTTTGACACCCCTGCTCTAGATAATCCAGAGGCTAGCTCCCGCCCCCTTTAAGAACACTGTTCCAGCACTGGGACCCTCTGGAGGGCTTGGCTTGTTGAATAGGCTTTCATGGCCATGGTCCTGTCCGTGTATGAGCATGGCTGCACTTCACAGGTGCGAGATGGCTCACGTCTGCTCATGCACAGCTTTTTTTGCCCTGCACAAATGGCTCAGTGCTGCTGCACAGGTGCAGTCAGTGCACCTGCTCAGTGTGGCTGTGCTCGTACACAGATGGGAGCGAGACAGCAAAGAAGAAAATGCTCCCAGGCAGCTACAGTGGTTTCGAGAAGGTCATGAGAAGCCTCTGGAGGATCCAAAGGCTTACTTTTACTGAGGTAAGTTTCTCACTTTGTTTCCCTAAGATCAGGTTTGGTTTAAAACCTGGGCATTACGGGCGAGCTCAGCACGTCCAGTAACGCCGCGGTGGATTTGCATAATTTTTTTTAAAACACGCAGCTAGCAGTGTTTTCCTGATCGGCGCCGATCCACCGCTACCTGCTGCTACCCACCGCGAAAGAAGGGCCCCCCCCCCGCAGACCCCTTGCGCAGCCTGGCCAATCACCGCCAGGCTGCGCTATGGGGTGGATCGGGACTCCACCTGACGTCATGACGTCAATGACATCGAAGACGTCAATCCGATCGTCACCATGGTGATGAAAGAAGCCCTACAGGAAATCCCGTTCAGAACGGGATTTCCTGATGGGCATTAAAGCCGGCGGCGATCAGAAGGGTGGGAGGGAGAGAGCAGGGAGGGGGGAATCATGTAGCTAGCGCTAAGCTAGCTACATAAAGAAAAAAAATTAGGTAAAAAAAACCCTCCCGCGGCCATGCGCTGCGCGTAATCAAAACGTCAGGGAGGTTAAAGGGACTCCGAGCACCTCTCATGGGTATGCCTTTAAAGAGACTCCAACCAGTACTGCAAAGTACTTAAAATGCATACCTTTCTGTAGCTTGTGCTCTCCTCTTTCATTTGATGCCTGAACAAAAAATAGTTTTTGCTCGATTTCAATTTAAAAATCGTGGTAACTTCTGGTTCACCCCTGTTTTCTCTGTTAGAGAAGTGCATCACTGAATGAAGCAGAAAGAGGAAGTGACATGCATGGCCATTGCAAGAGGCTCCTCCAGAGGGGTCATAGCACAACTTTGTTGGAAGTCGTCTGGCTTAAAGGCTTGCCCATGAGAGGTGCTCGGAGTCCCTTTAAAGAAAATATAGTTCACTATAGAATTATAAAATTTATCACCAGCTTTTCGAAGGGGGGTAACAAAATAGACTTTTTTTTTTGTTCTCCACTTCTTTCTAATTAGGCCCCTGTGTGATTGGTTGTTATTGCTATGCTCCCAATTGCAGCTGCTGAAGCTGCTTTTCAAACGTATTTGTGTTTGAGGGAAAATATTTATATCTTCAGCCTCATATAAGGATTATATTAATTTATTTAAAAAATGTTTCGTTAATAACAAAGAACTGCTCCAACATTGGCAATGAGACTCATCTATATGCAACAGCTAATTGGTGAAATCTGAGGCATACATGTTCACTGCCCATCATGGAAAGGTGGTGCTTACAGCTGGTTCACACGGGTGTCCCATGGGATTTTGGAGGTTTCTGTTGGCATGTGGATTTTATGCAGGGAAACATAGAAAAGCTTCTGGAAGCTACAGAATTGCCTAAGTGCCATGCAGACGACAGGAAAAATAGGGATGAAAACACACATTTCTGCTGACATTGGTGCTAATCCATTCATTTGACGCCAGCAGAGCACTTGTGTGAACCGTCCCTTACCTGAAGCTACTTCTGCCTGCTGTGGCCTAAACAAATGTTGCAACATTTCTCTTATGGCCCATACACACAGGCTACAACTGTCGCCGCAACCACGCGGCACGCGCGTGTCGCCCGTGTGTATGACGCGCACGCCCCGAACCGTCGCCCGTCGGAGCTGTCGCCAGGCGATTGGTGCGGTCAATCGCCTGCTACAGCTGTCGCCGCAACTGTCGCTAGTCCACCGTGTGCATGCGGACTAGCGACAGCAACACACTTACCATCGACGGAGCTTCCGGCGGGGGGAGGAACCTTCGGCGACAGCTTCCGCCGCATCTCTGTCCCTTTGTGCGCCGTGTGTACGGCTGCAGCACAGAGGGACCTGGCGACGAGCTGTCGCTGCTTTTTTTTTTTTTGCGACTGGCAACATTTGTGCCTCGTAAATACGAGGCTTACAACATCCCCTTCTGGTGGTAGTGCTACTGCTGCTGCTGCCTACTTTCCTGCTGTGGGTCTGGTAGTGTGGATAACAGAGGGAGCCATGCCACCTCTGGGAAAAGCTTTGGACAAGCCCCTTAGAAACACCTCATGATGACACATTTTGGATTCTTTCTTGTCCTTTTGGCCAACAGGATTTGTTGGTACTCCACACCAATCACAATATCTAGTGACAAAAACCCCAAGCAGTCTTATTACAAAAAAAAATATTAGTTGAGTGATTTCATCTGTGCTTTAGGATTGTTGATGATCGATGAAAATCCCAAAAAAACGCTACGCTGAAGAAAGTAAATTGAGGTGAGCCCACAGGAGAGATTGTAATTAAAATCTCAATTGCAGAATTTGTGGAGCAATTGCGCTCCAATACAAAATCGCTTTTGAATCACTTTTCAAAAGCAATTTTGGATTGACTTTGTGGGTCTATAGAGAAGCCCATATGATCTCTTGTGCTAGGGGGCAGAGCTACATGCCAGAAGCCAGTGGAAATTGACCTTGGGAGACCCAACAAGTAGGTTAAACTGCTTCCAATCGCCATACAAATCGCACCGGAAATCTTTGTAACAAACACTAGCAAAAATGCTTTCCTACAACGACTGGTGATCTGTAGTGGGCCCCTGACCTAAAGCTCACAGCAAACAAGGAAATACTCAAAATAAGTTTGATATCACATTTTTAACCACTTTTAATTACTTTTTCAGTTACTACGGTAAGTGATGTTATTGTGTTGATAAAATAAACGTTCTCCTGGGAGAAAACTGTATTACTTACCCACCGTACATTATTATATGTAGCTTTTGTCTAGACTCAAAGTGGAAGTTGAGTTGCGTGCCCTGTAACAGCAGGAATGCAACAGAACGGGAAAGCACCGCCACGCGTTATCTGTATAGTCAATGAAAAGTATGCTTCACTGCCACTGTTAAGATGCATGTTTTGCAGTAACGCACTGCATGCACCCGATGTACTGTGAACTTTGCACAGGGGTTGCATTGCAGTGTGGCGAGCACATCACAAAGCAGCCGTTACCGTACACTGCAACGCACCACTGTAAACCTAGCCCTAGAGTAAGTTAATGATCAATATCTGATTGATAAAGATTGTTTACCTGACCCCTGTCAAGCATCACTCAATTGCCATCTAGGTGAACATTGATTGGACCACTGCTACCACCTACTCCATGCCTGCCTACATTGGATATGACAAAAGAACTGTGTTTTTCATTCAGTGTTTGATTGATTAAACCTTTTACTAGTGTCATATTAAATTGTGACTTTTTATTCAACATGATTGTATTACTTTACCTTACATATGTGGATTGGATAACAAACTGTGTTCACATACAGTGGTTCTCGGAAGTGTTCCTGAGCTCATGCATTGATTTCCACTACAAATATCAGTAAGTATACAGTATTTGGCCCAGTGCACACCAAAAACCTTAAGCAGATCTGCAAAACGCTAGAGGTTTTTGAAGCAGATTTTCAGAGCGATTCTCTAAGCATGTTTAGAGAGATTTTTTAAACATGCCTAGCATTTTTTGGAATGTTTTTGTGTAGCAAATTACATATATTGTTACAGCAAAGCTGTTACTGAACAGCTACTGTTACAAAAATGCCTGAAAACAGCTCTGATCTAACGTTTTTCAGAGCGGTTTGAGTTTTTCCTATACTTTACTTTGAGGCAGAAACACATCTGCAAACCGCGAAAATGCAGCAGGAGCCACGTTTGCGGTTTACTAAAAACCTCAAACCGCTGTTGTGCACCATCCCATTGAGATACATTAGCCAAGCGTTTTCACAAGCGGCAGCGGTTTTGAAAACGCTACCAAAAACGCTTGGTGTGCAACAGCCCATAGTGTCTTTAGTAAATGCAGTGCCGTCCGATGGACTCATGATCACAGTCATTCAATGCTTGCTTTCAGCTTTGTCTCTTGCGTATAGAGGTTTCACTGAATCTTTCATTGATATGATATATTATAGATGATGAAATTCCCCAATTCTATGCTATTTTACATTGAAGAATGTAAACTGTAGCATCGTTGTCTTGTTAACCACTTGAGTACCGTAGGCTTACACCCCGTTAGTGACCAGGCAATGTTTTTACAATTTAGCCACTGCAGCTTTAAGGGCTCACTGCAGGGTCATACAACTCAGCACACAAGTAATCCCCCCCCTTTTCTGTCCACCAACAGAGGTTTCTGTTGGTGGGCTCTGATCACTGCTCCTGTGTTTGTTTGTTTGTTTGTTTGTTTTTATGTTAATTTATTTGTGGGGTTTTTTTTTCAATAAATGTATGTATTTTTTTTTTATTCCCATCCCTCCCTCCCCCAGCCAGCCAATCCCAGCGATTGGCTGTCATAGGCATCAGCATGTGACAGGCGATCGCTCTTCTGCCTCCCAGGGGAACAGCCGTGTTACATGGCTGTCCCCAGTACATCACTGCCTTAGATCGCAGCGCTATACATTGTAAATAGACAGTGGTTTCACTGTCTAACAGTCTCCTAACGGCAAAGCAGTCCTGGGGCTGCCGCTGCGTTCACGCCAATTGGCATGGAGCGGTCGGCTAGCTGGTAAGGTACCAATACACATTATTATTACATTTTTTTATTATTACTTTTATAGCGCCAACATAGTACAGAACAAATATTAGGGAACATATATACAAGAGAAATTCTGTTCAGTCATGACATTCAATAGTAGAAATACAAATACATATATAGTTACTGTGTAGTTTGAGATATCTCTGTTAGAACATGTTCATATGTAGAGATGGCCCGACCCTCCAATTTTAGGTTCGCGATCCTAAAGCGAAAGTTCGTTTTCATGCGAACTTTCGCAAACCGCAATAGACTTCAATGGGGAGGCGAACTTTGAAAACTAGAAAAATTTATGCTGGCCACAAAAGTGATGGGAAAGATATTTCAAGGGGTCTAAAATCTGGAGGGGGGCATGGCGGAGTGGGATACACACCAAAAGTCCCAGGGAAAAATCTGGATTGGATGCAAAGCAGCGTTTTAAGGGCAAAAATCACATTGAATGCTAAATTGCAGGCCTAAAGTGCTTTAAAACATCTTGCATGTGTATACATCAATCAGGGAGTATAATTAGAGTACTTCTTCACACTGACACACCAAACTCACTGTGTAACGCACCGCAAACAGCTGTTTGCATAGTGACGGCCGTGCTGGTGCGCACCATGGCCAGAGTGCAGGTCATGGCGGTTTTCAAGCCCATATGGTCGCCGGGCTGTGGTAGCTCAATGATAGAACAACAGTGACTGTCCAGCTGATCAAATTTGGTCTGTCCACAATGAAGCAACTACTTTATTATCTTTGGTGTGCCACCCCCGAGACACTCATATAGCCGACATGTACATGCCTTATTTTTGCAGCCAGAAAAATTAGGCAGGCATGTATACGCACCAGAAAAATTATTATAGGGGCCTTAAAAATTCAGGAATCCGCCTGGAGTCCTGGACCCTGTTGGTGGTGGCGGAGAAGGAATTCAAGCAGCCTGCGGGCAGAGATGCTGTGTGGGGAGCGACTTAGTCTTGGGGCAGGCAGCCAGTCACACGGCATGCAGGCAGAGATGCTGTGTGTGGGTACTGACTTAGTCTTCAGGCGGGCAGTAGCCTTCCGGGATCCATGCTTTATTCATTTTGATAAAGGTGAGGTACTGAACACTTTTGTGACTCAGGCGACTTCTCTTCTCAGTGACAATGCCTCCAGCTGCGCTGAAGGTCCTTTCTGACAGGACGCTTGAAGCAGGGCAAGACAGAAGTTGGATGGCAAATTGTGACAGCTCTGGCCACAGGTCAAGCCTGCGCACCCAGTAGTCCAAGGGTTCATCGCTGCTCACAGTGTCTACATCCACACTTAAGGCCAGGTAGTTGGCTACCTGCCGGTCCTGGCATTGGTGGAGGGTGGATCCGGAAGGGCTAAGGCGAGGCGTTGGACTAAAGTAAAGTCCGCATGTCCGACATGACCATGAGATCGGTGGAGCGTCCTGTCCTTGCCTGTGGACATGGGAGAAGAATTACTGGCAGTGGTACCTTTATTGCGTTGTTCTGTGACATCACCCTTAAACGCATTGTAAAGCATAGTTGCCAGCTTGTTCTGCATGTGCTGCATCCTTTCTGCCTTCTGGTGAGTTGGTAACATGTCCGGCACATTGTGCCTATACCGAGGGTCTAGTAGCGTGGCCACCGAGTACAGCTCATTCCACTTGAGTTTTTTTATACGGAGATCCCTCAACAGGCTGGACAGCATGAAAGACGCCAACTGCACAAAGTTGTATGCAGACGTACTATTCATCTCCTCTTGCTCTTCTTCAGTGACGTCAGGTAAGTCCTCCTCCTCCCCCCCAGCCACGAACAATACCACGGGAATGTCGAGCAGCACAAGCCCCCTGCGACACCTGCTGCGGTTGTTCTTCTGCCGCCGCCGCCTCCTCCTCCAAAGAAACACCTTCCCCATCATCCGAGTCTGACTCCTCTTCCCCACACGACTCTTCCTCCTCCTCCTCCTCCCTCTGTACTGTCGCAGGTGTTGAGGAAACATCTGATTTTGATGTAAATTGCTCCCACAACTGTTCCTGCCGTAACTGTTCCTCTTCACGCTCCTCCACAGCTTGATCCACCACTCTACACACGGCACGCTCCAGGAAGTAAGTGTATGGGATCAAGTCGCTGATGGTGCCTTCACTGCGACTCACCAGGTTGGTCACCTCCTCAAATAGCCGCATGAGCCTGCATGCATTTCGCATCAGTGTCCAGTTCAGGGGCCAGCGCATCCCCATCTCCTCAGATTGTGTCCTTCTACTGTAATTGTACAGGTACTGGGTGACTGCTTTCTCCTGTTCTAGCAGGCAAGAGAACATGACCAGGGTCGAATTCCAGCGAGTCGGGCTATCACATATAAATCGTCTCACCGGCAAGTTGTTTCTCCGCTGAATGTCCGCAAAGCGTGCCATGGCCGTGTAAGACCGCCTGAAATGCCCACACAACTTCCTGGCCTGCTTCAGGACGTCCTCTAAGCCTGGGTACTTGGACACAATTCTTTGAATGACTAGATTCAGCACATGTGCCATGCAGGGTACATGTGTCAGCTTTCCCAAATTCAACGCGGAAATGAGATTGCTGACGTTGTCACACACCACGTTGCCGATCTCCAGCTGGTGCGGGGTCAGCCACTGATCCACCTGTTTGTTAAGAGCAGCCAGGAGAGCTTCTCCAGTGTGACTCTCCGCTTTGAGGCAAGACATGTCTAATATGACGTGACACCGTCGTACCTGGCATGCAGCATACGCCCTGGGGAGATGGGGCTGTGTAGCTGGAGAGGATATCGCAGCACTAGTAATGTTGAAGTGCCACTCAGCCAAGGAGGAGGAGGAGGATGACAGTGAAGAGGATGTAGCAGGAGGAGAGGAGGTGGCAGGAGGCCTGCCTGCAAGCCGTGGAGGTGCCACAAGTTGGTCCGCTGCACAGCCACTTACTCCCTGCTTGCCATCAGTCATCAGGTTGACCCAATGGGCTCTGTAAGTTATGTACCTACCCTGACCGTGCTTGGCAGACCAGGCATACGTGGTCAGGTGGTTCCTTGACCCAACGCTGTGTGCCAGAGATGACACCACTTGCCTCTCAACTTCATGGTACAGTTTGGGTATCGCCTTTTTAGAAAAATAATTGCGGCCTGATATCTTCCACTGCGGTGTCCCAATGGCCACAAATTTACGGAAGGCCTCAGAGTCCACCAGCTTGTATGGTAACAGCTGGCGAGCTAACAGTTCAGCCACGCCAGCTGTCAGACGCCGGGCAAGGGGGTGACTGGCAGAAATTGGCTTCTTCCGCTCAAAGATTCCTTCATGGACACCTGGTTGCTGTGGGCAGCGGAGCAGGAACCGCTCAAGGGCAGAGGCGGAGTGGAGGAGGGTGGCTGTGAAGGTGCAAGGGAGAAAGCGGCTGAAGATGCCTGCTGCACCTGAAGGAGGAAGAGGAGAAGGAGGGTGGCTTTTCTTTTGTGTGCTGCTTTTGCTCAGGTGCTCTTCCCATTGCAGATTGTGCCTTTTCTCCATGTGCCTTCATAAGGCACTTGTCATTACGTGAGTGTTGGCCTTTCCATGGCTCAATTTTTGGAGGCAGAGAGAACAGATGGCATTGCTCCGATCTGAGAAAGACACATTAAAAAATTTCCAAACCGCTGAGCCCCCCTGGGGTGATGGCACTATGGTGGCATCAGCAGCTGACGTTGAAGGGCATGTTGGCTGGCTGTACATAGGTGGCGATACATGGCACCAGACTCTGCCACCAGCTGTTTCTGATGACGAGCTCCCCCTGCTTCTTTCAGGAACTCGTCTCCCCCTACTCCTCTCTGACACCCCCTCTGAACTGTCCCCTTGGTCACCTTGTCTCTTAGGAACCCATGTGGGATCCGTATCATCATAATCATCATAATTATCTTGCCCAGCTTCATTTGCCTCAGACACCTCCAAAACTGCACCAACAGCAGGCATTTCGTCGTCCTCCTCCTCACACATTACGTCCATAGTGTCGCCGCCTAACTCAGACATATGAGGTGGTGTAACTTGCTTAGCGCCTTCATCTGGTTGTAACAATAATGGCTGTGCATCAATGATTTCCCCACCAAATAACTCCTGTGAACTGTCAAATGTAGCGGATGTGGTACTTGGAGTAGTGCTGGTGGGTGCGGAAGATGAGGTGTTCTGTGTTAAATAGTCAACCACGTCCTGACAATCTTGATAGTTGATGGGACGTGCCTTCTTCTGAGCACTGTACTTTGGGCCAGGGCCGCACGAAATCACATCAACACGAACTCGCACAGACCTGCCGGGTGGCCTTCCTCTGGGTCTGCCTCTACCTCTGCCTGTTTTGTCCGTTGTGTCCATATTGGGGGGGATGAAGTGAAAGGTATGCACTGACTTGACTAATACACTGTGCAATCACACAGGTGCAGTTAACAGGTATGCACAGAATGGTATATCACACTGCGTGCACTCACGTAGGTAGGTGGGTGCACTGAACACAACTAGTAGGTATATGCAGTGATGGGTATTACAATGTGCACCTGTCACACACAGACAGGTCCCGGAAAGGCACAGTGACACTGTGTGCGCTCAGCTCATGTAGGTAGGTGGGTGCACTGTGAACAACAGGTAGGTATATGCAGTAATGGGTATTACAATGTGCACCTGTCATACACTATACCTACCTATCTACCGGCCACTATACCTACCTACCTACAGGCCACTATACCTACCTACCTACAGGCCCTTATACCTACCTAAAGGCCCCTATACGTACCTACCTACCTACCTAAAGGCCCCTATACCTACCTACCTACCTAAAGGCCCCTATACCTACCTACCTACCTACCTAAAGGCCAATATACCTACCTACAGGCCTCTATACCTACCTACCTACCCACCTACCTACCTAAATGCCCCCTATACATGCCTTCCTACCTAAAGGCCCCTATACCTACCTACCTACATACCTACCTATACTTAAGGCCCTATACCCTGCTACCTATACTGAAGGTCCCTTTAACTACCTACCTACCTACCTACCTAAAGGCCCCTATACCTACCTACCTACATACCTACCTATACTTAAGGCCCTATACTCTGCTACCTATACTGAAGGTCCCTTTACCTACCTACCTACCTAAAGGCCCCTATACCTACATACCTAAAGGCCCTTATACCTACCTACATACCTAACTATACTTAAGGCCTCTATACCCTGCTACCTATACTGAAGGTCCATATACCCTGCTACCTATACTGAAGGTCCATATACCCTGCTACCTATACTGAAGGCCCATATACCCTGCTACCTATACTGAAGGCCCATATACCCTGCTACCTATACTGAAGGCCCATATACCCTGCTACCTATACTGAAGGCCCATATACCCTGCTACCTATACTGAAGGCCCATATACCCTGCTACCTATACTGAAGGCCCATATACCCTGCTACCTATACTGAAGGCCCATATACCTTTTTACCTATACTGCAGGCCCCTATACCTTGCTACCTATACTGAAAGCTACCAATATTGAAGGCACCCATACCTAGCTAGTTATACTGAAGGCACCTTTACCTCGCTACCTATGCCTGGGTACCTATACTGCGGGCAACTATACCACGGATCGCACAATTTGTATGTGCAGGATTCGTTAGATTCGGGATTCGAAAGGTTCGAGATATTCGAGAACCTTTTTAGATTCGAATCCGGATTTGGATTCGAAGAAATTGTGGATTCGTCCCATCCCTACTTCCCAATATTTGCCACTCGGTGGCTAATTGACTAGCAAACTTGCTTTATAATGCTATATGCCTGGGTTTATATCACAACCATACTACAAGCATGGGTTTTCTCCTCACATTATTGCCTTGGATTATTCAGCATGTTATATACTGTACTATGGAAAATAACAGCACTATGCACATGCATAATAACTTATGTCTATGGCCACCTGAGACAGGCACTTCTACCAGAGTACTGGAGGTTAGGTAAAGCTGGTGGGCACAGGGAGTTGGGGGAGCTACATAGATTTGCACAGCATCAAGTGGTACAAACTTAGTGGTGGCAGTGTTCTGATTGGCTTCTATGGCTCAGTATGAGGTGGTACAAAGGCCTATGTTTAGGATAGCTCCAGTGACTTTGGGCACAAGATGTTGCCAATAGTTAATATATCAGTAATATCTTGATGCCTAATAGAGTTGGGCCGAACCTCCGATTTTCGGTTCGCGAACCGGGTTCGCGAACTTTCGCGAAAGGTTCGGTTCGCGTTAAAGTTCGCGAACCGCAATAGACTTCAATGGGGATGCGAACTTTGAAAAAAAAAATTAATTATGCTGGCCACAAAAGTGATGGAAAAGATGTTTCAAGGGGTCTAACACCTGGAGGGGGGGATGGCGGAGTGGGATACATGCCAAAAGTCCCCGGGAAAAATCTGGATTTGACGCAAAGCAGCGTTTTAAGGGCAGAAATCACATTGAATGTTAAATGACAGGCCTAAAGTGCTTTCAAACATCTTGCATGTGTATACATCAATCAGGTAGTGTAATTAAGGTACTGCTTCACACTGACGCACCAAACTCATCGTGTAACGCACCGCAAACAGCTGTTTGTGTAGTGACGGCCGTGCTGGACTGGTGCGCACCATGGCGAGAGTGCAGGTTTTGGTGGCTTTACAGCCCATATGGTCAGTCACCTGGCTGATGTAGCTGAATGACAGAACAGTGACTGTCCAGCTGATCAAATTTGGTCTGACCACAATGAGGCAACGACCTTATTATCGTGGGTGTGCCCCCCGAGACACTCATCTAGGCGCCGGTCATTGCTCCATTGTGATACGCAAGCCCCTTCACCACGGCAAGGTAATGATCACGAAGGGGAATGGGCGCATGTTCATGCCTTTTCTTTTGTTGTTGCAGCTGCCCGCAGTGCAGCCAGAAAAATTAGGCAGTCATGTACACGCACCCGAAAAATTATTACAGCGGCCGCTGCTAGCAGCGGCCTAAAAAATTCAGCAATCCGCCTGGAGTCCCGGACCCTGTTGGTGGTGGCGGAGAAGGTAGTGAAGCGGCCTGCAGGCAGACATGCTGTGTGGAGGGACTGGGAGCGACTTAGTCTTCTTGGGGCAGGCCAGGCAGCCAGTCACACGGCGTGCAGGCAGAGATGCTGTATGTGCGGGGACTGACTTAGTCTTGGGGCGGGCAGCAGCCCTCCGGGATCCATGCCTCATTCATTTTTATAAAGGTGAGGTACTTAACACTTTTGTGACTTAGGCGACTTCTCTTCTCTGTGACAATGCCTCCAGCTGCGCTGAAGGTCCTTTCTGAGAGGACGCTTGCGGCAGGGCAGGAGAGAAGTTGGATGGCAAATTGGGACAGCTCTGGCCACAGGTCAAGCCTGCGCACCCAGTAGTTCAAGGGTTCCTCATCGCTGTTCACAGCAGTGTCTACATCCACACTTAAGGCCAGGTAGTCGGCTACCTGCCGTTCCAGGCGTTGGTGGAGGGTGGATCCGGAAGGGCTACGGCGAGGCGTTGGACTAAAGAACGTCCGCATGTCCGACATCACCATGAGATCGCTGGAGCGTCCTGTCTTTGACTGCGTGGACACGGGAGGAGGATTAGTGGCAGTGGTACCTTGCTGGCGTTGTGCCGTCACATCACCCTTAAAGGCATTGTAAAGCATAGTTGACAGCTGGTTCTGCATGTGCTGCATCCTTTCCACCTTCCGGTGAGTTGGTAACAGGTCCGCCACTTTGTGCCTGTACCGAGGGTCTAGTAGTGTGGCCACCCAGTACAGCTCATTCCCCTTGAGGTTTTTTATACGGGGGTCCCTCAACAGGCAGGACAGCATAAAAGACGACATCTGCACAAAGTCGGATCCAGTACCCTCCATCTCCTCTTGCTCTTCCTCAGTGACGTCAGGTAAGTCAACCTCCTCCCCCCAGCCGCGAACAATACCACGGGAAGGTTGCGCAGCACAAGCCCCCTGCGACGCCTGCTGCGGTTGTTCTCCTGCCGCTGTCCCCTCCTCCTCCTCCCCCAAAGAAACACCTTGCTCATCATCCTCTGAGTCTGACTCATCTTCTGCACATGACCTCTCTTCTTCCTCCTCCTCCCCCCTCTGTGCTGCCGCAGGTGTTGAGGAAACAGCTGGGTCTGATGAAAATTGGTCCCATGCCTGTTCCTGCCGTAACGGTTCCTGGTCACGCTCATTCGCAGCTTCATCCGCCACTCTACGCACAGCACGCTCCAAGAAGTACGCGTAGGGAATTAAGTCGCTGATGGTGCCCTCACTGCGGCTCACCAGGTTGGTCACCTCCTCAAACGGCCGCATGAGCCTGCATGCATTTTTCATCATTGTCCAGTTGTCGGGCCAGAACATCCCCATCTTCCCAGACTGTTTCGTTCTACTCCAGTTGTAGAGGTACTGGGTGACGGCTTTCTTCTGTTCTAGCAGGCGGGAGAACATGAGGAGGGTCGAGTTCCAGCGAGTGGGGCTATCGCAAATGAGGCGTCTCACCGGCATGTTGTTTTTACGCTGAATTTCTGCAAATCGTGCCATGGCTGTGTAAGAGCGCCTCAAATGCCCACAGAACTTCCTGGCCTGCTTCAGGACATCCGCTAAGCCAGGGTACTTTGCCACAAATCTTTGAACCACCAGATTCATGACATGTGCCATGCAGGGTATGTGTGTCAGCTTCCCCATATGCAAAGCGGCAAGCAGATTGCTGCCGTTGTCGCACACCACGTTGCCTATCTCCAGGTGGTGCGGGGTCAGCCACTCATCCACCTGTTTCTTAAGAGCAGCCAGGAGAGCTGCTCCAGTGTGACTCTCCGCTTTGAGACAAGCCATGTCTAAGATGGCGTGACACCGTCGTACCTGGCATGCAGCATAGGCCCTGCGGAGCTGGGGCTGTGTAGCTGGAGAGGAGAACTGCCACTCAGCCAAGGAGGAGGAGGAGGACAGCGAAGAGCATGTAGCAGGAGGAGAGGAGGTGGCAGGAGGCCTGCCTGCAAGCCGTGGAGGTGTCACAATTTGGTCCGCCGCTTTCTGCTTGCCATCGTTCACCACCAGGTTCACCCAATGGGCTGTGTAGGTAATGTAGCGGCCCTGCCCGTGCTTGGCAGACCAGGCATCCGTGGTCAGGTGTACCCTTGACCCAACGCTCTTCGCAAGAGATGACACCACTTGCCTCTCAACTTCACGGTGCAGTTGGGGTATGGCCTTTCTGGAAAAATAAGTGCGGCCTGGCATCTTCCACTGCGGTGTTCCGATGGCCACAAATTTACGGAAGGCCTCAGAGTCCACCAGCCGGTATGGTAACAGCTGGCGAGCTAACAGTTCCGCCACGCCAGCTGTCAGACGCCGGGCAAGGGGGTGACTGGCCAAAAGTGGCTTCTTCCGCTCAAACATTTCCTTCACGGACACCTGACTGCTGCTGTGGGCAGAGGAGCAGGAACCGCTCAAGGGCAGAGGCGGAGTGGAGGAGGGTGCCTGTGAAGGTGCAAGGGAGAGAGCGGCATAAGCAGATGATGCACCTGAAGGAGGAAGAGGAGAAGGAGGGTGACTTTGCTTTTGTGTGCTGCTGCTGCTTTTGCTCAGGTGGCCATCCCATTGCTGTTTGTGCCTTTTCTGCAGGTGCCTTCGTAAGGCACTTGTCCCTACGTGAGTGTTGGCCTTTCCACGGCTCAATTTTTGTTGGCAGAGCGAACAGATGGCTTTGGTCCGATCTGAGGCACACACATTAAAAAATTTCCACACCGCTGAGCCACCCTGGGATGTGGGCACCTCAGCAGCTGATGCTGAAGGGCAAGTTGGCTGGCTGTACATAGGTGGCGAATCTGGCGATACATGGTGCCGGACTCTGCCACCAGCTGTTTCTGACGAAGAGCTGCCCCAGCTTCTTTCAGCAACTTCTATCCTCCTACTACTCTCTGACTCCCCCTCTGAACTGTCCCCCTCTTCATCTCCTCTATTGGGAACATACAGAGGATCCCTATCATCGTCATCATCGTAATCATCCTGCCCAGCTTCGCTTGCCTCAGAAAAATCCAAATGTGTAGGTCCTTCATCCTCCTTACACGTTACATCCATAGTGTTGTCGCGTAACGCAGACATATGAGCTGGTGAAAATTCATCTGGCTGTAACAATGGCTGTGCATCAGTGATTTCACCACCACTAAATAATTCTTGCGAAGTGTCAAATGCAGCGGAAGTGGTGCTAGTAGTAGCGCTGGTGGCTGAGCAAGATGAGGTGTTCTGTGTCGCTAAATACTCAACCACGTCCTGACAATCTTGGGAGGTGATGGGACGTGCCTTCTTCCGAGCACTGTACTGTGGGCCAGGTCCACACGAAATTACATTTACACGACCTCGCGCAGACCTGCCGGGTGGCCTTCCTCTGCCTCTGCCACTACCTCTTCCTCTTCCTCTACCTGTTTTGTCCATATCGGGTATGCACGGAGTGGTATATCACACTGCGTGCACTCACGTAGGTAGGTGGGTTCACTTAACTGCACAGGTATGCGCACTGATGCGGTGGGTTCACTGAACAGTACAGGTATACAGTGGCGGGTTCACTGAACACAACAGGTATGCAGTGGCGTGTTCACTAAACAGGTATACAGTGGCAGGTCCACTGAACAGAACAGGTATACAGTGGCAGGTCCACTGAACAGAACAGGTATACAGTGGCGGGTCCACTGAACAGAACAGGTATACAGTGGCGGGTTCACAGAACAGGTATGCAGTGGCAGGTTCACTGAACACAACAGGTATGCAGTGGCGTGTTCACTAAACAGGTATACAGTGGCAGGTCCACTGAACAGAACAGGTATACAGTGGCGGGTTCACAGAACAGGTATACAGTGGCGGGTCCACTGAACAGAACAGGTATACAGTGGCGGGTTCACAGAACAGGTATGCAGTGGCAGGTTCACTGAACACAACAGGTATGCAGTGGCGTGTTCACTAAACAGGTATACAGTGGCAGGTCCACTGAACAGAACAGGTATACAGTGGCGGGTTCACAGAACAGGTATACAGTGGCGGGTCCACTGAACAGAACAGGTATACAGTGGCGGGTTCACAGAACAGGTATACAGTGGCGGGTCCACTGAACAGAACAGGTATACAGTGGCGGGTTCACAGAACAGGTATACAGTGGCGGGTCCACTGAACAGAACAGGTATACAGTGGCGGGTTCACAGAACAGGTATACAGTGGCAGGATCACTGAACAGGTATGCAGTGGCAGGATCACAGTACAGGTATGCAGTGGGCTGAGGGCTCACTGAACAGAACAGGTATGCTGTGGCAGGATCACTGAACAGCTATGCAGTGGCAGGATCACAGTACAGGTATGCAGTGGGCTGAGGGCTCACTGAACAGAACAGGTATGCTGTGGCAGGATCACTGAACAGCTATGCAGTGGCAGGATCACAGTACAGGTATGCAGTGGGCTGAGGGCTCACTGAACAGAACAGGTATGCTGTGGCAGGATCACTGAACAGGTATGCAGTGGCAGGATCACAGTACAGGTATGCAGTGGGCTGGGGGCTCACTGAACAGAACAGGTATGCTGTGGCAGGATCACTGAACAGCTATGCAGTGGCAGGATCACAGTACAGGTATGCAGTGGGCTGAGGGCTCACTGAACAGAACAGGTATGCTGTGGCAGGATCACTGAACAGGTATGCAGTGGCAGGATCACAGTACAGGTATGCAGTGGGCTGAGGGCTCACTGAACAGAACAGGTATGCTGTGGCAGGATCACTGAACAGGTATGCAGTGGCAGGATCACAGTACAGGTATGCAGTGGGCTGAGGGCTCACTGAACAGAACAGGTATGCTGTGGCAGGATCACTGAACAGCTATGCAGTGGCAGGATCACAGTACAGGTATGCAGTGGCAGTATCACAGTACAGGTATGCAGTGGGCTGAGGGCTCACTGAACAGAACAGGTATGCTGTGGCAGGATCACTGAACAGGTATGCAGTGGCAGGATCACAGTACAGGTATGCAGTGGGCTGGGGGCTCACTGAACAGAACAGGTATGCTGTGGCAGGATCACTGAACAGCTATGCAGTGGCAGGATCACAGTACAGGTATGCAGTGGGCTGAGGGCTCACTGAACAGAACAGGTATGCTGTGGCAGGATCACTGAACAGGTATGCAGTGGCAGGATCACAGTACAGGTATGCAGTGGGCTGAGGGCTCACTGAACAGAACAGGTATGCTGTGGCAGGATCACTGAACAGCTATGCAGTGGCAGGATCACAGTACAGGTATGCAGTGGGCTGAGGGCTCACTGAACAGAACAGGTATGCTGTGGCAGGATCACTGAACAGGTATGCAGTGGCAGTATCACAGTACAGGTATGCAGTGGGCTGAGGGCTCACTGAACAGAACAGGTATGCTATGGCAGGATCACTGAACAGGTATGCAGTGGCAGGATCACAGTACAGGTATGCAGTGGGCTGAGGGCTCACTGAACAGAACAGGTATGCTGTGGCAGGATCACTGAACAGCTATGCAGTGGCAGGATCACAGTACAGGTATGCAGTGGGCTGAGGGCTCACTGAACAGAACAGGTATGCTGTGGCAGGATCACTGAACAGGTATGCAGTGGCAGGATCACAGTACAGGTATGCAGTGGGCTGAGGGCTCACTGAACAGAACAGGTATGCTGTGGCAGGATCACTGAACAGGTATGCAGTGGCAGGATCACAGTACAGGTATGCAGTGGGCTGGGGGCTCACTGAACAGAACAGGTATGCTGTGGCAGGATCACTGAACAGCTATGCAGTGGCAGTATCACAGTACAGGTATGCAGTGGGCTGAGGGCTCACTGAACAGAACAGGTATGCTGTGGCAGGATCACTGAACAGGTATGCAGTGGCAGGATCACAGTACAGGTATGCAGTGGGCTGAGGGCTCACTGAACAGAACAGGTATGCTGTGGCAGGATCACTGAACAGCTATGCAGTGGCAGGATCACAGTACAGGTATGCAGCGGGCTGAGGGCTCACTGAACAGAACAGGTATGCTGTGGCAGGATCACTGAACAGCTATGCAGTGGCAGGATCACAGTACAGGTATGCAGTGGGCTGAGGGCTCACTGAACAGAACAGGTATGCAGCCAGGAAGAAGTTAAGCCTAACTAATCTTTCCCTGAGAGACAGTCTGCAGCAGCTCGCCCTACTCTGACTAATGCAGGCACACGAGTGGCCGTAATGGCCGCCGCTGCCTGCCTTATATAAGGGGGGGTGGGGCTCCAGGGGCTAGTGTAGCCTAATTGGCTACACTGGGCCTGCTGACTGTGATGTAGAGGGTCAAAGTTGACCCTCAGGTGCATTATGGGGCGAACCGAACTTCTTCCGCAAAAGGTTCGCGTGCGGTACCCGCACGCGAACCACCTAAGTTCGCGCGAACCCCGTTCGCCGGCGAACCGTTCGGCCCAACTCTAATGCCTAACACTAACCTCCCTCTCCATGCCTATCTCCTAACACTAACCTCCCTCTCCATGCCTCCCCATTACATTATCATCTGACACTAATCTCCCCCTCCTTAGCCTACCTCCAAACAATAACCTCCCTCTCCACCCCTCATTGTTACCTTATTTCCAAATACTAACCTCCCTCTCCATGCCTATCTCCTAACACTAACCTCCCTCTCCATGCTTCCCCATTACCTTATCATCGACAATAACCTCCCTCTCCTTCGCCTACTTCCTAACAATAACCTCCCTCTCCACTCCTCCCTGTTACTTTATCTCCTAACACTAACCTCCCTCTTCATGCTTGTCACTAACCTTCCTACCCGCTACCTTAAGGTCTAACACAATGGAACCCGAAGCACCGCACCCAATTTGAACATAGAATAGAAATATCAGTGCATTGCATTGGAATGATATTGCCTGTTGCAACAGAACACAACGGATTCAGTGTGGGCTCTGGGCTCAGATATATTAAAGTCAAACCCATTCCTATCTCCTCCCACTAAACTCTTGTCCCTGCTGCTGAGTTCAGCTATTCTGTAGCTCACATGCACCATCCCTACAGCTATTTAATTTTTGGCTACACTGTAGCTGAGCTTATAACTGATCCATGCAATTGCCTATGTCATAGCAGTGGCCCGGCCCCCAAACGACTCAGCTGGTAGTATTTTATACATTGCAGTTTAGAATACTGCTGAGACGCAACAATCGCTTTTGCACCAGAATTAACTGACACAAGGCAGCAAAGGGTTCTGTATCGCCCAGTTGATTTTCAATCAGTCAAATGCTGATTATTTGTCTCTCAGATCAACCATACATGATATGGTTTATGCCTAGCTTAAGGGCAAATGATTATAACATGCACTTATATACAGTCTTAAAAAGGCAACACTACATTCATAGTATTATTTAGAAAGCTAATAGATCCCTGTAATATTCTTTTGCATAACATCTTGGTGGTTCTGAGTTTAAATGAATAGGGTACCAGATCTCTAGAGCATAAAATAGAGGGGGGAGGTGAGGAAAAGGATGGTGAGAGATAAGCACAGTACTGAGGAAGATTTGTATGCTGTTGCAGCTGCTATCTTCCACTGGAAGCTGGACAGAACTAGTGCAGAGCAAGCTGTCCATTATAGTGTATGTCAACAAACCTCCAGGGCAAGGTGTTTGTACAGAGCAAAGGAAGCACAATTGCTAATAACATTAAACTGAAAGTTACACTAGTGATAACACAGGGCAGTCTGCTAATTGCATGTACTCTACATCACTGGGGGCATAATTTCAACTACTCTTAAAATAGAGCCTTTATGCCAAAGGTTTTTGTATAAATTTTATTTAAACCATTTGAAGGAAAAGAGATTTCCCATCTGCAGAGCTGAATCCATCCAGCACCAGCCAGGCAAACACAACTGTTTTCAAGTGGACTGATGGTTGTTTTTGTCTTCTTGTTTATGCTAAGGGGCTGTTTACAATAGCAGTTTCAAGGGCTATGAAATGCTTGTTTTACCATACACATACAGTGGTTGGGGGAGGTTGAGGTCAGATAAAACAGTACAACTGGCACAATTGAAAAAATGTAATTTTCCAGGTGTTTGCATGACATCCAATGCAGACTTATGCCTAGTTCACACTACAAAACGCAATCGCTAAGCGCTTAGCGATTGCCATTTTTCAAAGTGATATTCAAAGCGATTTTTAAAGGAATGTTTTAAAAATAAATGTTTTAACCTCCCTGGTGGTTTGTTAAAATCTGCCAGGGGGCAGCAAATACCTTTTTTCAATTTTTTTTTTTCTTCATGTAGCGAGACAATGTCTCGCTACATGATAGCCGCTGCTGAGCGGCATCCCCCCAGCCCCTCCGTTCGCCTTCGGCGAACGGGATCTCTTGGAGGGCTTCCCCCGCCGCCATGGCGATGGGGCGGGATGACGTCACCGACGTCGTGACGTCAAAGGGGAATCCGATCCACCCCACAGCGCTGCCTGGCACTGATTGGCCAGGCAGCGTACGGGGTCTGGGGGGGGGGGGGCGGCTGCGGCGACGGGTATAGCGGCGGATCGGCGGGTAGCGATCGGAGGTTAAACGCAGCTAGCAAAGTGCTAGCTGCGTGTAACAAAAAAATTATGCAAATCGGCCCAGTGGGGCCTGAGCGGTGCCTCCCGGCGGCATAGCCCGAGCTCGGCTCAGGCTTACCGCCAGGGAGGTTAAAGGGCACATTTTCAGTTTTGTTAAAATCGAAACCCTGCAATGAGAACACCCTCATAGAGTGACACTGCTGTAGCACTTTGTCTATTATCGATACCAGCCCACTGATCAAAAAACTGATTGTTTCCATTAACCTCCTTGGCGGTAACCCCGTGTGTGACACGGGGTAAGCCGCCGGAGGGTGCCGCTCAGGCCCTGCTGGGCCGATTTACTTAATTTTTTTTTTGCTGGACGCAGCTAGCACTTTGCTAGCTGCGCCAGCACCCCGATCGCCGCCGCCGCGCGCCCGATCGCCGCTATCCGGTGCGGCGCGCGGCCCCCCCCCCCCCAGACCCCGAGCGCTGCCTGGCCAATCAGTGCCAGGCAGCGCCGAGGGGTGGATCGGGTCTCCCAATGACGTCCCGACGTCGCTGACGTCGGTGACGTCATCCCGCCCCGTCGCCATGGCGACGGGGGAAGCCCTCCAGGAAATCCCATTCTTTGAACGGGATTTCCTTATCGCCTATCGCCGGAGGCGATCGGCGGGGCTGGGGGGATGCCGCTGAGCAGCGGCTATCATGTAGCGAGCCCTCGGCTCGCTACATGATAAAAAAAAAAAAATTTAAAAAAAACTGTTGCGCTTCCCCCTGGCGGTATTTTTCATACCGCCAAGGGGGTTAAGCTGATCAAATTAGCTAGTGGTAATTTGGCCTTATATATAGATAAGAAGTACGTTTCTTCCAGAGTAAAATGAGCCATAAATTACTTTTCTCCTATGTTGCTGTCACTTACAGTAGGTAGTAGAAATCTGACCAAATCAACAGTTTTGGACTAGCCCATCTCCTCATGGACTAGTTCTCAGAGTTCTCTTTATTTTCAAAAGTACTTAGTAAATGGCAGTTGCTCCTTCCAACTGCCAAAAAAGTGTGTGGTGAGCAGGAAGGCTGGCCAGCATCTTTGTATAAATCTTTTTATAGGAGTGTCTTTATAAAGAATGAAGGCCATGCTGAGAATCCCCTATGGAGAGATGGACTAGCCCAAAACCTGTTGCTTCTGTCAGATTTCTACTACCTACTGTAAGTGACAGTAACATAGGAGAGAAGTAATTTTAGCTCATTTTACTCTAGAAGAAACATACTTCTTATTTATATGTATTTAGATATATTTAACATTTACAGATTTTCGCAACAGTGGTCCTTTACCCACTTCACAACTGAGGGGTTTTACCCTTTCAGCATCCGAGCAATTTTCACCTTTCAACGCTCCTTCCATTCATTTGTCTATAACTGTATCATTACTTATCGCAATGAAATGAATTATATCTTGTTTTTTTCGCCACCAATTAGGCTTTCTTTAGGTGGGACATTATGCCAAGAATTATTTTATTCTAAATGTGTTTTAATGGGAAAATAGGAAAAAATTTGGGGGAAAAAATCATTATTTTTCAGTTTTCAGCCATTATAGTTTTTAAATAATGCATGCTACTGTAATTAAAATCCATGAAATTTATTTGACCATTTGTCCTAGTTATTACACCGTTTAAATTATGTCCCTATCACAATGTTTGGCGCCAATATTTTATTTGGAGGTCCCTTTTTTTTAGTTTTGCATCCATCCCTAATTACAAGCCCATAGTTTATAAAGTAACAGTGCTATACCCCCTTGGCATAAATATTTTAAGAGTTCAGTCCCGAAGGTAACTATTTATGTAGTTTTTTTTATAGTAATTTTTTTTTTAATTACAAAAAAAATAATTGGGAAGTGTGGGAGGTAATGAGTTAATTTATAATGTAAAACTATGTATTTATACATGAAAAATGCTTTTGGGTGTAGTTTTACTATTTGGCCACAAGACGGCCACAGTCATTTTTTGTGAATGCGTCCTGAAAGCTTAGGAAGTATGCTTACAGGAAGTGTAATGAGGCTGGGAAACTTTTTTTTTCACAATGATCGAGCCGCTTCTCATGGAAGCATGCCGATCATTGCTACGGGGAGTTAGATCAATGAACGGGAACATTTTTCCCGTTCATTGATCTCCAGGCAAGCGGCCGGCGGCGTGCACGAGCGCGGGAGAGCACGCGTGAGCGAGCGGGAGCGCGGTCAGCAGCGGTAGCGGCGGGGGTGCATATATCTACGCCCCGGGTGGGGAAATGCAGTCAAAAGGGGCGTAGATATACGGTACCGTGGTGGCAAAGTGGTTACTTGGCACCTTTAGTGGCCATTTACACTTGTTCAGTCATTTTAAAGGAAACCAGAGATGGGAGAAAAAAAAGTTTTATGCATACCTGGGGCTTCCTCTAGCCCCATGGGCACGGATTGCTACCACACCGCCATCCTCCGCTGCCTGCAGCTGCATTACCGGGTCCCATAACTTCCTCCAGTCGTGGCCAGTCTGCGCAAGAGGAAGTGTGCTCTTTACATATCTCTCCGGTGGCCGTTTTCAATTTTAAATAATAGGGAGAAATATGAGTGCATGCTTGGGGATGGCCAGGACTGAACATCAAAAATAATTCACTAAAGGTTGCACTGCAAGCAACATTTCAGTTTCCCCAGAATGAATCACTGAAGGAAGTACTGTAGGGCCTGATCCTTACATTGTAATTAGAATTCTTGAAAACAGCAGCAACAACATTTCACGTTTCACAGTACTCTAGTCTTTATAACTGATTGGCCAACATGTATTACCTATCATCAACCCACTCTTAAGTCAGAATGGTCTAGAAAAGTGCACTGGAACAGAGACAGGGCTGGTGCACACCAAGAGCTCTTCTGAGCGTTTTTAAAAATGCCAGCGCTTTGTAAAGCGCTTGGCTAATGTATTTGAATGGGATGGATCACACCAGAGCAATGTGATTTTCTCCCAGATGCAAACGCGGGTACTGCAGCATTTCTGCTGATTTATGAGGCGATACAGCCTCAATGTTAAATATAGGAAAGTGGAAAATCACTCTGAAAAGCGCTAGATGGGAGCGATTTTCCAAACATTTTTGTTACAGTAGCTGTTCAGTTACAGCTCTACTGTAACAAAAAATAAAAATTGCTACAAAAAAACGCTACACAAATTGCTAGGCATGATTAGAAAATCGCTAGGCACATGTCTAATATCACCTAGAAAAATCACTTCAAATAGCGCTGAGCGTTTGTGATTACGCTAGCGCTTTTTGGTGTGCGCTGGCCCACGGAGGCGCACACCGATTCACATAATGAAATATACAGGGAGTGCAGAATTATTAGGCAAGTTGTATTTTTGAGAAATAATTTTATTATTGAACAACAACCATGTTCTCAATGAACCCAAAAAACTCATTAATATCAAAGCTGAATATTTTTGAAAGTAGTTTTTAGTTTGTTTTTAGTTTTAGCTATTTTAGGGGGATATCTGTGTGTGCAGGTGACTATTACTGTGCATAACTATTAGGCAACTTAACAAAAAACAAATATATACCCATTTCAATTATTTATTTTTACCAGTGAAACCAATATAACATCTCAACATTCACAAATATACATTTCTGACATTCAAAAACAAAACAAAAACAAATCAGTGACCAATATAGCCACCTTTCTTTGCAAGGACACTCAAAAGCCTGCCATCCATGGATTCTGTCAGTGTTTTGATCTGTTCACCATCAACATTGCGTGCAGCAGCAACCACAGCCTCCCAGACACTGTTCAGAGAGGTGTACTGTTTTCCCTCCTTGTAAATTTCACATTTTATGATGGACCACAGGTTCTCAATGGGGTTCAGATCAGGTGAACAAGGAGGCCATGTCATTCGTTTTTCTTCTTTTATACCCTTTCTTGCCAGCCACGCTGTGGAGTCCTTGGACGCATGTGATGGAGCATTATCCTGCATGAAAATCATGTTTTTCTTGAAGGATGCAGACTTCTTCCTGTACCACTGCTTGGAGAAGGTGTCTTCCAGAAACTGGCAATAGGATTGGGAGTTGAGCTTGACTCCATCGTCAACCCGAAAAGGCCCCACAAGCTCATCTTTGATGATACCAGCCCAAACCAGTACTCCACCTCCACCTTGCTGGCGTCTGAGTCGGAATGGAGCACTCTGCCCTTTACCAATCCAGCCACGGGCCCATCCATCTGGCCCATTAAGACTCACTCTCAGTCCATAAAACCTTAGAAAAATCAGTCTTGAGATATTTCTTGGCCCAGTCTTGACGTTTCAGCTTGTGTGTCTTGTTCAGTGGTGGTCGTCTTTCAGCCTTTCTTACCTTGGCCATGTCTCCAATGATGTTGCAGCTCTGAAATATGGCCAAATTGGTGGCTAAGTGGCATCTTGGCAGCTGCACGCTTGACTTTTCTCAGTTCATGGGCAGTTATTTTGCGCCTTGGTTTTTCCACACACTTCTTGCGACCCTGTTGACTATTTTGAATGAAACGCTTGATTGTTCGATGATCACGCTTCCGAAGCTTTGCAATTTTAAGAGTGCTGCATCCCTCTGCAAGATATCTCACTATTTTTGACTTTTCTGAGCCTGTCAAGTCCTTCTTTTGACCCATTTTGCCAAAGGAAAGGAAGTTGCCTAATAATTATGTACACCTGAGGGCCCATTCGCACTTGAGCGGGAATCGCACGATTCCCGCTCACGGCAAACCGCTAGCGGTTCTGCAAGAACCGCTACACAATGTAGCGAGTGGCAGTGTTCTCACTGTCGCGGCTGCGGTTAGCGATAACCGCAACCGCGCTGCATGCAGCGGTTTGCCGGCGACGAGCGTTCCGCGATTTGCGATTGTGATTAGCGTGCATAGCACGCTAATCGCGATCGCTCCAAACCCGCCGCAGTGTCCAGTGATTTTTCCGTGCTAATCGCGGGAAAATCACTCCCGCAGAACGCCGGCGGTAATCGCCGGCGTTCTGCGGTTTTAAGTGTGAACGGGCCCTGATATAGGGTCTTGATGTCATTAGACCACACCCCTTCTCATTACAGAGATGCACATCCCCTAATATGCTTAATTGGTAGTAGGCTTTCGAGCCTATACAGCTTGGAGTAAGACAATATGCATAAAGAGGATGATGTGGTCAAAATACTCATTTGCCTTATAATTCTGCACTCCCTGTAATGTGGAAGAATAAGTGTAAAACCCACTATAGAATAAATATGCAAAAATAGAAGTTCAAAAAAGTTCAGAACATCTGTTGGTTACATGCTGGAAGGCATGGAGACAACTGTAGTGTTCTCATAAGGAAAAAAAAAAGCTTAGAAGATACCTAGATTATGCTCCTGTGGTGATGTGCTTAGCATAACAATGACATGGTTGCTGCTATTAATGTGCTAATAAGTATGTGTTGCCCTTTGTTGATTCTGGAAGATACTGTAAACGTTCACACAGCAGGATGGGCCCTTTCACACTGTGTCCTTTTCCTCACAATGGACAATATCATGGCATCCCAATGTGATATAATGATATTCCAAGGGGCAGTGTGGTGGGTTCTGATGCAGTACCATGCAGTGCGTTAACCGGACGATTTTTGTGCGCTTGCGATGTGCTTGCGATTTTTCTGAGGTTATCTATTCCTGGTTTCCTGATTGTTTACCTAAAAACGCAATGGAAATCGCATGTAAATGTTTTTCATGCGTTTTTTCAAAGACAGCGCTTTAAAAGCGCAGCAGTCACTGCAATTGCGTTTTTCTAAAAATGCATCGCACCAGTGTGTACAGATCACCAAGATTTTCATGATTTTTCAAAAGACCTTACGATTTAAAAAACACACAATTTTAAAAACGCAGCGCAAACGCAGCTTTGTGTACAGGCCATTACTGTGAAAGGGTCCTTGCTAGCATTTTTATTTTGCCTTTTGTAAGCAATTTCATGAGCGTTTTTCTGCAATTTTCGTAGCAATTTTAAAAAGTGTAAGTTTTTTTTTCCAGGGATTGTGATTGCAATTTGCGATTAGTGATTTCAATTCTGATTGATCCTTTCAAATTATTATAATTTTTTACAGTTTGACGTAATTTAAAATCACACACAAATCACTATGTGTAGAAATTTATTAGCGATTTGCCAGTGCTTCAATACTTTACATTGAAGTGCAAATGCTCCCAAAATGCTGCATGTCCTGCAATTGCAATTTGGCTAATCGCAATCGCTACTGTGGAACTTGCCACATCCATTTACATTGGCAGAGCGGTTAGGGAAATCACTGGCTGTTTAAAGCGATACCTAAATGCTCAAAAAAGCGCTGTAGTAAGTTCCAGCCCATTGGGCCCTTTTCCACTACCGCTTTTGCGATTGCTGAATCGCAAAATTGCAAATCGCTAGCGATTTTAAAATCGCTACGGTTTGCTAAATAACAGGAATCGCAGTAGGTCATTTCCACTACCGCGATTCGTTTTGTACTAAATCAGGCGATATACACATCTGTGTGTACAATGACCACCAATCAATCCTTCTCAGGCTTCGGGAGTCGTTAAAGGACAACTATCAAAGTTAACTAAAATTTTAAATGTCACATATATTTCCAGTAATTACTAGCAAATTGCAATACAAAGGCTTGTTTTCATATTTTCATGTTTAATGCGAAGAAACTATGACATTTACAGAGAACAGTTTTTACTGTGGTTGTTACTATGGTGGACTGTGTCCAGCACATCCAGCATACAGAAACAATCTTCACTAACAGTAATCCTGTGAGTAAAATGTGTACAGAATGATAGAAAGCAGAAATAAAGCTTTAAATGTGTGAAAATAACATCAGCTGCAGCTCTGTGTGCCTGATCCTGTGTCTCACTCTCTCTGCCTCACAGTCTAAAGTAAACAGTTTACAGCCAGGGAGTTCTCATTCTGAATGGGGGGGGGGGGGGCATCCAAGTGAGGAAAAAGTATAGGTCCTTCTCTTCAGATTCTTCTCTGTATCTAAAAACCCCTCAGCTGTTCTCATATGATATGTGAGAAAGCAGGCAGGGCAGAAACAACCAATAAATAATTCCTCTGTGAATAGTGACAGCGAAGTGGAACCTAGCTACATGATATAGCTCTAGCCTCTAGCCCCATGCCGAAACAAACTATTACAAACAGCTGGTAAAAAGGCATTTTTTTCACACAGGCTGTGATGAGATACCTCTGAAAAGCTTTCTAGTGTTGCAGGCTAAAAGCTCTATAGGTATTTGGGGTTTACAGAAGAACAGTTTCTTTGATAGCTTAAGGATCCGCCCTGCTGTATCCTCGACACCTAAGTAAAACTGCTCATAATGTTATTTTTTTTCTTTCCCCATCCACAGGAATCTGCTCCTTCAAGCGCAGGTTGTTGTTCTTCTGTCCCCCTTCCCCCCTTGCATAGCAACAGAACACATTGCTAGCCTGAATACTAGCGATGCATTTTTACAGTACCGTCCCCAGAGGGATCGTTCCCCATTCCCTGACAGGTGACAGTTATTGCATGTGTGTACGTAGGTTAACCCCTTGCATACAAGCAGTTTCTGGTCCCTTAAGGACCACAGACTACTGGTACCACAAAATGGTGCTTACTGATCAATCACCACACATACCCGCAGCTCTTGCCAGTCCCGCCATTCTCCCATTGTCGCAAGCCCCTCTCTCTGCCATCGCTATGTGGTGGGCAGGAGCCGCTTTCGTTGGCTCCTGACCCTGTCCATCAGTGTGAGCCAATGTGATTGACTCACAGTGGTCACACGGTCAGGAGCCAATGAAAGCGGCTTCTGACCGTCTCACAGAGCTCTGCCGTCAGATAGATGGAACGACGAGTGAACTGCAGTGGGTGCAAAGCGGTGGGATTGGCTGTAGTGGCAGAAGCGCGAGACAGGCTAATTGAAATCTATGTCCTGTCAGAGCTGCACAGCCACCTGCAGGACGTAGATTTTAACTAATGCGGTCCGGAAGGAGTTAAGGTGTAAACATGAAACAGTGGTCCCCCAAAATCTGCAGACAGGTCACTAGGTTTGGGACATGCAGGGCATGTTATTTCCCTCTGTGGTATGCTCCTGCTTATCTTTCCTACTCCAGAACATGCTGCTTGGCAGAGATCTGAGCAGGGTCTCTGTACTGGGATCTGTCACCTGAAACAATCACAAAGGTTGATAGGCCACATGAATTGCAGGTGTGTACTGGCTTTAAGCCAAGATACACAAGCAGGAGGAATGTCACCCGGCAAGGATCGGTATGTCATTTGCCCATTTGTAACCTCTGATTATTACACAGTGCTGTGTAATAGGTTAAGATGTAATTTAATAACCCTAAAATAAGTATATATAAGAGGTTATAATAAGACTGCACTACATAAGTATAAATTCATTAATAAGAGTAGTACATCAGCTATAATGACACAGCACTGTGTGGCAGAGCAGGGGTTAATGCCACAACACAGTATATATGCCCTGCTAGCCAACTTGATGGTTGGCCATAAATCAGTGTCCATATGTCAGGCAATGCTTGTGGCTTGGGAGGATGGGAAGCTTTCACAACCCCCACCTCCTGTATGAAGGGCAGTAAATGTGTATGTAAGAGGTGGATCCTGGTGACTTGTGACTCTAATTTTTGTTTACAGAGCACAGACGCCTCATGCCAGCAACACTGCAGAGGAGCCAAGCTGAAACTCAGCAAGAGGCAAACACTGCAGACAGTCTCATGCGGTATATACATGTGCTGTGTATAGACTTTGCTGTGTACATTATGCTGTTTGTTTAAAAGATGGTCTGTGCAGACGACAGACCACCTGCAATCAGCAGCCAAAAAAACATTTCCCCTTTCTAGCAATGAGATTTCAGACAGGAAGTGTTCATGCGACATAACTGTGTAACAATAATATTGCATTTCTCCTGTGCTAGGAAAGACAAACTTATGACAAGCCAGCAGACTAACATAGGCAGCGCACAATTAGATGTTTTTATTAATAGATTAGACTTTAGATTTGATAGAAGTCAATAAAAAACCAAACAGGATAAATTTCATAAAGTGGAGCACAATTAATGCCACACAGCTTTTTCTGCATCAGGTTAATAAAAAAATCTACAAAAAAGTAAAGCCGTATATGCACGCAAGACTGTGTTCGTCCGCAGCAGTGAGAATCTAGCATGTGTACAAGCCTCCCTAACTTTATTATGGAGCCTGGGCCCTAGTACGAGTTTTACATGGGGCCCCAAGTACTTGATGCCTACATGTAATAAAGTCTCCTGAAAAAAGGGCGCAGGGGTTGCCGCAAGTAGAATATCGGTAAATTTATTAATATTCTAATACTTTCTTCCAATCATAAAATATTGGTAATGTTTGCCGATACTTTGAGGAGGTTAAGGTTTAGCAGCAATAGATGGAATTTTGGGCTCCTGCTATTTATAGCCCCACCCACCCATCCATCCCTTCCATCTATTGTCGCTAATCACCACTCCACTTAACTACTTAACGACCGCTCCACGCCAATTGGCATGGACGCGGTGCCAGCCCCAGGACCGCTCAACGCCAACTGGCGTGAAGTCCTGGGGGGGGGGGGTGTTCTGCAGGAGATCGCGTGCACCAATGTGCACGCAACTCCTCTTGAATGACGGAGCTCTGCTCTGTCATCAGTCTCCCAGAGCCCTGCAGCAAGGCATTAAAGCTGCAGTGGCCTAAATTGTGAAAAATAGCCTGGTCACTGGGGGGGTCAAGTGGTTAAACACTACCACAAAACAACGTTTAGTGGAAAGAAGGGTTCTGCCATAACATGCAATGATAAAAACCACGATTAGTGGTAATAGAGCGAAATAGATAAAATGCGGCAATAAATGGAATTATGGGCACATTATTGGCAAGTTTTATCAGGCGCCTCCATTAACCCAAATTTGCCTCTAATGTCACTAATTGTGGCTTTTTTCACTGCAGCTTACGGCGCCCCTCTTTCCACTGTGCTCTGTGTGCCCTTTTTTCCTGATACGCTATTAATATGGACCCTGAAAACTTATGAAAGACAGCTGCAGTGTCAGAGAGGTGTGATCAGAGTAAGAAAACAGTTTGGTAAAGATTACTACTATGCAATGCACATATAGAGGTCTTCATTACCAGCAAATAAGATGGATGAAGGAGGGCCCTTAGTGGACCCCACTGGTCCACGGGCCCCTAGTGCCTGTAGCTCAAGCCCTCAGGGCCGGTTTAATGGGCCCTGGGGCAAACTGAAGCGGGGGCCCCCTGTCCGCCTCCCGCGCTCTTGCCATTGCCTCACTGCTCCCTTGGGCCCTTGCATGTGTAGCAGCTGCAGTAATGTCTCACCTGTCCTGGCAGCGGCTGTACAGTCCATGCACTCTTTGCCATGCTGTCTGCTTCCTGCTCTATGACCCGGTGCGTGTTTATACATAACATGCGGCGGGGCATAGAGAAGGAGGAAGACAGCATGCCTAAGAGTGTGCGTGCTGTGCAGCCGCCTCTCACCGGGACAGGTAAGAAATTACTGCTGCTGCTACACATGCAGGGGCCCGGGGAGCAGAGCGAGGAGAGCAGCATTTAGCAGGGTCGGCGGCAGGGGAGCCCCTGCAGAGGTCGAGGCCCTGGGACAATTGTCCCCTTCGCCTCTATGGCAGTTCCGGCCCTGCAAGCGCTTTGATTCCGCCAGGGGAAAAGCGCAATATAAATATTATTTTAGCAGTGATTGGATAGTGTACTGGTTGAGGGTTGAGTAAACCAGAAACCTATTCAGTGAGTAGACCTTTGGCATGACTCCTTCCTTAACACTGCTACTGCCTATAGAGCGTGCACTAGTGGCTGCAGCTCTGGCCCTTTGAGTCTACCATGAGAAAATCACAATATAAATGTTCTGTTTCTTGTCTTGCATGGAATTTGTGGCCAAGTTCACAGTGACAGATTGCAGTGTGTGGCCTGTAAAAACAGGATTTCAACAGAGAGGAAAAGCTGTATCATGCATTATACATGGGGTGCAATGCAGCCTGGAGGGGGCTAGAGGAAGCCCCAGGTATGTATACTTATTTCATTCCCCCCGTCTCAGGTGCACTTTAATACAGAGGGTACCTGTGGCTACCTAATGCTAAGGGACACCTGTAGCTACCCATGACTGGCAAAGGGAGTAAGGGAGAAGTGACAGCTGGCAAGCCAGCACAATTACTATGTAGTTTGTCAATTGTCAGGGGTTTGTAGGTTAATGGAGGGCGAAGTCTAGGGTGCCCCCCCCCTAACATACAGTTAATTGTTTCCAGGTAACTTTTCATCACTATCATTTGGACAATCTGCTCTGCTCAAAAGCCTCTGAGTTCCGTTTGTGATGTTTACATTTGGATCCCACCATTGCTGAACTAGTTAGCCTTAATTTCATTACCTGTGTTAGGCAAAAATATCAAAAGCTCACCATACAAACTTCAATTGTAATCACCCAAATAGGCCTCACCAGCCAGCCATCATGTCTCCTTTGTGCCCTCCCCCCAAATTTGAAGCTGGAGCCGCCACCACTGGCCAAGACATCTTTGCCTATAGGCTCCAGTGATGTATATGAGGGCCTGCTACACAGGATAGGGGAGCACATTAGATGAGGGAAGACCAGCCAGGAGTCCGGCAGGCGAAAGTGAATTTCATAGACTTTCAATAGATTTTAATGCTGAATCTATAGATCATCTGTGTACAGTGTGTGGCAGTAATATACCCCCCTCTGATCAGATTTCGATCAGAGAAGGATCTATCTGATGGTGGAGGCCAGCGACAAGCATATGGGCACCGTTGTATATACTGTACATTAGCACGTGTTATAAACACACACGGACACAGCTAAAACAGTGTGTTGCTGTGGTTAAATATTAACAAATTCTTTGAATGCATTTATGTAAACACGGGACTGCTATAACCTTTCCTTCACTTAAAACACAGACTGCGAGTCCAGTAAACAGAGCAGCACAAATGACCCCTGCACTGGCAGAAGTATAGCTGTGGGCAGCAGAAAGCCTTATGATATCTGCATGTCAACATATTGGGAAACAGTCACTTCAGCATCACTTGCTTTCATGTGCTGATTAATCCTGACCTGTGGGAAATAAAGCTCTAGGACAAAGCAAGCAGAACCCAGCTACTGTACAGAAGTGAGCATGTGTATTTACATGCATGCTGCAGTGACAAAATAATCTATTTATTATTATCTGATCTGTCTAAACTCTGGATCTGTTCCTGTACTAGTTTACAGCTGGGCTAATGTTTATCATTTAGATTGATTCAGCCTCTGAGAAAAATAAATAAACCCTTTGTCCTTTTTATTCTCCATTGCCTAATAGCACTATCAATTTATACTGTGTGCTGTTTTTTTCCCTACAAAGGAGCAATGAAAAGAAAATAAAGACACCTAGTGGCAGCTCTGCGGCTCAGTCTCTCTGAGGACACTGCAAGTGATCAAACACACGTGTCACGCGGAGAGGAGAGAGAGAGAAGCGGCAGCATCAGGATTGCTGGATCTCCTCCAGCTCCGGCTGTGGTTATCCTTAATCCAGGTTTTACTTCTGGTTGCCTGCTAGGCTTTTTTTTCCCTTCGCTCTCCCCCTCCCCCTCTCTTGGTTTGCTCCTCCCTTCTGCAATCCTATATTAACAAGCTGGGAAGAAGAAACACGGTTCATTGTTGGCAAGTCCCGATGCCTCTTGCTGAAGAGTCGCTGAAGACACAGCTCTGCAGCAAGATCACTTTACAGGATCATCCATAACCAGAGTACAAAGGGGGAGCGGAGACAGCCATCTATATGCTGGGATCTAGTGCTTAGTCTACTTCTAGCGACGTTCTTGGATCAATCACAAGGGTGAGCGTGCACTTCTGTTTCATGATGATACAATGAGCTGGGCTCTTTTTCTTTCTTTCTTTTTTTTCCTCCTTTCTTTTATGGAGTCTGCGATGGAAGACAGATGGCAATGGTCGCTGTGACTCTCTGCACAACGATAAATAATTCAGCTTTTTCTGAAAGTTGGTTAAATAGTCATGTTACCTTTCCATTGCTTGTGCTGATCTGGGAGCTGTTATTTATTTCTGGTTTTTTATTTTATTTTTTCATTCTGTGTTTTGATACGAAAATCTTTGGATTGCTCTTTTTTTTATTTTTGCTTATATTATATTTTTGTGTGATGAAAGTTGGAATGAATTTGCAAATGCTTTTGCCAGTGTAGCCTGTGATAAAGTAGCTGCAGATTGTTGGATCAGTAAGTTATCAAAGTAAAGCAGTTTATACCCTGTGTGTTTAGTGTTAGGTAATTGGTGTTTGTGTCAACACCCTGTGCTGCTGCTGCATTAATCTCTTCATGGTAAAAGGCTAGTTATTTAGTCTCTTGGCAGTCTTTTATGCAAGCACCCCTAAACACACCTTGACTGCTGCCCCAGCATATGGGCAAAACCTGCAGATGTAGTACCTTTGTTTGCATAGCCTGTTTAGTTTATATCGATTGCTTGCACACTTTGTGCTCTGTCTAGTTGAGTATTTATATTTTATGTGCTGTATGACTGGAACTGGCTGAAGCTAATGTGACTCTTGATCTCTGGTAATACTTCTGTTCACAAACTGAGCTTTTCTTGCCCTGTTAGGTTTCTATAACTGATCTGTGTAGTTTTAAGACAGCTCAATCCAATTTTAATGGCAGCGTTAAAGGGTTTGGTTTAGTTGCAGAGAAGATTACTGGTACTTAATGTATTGCTGTGAATCTGTAACTGTGCTTATGAAATGCAATGTGTCAGTGATATTGTTATAACCGTACGTCATGGGGGTCTGAGCTTGGCAGGTTTGATCCCTTCATGTTAGCAAATGATTTTTCTAGTGCTTTTTGCAAATTTTTTTAAAGGGCATTTTAAAGATCGCAGTTTGTTTTGTTAGCAGAAGCAGCCGAGCAAGTGGACGGCTGCACAATGCAGGAAATGAGCTCAGATGAACAAGGGCTTTTGTAGGTGTATCTAAATGTATACAGCTCCGTGTGCAATGTGCAGGTTTATGCGGAGACAGAAGTGTGGCACTTGCTGTTACAGCTTAATCTGCCATTACGTAACGGTTTATGATCTTGGGTTGCCTTGTGTCATTTTTGAATTGTATTTTAGTGGGATGCATGTCTGATGTTTGTTTACTCCTTCTCCCTAGGTGTGCAATGGCAGACCATTTAATGGCAATGAATCATGGCCGGTTTCCAGATGGAACGAATGGTCTTCACCACCATCCAGCCCATCGGATGAGCATGGGTCAGTTCCCCAACCCGCACCATCACCCGCAGCAGCAACAGCAGCAGCACACCTTCAACAGCCTGATGGGGGAACACATGCACTATGGTGCCAGCAATCTGAACTCTAATAATGGCATCAGGCATGCCATGGTGGCTGGGAATGTAAATGGAGGCCATCCTAATGGCAGCATGGCACCAGCAGCAGCAAGGTTTAACAATTCACAATTCATGGGACCTCCAGTTACAAATCAAGCAGCTCAACTGACTGCCAGCCTGCAGCTCCAGAAACTGAACAATCAATATTTCACACATCATCCATATCAACACAGCCACTATCTGCCGGACTTACATCCTGCAAATCATCAGATAAATGGGACAGGGCAGCATTTTAGAGACTGCAATCCAAAGCACAGCACTGGCATGCCGTCTTCAGTCAGCCATGTCCCTGCAACGATGCTGCCTCCTAGTGTCATTGACACAGACTTTATCGATGAGGAAGTTCTCATGTCCTTAGTGATAGAAATGGGTTTGGATCGTATAAAGGAATTACCTGAGCTTTGGCTGGGACAGAACGAGTTTGATTTTATGACGGACTTTGTTTGCAAACAGCAGCCGAACAGAGTCAGCTGTTAGAACTGTACAATGAACATGCAAAAATAGAACTTGAAACATTCCTCCAGGAACACAGATTCTTGCTTCCAGAGTCCACTATTAATCTGTACAGAATATATAAATATATTTTTTTTTTTCGTCAGGTCCCACATTTTATTACTCTTCTTATCCCCCACTGCCTTGTTGATTGAGCCACTTTTTCCTGCAATAGTGTGTGTTCAGCAAATTTTTCCTTGTCTCAAGTCAGCCATTTTATGGTCCTTTTTAACCTAAGTCCACTTTTACTTTTTCTGTTGCCGGACTGCATCAATAAAAGATAGAATTGATGGTTGCATGAACTGTAAAGGCAAAACTGATAGGGTACATATACTGCCATGTTGCTTCAATAAATCTATGCATTGCTGTGCACTTTTTTTTTTTTTTTTTTTTTTTTTTCTCTGCTAACTGGAAGTTAGGGCCAAGCCTTGCTGGATCAGGAAAAGTCCTACTGTTCTATTTAATGTGTATGCTTGTTTAATTTTCTTCTTCTGGTTACTGGTGTTTCACCCTTTTTAAAGAGAAGTTGATGAGGGTGGAATGTAATCGGTATAAAACATTTCACAAATGCGTTTTGTTTTCCCAAAAAAACATGTTTGACACTGTGCTAATAGCGTTAATTTAGGTCTCGGAGATAAATACTACTGTGTTGAAAGCTTTTTAGGAAATTTTGACAGTATTTTTGTACAAAAATTTCTTTTTTGGAATAAACTTGTTAATTTATTCTATTTTAATTTGCCAATGTCAATAAAGAGCTGCAAAGTGCACCTATTTAGTTTGGTCTAAAATTTGTTTATTGTGGCATTAGGTTAAAGGCTTTTAAATGGAACCAGTTACAAGTGGAATGTGCAGTACTTGTGTATTGAAATGCATGGGAGCTGATGTAGAAAGTGGCAGTTGCAGTCAGATGTCTTCTAGTAAGTGAAACACTGGATGCTTTGGGCAACTGCAACTTTTTAGCTCCTGTGTTCCTATGCCTTAAAGGGCAACTGAAGCAAGAGGGCTATGGAGGCTGTCCCTTTTAGGCCTCTTTCACAGTGGGACGTTGCGTTTGATGCGACGTTAAAGTTGCACAACGTGCCCCTAACGCAGCGCATGTAGGTTATGAAATTGGACGTTATTTTGCACTGCGTTGTCTCTTGGTGTGCCGTTTTCATCGCATACGGATGGAACGAAAACTGCGCATGCGTTGCATTTTAAAAATTACTGATCATGTTCAACACACAACGCAGCAAATGTATTGCTAAACGTACAGCATGCAGCACTTTCTAATCTTGCTACACGTTACACACAACACAACGTGTGCACTGTGAATGTCTCAGACTTTGTATTGCTGTGCGTTAGTCTGCGTTATAATTTTTATAACGTGCGACTTTAACGTCCCACTGCGAAAGAGGCCTTAAAGAGAACCCGAGGTGTGTTTAAAGAATGTTATCTGCATACAGAGGCTGGATCTGCCTATACAGCCCAGCCTCTGTTGCTATCCCAAACCCCACTAAGGTCCCCCTGCACTCCGCAATCCCTCATAAATCACAGCCGTGCTGTGAGGCTGTGTTTACATCTGTAGTGTCGGTCTCAGCTGCTCCCCGCCTCCTGCATAGCTCCAGTGCCTGCCCCGTCCCTTCCCTCCAATCAGCAGGGAGGGAAGGGATGCAGGCAGGGACTGGAGTTCTGCAGGAGGCGGGGAGAGCAGCAGACTGACACTATAGAGATAAACACAGCCAGCTCTGACAAGCTGTTTGTCAGCAGTGTGGCTGTGATTTATGAGGGATTGCAGAGTGCAGGGGGACCTTAGGGGGTTTGGGATAGCAACAGAGGCTGGGCTGTATAGGCAGATCCAGCCTCTGTATGCAGATAATAATCTTCAAACCCACCTCGGGTTCTCTTTAAGCAATACCAGTTTCCTGGCTATCTTGCTGAGCTGCATGCATGTTTCTGGTGTTTAGATGCCACTGCAGCCAAATGGCTCATCAGGGCCGCCAGACAACTGGCATTGTTTAAAAAGGAAATAAATGGCAGACTCCCTAGTCTTCTCATTTCAGTGTTGTTGTTTTTTTTTTTTTTTGGGGGGGGGGCTTTTAAGGGAATCTGAAATGAGAATGGAGGCTGCCATATTTCTGTAAGCAATGCCAGTTGCCTGACTTCTGTGCTGCTTTAAGTCACTGACCCGGAATGGGCATGCATATCAGATGCTGTGACTCCCACCTGGAAAAAGAAAAATACAGCCAGTGGAGTCAAACTAAAGCAAAACTCAAACGAAGTCATGCAAGTGTCTTGAAGCTGGTGGCCTCCATAGTCCTCACTGCAGGTTACTTTGAAAATCTTACATAGTGCTTAGGGCATTTGCTAAAAGGCTACAGTAGACTCCCTTTATAGTAAACTCCAAGGGAACAGGAAAAGTTGTTTGCTATATCAGAATTTGTTATGAATTGCATATTTATAAAGATGCATTTGCAGGGACTTGAAGACTGAGCTTACTATATTCAGAGGTTTACTATAACGAGATTCTACTGTAATCAGAAAGCCAACATCCCCCAAAGTTACAGGCATTGTCAAAGCTTTAGTTTCTGGTGGCCAGAGGAACTGGCTCTCTAACCTCTGGCTGGCTACTAAATTCCATATTTTTCCATCCTTAAATGATCTTAGTCAATTCTGGTGACTCTGCCACCCATTCTTTTTCCTGGAAGGTGCTGTAGTCAGGCTCATGAGTTGCATGCTTGTGTGATTGGTTCAGTCATTGGTGCTGAACCAGTGTTTTGCTGCCTTGGAACAGATAGGCTACCTGTCGCCCAGACTCTGGTAGTCTCCATAAGATGTATATTTGAAACTGACTAGTTCATTTTAAGGGTACCTGGTATTGGATAACAAAGTACAATTGTGATGCCCAATAGCCATTGATATGAAGAAAGACTTTAAAGGGAACATGTGGTGAGGGATATGGAGGCTGCCATATTTCCTTTTTAAAGAATGCCATTTGCCTGTATGTCTTGCTGATCCCTTTTGCTGTAGTGTCTGAATCACACACCATTCACAATAATACTAATAATAATCGCACGCAAAAAATTGCCATATTTTAATCCTAGAGCTTGATACCATTTCTGGGTGAGTGACAGTATTAAGCCTGGTACACTCCAGTTTTGATTGGCCAATTTTACCACCTCCATGTAATATGAAGGTCAACAGATTTTGAATACAGTAATATGACCTTATTGTGTAGGTAAACTCTCGTACTACATGGAGGTGGTAAAAATGGTCAGTGATTGGCCAAAATGCAAGGTGTGCCAGGCTTTAGATACAGGATAAGCAAAACAATCTGGAAATTGGCAGCATAGTTTAATAGAGGGAGCAAATGCCTTCATATTCCTCAGTGTCCTTTTTACAACGGTTTGAATATTTGTAGCTCAAAGCTGCTGTTGGCCAGAAGTGTAGTGGTGCTGCATATGCAAGTGTATAGGGTCATGGTTCCAAAGGAAAGAATGCCTCAAAATGCTTTGTAAACTTAGCATATTATTAATCATCCTGATTTTTGTTTAATGCCTTCCAAAATGGCTGTCTGCATGGAGTATAGTAGGCAATCCTATCAATTCTCTTGTGGAGAAACATGCAGGCTGATTCTGATGTGGAAAATCTTCAAGACTTACAATGGCCTCAGATCTCCTTAGACAGGCTATGGCCAGCTGAGGGTCATGTCCTAATGTGGCAGGATATTTCTGTTTTGCTTGGTTATATAAGCACTTTCTCAATGTGGTATAAAAATGTTTGACATTCTCCATGCGAGGGTCTGGTGCACAAGGGGACCTATAGCAGAATAAATGTTAACACACGGCGCATTGGACCTATATGTATAAAGCTATGCAGACAGCATATCGTTCTTCCCAGAATATTGAACATCAGACACTTCTAAGGCTATAGTCAAAGTGGGATGTTGCAATGCAACATTAAAGTCTCAACGCAAAAAAATTGGTAATACTGCATTACCATCTCATACATTGGGTACAGTAAAGCATACAAGCAACAAAGTGTGCTTTCCTGTACCTGGTAATGTATGCGTTTAGAAGTAATGCATTGCAGCAGTGCATTACCATGACTCTTCACTTTACAATGCAACGCTAACATCACACTGAATGTCGCATAGTCTTCTGATTTTAAGGGCGCGTTTCCACTTAAGCGGTAACCGCCGCGAATCCGCAGAGTTTCTCCGCAGGCGACTAGTGCGGGGAAACTCTGCCATAGGGTGCAATGGTAACGCTGGCTGAATCGCTACCGCTAGCGATTCGGCCGGCTTTTCCAACCGAATCGGCGCGGGAGGCTGCGGATCCCATATCCGTGCATAGATTCGTCTGCTTTCCCCGCAGACCCAGAAGAGCCGGCTCGCAGCCGCACGCCGCTCTAGTGGAATCGCGCCCTTAGACTTTATAACACAGCTGCAACGTTCCACTATGAACATAGCCTTTAGTTGCCCATTAACACTGGGGCTATTACCATTAACTGCAGTATTAAATGGCGGGGATCTCACTAGCACAGCGATTCACGATTAGCATCGATAGCTAAACGTGCTACCTACAGTTTCTTTCTGTGGTGTCCTTTTGTGACCACGATTACAATGCTAAAGCACTAATCGTGGTTGCTCAAGACATCACTGTTTCTCAAACCTGTCCTCGTGACTCCAACGGTGCATGTTATGCAGGCAACCTCAGCTATGCATAGGTGGGGTAATTAGTGTCTCAGCTAGGTGGATTCAATGTAGTTGACACTAATTAACCCACCTGTGCATAGGTGAGGTTGCCTGCAAAACATGCACCGTTGGGGAGTAAAGAGGACAGGTTTGAGATGCACTGCTGTACAGTGATTTTTCTGTTGCAGAAAAATCTCCACAAAACGCTGGCGCTAAGTGCAAGCAATTTGCCTTCCAAGTGTCTGTGGGCCATAAAACTTATTTTCTTACAGAACAATCCTATTTTCAAGACTGTCATTCAGATCAAAGAGCTTGTATTTAAACGATCCACAGCATTAACGTACAGTATTTGCAATCGTATCCATATAAATCAGTCACAGCGATTTACTTCTAAAGGTAGCCATACATCTAGCGATGTATGGGCAGTTTCAACCGAGACAAACCTCCTTCAAATCTGAGAGATCTGTCAGCTGCCCATACACTACAGGCTGAAATTGATCCCCCCCCCCCCCATGTCCCTGTGCCAGTGTATACATTACCTCTCTGCAGCTCCCGCTTGATCCCTGCAGGCTTCTGGGATTTTTCTTCGGCATACACATGCACTCTATGGTTTCCTAGTAAGGATGCACATGTGTGACTTCACATACACACTTACCAGGAAACCATGTGGGGCGTGTATGCAGAAGAGACTGTGCCCAGAGCAGCAGGGGGCAAGCGGAGGCTGCAGACAGGTAATGTATACTTTACACAGGGCACTGGTGGGGACTTTGACATTAGGTTGGCACAGCAGCGAGGCAGTGGATAGTTTTGTCGAGTTTCAGGAAATTGCACGCTGTTACCGACGCTCATCAGACCAACCAACTTCGGCCCGACATCTTGCAGAATGCGCTATCGACAATGCGACCAATTTCTGTCCCTAAATTGGCCGCTTTGTCGTGCAGGCATTTGGCAACTCAGATTTTAATCCGAATCAATTATAATAATCAAATTGCATGGTTGGATCGGCCGCCATCTTGCCTGATGTATGGCCACTTTAACAATTGATGATCTGATCTTTCAGGATTGATTAGGCCCACCAGCTTGTTTACGTGCATTGTAATTTTGAATAATCTGATTAAAAATACAACTATGCAATGTACAGTTATTGGACATTCAAGGGTGTACTGGTTGTGATGTGGTGTAAGTTCTGCTAGGCAACAGATGTGTATGCACAATCTTATAGATGGCTATTTATTATTAATCATCCATTGGAGACTTTTTAGAATGTAATCTTCTGCCTGGTCTATTGAATGTCTGCAGTCAGCCTTCAAGGAAGACTTCCCTGCCCAGTAATCTTTGAATGGTAATCTGCTGCTGTGAATAGTAATGCAGTAGCCATCAAGTGTTCAACTGCCTTTATTACCTGGTTTTAGCATTCATTTTTTTATCAGAATTTAGAATGTTTGGCTCTGAATTCCTATATTGCTTTCACAATCCATTATGCAACATGGTTTTTGGCCATTGTTATATTGTCAAACACTTTGCAAGTAATTGTTTGTCCAACTGCAGCATTCCATTCTCTATACATATTCTCTCCCCATCTGCATTGGAAATGAATCAGGAGCCTGTGCAGCAACACTATAGCCTACTTGGGTTAACGTGGACCTGAACTCTTGCACTGAACAGAAGGAAAAAGTAGAGAAATGCAGCTGTTATGTATTTAGCCTGTCTAAATCCCCCTCATCTGTGTCTAATCAAGTTGTAATTTGATCTCTCTCCTGTCACCTGACTGCCACAGCGGATAAGGCAGACAAGCTCATTTGAAAGCACAGGGTGTTAATATATCTGCTTACGTGAAAGCAGGAAGTAGAAACCGTGCAGATTTATTTTAGGATTTTTATCAGCTGTAACAAATGGTGTTTTTTCTCAAAAGGTTATGCTGTTGCTTATCTAAGAGCAGAGAGGAAGTTCTGGTCTGCTTTAACTTTGCTTCTTGTGTGCATGCCTGTGACCTCAGGACTGTACAATCTGACTGGCAGTTAACTTTGGAACTACAACTTCATGTTTGAACTATAGATTTCAAAATTGGAGCAAATTATTTATGGATGCCTCTTGCTACACGTTGAGTATTTGTAAATTGTGTATTTTTGTAGACTGTAGTGAAAGTGCTGAGCCAAGTGACTTTCAGCACTTTGCTGATCACCAGCAACCAGTGAAGTGCTCTGACCATGAAATGCAATGGAGGGCTTCTCACTGCAATGATTAGATTTTCACCAAAGTGCAAATGTGGTGCATGCAGCATTTTGAGAGATTTACAAAAATATCGGAACACAAAATTGCTGTAAAATCACTTGCTTAAAATATGAAGACAATTGCAAATTAAAAACTCATGCATTTTCAAACACTTTTACTATGCATTTAGGCTGTTTTTATGCATTTTTAAAAACGCAGCAGTGGGCTCAGGCCCTAAGACAGTTTTGTGATCTGCAGTGTGAACTAGACCTAAGCTCTATGGAGTTCAGATTAGTACCACTTTCAGTAGTTTCCTTCTTTACATACAGTTGGGAGATATGCTGCAGTATTTGGATATTCAGAAAGCTATACAAAAACTATACCGACAAGGTATGGTTTGTGGTGGTGGTCGCATTAGCAGGAGCACTTTGGATTTCTACACAGGATGCAACTTCCTATCAGATCTAAGACCTTGTTTTGCCTGCTGTAAACAGCAGAGATGCTGGAGTATTGGCCTTCATGACTTTATGAGTAACACTTGAGGACAATGAGTGTGTATGCAAATGTCTATTGTCATTCTGGATGTTTGCCTGGTTATTCAGACACTAGTGAATTGTTTCCTTAGTCACTCTGTCCTGAGGTGGAAGTGATGCATTATGGGTGTTACTACTTGCTAATTTAAAGCTGCAAAATAACAGCTTCACATACACGTCATTTAGGACTCAGACACACTATAAGTGCTTTTTTGCTTCCAGAGCGTTGAGATTTAAACAAAAAAAAAAACTCCCATTGACATCGTGCGATTCTACCGTGATTTTAATGAGTCAATGGGAGCGGTTTTTAAAAAGCTCTCATAGCTCTGGAGGCCAAAAAGCGCTCAGAAAAGCGCTTAGTGTGTCTGAGCCCTTAGGGCAGGCAATATATAATGTGCAGTGTTTTTCACTTTTAAGGATCCTTCAGGTCCTCAGCAAAATGGGGGGAAAATGCTAGTGGTTCTGGCTATGAGGTTAGACCAGGCATGGGCAAACTTGGCCATCCAGCTGTTGAACTACAAATCCCACAATGCATTTGCCATTGAGTCATGGCTGTGGCTGTCAGACTCCTGCAATGCATTGTGGGACTTGTACTTCCTCAACAGCTGGAGGGCCACGTTTGCCAATGCCTGGGTTAGACATTGTATGGATAGCTTAAACAGCCCTCTTCAAATTGCATTAGGGTATATAGGGTGTCAAACTTTGGGTCTCGTATTAGATTTTTGGCAAGTGTACTCCATGGAATTTGTATGTTCGCCATAGATTTGTGTAGACTTTCTACAGGAACTACCACATCCAAAAAGATACTTGGGCAACTGCTTGCCTGCCTTAAATTTGGCCATAGGCGAGCTTTGTATATAAGCTAGGCTGAACCATGGTCAAGTAGGACCATCAAGGGTATGTAAAGGTATCACCTAAGGTCACTTAAAGATCTGGCACATGGGGGTATTTAGGTGCTGGCAATGACCCAATGTATTCCTGTCTTTGGCCTGCTTGTCGATAGCTGATCTCTTCTCTATAGCAATGAAACTGGTTACTTGGCTATAGCTGACTGTTGTCTGTATGCCCTCATGCCCTAAGGATCCGATACCCATGGGCGACAGTGATTAAAGAGAGCTCGAGGTGGGCTTAAAGGAATTGTCAGGCAAAAAAAAGTTTCACTTACCTGGGGCTTCTACCAGCCCCATGCAGCCATCCTGTGCCCTCATAGTCACTCACTGCTGCGCTAGTCCCCCTCCTCCAGCTAGTTTCGTGTTTGCCGACCTCGGGGTCGGCGGGCCGCATTGCATACATTTTTACGCATTCCTACTGGTGCAGGAACATTAACACATAGGATTTTGCGCGGGATAGTACCAACGCATACATTTTTACGCGTTAGGCCACTAAAGCGTAAAAACGTATGTGTTAATGTTCCTGCACCAGTGGGAATGCGTAAAAATGTACGCAATGCGGCCCGCCGAGGTCGGCAAAAAACGAAACTAGCTGGCGGAGGGGGACTGGAGCAGCAGTGAGTGACTACGAGGGCACAGGATGACTGCATGGGGCTGGTTGAAGCCCCGGGTAAGTGAAACTTTTTTTTCTCCCCCTGACAACTCCTTTAAAAAAATGAAAGAACAAAGAACGCCGCTCCGGTGGGCTGCAATGGCCCACTATCACTTTCGTGACCTCTGGGTCCCAACGCTGCACTGAGACTGTGTCTCTCATAGCGTGCAGGGAGTCGGGAGGCGGGGCCAAGGAGAGAGCTGCCCAATGGCAGCTCAGGAAACCCTGCAGGAATGCCCCTGGCGGGCGTTTTGAACAGGGAATTCCTCTCCCCTGTTTTTACCTCTGAGTTAGCTACAAATCTTGTCACTAAACTCGGGCAACTATAGCGCGGTGGTGGGGGGTTTAGGGGTTGCAGAGCCATGTCATTGGGGCATAGAACATGCCTCTATGTCCCCTCTGCCCCCTCTGACCCATGAAGATCCACCTCTAGTTCTCTATAAAAGTTTTGGATGTATGTGTATGTACTGTATGTTTGTGTGTATATTAGAATATCGTTCTAGTAAACTTTGATATGGTAAACCTCTGGCTATCGTGAACTCAGTACTTTGTCCCCAGCAAATGTCTGTAATGAATATACAATGTATGATGAATTCTGATATAGTAAACTACTTGGCCAGGTCCCTTGAAGTTTACTATAAAGGGATTCTACTGTATAGCTAATGACTATGCTAGGATTTAGATTGTGAACTCCTCAAACAATTGACATGTTTAATGTACTTTGTAAAGCACTGGGGAAAATGTCAATGCTACAGGAACATGGCTCTGTAAAATGAATAGGCAATAAACACATCCTCTACCAGCAGTTCTGGGTGCACATCAAGCTTTCCAGGGAGATAAAATATTTGCAAACTGCTGTACTATCCTGAAGTGATTACTTAACTGTACCTTCTCTTTCCATGAGACAATTTACAGCAAAGTACAATTGTGTCCACATTACTGGGGATGGCCAATGACTGAAATAATTCAGTTGGTGCAGAATGATGCAAGTTTAATTTCCATCTCAGCAGGATTCGATTGGTCCATTTCAAGCTGCATAAATTTGCATATAAAATGTGCATTATTATGAATTAGAATTTATATAGCGCCAACATCTTCCGCAGCGCTGTACAGAGAATTGTCTTGTCACTAACTGTCCCTCAGAAGGGTTCACAATCTAATCCATACATAGTCCAATGTCTCTGTATGTATTGTAGTCTAGGGCTAATTTAGGGGGGAAGCCACTTAACCTAAAGGACAACTGAAGCGAGAGGGATATGGAATCTGCCATATTTATCTCCTTTTAAACAATACAAGTTACCTGGCGATCCTGCAGATCCTCTGCCTCTAATACTTTTAGCCATAAACCCTGAACAAGCATGCAGCAGATCAGGTGTCTCTGACATTGTCAGATCTGAAAAGATTAGCTGCATGCTTGTTTCTGGTGTGTGATTCAGACACTACTGAAGCCAAATAGACTAGCAGGGCTGCCAGGCAACTGGCATTGTTTAAAAGGAAATCCATATGGCAGCCTACATGTCCCTTCAGTTGTCCTTTAGGCTGCTTTCACAGTGGGACGTTACAGGCGCACGTTAGAGCAGCCTGTAACGCAGCCCAACTCACAGTAATGAAAAAAATCAATGGGCTTTTCACAGTGCCCATGTTGCGTTACAGTGTAACGCTGGATGTTCAAAGAAAGTGCAGCATGCTGTGCGTTATAGGTGGTTTTAGCTGAGTTAGGCCCTGTTAACATTACAAACGCGGACTGCCGTGCGTTCGGAGTGCAACGCATAAGAATGCACGCCATCCGCGTTTGTATGTGTTGCGTGACTGATCCCATTCACTGACGTGAATGGGCCAGCCATGCGTTTCTGTGAAAAATGTGTGCAGCATGCGTTCCCAGACTGCACTGGTCCGAACGCATGCAGTGTGAACATCAGACAGTGCACTTTATGCACTGTCTGATGTCGTGCGTGTCGGCCTTCTGCCCGCGTTCCCAAAACTCGTCTGGAAACGCGTGCAGTGTGAACGGGGCCTTAGACTGTTGCACATGCTCAGTAAGGGGAGAGTCCCTATTGTTCCTAGCCACATGGCTAATTAACATACACTGCACTGTAGTGTTGTCCAGATCATGAACAATTCAGATCTTTGATCCGGATCTTTTTTTGTGAGTCGAATCATCCGGATCATCACAATGAAGGATTCGGTTCACAGTGGATGTCTGGAAGAAACAGGAACTGCAGCTTTTGTGCACAAGCACAATCTTCCTGCTGCATATCTCCCTTCCCCATTAGCACCCTCAATGTGCCCTCATTCTCCTGCACCTCTCACTCTGCTGCACCCCTGCTTCCTGCTTCCCCAGTAAAATGATTCAAAGATTTGGTTCAAAGATACGGATCTTTTCAATGATCCCATTTGAATCATCTGAATCATTGAAAAGATCCGGACTTCCCAGGAAAGCACCGAAAGCCTCATAACACGGCTCAATCTGATGTCCAACTTCAACACCACCATGCCTTGCGTTAGGGGCACGTTCTGTGACCTTACCGTCCCCTAAAACGCAACGTCTTGGTGTGAAAGAGGCCTTAATTAACTTAAATCATCCTGCATCACATATCATAGACATCACTAATTTTTACACTGCATTTCTAATGTAAGAAACATTGAGGATGTTTACACTGGATCCTTTATAAAGTATGGTGGGGAAACTTAGAGACTCTGTAACAAAAATTTCAGCCTTATTTCTTCTATAAGTTCCTATAAATGTTCGAATGTGGTCTGTCTTACTGCAGCCTTTCCTAGTTGCACAGTAGCTATATTATCTCTGTTATATAATCTAATCTTCTTTCCTTTGTCGGCTCAGGCAGGAATGTGCTGCTCTGCTGGTGATGGGATAGAAGTTGCACACATACACACCCTCTCCAAGCCCCCTCCAGGCTCTGTATGCGTCACAGACTGAGCTTCTCTCAGCCTATCACATGCTGGTTAGAAGCCATGTCTTTTGTTTGTAAACACTGCCTAAAACTGGCAATTACAAGCCAGGATTGCAGCAGGGAGTGGCAGAAACAGCACAGAGGGGCCCAGGAGAACATATTGAATAGAATGGTATGCATTTTATTGTAAGAATTGTAGAGTACAGATTCTCTTTAAGAGGGACAAGAGGGATTGGAGAAAGCAAGAGGGACAGAGGGATTGGTGTTCCAAAGAGGGATTGTCCCTCCAAAAGAGGGGACAGTTGAAGCTATGCTGATGCATTGCAACAGACAGTATAATCGCACTGCAACTGTGATGCAATAATTTTGTAATTGTGCATTTTACATTGACACGTTGTGGTGCAGTGGAATCTGGAATAAGGCATTACCAGACATGCATGTATACAGTTGCATACTTTTCTGCACTTAAAGGGGCACTATGGCGAAAAATTGTGAAATGTAAAATATGTGCAAACAGACAAATAAGAAGTATGTTTTTTCCAGAGTAAAATGAGCCATAAATTACTTTTCTCCTATAATGCTGCCCTTTACAGTGGGTGGTAGAAATCTGACAGAAGTGACAGTTTTTGGGCTAGTCCATCTCTTCATAGGGTATTTTCAGCAAGGCTTTTATTCTTTATAAAGATATTCCCTAAAAAGGATTTAAACAATGATACTGGCCAGCTTCCCTGCTCGCTACACAGTTTTTTGGCAGTTGGACAGAGTAACTGCCAGTCACTAAGTGCTTTTGAAAATAAATAAATCCCTGAGAATCCCCTATGAAAAGATGGACTAGTCCAAAACCTTGTCGCTTCTGTCAGATTTCTACTACCTACTGTAAGTGACGGCAACATAGGAGAAAAGTAAATTATGGCTCATTTTACTCTGGAAGAAATGTACTTCTTACTTGTATATGTTTGCATATATTGTAAATTTTACAATGTTTCGCTGTAGTGCCCCTTTAAAAAAGCAGTGTCAGGAACTGAGGAAAATCTCAGCTGGGACAAACCATAACAGGTAGAAGCCGCCTACAAGATTTTTTTTTTTTTTTTTTTGTCATCTCTTAAGAGATTTTTACTTTTTTTTTGTTCTTTTTTTTGGTTTGTTAATCTTGTCACAAATATGACTTGCCTTATGTGGTAAGCAGAAAGGAATGATTATTGGGAACTGGCTTTCCCTGTAGCCTCCATGGCAGCAAACTTGTAGGTTGACACTGCCCCTCCCCCTCAGCCCTGGGACATCCATTGAGGTTTTCGGCAGGATGGCCATTCATTTAATCCTTCCTCAGAACCTTATATCTTTTTCCTTTCCGGCTCCTTTTACACTATGCAGATAAGATCACAACACAATGGTGCTGAAAAGTACCACTGAAAGTATGCTATCTTGCCCTGTAGAAGCACTGCATGCTGTGTGCTATCCTGATGGAACCCACGGCACCACCCATGTGAAGGTACTGTAAACCTATAAGGGCATCGCATTGAGATGCACTGATATTGTCCATTGCAATGGACACAGAAAGTAGCCTCCCTCCCCATCTAGTTTGCTGTAAGCTTAGTCCCCCTTAGGGTCTTTCACACCAAGTCAATTGCGATCACAACATAACTAAAAAGTTGCACCATTGTGGTACAATGAAAGTATGCCTCACTGTCGTTGCCCAGCATGCAGTGCATTTAATGTCAGGACCTACTGCACTTTGTGTAAAGCCTCATAGCAATATACTTGCATTGCGATGTTTTGATACTGTCCATTGCGACATAATGGACTCTGTGTGGAAGAGCCCTTATCCATTTTCCTAGTGGATGACTGCTTACCAAATATTATTTCTATGCATACTGGTGGTACTTCTTGCAAAATTCGATTATATGCAGCTTGGTATCGAGACAGTTTTTCATTAAAATTGCATTCAGGTGTAAAAACCAGCAACTCCTTTATCATCTTTGTTTATTATATATCCTGAGGCCGCTTTTACACTATACACTGAAAAACTGATGTTTTAACTTTCCCTAGTAGTGCATTGTGAAAAAGCTTTCAGTTAAAACGTGTATACTGGGAATTGAGCTAAAGTAAAACATGGACATTACTTTCCAAATCAGTTGTCCTTTCAGTTATGACTGAGAGAAACTGATTAAGTGTAAAAGGACACTCAGGGCTTTTTCAGAAACCTAGGGCTAGGTTCACACTGGGGCGTTACATGCCCCGTAAAAACAAAATTTCAATGGACTGGACAAGTTGCTTACAGTGAAGCATAGTCAATGAAAACTATGCTTCACTTCACCTATAATTACCCGATATTGCACAGTATATCTCACTGTATGTCAATGGATTCCACTGCGCCACTAACGAGCCGATGTGAATGTACCATTACAATATAATTGCAATTGATTTCCAAATACCCTCTTTTCCCCCTTTGCTTTTTATCTGCGATAAGCATGTCTCACTGGCAGAGTGGGAAGCAGCCCTCCGCTAGAAGTGATAGGGACAACAATTTTTTCTATCTGCAGTAATCGCACCATGTGTTAACGAGACGGTGCTTGCTCTTGACAATTTGGTGGCTGAATAGTGCTGTAAACAGTTTTGCCATTCATGTAAAAGATCCTTTACCTTGGCTGTAACTTTGTAGAAACACATGTATAGCTCAGCCTTCCTGCCAGCAAAATTAGCATTAGGTGTGACAGCTGTTTGATTACAATGGCAGATTCTCCTCCAGTGTTTCAGAGATGTCTGTTGTGCTCAGCTAATTACATATGCAGGAAGCGATCACTGTACAGATGCACTGCTAGACTACATTTCTGACAAATTATTATTTTGGATATATATATATATATATATATGTATGTATATGATTATGAGCTGATGGCCTGGCATTGCCCTGGTGTGTATTTGGCTGGTGTTGGCTGTGTTTGTGAGCTTTGTGGTCTGGTGACTTAGTTTGTGAGCTTTGTGTTCTTTGGCATCAATAATTTGTATTGAAATGAAACAAATCTGATTAGCTGTTTGTGGCTCCACCTCCTTTTCTGAATTTGCACCCCAGTCACCTAATGACCAACTGCACTAGGTTTGAGGCTTGTGCCATTAACGGTGCAAGAATGGCAGCAATTAATTATTCCCCTTGAAAATCATTAGGTGGATTTTGATTGGCTTTTGTAGGCTCCACCCACTTTTTTGAATATTAATCCCAGTCAGCCAGTGACTAACTGTGCAAAGTTTGAGAACCCTGCCATTAACAGTGTAAGAATGGCTGCAGTTTACATTTTCCCAGTGTAACTTGTATTTGTCTCCGCCCACTTTTACATTATGGGAATAAAAAGTTTCCTATAGATTATTCCAGATAATGTACTTGTGTGTGCCAAATTTCATTTAAAGGGACTCTGAGCAGTGCAGAAACTATGGAAAGATGCATTTCATTTTAAAGCTCTCTTTCTCCTCTTTCCAATGATATATAAACCGCTGCCCTACGCCTTTTAGTTTTCGCTATTTTCGCGATTGAAATTGCCGCAGCCGTGATTTCAATCGCGAAAATAAAGAAAACTAAAAGGCGTAGAGCAACGATTTAGGTGTCGCCAGAAAGAGGAGAAAGAGAGCTTTAAAATGATATCCATCTTTCCATAGTTACATTGTATTACACAGGCCGACTTTTTCTGCTGAATGGAGCTGCTGACACTGGGGAAAGTGTCGGCCTGTGTAATACAAGTAACTATGGAAAGATGGATATCATTTTAAAGCTCTCTTTCTCCTCTTTCTGGCGACACCTAAATCGTCGCTCTACTCTTTTTCGTGTTCTTTATTTTCGCGATTGAAATCGTGGCCGCGGCAATTTCAAACGCGAAAATAGTGAAAACTAAAAGGCGTATGGCGGCGGTTTATATATCATTGGAAAGAGGAGAAAGAGAGCTTTAAAATGATATGCATCTTTCCATAGTTTCTGCACTGCTCGGAGTCCCTTTAAATCCGTTCAGCCGTTGTTTTGTGATTGAGTAACAAACATCCAAACTTTCACATTTATATTAGTGAGATCTAGCTATAATTTTATTTTACCTTTTGCTTCCCCTTGCTGTCAGTAGTGGCCATTCTGGATGTTGGCATGTTGCTGTCTGACCACCAATACCTTCTAATTAGCCCAGTGTTTCCAATGTAAGTCTTGCATCAGTAAAACAATTGCTCCATCTCCCCCTTGAATCAAGTTTTGTACGTTTTCATTGACTTGTTTGTTTTTAAAAATTATTTTCTCTGAACGAATGAGCCTTTTATCTTTCGTTTGAATTCCCTTCGGTCATTGGGTTGAGTTCTCAAGAAAAGGTTTGCGCAGGGAAAGATTCTCCACCTGTCCCCATTAAAGAGAACCCGAGGTGGGTTTGAAGAATATTATCTGCATACAGAGGCTGGATCTGCCTATACAGCCCAGCCTCTGTTGCTATCTCAAACCCCCCTAAGGTCCCCCTGTACTCTGCAATCCCTCATAAATCACAGCCACGCTGCTGACAAACAGCTTGTCAGAGCTGGCTGTGTTTATCTCTATAGTGACAGTCTGCTGCTCTCCCCGCCTCCTGCAGAACTCCGGTCCCCGCCTGCATCCCTTCCCTCCCTGCTGATTGGAGGGAAGGGACAGGGGCAGGGACCGGAGCTATGCAGGAGGCGGGGGAGCAGCTGAGACTGACACTACAGATGTAAACACAGCCTCCCAGCGTGGCTGTGATTTATGAGGGATTGCAGAGTGCAGGGGGACCTTAGGAGGGTTTGGGATAGCAACAGAGGCTGGGCTGTATAGGCAGATCCAGCCTCTGTATGCAGATAACATTCTTTAAACACACCTCGGGTTCTCTTTAAGGCCTCTTGCACACTGCATGCATTTCAGATTCCGATTCCGCTTTTTAATCTGTTTTTACATCCGATTCAGATTTTTAATCTTAACTGCATGCTGCGTTTTTTGATCCGTTTTTCTGTTGAATGTATTCAAGGAAAATCGGAAACGGAATCGGAAACGGAATCGGAATCGGAAAACGGATTTGCAGTGTGCAGGGAGCCTAACTTTGGTTTCATTCCCAGGGTATGTTTAGAACTATTGCATGTTAATTTGGCCAGTAATTCTCGTCACTTACCAATCACTAACTTCCCTTATAATACAGTATAGCCAAACTCATGTCACAGTCAAGCACCTGTGTCCAAACTAGCCCCTCCAGCAACCCTTGGGGCACCATAGTCGATAATTAAAATTGCAGTTTAGGGTGTTGCTGAATTGCTAAAGGTGCTGCTCAAGCCCAAATCTGATTTATTACCAGGGGTGTGATAATATGATCCAAAATAGAACAGGTATGGGTAGAGATCCTGTCCCCTCACACCTATTCTCAAGTTTGTCCATGCTTGACTCTGCAGGTAGTGAGCAGTAACACAATCCTTAGCAGATTAAAAAAAGGGATAATTTCTTGTATTTCTAGCTGAAATAAGTTTTCAGTTTGCCGTGCCAGAGACCATAGAGGCGTTCATGGCAAAGGATACCAGGGCACAGTTCAGGTCAATGATTGACATTTCCTTTCCAGAACTGGTTCCTGCTCTTGCTACTCCTCTTTCTGGATTCAGTGAGAAAGCCAGCAGCACACCATGGCGTAGTGAGACCAGGAACTTTTATTAGCACAACTGACAAACCGAATAGGCAACTGTAGTGTTTCAGACTTGCAGGTCCTTAGTCATAGCTTGCCTTACACACAGGAAATGACATAGGAACAACTCTGCCCATTCTGGGCTGAGCTATACACCTGCCAGGTAACTAAAGGCTCGTACACACGCCTGATCAAAGGCAACAAAGGGACCGTCGTCACCTCCTGCTGGGCGTGTTTTCAGCAGACAGTACAGCGTGTGTACAGTCTGTCGGTGGACTGATAAGGGTGTTTCTGAGCGATCCGCCCGGCGGATCGCTCAGAAACTGCCTTATCAGTCCACCGACAGACTGTATACACGCTGTACTGTCTGCTGAAAACACGCCCAGCAGGAGGTGTTGACGGACCTGTTGTTGCCTTTGATCAAGCGTGTGTACGAACCTTAAGTGTGCCCTCCCCTCAGAGATCTATAGAAAAGATGGACTGGACTTATCAAGATGCATTTAAAATCCATATACAGTATGCTCTCCTTCTAGTACATTCAAAGGGACCAGGAAAAGTTTTACTATATCAGAAATTGTCCTAGAAATGGCCCAGCATTCCCTGGTACTGTCTCTGCTGCAAAAGACCAACTCTGTCCTCCCATTGGTGGTACCGTACAACTACTTGCACATTTGGTGGACTACAAGGTTAAGCATACCTTAGGGCTGCATAGCCATGCTGGACAAATTGCTGGTATGGTATCCAAGGTTCCTTAAACATTGCTGCCATTACTGAACAGAGGCAGAAACTTGCTTCTTGCGAGTGGCTCTGATACCTCTCTCTACGGGCGTGATTTAAAGCATGTGTCCTGCATTAAGCCTCTCTTCAAAAAGCATCTGTAATGCGAGTGGCTCCGATACCTCAGTAGGCGGGACTTAGCACTCTCCACTCTTAGTTTTGCAGTGAGTAGGCCCGCTCCTATCTGCACTACAAGTGAAAGTAGCCTGTACTGTGCTCCACATGTTACCAGGAGCGTTGTCCCTTACAGAGGAAGAGATACCCAGGAGTGCATACAATCATGTGGGAGACTGTGACAATACTTCTATTGGTGATTGCAAAGTGGAAGTGGTAACACTGCATCCTCTTTTGTTTACGTTCACATTATTCCTCATTTTTCCCCAGGCTGCTTATTTGTGCAGTACTATATTTCCATTGCCTGTGCTGTTCTTTGTCGTATAAATGTTATCAGACATCAACTCGCTTGCAACCAGCCTGAAGAGAGCAGCGGACATGGATTTCATACTGACATATGACGCATGCACTGCCCACTTTTTACTATATCCAGAGTCCGCATCACTTAGGGGCCAAAAACTTGTTTTCTATAACAGTTTTATTATATCTGGGTTTTCTATACCAAGTGTTGCTCCCATAGACTTATAATGAAGATTGGCCAGGACTTGGAGAGGTAGTTTACTATACTGGAGTATTTACTATACCTGAGATTATTGTAGCGAGATTATACTGTATTAATACAAAAAGTTAAGATCAATATAAAGTTACATAAGTAAGTACAAAAGAATAAGATCTGATTTTGCATGCTGTGCTAAATAGGGGTTCCTAGACTCACTACACCATGGTGTGCTGCAGGTTTTCTTGCTGAATCCATGTGTGTTACCCTGTGGATAGTTCTTCTAGCACCACAGGCAAGCCCAGGGGGTTGTAGTGGTCTGCCCTGTGTCTTTTCCATACTCCATAGAAGTGTCAGTAGCTGCAGTCCTCACAGCAGATCCTCCACTCTGATAAAAGCATGAGAATCTTCAAAAAACGAACCCAGAAAGAACCAGTATTGGGTTTGTGAAGGCTCTTCATTACTGAATAAGCTAGTGTGTCAAGTCTGCATTCAGGTGCATACACAACTCTTGAGTTGTTGCCCGTAAGGAATCAGGACCCGATCCCCTTGGACGACATGGTTGGCCGGCCTGTACAGATGTGTCAGCTGTGTAGCTGAAGACATAACAACAAAAGTTGTTTAGGTGATACCTTTAATGACTAACTGTACAAGATTTCTTGGCTGTGTAGTTGACACCGCGTTCTGTAGCCATGCAAGGGGAGGAGAGTCGCCGGGACAGCGTGTCGTGATGTCATGAGGCAGGGGGTGTCACAGACAATGCAATCGGCTGTTGCGCGAGTGAGTTGATCCATCAGGGGGGTCAGGGCCACTGTACACACGCCTATCAGCTGAATCAGTTATCAGCCATCTTAGGCGTGGGTACGGGCCTTTATAGAATGCACACAGAATTGGGATTCTGATCTTACAGAGGTCGTAATCATTGTGAAGTAATGTTTAGAGAGAAGTACTTTGTTCGTAGCCAGAGCATTACTGGTGGCTCTCAAATAGTCTCTGCTGAAATTTCACCTCCCTCAGGGCAAGTGTGATCCCCCCCATTTCCTTTTATTATGACCATCAAGGACACCATACGACATTGTCAATCAATGTAGGAAACTCAAAAATCATTACTCTCAAACACAGCCTCTTTAATGTTCGTGGAGGAAAATAAAGATTTGATTTTGGATGAATGGAAAAGTGTTTTGCAAAATAGATTATTTGATCAGTATCCTCATAGTCAAATAATCAGTCTTTTTATACATTCCTCAAATTGTGGACACTTCCATCTCTAACCTGGCCAAATGCATCACCCATCGTAAGGAAGGCATGGTCTCTCTTTAAAGGATAACTGAAGTGAGAGATATGGAGGCTGACATTTTTTTCCTTTTTAAGCAATACCAGTTGCCTGGCAGCCCTGCTGATCTATTTGGCTGCAGTAGTGTCTGAATAACACCAGAAACAAGCATGCAGCTAATCTTGTCAGTTCTGACAATGTCAGAAACACCTGATATACTGCATGCTTGTTCAGGGTCTATGGTTAAAAGTATTAGAGGCAGAGGATCGGCAGGACAGCCAGGCAAAGGAAATACATATGGCAGCCTCCATATACCTCTCACTTCAGTTGCCCTTGAAAACACATTGTAAAAATATGTTTTTAAAAAGTGTCAGATGTATATTATCGTTTGTTGTACATTTGATGTAGATATATATTTGTATTGTTGTTTGAAACTTGGGAGGCATATTTAGCTTTATGGCCCTTTTAAAAACAAGATGCCACAGACACCGTGCACCGTGCACTGTGTGTAAGCTAAAAGTCATTTGCAGAACAATGCTGTCTAGTCATTCCCTAGGAAGCCCTGACATCACTGAGGCAGTTTATGGCAGGTCTTGTTTATATGAAATTTAAATACGTGCTGAAATGATTCTAATGCTAGCCATATATTTTTAGATAGGACAGACTTTAGATGCAGTATAAACAGGAAATCTAATGAAAATAAAAAAATACAGGCAGTCATTGATCAGACATATCTGCTGCTGATCACATTGCAAGTGCCAGGAGCACATGGGGTGGGGGGATGCAGTCAAGATTCCCATAGCTTTGTATTGCATAGGGCAGTATGAAGTTGATATTGGAGAGGATTTTTTTTGAAATCTTTTGTTATCTAATAGTGCAAAGTGGTAGGAAGTGCCTAGAACTAACCTCCCAACCCTGCTAGTTGTAGCTCATTATATACGATCGGCTACAACCATTAATATCTATGTAATAGCAATTGGCTACTACCCGCATTGAGCACCCAACTCACCGTTTGAGTACCCAATTACTGATAGTTAACACAGGTGTCTATTTGACATCTGCCGATCACAGCGCCCAAATGACCTGATCCGATACAGTACTAGACATTTTGGGTAAATTAAATGTTACATGAAAAAAAAACATCTAGAATCGTATAGAAATGGATTAAAAACTAGAGTTTACCAGTTGATGTAGGCGGTAAAGCTGCTGTCCATAGCTGTCAGATTCAAACTCCTTGATCAAGTCTGGATAAGTGCTGGGGTAAATGTACAGTGAGTACTGTGGGGAGGTGCAGCAGGCGATCAATGGCTGCTTAGTGTTCTATTGCATTGAGAGGAGCCACACTAGTGCTTTGATCGATTTATCGAGGATAAAATATAATCATTGTGATCTGACGAAGGCAATGATGCCGAAACGCGTCATCACGCTAGAGGCATGTAGTGACAGTGGACACGCCCCCCACCAGTGAGAGGACTTTCCTGGACATCGGACGCCACGCTGCTGGCTACAGCCTGGTGGTGCCCACACTACAGGAGGGACAGAAGTGTCTGCAGGCTATTTTATGACCCACATTGTATCTTTCATTTTGTAAGTACAATTTTAACTTGCGCATATTAAACATTCTTATGGTTTTACATTATGGAGCGCTCTATGTATCTTTTTTAGATCACCTTTTGTTTAAAATTTAATCAGGAATGAGTGAGACAAGGTAAATCGATAATGCACTGATTTTCGATCGTGGAGTAATCGCCTGCTCTTGCTATTGACTTGTAGTCATGTGTGCGACAGATCAGCCTGTTATCAACCTATGAATGGCCGGTTTATGAGAAGCTTGCAATCCTTCCATGAAACTCAAAGCTCCATTTGTGGTTTTGTTATAATGTTTCATTGAGGCGAGGTAGTTAATTTCACAAATGTGACTGTCAGCCACTTCTCACTATACTCAGGCAGACACTGAACAGTCAATGTAAAATCTCCTCCTTTAGTTTTAGCGTAGCACCACATGACTGAGGAGCCTGACTAACAAGTATCCTGTTGTGTAAGTGAGCACTCGTGTTCTGCATATGTTTATAATGCGCACTCTGAAATTCCATATTTTATTGTCATCTTAAAGGAATGCTATGTATGCTCAGCAGTTTAGCAATGTGATGTAGGCCAGGGCTGTAAATAAAATACCTGAGCAACAGATGTGCCAATTTTCGCCCCAGAGATCAAGCTGTGGAAAACCGTTCAAATAGCAGTCTAGATGTTATATACATGGTATATGCACTGTATACTTTTAAACCACTTTGACTAGGACATTTGTTGTTGTCTGTCCTGTTTAAAGTGAAGTTCCACTTTCCTTACAATTTTGCAATAAATATGAATCAGAGCTCCACAAATGTTTTTGTACTTTGAAAATGACCTTTCCATTTCAATTTGCAGCCAGTTAGGAATTCCCAAAGAGACTCAATGTACAAACTGCACTTCATTTTCTAGCTTTGGAACCTGTACTCTGTGTGTCATTACAAACAACCCAAGTAATTCTCCTTCATGCATAAATCGGCTGCACAAAGCAGGAAGTTTTGCGCTGTTTGGGTGACGCAGTGATATGGACTCTCTCAGACTTGCATATCAAGAGAAGAAACTGGAAAAGCTTTAAAAAGCCACACTGAGTTATCTTAAATATATTTTTTGTGGCAAAAATAAAAAAATAACAAAAACAATTATTACAAATCCAGTAGAATCCCTTTATAGTATAATAACAACAAACATTGGTAAAGTAATTAACATTAGGAAACTCCAAGGGACCTGCTCAGGTAGTTTACTGTATCGCCAGGCAGAGAAATGTCTTCACTTCTCTAGAGTCTAGTGGCGGTGTGCACTGCATCCAGCGCTTTGCGTTGCACTTTTTGACATGCCGCTTGGATGCAGCTGCTCAGCTGTGAAATCCCATTCTATGATGCTCTCTGATGCCCATTCTATAATGGGAAACAGACCCTAAAGGTAGCCATACATCTAGCAATGATGGGCAGATTTGATCAAGAGACAAATCTCTCTCTCTCTCTCTCTCTCTGTTCTAATCTGGCTAGAGAGAGATCTGTTGGATTCCCATAGACCGTAGGCCAATTCCTGTTCAATTTTATGCTGAAATCGATTGGGAATCGGCCTTATGACGCCATATTCATCATATGTGATGTAACATGCGTCTGCGTTGCTCCAGCAACCAAGTGGGGCGTGTGTATACGGATTGTGGGCAGAGCATGGAGCCTCGGCAGACATGGACAGGTAAAGTACACCGTACTGGAGGGCACATTTTACATTAGGGGGGCAGTAAAGTGGTTTCGTCATATTTGTTGCTTGTCTCGATATCGCTTGCTGTTACTGCCACACACCCAATTAACCACAACGGCCAGACACCTTGCAGCATATCTAGCCTGGATGTAAGCCTGGCTTCAGGGGCATAAAGATACAATTTGTATCAGTAGTGATGTATTGTGAGTAACCACAGTTGCTCACTTAAAGCTGAATTATTGCAAATACCTTCTGTTTTAAGAAGGCAAATTACACTGGGCTTCAGATTTGTGCTCACACTTCCTGGTCTCTGCTGCTGCTTGTCTTCTATTTAAAGAGAGACACTGTAACATCAAAAAGATCCCCTGGGGGGTACTCACCTCGGGAGGGGGAAGCTTCAGGATCCTAATGAGGCTTCCCCCGTCTTCCTCTGTCCCACGGGGGTCTCGCTGCAGCCCTCCGAACAGCCGCAGACAGACCGGACTGTTGATTCAGTATTTACCTTTCCAGGCTCCAGTGGGGGTGCTGCGGCTGCTTTCGGCTTCGAAGTAGACAGAAATACCCGATCTCAGTCGGGTCCGCTCTACTGCGCAGGCGCCAGAGACTTGCGCTTGCGCAGAAGAGCAGACCCGACGGCGATCGAGTAATTCCGCCTACTTCGGAGCCGACAGCCGCCAGAGCGCCTGCGCAGGAGACTGGAAGGTAAATATTTACGTCGCCGCTGTACGGAGGGCTGCAGCGAGACCCCCAAGGGACGGAGGATGGCGTGGGAAGCCTCATTAGGATCCTGAGGCTTCCCCCACCCGAGGTGAGTACCCCCCAGGGGACGTTTTGATGTTACAGATTCTCTTTAAGCGATTGCCACATATTCAAGCCATGGGATTACAATGTAGTATGGTTCAGTAAATCTGGGTCGTGGAAGGCATTCCAACAGCACTTGTATTAGGGAGGACATGCGCATGGTTGCCACCTCAGTGACACATCTGAATTATACATGCTTTGTTGCTAGTTAGATGCAGTTTAAGCACTGATTATGTGTCAGTAGCCCCAGAACCTGTATAACTTAGATGTGTCGGTATTTAAAGGGATGAGGTGGCAACTCTGGACATGCGTGCACTTATTGTGGAAGGCTATAATGGTGGCCCTCATTATGGGGGACATGCATGGACTTATATGAGGAAATAATGGAAGCACTTGACATTGGGGGTAAGGGTTGCTTGGCTGCATGCTTGTACTTGTTATAGGGAAAAAATAATGGTATTTTTTATGGTGGGTCATTTCAGCTAAACTAGGTATAGGAGGAACTTTATGGCTGCACTTGTTATAGAAGGGACATACCCGTAATCAAACTACTTGTTATTATGGCAGCATTTGTGCTTTGTGTGGTGCCTGAAGAGCAGGGCAAGAGAGGCTCCAGCCTCAGTGCGCTGTGTAGGAGGCAGCGCACAACTCACTCAGCTATCATTCACCTATTGTGTTTGAAGCAGAGAGAAATAAGAAAAGGGGATCAGTGGCACTGACTGCAAGCCAGATAACAAGAGATTAAAGCGGTATCGTCACCATAAAAATCAAATTTTAACAGCAACTGCTCTGAGTGTATTAAGTGATAAAGATGCTAAGTCTGCATTCAAAACTTTCAAAACTTTTTCTGCTGTTATGATTTGGAGTTATCACATACTTAAGGAGCACTGGCCCTTTAGTAGTCTTGCCAAAGAATTGCATGCTGGGGGTTCTTTTTATCTATAATCTATTCCTCCTCTTCCCTTTATTTCCCTGCCAGCTGCTTATCTGAAACCTAATCCCCTACTCACTTGTGTTTACAAGCAAGGCTGAGGAGACAAGAAAAAAAGTAAAGGGCAGAAATGACATCACGAGTTAGCCTTAACTGTGGGCAAAAGACATGGCCCCCACCAGGAACAGAATTCTCTGTTATATAGTAAATGACATTCACTTAAATCAAAACGTGGACAGTATAATACATGTGTTATGTAACTGTAAGTAGATCAAGTATTTATCTACTTATATATGTGTTTTTTTCCCTGGCATAGTGTGGCTGATCCTACTGCTTTAAGAGGTTGGGGGCCCTGGGGCACCTCAGTCTAATATCAATCAGTGTGATCAGGGATGGAGGGGTGCACTTTGGTGTCTTAGCCTTGGGTGCAGGAGGACCTTGTCCCGGCTCTGCTGAACAGAAACTTGTGGCTTGGGAGAAATTGTCCTCTAATCTTGAACCATTGAAATGAATGCTGTCACGAGCAGCAGGGTGTGTCACTATGTTTTGGACAGCCATGGCATTTAGCTGTATGATCCATTGAGTGTATGTGCATGTTGTTCTGATCTAGATTACAAGCAGCAGATTTAAACTATGCAAATCCTATGCATTTCTTATTTTACATATCCATTTTACACCCGGATTACTTTTTTCCAAGTAATGATGCGATGTAAAAATTACTAAAAAGGCAACGTTCACTTCCTAGCATGTTATCCTTCTTTATTTAACTGAGCAGCTTTGTCTAAGAAATAGTTTCACAAGCTTGTGATTTCACACATCTCCGAGAATCGCCTTTCATCTCCCATCATGCACTTTTAAACTTTGCAGTGCACAGAAGCCGCTAAAAGCGCCTGACAGTGGTGTGCAGATGATATGGTTCCATTGTGATTCCTACTCGAATAAAGACTGTCTTATTATACATTAGCTTAGCCTTTTTCTACGCTGCCATGGTGCCTCTTATCAAACAGATATGCTTTGAACCAAACCTTTGTGCAATGTCTATGTGAACAAGATGTTTGAAATTAGAGGTTTTACTTTATAACATGAAGGGATCTTTTAATTCCACTTAATTCATTTCTGAAAAGAACAGAATAAATGTAAATTGATTATATTTTGGGGCTAGAACATTTAGTATAGGGAGCTGAAAATGGTATTTAAAATTACAATCTTAAAGTGGACCTGAAATCTTGCACAGGACAGAAGGAAAACAGAAATGCACATCATTGTAATTTGATCTCTCAGCTGTGTCAGCTCCTGCCACAGCAGAGAGCTAATTGGTAAACACAGGATGTTAACAATATGTCTGCTTCCATGAAAGCAGGAAGTAGACACACTGCAGATTTATTGCAGGATTTGTATCAGCTGTAACAAAGAAATGTTTAGTTATTATAGTTATTATGATGTTGTGTATGTTTTAGAAAAAAGAGTAAGTTCTGAGTTCAGGTCCACTTTAAAGGACACCTGAAGTGAGAGTAATATGGAGATTGCCATATTTATTCCTTTTAAACAATACCAGTTGCCTGGCAGTCCTACTGATCGTTCAAGCATGAGTAGTGTCTGAATCACACATCTGAAACAAGTATGTGGCTAATCCAGTCAGACTTGCTTGCTTGTTCAGTTTCCATGGCCAAAAGTATTAAGCTACATACTCACCTACCGACGTCTTGAAGAACTCTGTAGCCTAAGGGATCAAATATCGATCCCTTGAGCAATACTAAACCTACTACCAATCCGTGCTGGAAAACAGAGCAGCCACGACGCTGTACATACGTGCCTTCAGCCTCTGGTTGTACGTGTCATCAGCCTCTGGTTGACGACACGCATGTTTCTAATGGGGGGGGGGAGGGAAGACCAGTGGAGGACCAATGCTCGGGCGTCGCGCATCACTAAACGTCTCACAGGTCGGATCTTCAGTGTTTGTCGTACAGCGACTGTTCACACCCAACTACGGTCCATCATTAATCGGTCGTTTTGTGCAATACCGTGGGTATGGACCTTTAGAGGCAAAGGATCAGCAGGAAAGCCAGGCATTTTGCATTGTTTAAAAAAAGGAAATAAATATGTTAGCCTCCACTTCAAGTGTAATTTAAAGTGCCCATACATTAATTGATTTGCGGCATCAAAGTGCAGGACTGCAGTGGGACTGGCAGCAGCAGCAGTAGCAGTGAAATTAGCAAACATCCAAACCCCATAGGAGCTAGGACAAAAGTAGGGAAGAGCCTTAAGGTGTCCATGCAATACCGCAATGTGGGCATGCTGGAAAAATATCGCTCGAACAGCTCGATTGGGTATGTGGCAGTAGCACAGTTAAATTTCCTAAAAATGACTAACAGACCCAAGGGACTCCCAGACAGTCTCCTCCCCAGGTGTAATGTGTACCCCCAGACTCATTTTGGGTGTTGCAGAGTAGTTTTGACTCACCTGTCTGCTAGTGCACCTCCTCCTGCACCCTGTGTCTTCTCTCCATTCCCATCGGGCCGCTTATAACCCGAAACCTGACAGAATGTGCCACTGCCTCAAGGGGTACAGACATCCCGGCAGCAATAGACACAGAAGGAGGTGCGCTGGGGAACAGGTGAGCCAAAACTACACTGCAACACTCACCATGGGTCCGGGGTTACAAATTTCAAGTGGCCTGGTAGGCAGAGGTGGCTGCACAAGCTGAAAAATATTGGAAATCTGTGTGCAGATGTGTGTCAGCGATAGATGCCTCTCTGGTCTGATTTGATCATCTGTCTGATGATTAAGGGCCCTTTTCCACCTGCAATCGCTAGCGTTCACGCTGAACGCTAGCGATTGCTGAATCGCAAAACCGGCGATTCCCCCGACGTTTGCGGCCGCGATTTTGCTATGCTATGCACTGCATAGCAAAATCGCGGCAATTATCGCTCCGCCGCGCGTTCGCGTTCCCCGCAAAAACGAATCGCGGTAGTGGAAATGACCTACCGCGATTCCCATGTTAAAAAGCAAACCGTAGCGATTGTAAAATCGCTAGCGGTTTGCGTTTTTGCGATTCAGCATCGCAAACGCCGCTAGTGGAAAAGGGCCCTAAGTCTGCTGCCCTGTCTGCTATCTGAGCATCTTGACTCCTAATATCAACATGGTAGAGACAGATACCTGAGAGAGAGAGAGAGAGAGAGGAGTCCACACAGAAACTTAGCTACTGCTGATTGTGTTTTGGTTTTGTGATTAGTAGGGATGCAATTGTGCTTACAATGTTTTGAAAAGGTAAACAGTTCAATTTATGTGCATTATTGATTGTAACTCCATTTTTTTAAATACTGATGTGTCACTATCTGTATAAACTGTAAAAGTGGAAGTTTGGAGCCCATACTGATAGCATGTATGTGTGTTTATCTCTATTTAAAAAATGTACTTCTAAAATATTCACTATCTTGTTTAAATTGTAATTTTGCACTCTGTATCATCCCTTTGCAGATCTTACCAGCACTTCAGCAAGATAACTGTTGCCAGAAATGATTAATATTTATTGATTGTTTCCAGTGACAGTTTGCAAATGATCATGGCACAGATCCGCTGTTTGGATCCCTGCTAAACTGCAAGGCATAAGATGATTTACTGGAGTCCTCCTGCGTTTGAAAAAAAAAACAAAAAAACAGATAGCTGAAGACAAAGGCAACATTTTATGGTTTAACTGTAGATACAGTGGATTGTTACACGAAATGATCACTAGCAAATGCTTTTGGCAAAAATGTCAGATTTGTACAACATAGATTTACTTTTTTCTGCAGTTTGACTGTCATTTCAGTGAAGGTCAACTGCAGGTTATCTGAAGTTTGGTGTCATTTGCTCACTTTTCCAGATGTGCACAAATGTTTTTTCTTTCTTTTTTTTTATCACTTCAAGCTCAGGTTAAAGCCAGAAAATGACCTGAACTTAAAACTCTGTCTATACAAATATACAAACTTCTAATGTGGGTACATACGCTAAAGCAGTAGGCAGTATTTACAGGAGCCAGTTTTCCTGTAAAATAGAAGTGGAATGTTGTATTCTAAAACATTGCTGAAAATAATAATGCAGGTGCGCTGTATTATTCATCAGGGTATTTTAATACATTTTTATCAAATTTCAAGCTGAACTATAGTAAAAAAACAAAAACAAAAAACACACAAAAAAACAATCATACAAGGTAGAAGACACAAGGAACAAAATATAGGAAAACTGACAGATTAGATCACTGCATTTTTTTTGTCTTCATGGGAAATAGGTAAGAGGTCATAAGTTACCCCTTTTGCTCATTTTCCTCGGTAAAGGTGGCTATTTGGTCATCCTTTTTTGGGTGTGGGGATGGCCTCATACTATTACCCCACATTCCTCCTGTGCATTGGGGGAAAAAGAGCCTCTTGCACTGGGGAAAAGGTGCTTTGTAGTAGAAAAGGTTTTAACAACTCTCATTAAAAGGTACCCTCTTAAGGTAGCCATACACTGGTCGATTTGCCATCAGATTCGACCAACAGATAGATCCCTCTCTGATCGAATCTGATCAGAGAGGGATCGTATGGCTACCTTTACTGCAAACAGATTGTGAACCGATTTCAGCCTGAAACCGTTCACAATCTGTTGTGGTGGTGGTGCTGCCGCCCCTCCCCTCCCCGCATACATTACCTGCTCCGCCGGCACGAGTCCTCCCGGTCACCGCTGCTTCGTCTCCGCTCTGATCTGGTCTCCGGCATGCTTCACTTCTTCCTGCCTGGCAGGAAGTTTAAACAGTAGAGCGCCCTCTACTGTTTAAACTTCCTGCCGGGCTAGAAGAAGTGAAGCATGGCGGAGACCAGAGCGGAGACGGAGCAGCGGTGACCGGGGGGACTCGCGCCGGCCGAGCAGGTAATGTATGCGGGCTCTATTGCGTCGGTCGTCGGGCACTCAAACGCCGCTAGCGACGCGCTCCCTACCCGCGGGCGGTCGATGGTAATTTTCCGCATGGAGCGATCGACGGGATCGGACGGGATAGATCGAAATTCGGCGTGTAGCGCGAACGATTGGCAGCAGATTCGATCCCAGTGATCGAATCTGCTGTCGAAACGGTGGCAAATCGGGCCAGTGTATGGCCAGCTTTAGTGTTAAAAGAAACCCGAGATGAGAGACCTATGGAGGCTGCCACATTTATTTCCTTTTAAACAATACCAGTTGCCTGCCAGTCCTGCTGATCTTTCTGGTCAGTAATTTCTGATTCAAGCATGCAGTTAATCATATCAGATTTTTGTTAGAAACATGTGATCTGCATGCTTGTTCAGGGTACATGGCTAACAGCATTAAAGACAGTGGATAAGAAGGACAACCAGGCAATATGCATTATTTCTAAATAAATAAATCAACCTCTATATGTTTCTTACATTGGATCCCCTTTAAAAGCCATATGGGATGGTATTATTCAGGGGATGGAGCCACATGCTCCCAGGTTCACCTTTCTAGTCTCCCAATCAGCATGGTTTATAAGAGATTAATAAGGCTTGCGTGGAGGAGAGGGTGGAAAAGAGCATTTTTTTTTAATAATAAACATTTTTAAATCATTTTTACCTATTAATATAATATTAATTCAGGTTTGTAAGGCTGTTTCCTAACATTCTCACCAATTACGGTATTCTGTCAAGGCAGATGTTTAGAAAACAAACCCTACTTGTTTTTTTGCAAGCAGTAACAGTGGAATTGCCTGTTATTCAGTAATCTGCAGCTTTGGACGAGAGCACAGCGATGGCCAGGAATATTACACAGTGAATGCTCATTGCTTCATTATGGGTTGCATGCCCTCACTTACCTGTCTGTAGAGAGTTGTGTGCTTATCAAATCTGCAAATGTAAACAAAACCCCAACTGCAGCATTACTAAATCAGGCTGTAACATTTTAAAGTGAACCTGAGGTGAACTATGGACCCTTTTCTATCTCCCCCTGCTCTCAGAAGTTGCATTCTGCCAGGGAAACTTTTATGGCTGTAATTTGCTTATCAGTGAGGCTTACTATTTTTCAGACAAGACAGAAGCTGTCACTTCCAAGCCTAGAAATTAATGCTGGGGATACACCATACGTTTTTTCAGCAGATAGTTGGTTCGATAGATAATTTCCGACATATCTGATCTTATTTTATCTTATCGTGTTTCTGATCGATTTCTCATAGAAGTGAATGGAAATTGATAAGAAAACCTATCGCAAAATAAGATTGGACACTAAATCGACTGAAAAATCTCATTGTGTATTCCCACCATTACTCTTTCAGGCAGCAAAATAAAATAAGTAAAACAGCCTGTTTTTAATATGTTTTGCACTGTACATACATGTTTCTCACCATGTCACATGTCACCTCGGGTACACTTTAAGCACCAATATACACATACTCTTATACAGAAATGTGGTTAGTTGTCGACATGGAGGTAATGTTATACATTTAGTAACGTTTGTTTTTATGAAAGCCTTTCTTTTGGTATTCTTTTCTGTTTTGTTCTCTTAACATGGTGCATATTTGATAAAGTCTGCATTTGCCTGGTTTCATTGCTTATTGGTATATAAATAAAGCCTAGAGTTAAGCAACAGTTAAGCCTTCCAAGGAGTAACAAAACACTGTCTATTTGCAAACCACATAAGTTTAAAGGAAACAGCCTGGTGTTGTGTTGCATGATCCCATTGTGCTTTGCAGAACAATTGCCCCTTCTCTGGTAAATACCCACAATGCACGGCAAGGATTTTCAGATCCATTTCAAACACTGACAAGATTATCTCTGCAGCACTGTAGGGGTTAATCCAGTTGATAGGAGATATAAAACGTAATACCCTTAATGCATTTATAAGCTTACAGCAAACATTGCAAATTCCATAACAAAGATGTAAAAAATAGCTTTTGCTAGCTTCTTTTCATGAGATAATATCTAAGTGCAATGTATTGCTTCCTCAGGAAGGAGGAGACAATAGAGTAAGTCATTATGTGCTCTTTTATTAGATTTACTGTGTCAAGGAACAGACGTAGCATGTTGTACAAATACTACATCATAATTCAGATGCTTTGTGAAAGTCGTTTATGGATCTGGGCTACGTAACCAGGAGTACATGAGATTAATTATTTTTACACATTTATATATATATAGTAGATTAAAACATAAGCCATGCATACATTCATTCTCACTGTGCACGTCCACAAAGCAGAACATAAACAGTGTTGCTTTGATTTTCCTCAGCTCAGTATGAGGGCAGATCAGCTGTTCCGGGCATGGTAGGTGCAAAGTCCAAACACCACTGAATAGAACAGAATGGAAAAATCTGCTTGTGTGCTCTGGTCTCTGGAGAGCAACTACAGCAGCCAAATACTGTGAAGTGGCATAGTTAGCACCCTCAATATCTGACACCAGGGCCGCCATCAGAAATTTTGGGGCCCCTCACAAATCATCAGTCCGGGCCCCCCCCCCCCCCCCCCCACAAACTGAGAAATGTGTGTAGCCATTACATGTTGGCAGAGCTAGTTGGAGGCTTGCTGTCCACAAATTAATCACGAATAACCACGGTGGATACTCGTGATTCAAGTTAGCTCTTATTGCCACAGCTGAGCGGCTAGATGCGGCGGGGTTAATTACCCAGAACGCCGATCTCCACCCAGCGTTTCAACGAGGTGCAAGTGTCTGAATGGACGCGTTGCAAGCCTCGATATCGAGCACTTCCTCCTTCAAGCCGGAAGGAGGAAGTGCTCCATCATTTTTTTAGAACCTCCCAGTTTTATTTTCTGTTTAAAAAAGCTAAAAAAGTAGGTTTAATGCTATTGTCTCATATGGTAATGATTCAGATTTTCCCATAGTCTCGCAGTTAGCAATCATGAGGCCCCCAACAAACCATGAGGCCCCCAACAAGACAAATTCAGCAATCATGAGGCCCCCAACAAGACAAATTCAGCAATCATGAAGCCCCCAACAAGACAAATTCAGCAATCATGAGGCCCCCAACAAGACAAATTCAGCATTCGTGAGACCCCCAACAAGACAAATTCAGCAATCATGAGGCCCCCAACAAATCATGAGGCCCACAACAAGACAAATTCAGCAATCTTGAGGCTCCCAACAAATCATGAGGCCCCCAACAAGTAAAAATTCAATCATTAGGCCCCCAACAAGACAAATTCAGCAGTCATGAGGCACATAAATAGACAGCATTTCACATAAATAGGCAGAATGCCCCCTTATTATGGTAGACACCTCTCACCTGGATTCTGACAGGGACCCCCAGGTTAGGTAGTGAGTGACATGGAGCCCTTTAGGCAGTGAGTGACAGGGAGCCCTTTTAGGTAGTGAGTGAGTGACAGGGAGCCCCTTTAGGTAGTGAGTGAGTGACAGGGAGCCCCTTTAGCTAGTGAGTGAGTGACAGGGAGGCCCTTTAGCTAGTGAGTGAGTGACAGGGAGGCCCTTTAGCTAGTGAGTGAGTGACAGGGAGGCTCTTTAGGGAGTGAGTGAGTGACAGGGAGGCCCTTTAGGGAGTGAGTGAGTGACAGGGAGGCCCTTTAGGGAGTGAGTGACAGGGAGGCCCTTTAGGGAGTGAGTGAGTGACAGGGAGGCCCTTTAGGGAGTGAGTGAGTGACAGGGAGGCCCTTTAGGGAGTGAGTGACAGGGAGGCCCTTTAGGTAGTGAGTGAGTGACAGGGAGGCCCTTCAAGTAGTGAGTGAGTGACAGGGAGGCCCTTTAGGGAGTGAGTGAGTGAGTGAGTGACAGGGAGGCCCTTTAGGGAGTGATTGAGTGACAGGGAGGCCCTTTAGGGAGTGAGTGAGTGACAGGGAGGCCCTTTAAGTAGTGAGTGAGTGACAGGGAGGCCCTTTAGGTAGTGAGTGAGTGACAGGGAGGCCCTTTAGCTAGTGAGTGAGTGACAGGGAGGCCCTTTAGGGAGTGAGTGACAGGGAGGCCCTTTAGGGAGTGAGTGAGTGACAGGGAGGCCCTTTAGGGAGTGAGTGAGTGACAGGGAGGCCCTTTAGGGAGTGAGTGAGTGACAGGGAGGCCCTTTAGGTAGTGAGTGAGTGACAGGGAGGCCCTTTAGGGAGTGAGTGACAGGGAGGCCCTTTAGGGAGTGAGTGACAGGGAGGCCCTTTAGGTAGTGAGTGACAGGGAGGCCCTTTAGGTAGTGAGTGAGTGACAGGGAGGCCCTTTAGGGAGTGAGTGAGTGACAGGGAGGCCCTTTAGGTAGTGAGTGACAGGGAGGCCCTTTAGGTAGTGAGTGAGTGACAGGGAGGCCCTTCAAGTAGTGAGTGAGTGACAGGGAGGCCCTTTAAGTAGTGAGTGAGTGACAGGGAGGCCCTTTAGCTAGTGAGTGAGTGACAGGGAGGCCCTTTAGGAAGTGAGTGACAGGGAGGCCCTTTAGGGAGTGAGTGAGTGACAGGGAGGCCCTTTAGGGAGTGAGTGAGTGACAGGGAGGCCCTTTAGGTAGTGAGTGAGTGACAGGGAGGCCCTTTAGGTAGTGAGTGAGTGACAGGGAGGCCCTTCAAGTAGTGAGTGAGTGACAAGGAGGCCCTTTAAGTAGTGAGTGAGTGGCAGGGAGGCCCTTTAGGGAGTGAGTGACAGGGAGGCCCTTTAAGTAGTGGGTGAGTGACAGGGAGGCCCTTTAGGGAGTGAGTGACAGGGAGGCCCTTTAGGGAGTGAGTGACAGGGAGGCCCTTTAGCTAGTGAGCGAGTGACAGGGAGCCGCCGCCGTCGTCGTCGCTGCCGCCGCTGCCTCCCCTACCTTGCCAGTGAGTGCTGCCCAGCGTCAGACCTCAAGATCAGCGGCGACCCGACCAGAGCGGGCGCTGGACGCACCCGCTCTATATGCGGAAGTGACGTCACTTCCGCATATCAGTGCGGGCGCTGGGTCCTAGCGCCCGCACTATTGTCGCCGCCTGATCGGGGTCTGACTAGGCGGAGGCGGCGGAGGCGGCGGCGGCGGCTAGAGGGATGGAGGGAGAGGGAGGGAGAAGCGGTCAGGGGGGGTTGAGCGGCGGCCGGGCGGCACCCGGCAGGGCCGCGGCGGGGATGGGGCCCCCCTGCAGGGCCGGGGCCCGTGACGGGAGTCACGGATGTCCCCCCCTGATGGCGGGCCTGTCTGACACACTGGGAAATTCACATTCTTTCCCATCACAGCTTACTAGGGCCCCTAATTACAGTATTATTATTATTATTTAGTATTTATATAGTGCCGACATCTTCCGCAGCACTGTACAGGGTATATTGTTTTGTCGCTTAACTGTCCCTCAAGCTGGGAATTCTGAGTCATTTAGATGGCTCGATAGATCATTTCCGATCTCTAGAGATGGCCCGAACAGTTCAACCGCAAATTTATTTGCGCGAACTTCGGTGGTTCACGCTCGCTGTGAACCTCGACCTATATGCGAGTTCGACCCCCTCCCTACACTACATCATTAGGGATAACATTGACCCTCTACATCACAGTCAGCAGACACAGGGTAGCCAATCAGGCTACACTCCCTCCTGGAGCCAGTCTTATAAAACGCAGGCAGCGTCGCTCCCCACACACCATCTCTGACTGCAGGGCGCTTAACTGCCTTCTCCTCCACCACCACCAGGGCCCAGGACTCCAGGCGGATTCCTGAATTTTTAAGGCCGCTGCTAGCAGCGGCCGCTATAATAATTTTTCTGGTGCATGTACATGCCTGCCTAATTTTTCTGGCTGCAGTGTAGCTGCAACAACAAAACAAAAGGCATGTACATGTGTCAATTCCCCTTTGTGATTGTTACCTTGCCGCGGTGAAGGGGCTTACGTATCACAATGAAGTAATGACCGACGGCTATATGAGTGTCTCGGGGGGGGGGGGGCACACCCACGATAATAAGGTTGTTGCTTCATTGTGGACAGACCAAATTCGAACAGCTGGACAGTCACTGTTCTGTCATTGAGCTACCTCAGCCTGGCAACCATATGGACTGGAAAGCCACCATCACCTGCACTCTCGTCATGGTGCGCACCAGTCCAGCACAGCCGTCACTACACAAACAGCTGTTTGCAGTCACTGCATACCTTTCACTGCATCTGTGACTGCACATTGTATTGGGCAGCACGGTGGCGTAGTGGTTAGCTCTCTCGCATTGCAGCGCTGGGTCCTTGGTTCGAATCCCAGCCAGGGCACTATCTGCAAAGAGTTTGTATGTTCTCTCCGTGTCTGCGTGGGTTTCCTCCGGGCACTCCGGTTTCCTCCCACATTCCAAAAACATACAGATAAGTTAATTGGCTCCCCCTAAAAATTGGCCCTAGACTACAGTACTTACACTACATAATATAGACATATGGCAATGGTAGGGATTAGATTGTGAGCTCCTTTGAGGGACAGTTAGTGACAAGACAATATATATATATATATATATATACATTGTACAGCGCTGCGTAATATGTTGGCGCTATATAAATACTTAATAATAATAATAATAATACCTGGCAGTCGGTGCATACCTTTCACTTGAATGGATGGCAGACTTGCCCTCTATAACAGATTCTCGTTAAAAGATTTAAAGTTACATAGTTATTTTGGTTGAAAAAAGACATACGTCTATCGAGTTCAACCAGAGAACAAAGTACGACTCCAGCCTGCTCCCTCACATATCCCTTTTGATCCAGAGGAAAGGCGAAAAAAACCCTACAAGGCATGGTCCAATTAGCCCCAAAAGGGAAAAATTCCTTCCCGACTCCAGATGGCAATCAGATAAAATCCCTGGATCAACATCATTAGGCATTACCTAGTAATTGTAGCCATGGATGTCTTTCAACGCAAGGAAAGCATCTAAGCCCCCTTTAAATGCAGGTATAGAGTTTGCCATAACGACTTCCTGTGGCAATGCATTCCACATCTTAATCACTCTTACTGTAAAGAACCCTTTCCTAAATAAATGGCTAAAACGTTTTTCCTCCATGCGCAGATCATGTCCTCTAGTCCTTTGAGAAGGCCTAGGGACAAAAAGCTCATCCGCCAAGCTATTATATTGCCCTCTGATGTATTTATACATGTTAATTAGATCTCCTCTAAGGCGTCTTTTCTCTAGACTAAATAAACCCAGTTTATCTAACCTTTCTTGGTAAGCGAGACCTTCCATCCCACATATCAATTTTGTAGCTTGTCTCTGCACCTGCTCTAAAACTGCAATACCTTTTTTGTAATGTGGTGCCCGGAACTGAATTCCATATTCCAGATGTGGCCTTACTAGAGAGTTAAACAGGGGCAATATTATGCTAGCATCTCGAGTTTTTATTTCCCTTTTAATGCATCCCAAAATTTTGTTAGCTTTAGCTGCAACGTCTTGGCATTGAGTACGATTATTTAACTTGTTGTCGATGAGTACTCCTAAGTCCTTCTCCAAGTTTGATGTCCCCAACTGTATCCCATTTATTTTGTATGGTGCTAGACCATTGGTACGACCAAAATGCATGACTTTACATTTTTCAACATTGAATTTCATCTGCCATTTATGTGCCCATATAGCCATCCTATCCAGATCCTGTTGCAATATGACACTATCTTCCTGAGAGTTGATGATTCTGCACAATTTTGTATCATCTGCAAAAATAGCAACATTGCTCACTACTGCATCTACTAGGTCATTAATAAATAAATTGAAGAGCACTGGACCCAGTAAAGACCCCTGTGGGACCCCGCTGCTAACAGTCTGCCATTTTGAGTACGATCCATTGACCACAACTCTTTGTTTTCTGTCCATTAGCCAGTTCCCTATCCATGCACACAGACTCTTCCCCAGTTCTTGCATCCTCAACGTTTGCACCAGACTTTTGTGGGGAAGTGTCGAAGGCCTTTGCAAAGTACAAGTATATCACATCTACAGCATTCTCAATATCCATATTAGCATTCACTACCTCATAAAAGCTGAGCATGTTAGTCAAACAGGACCTGTCTTTAGTAAACCCATGTTGATGCTGAGAAATAAGATTATTTTCTACTATGAAGTCATGTATAGTATCTCTTAGTAACCCCTCAAATAGTTTGCATACAACTGATGTTAAGCTTACAGGTCTATAATTTCCTGGATCTGATTTTTTGCCCTTCTTAAATAATGGGAAAACGTGGGCTGTACGCCAATCCACTGGGACTCTGCCAGTTGAAAGAGAGTCACAAAAGATAAGATAAAGGGGTTTATCTATAACTGAACTTAATTCCCTTAGGACCCGAGGATGCATGCCATCCGGGCCAGGAGCCTTGTCTATTTTTAATTTATTTAGTCTTGCCTTCACTTCTTCTTCTGCCTCTGTCATTTGCAACAGTGCTGTTTCCTTTGTGTAGACAGAAGCAAAGAAAGCATTTAATAACTCTGCCTTACTTTGGTCATCCACCATTGAGTTCCCACCCTCATCCTTTAGGAGTCCTATACAGTCAACCTTTCTTTTTTTAGAGTTGATGTACTTGTAAAACTTTTTTGGGTTAGATTTGATATCCCTAGCGATTTGATTTTCAGCTTCGATCTTTGCCAGTCTAATTTCTTTTTTACAATTTTTATTGCACTCCTTATAATTGCTTAGTGCAGCCTCGGCCCCCTCCTGTTTTAGGACCTTATAGGCATTCTTTTTCCTCTTCATTTTATCCCTAACCTTTTTATTCATCCATAGAGGCCTTTTTTATTCCTAGACATTTTGTTTCCATATGGGATATACATACTACAATATTGATTGAGAATAAGTTTAAAAGCTTGCCATTTCCCTTCAGTGTCTTCCCCTTGTAGTACATTATCCCAGTTCACCAAACGTAGTGCCTCCCTAATTTGATTGAACTTTGCTTTTCTAAAATTCATAGTTTTAGTGGTCCCGTGGCCTATCAGTCACCAGATCGAACGTTATCATGTTGTGATCACTATTTCCAAAAAATGTTCTTGAACCTGCACATTTGATACATTATCTGGTCTATTAGAAATGATCAGATTCAGTAACGCATTCCCCCTAGTTGGTTCCATTACCATTTGAGTCAAGTAATTGTCCTGTAGTGCTGCCAGAAATCTGCTGCTTTTACCAGAATGGGTAGCCTCAATACCGCAGTCAATGTCTGGAAAGTTGAAGTCGCCCATAACTATGACCTCATTTTTACTTGCAGCTTTTTCAATCTGCTGTAGTAATCGCAGTTCTGCAGCTTCATTAATATGAGGTGTTCTGTAGCATACCCCAATAAGCAATTGGCAACTTTTATTTCCACCATGAATATTTACCCAAACGGACTCCACATCTTCGCAATCTTCCTCCATCTCATCGTTGAGGACAGCTGTAAAAGAATTCTTAAAGAGAACCCGAGGTGTGTTTAAAGAATGTTATCTGCATACAGAGGCTGGATCTGCCTATACAGCCCAGCCTCTGTTGCTATCCCAAACCCCACTAAGGTCCCCCTGCACTCTGCAATCCCTCATAAATCACAGCCGTGCTGTGAGGCTGTGTTTACATCTGTAGTGTCAGTCTCAGCTGCTCCCCCGCCTCCTGCATAGCTCCGGTCCCTGCCCCGTCCCTTCCCTCCAATCAGCAGATACCTACTACCCACTGCGTCCTGGGTTCAAATCCCAGCTATGGAATATAAGCATGCTTTTCAAAAAGTACAAATCCTTAATCATGCTACTTTTTCTATTGAATTGATCATAATGGTAGTATGGTTTATGCTAGGCCAGCTTTAGCATGTAGTGTGGTTCATGGTCTAGAGGGTAAGACAGATACCTACTACACACTGTGTCCTGGGTTCAAATCCCAGCTATGTTATATAAGCATGCTTTTCAAAAAGTATAAATCCTTAATCATGCTACTTTTTCTATTGAATTGATGATCATAATAGTAGTATGGTTTATGCTAGGCCAGCTTTAGCATGTAGTGTGGTTCATGGTCTAGAGGGTAAGACAGATATCTACTACACACTGCGTCCTGGGTTCAAATCCCAGCTATGGTATATAAGCATGCTTTTCAAAAAGTACAAATCCTTAATCATGCTACTTTTTCTATTGAATTGATGATCATAATGGTAGTATGGTTTATGCTAGGCCAGCTTTAGCATGTAGTGTGGTTCATGGTCTAGAGGGTAAGACAGATACCTACTACACACTGTGTCCTGGGTTCAAATCCCAGCTATGGTATATAAGCTGTTTTGAAAATCTGCAATTCCCTACTTGATGATATAAGAGGATGGATGGATGGATGGAGGAGGAGGGAGAGACAGAGAGACTTTAAAATTTTTCCGACGGAATTCCGAATAAGTCGGAATTCCGCGGAACAGCTCCGGAATACCGTCGGAATGAAACGGTAGCAGTATGACGGTATGCGGAATTGTCTCGGAAACGGAAATGGGCTCTTCCGACCATGCCTGATAGGCAGATCCGGCCTCTGTATGCAGATAATATTCTTCAAACCCACCTCGGGTTCTCTTTAACAAAGAGACAAACCCCTCCACCTTTTTTCCCTGTTCTATCCCTCCTAAACATATTGTATCCTTTTAAATTAGCTATCCAGTCATGGCTTTCATCCATCCATGTCTCGGTTATTCCCACAATGTCATAGCCTTTGTCATTCAGAAGGAACTCTAGTTTGTCTATTTTATTTGCAAGGCTCCGAGCATTGGTTACCATGCACTTTATATTTTTACCACCACATTTACCAATTTTGTTTACATGAAATGGGCTACTTGAAGTTTTACCAACCTCCTTAATCTTTACACTGTCCCCACCCCCCTCTCCACCCCCCATAATGTTAGGCCCGGTTCACACTTGCGGTTCTCTGCCAAACGGACCGGATGACCTGACCGGATCCGGACCGGATCCGGATCGGAACCGTAGCAGGTTGCATCAGGTGTTCATCAGGATGCGATCCGGATCTGTTTGGCAAAAGATAGTAGAAATAGAATAAAAATGTTGGGGTCTGGGAGGGTGGCAGAAGGTGGACCTGTGGAATCAGGCCCTCCGCTGTTTAGCACTCACCTCCACCTCCGACATACTGCCAACATCTCCAGCACGTTTAAAGTCACTGCTGCTCCACTCCAAAATGCTTGCCCATGTGTCCCCATCCAAAATCGCCGCTACAATACGCATAGGAAGTGGGGTAGAACATCCGGATTTTTAGCCAGTGTGTTGTGCGCTCTCCGGTTCTCATTGGTTTGTATTGGCCGGATGGTGCAGTCCGGCTCCGCTCCGGATACGGCTGCCGGAGGAGCCGGACCAAAAAATAGTGCATGTTGGGTCTTATGCCGGAGTCCGGATCCGGTCCGGATCCGGTCCGGACGAAACGGACGCATGTGAACGGACGCATAGGCTTTCATTGCTATGCCGTGCATCCGTTCCGTCCGTTCTGCATGCGGTCCGGCTCCGGCACGGCGATTCCGGACGGCGACCGCTAATGTGAACCGGGCCTTAGGCTCCCACTGTCTTTTTACCTTATCTTGTCTACATATTGAGACTTTATCCTCCCGCCTCCCCCCAGATCCTAGTTTAAAATCTCCTCCAACCGTTTAGCCATCTTCTCCCCGAATGCAGCTGCACCCTCCCCATTAAGGTGCAGCCCATCCCTGCTGTAGAACCTGTAGCCGACTGCAAAGTCTGCCCAGTTCTCCAGGAACCCAAACCCTTCCTTCCTACACCAATTTCTCAGCCACTTATTTAACTCCCTAAGCTCCCTCTGTCTCTCAGATGTAGCACGTGGCACTGGCAGTATTTCAGAGAACACCACCTTGGAGGTCCTTGCTTTAAGTTTATCTCTAAGTACCCGAAAATCATTTTTGAGGACCTTCCATCTCCCACTAACTTTGTCAATGTGTACCATGACAGCTGGGTCTTCCCCAGCCCCACCCAATATTCTGTCAATTCTTTCCGCTACATGCCGAACCTGAGCACCCGGGAGGCAACAGACTGTACGGCATTCACGGTTTCTTCGACAGATTACCCTATCTGTGCGCCTAATAATTGAATCCCCTACCACCAGTACCTGTCTAGCCTTAGCTTCACTCAATTTTTCTTTCTCGTTACAGCAGTCTGCCCCTTGGTTGTTAAGAAGCACATCCTGCTGCAGCATTGCTACTCCAGAATCATCCTCCCCAATATTACGCAAACAAGCATACTTATTAGTGAGGGACAACTCGGGACTAGCCTCCCTGCCACTTTTTCCCCTACCCCTTTTAACTGTGACCCAACCAGCGGCTACCTCTACTTCTTGCTCCGGCTTTACTCCACCCACCTCATCTTCACCGGTTCCATCCAGTGTCTGGATCGTGAGATCCAAGCTCATCTCCATGTTGTGTATGCGCCTCAGTGTTGCGAGATGCTTATTTAGCTCTGCGACTTCCGCCTCTAACTTAGCAACACGCACACACCCAGGGCAACAGTAAACCCCCTCTCCGGACCGGAATCGGTCCGGAGAGCCTCCCACTCCGGACCGGAATCGAACCCATATTCCCCGGCCATTACCCGTGGTCACCATGGTACTGAGAAAGTACCATTGAAAGTTTCATACAGTTGAATGAATGGAAGACTTGCCCTCCATAACAGATTCTCGTTAAAGGTACTGAACAGCCAGCAGAAAAAGTAATTTAAAAAAATAGATGTAAGCTTTAACAATGGTAGAGAAAGAACCATCGAAAGTTGATAAGGCAGTCAGACATTACCTGATATCACCGAGGAAGAGCAATCTCGCCATGGTACGCACCAGTCCAGCATGGTCGTCACAACACAAACAGCTGTTTGCGGTGCGTTACACAGTGAGTTTGGTCTGTCAGTGTGAACCAGTACACTAATTACACTCCCTGATTCGAAGTTTGCGAACCTAAAATTGGAAGTTCGAGCCATCTCTACCAATCTCCCACCCAATCGTTTTGCCGCTCGATTCTGCATTGAGGACAATGGAGATAGATAAGAAAAACGAGCGGAAGATAAGAGAATCGCCTGGAGAATCGAGTCGGGAATCAATCGAGAGGCAAAATTGAGCTGTGTATGCCCAGCATCAGAGGAACTCACAATCTAATTCTTACCATAGTGATATGTCTATGTATGTATTGTGTAGTGTATGTATCATAGTTTAGGGTAAATTTAGGGGGGAGCCAATTAACTTATTTGTATGTTTTTGGGATGTGGGAGGAAACTAGAATGCCCAGATGAAACTCACGCAGACACGGGGAGAACATACAAATTCCTTGCAGATAGTGCCCTGGCTGGGATTCAAACTGAGAACCCAGTGCTGTAAGACGAGTGTGCTTACCACTAAGCCACCGTCCTGCCCTAATGTGGTATTCATTATTAAAATATTTTCCTAAGGGGTTTACTGTACTTCAATTACAGCTGTGCTTTATGCAATGATTATAAAATCTATATATTTTTTTACATTATATTATACAATTATAATTATAAAGCTGTGTTACATTGTAGAGTAACTGTAGCGAAAATAATTAATAACATTGCTTTTTTTTTTTTTTTACAATATTCATTTATGAATTATTTAGTCAGTGTTTCCCTATTGTAAAATCTTTCCTCACCCCAATTTACATTCTAAAATGTATCATAAGTAGTGACATCTTAAGCCCAATCTACACGATACGATACTTTGTGCGATTCGATTACGATTCTATTTACGATCTGATTAAATCTGACATGTCGGATTAAATCGGATCGTAAATAGAATCGTAATCGAATTGCACAAAGATTCGTATCGTGTAGATGGGGCTTTTAGTCCTGTCAGGTGCAGCTCTGCAGAATAATTGTTTCTGAAGATCTCAAAGACAGTGAAAATAATGCCTGATCTCTCAGAATGCACAGAGAGGAGAATTCCGCATAGCTAAACAGCCTAGACTAAAGGCACGTACACACGCCATACTTCTTCAAACGACGGACCCTCCGTCAGACCCTCCGTCATTCTGCCGACAGTTGCACGTGAGTACAAGCTACTAAACTAATGAGGCAAGCATCGGTACTATAGTAATAAGCTTATTAACATCACATTTATATAAGAGAGTTGTGTGCAGAAGGGGAATTGCACATACACTGAAGCACTCAACAAAGAAACTTCCCCATATGAACCGCACCACAAAGAGTATATATGTTACGGCCAGAACCCGAAGTGTGGCCACTTCGCGTTCTGGCCAGCCACTTCGGGTTCTGGCCGGCCAATGTGCGAAGTGGCCGCAGCGCAGCGGCCAATGTTAGAAATGTTATGTTTATGCCGTCTCGCTGCGGCCAAATTTATGACAACTTGCTTAATTGAATTAAATAAAGCCGACGGCAATGTAATAGATGAAGCCGCCGGCTTTCGCACTGCCTCTCTCCTCCCCCCCCCCCCCCCCGCCTCTCTCCTCTCCCCGCCTCCCATACAATAAGTAGCAGCCAGCGGGTCAGTCGTTCGTCGCGACAGGGGAATCCTGCCATTCCTGCAGAGCGGGTGCTGGCAGAAGCAATGTCTGCAGCCTCCCCGCTCTGCTGCCCCTGCGCAACGAACGACTCTCCGGCTGCATGTCCCCGCCGGCTGCTACTTATTGTATGGGAGGCGGGGGGAGGGGGGGGGGGAGGAGAGAGGCAGTGCGATAGCCGGCGGCTTTATCTATTACATTGCCGCCGGCTATATTTAATTAAATTAAGCAAGGTTGTCATAAATTTGACCGCAGCGAGACGGCGTAAACATAACATTTCTAACATTGGCCGCTGCGCTGCGGCCACTTTGCACATTGGCCGGCCAGAACCCGAAGTGGCTGGCCAGAACGCGAAGTGGCCACACTACGGGTTCTGGCCGTAACATATATAATGAAAATAAGCTGTATTGTATCAAATAGGTAACCAAAGATAAAAACAATTATAACACGTAATCCAGGGTGTCACACCTTATTAAAATAATACTGTAATAGTAAATAAACCCATTAGCTTCCAAAAACTACAAACAATTTTTAATTATATAGTGCCATTGAGGAGGGTAAGCAATAAGTGCCCGTGCTCTCAAAGAAGGATGCCCCCCTATATGCATGTACTACATACGCATATAATGAGGCATGCATGAAAGAAATGTAAAGTGCCAGTAGTGCAATACAGGAATGGGAAACAGAAGATTCCCATGGACACAAGGTAGTAGCAGCAGTTTCAGAGGGCTGGACAATGCCAGCTGAACAAATATAGCATGCAGTGAATCAAAGTGGCTGAGCAGTGGGAGCTTACCAAACGCAATGGAGTGGAGAGGAAGCACGGTGTGCCCTGGATAGAGCCTTCGCGATTCACCGCCGACTGCGGCTTCTGCAAGGCATAGTGAGACGCCAGCGCTACAGACCTAAGTAGGAAGTGCGTCATGAGGGGGTGGGGCGAACGGTCAGAGTCAGGTGACGTGCGTGGCCACGCACGCAGGATCGGACACCGTGCTGTCAGTCAGCACGAAAGTCCGTCCCACCAACGTCATAGTCACAGTAAAAGGCTGGGTGCTGTCATAGCAACCTTAAAAAAAGAGCGCACTGTGCATATGAGTATAGCAGAGGGAAAAGAACACAAGGGAGAGCCCGAACAGCCCACAAAGAGGAGCACATCCAAGAGAAGTGACATAAGTATTGCATAAAAAAACTTGTGTTAAGCACAAGAGTAAATAGCGATAGAAATATATAAAGATATGATCATTTTGAAACAGACAAGGATAATGGATATTAGCATAGCCATCTAGTGGTACAAAAGGGCATAGCAAAGATTGGTAAAATAACAAAGTTCTACAACAGTATAAGACTATGAAAAAAGGAAGGACTAGATACACCAATGTCTATCATATAGAGGTATGTGTACATATAATTAATTATACATTTAGCATATACATATAAGAATAAAGGTATATAGGTCCACTCCTATAATCAAGGATTAGTCAATCAATTGTGAATCTTCATACTAGATGTTCCATATCCCAAAGACGATGGCTGTATGTAGTGGACCTTCAATCACAGCAAGAAGCAACTATAAAGATCAGAAAAAGCAAAAGACAGGAGAAGGGTTAGAATACATGAAAAGTGTAAATTCCACAATTTCTGCTTCCTGGGTAACACCAATAGACAAAGTGGCCTGGAGCCCATGGACTAGAAGACAACACCAGTGCCCCCCAAAAAAGACACCAGATATCCAATAATCTGATAGTGACAAGGAAGCACAACGGGAGTCTACTCACGGAACCCCCCCCCCCCCCCCCGTGGCCCCACCACACAATAGACCAGAAGGTGCAATACATAATCCGGTACGTGGATCAAAACTATAAGAAAGCATACTATAAGAAGTGCTGGTATAATGACAGTGTCTACTCACTGGACACTGGGCGAAACCTATAATAGAAAGGCACTATATAATACAATATCTACACACAGAGTGACCACACAAATTTAATGGAGATATCCAAGAAATGTAAACTCCTCATTTAAACCTACCGGTGTAATTGTATCCAGTTAGTAGATCCATCGTGTTTCCTGATGTAGCAGAGCCTGTGTGATATCACAACCCCTGGAAGACAAAGTCACGTGTTAATCCACACACTCTCCAACCTTTAGTATTGCCACCATGTGCTCTGAGGTACGGTGACCATACGTCCCGCTTTACCCGGGACGCGTCCCGCCTTCGGGGGTCGCTGTCCCAGGCTGCATGAGGTCCCGGGAAACGTCCCGCTTTTAGCAGCAGGACGTCTACTAGACGCTGCGCTAGTTCATTCCCCGCAGCCCCGCTCCAGCCTGCAATGTTCTCCTCCGGCAGGCACAGGCAGAGCAGGGCTATGGGAAGATGGCGTCCGGAGGCGGAGCCCTGTATTGGAGACTATTTGTCTCCAGTACAGGGCTCCGCCTCCGGACGCCATCTTGCCGTAGCCCTGCTCTGCCTGTGAGAGGCTGAGCGGGAGATTGAACATCGTCCAGGCCAGGGGTAGCTGCACCTGAGGCACCAGAGGCCTGCTGCGTGAGGGGACGTCTTCTGCCAGGTGAGTAAATGCCTTTTCTTGCAGGTGAAGTGTTTGGCCGCATTGCGTGTATTTTGTACTGACATGTTTGCTCGCATTGCGTGTATTTTGTACTGACATGTTTGCCCGCAGTGCGTTTATCTTGTACTGACATGTTTGGCCGCATTGCGTGTATTTTGTACTGACATGTTTGCCCGCAGTGCGTTTATCTTGTACTGACATGTTTGCCCGCAGTGCGTTTATCTTGTACTGACATGTTTGGCCGCATTGCGTGTATTTTGTACTGACATGTTTGCCCGCAGTGCGTTTATCTTGTACTGACATGTTTGCCCGCAGTGCGTTTATCTTGTACTGACATGTTTGCCCGCAGTGCGTTTATCTTGTACTGACATGTTTGCCCGCAGTGCGTTTATCTTGTACTGACATGTTTGCCCGCAGTGCGTTTATCTTGTACTGACATGTTTGCCCGCAGTGCGTTTATCTTGTACTGACATGTTTGCCCGCAGTGCGTTTATCTTGTACTGACATGTTTGCCCGCAGTGCGTTTATTTTGTACTGACATGTTTGCCCGCAGTGCGTTTATCTTGTACTGACATGTTTGCCCGCAGTGCGTTTATTTTGTACTGACATGTTTGCCCGCAGTGCGTTTATTTTGTACTGACATGTTTGCCCCCATTGCGTTTATTTTATGCTGACATGTTTGCCCGCAATGCGATTATTTTGTGCTGAAATGTTGCCCATTGCGTTTATTTTGTGGTGTCTGGGGTAACTGTTGCTGCATTTATTATTTAATGGTCATAGTTGGCTGTGTTTGCTGCTTTGCGGTTATGGCATACTATTAAATAGCATCACACAGTTTCTGCACACCTATGATGTGAATCCACGTTTGACCACATCACGGCGTAAACACTGCTTTCTTATGCCTCGCTGTTGCATCATTCTGTTAGCTCCGCCCATAGAATGTCATGACCACGCCCATTTTTCGCGCGCGCTGCAGACACCAAATTTTTCGGCGACGCGCCCCCCCAATTCACCCCGTCCCAGGTTGAGCCTACAAAAATCTGGTCACTCTATCTGAGGGCATGTTCAGCCACTGGAATGAGGGTCTTACCATCAATAAAATCCCGTTCGGCCAATCGTATGGTGGACATGTGCTTCTGAATCCTTGTTTTCAGTGCATTTTTAGTCTGTCCTACATACTATTTGTCACACGGGCACCTTAACCACTTGAGGACCACAGTCTTTTCGCCCCTTAAGGACCAGAGCCTTTTTTTCCATTCAGACCACTGCAGCTTTCACGGTTTATTGCTCGCTCATACAAACTACCACCTAAATGAAATTTACCTCCTTCTCTTGTCACTAATACAGCTTTCTTTTGGTGCTATTTGATTGCTTCTGCGAGTTTTACTTTTTATTATATTCATCAAAAAAGACATGAATTTTGTCAAAAAATGACTTTTTTAACTTTCTGTGCTGACATTTTTCAAATAAAGTTAAATTTCCTATACATTTGAGCGCGAAAGTTATTCTGCTACATGTCTTTGATAAAAAAAAAAAAAAACATTCAGTGTATGTATATTGGATTGGGTAAAAGTTATAGCGTTTACAAACTATGGTGCCAAAAGTGAATTTTCCCATTTTGAAGCATCTCTGCCTTTTCTAACCACCTGTCATATTTAATGAGGTGCTAAAATTCCAGGATAGTATAAATACCCCCCAAATGACCCCATTTTGGAAAGAAGACATCCCAAAGTATTCAGTGAGAGGCATGGTGAGTTCATAGATTTTATTTTTTGTCACAAGTTAGCGGAAAATGACACTTTGTGACAAAAAAAAAAAGTTTCCATTTCTTCTAACTTGCGACAAAAAAAATGAAATCTGACACGGACTCACTATGTTCCTCTCTGAATACCTTGAAGTGTCTACTTTCCAAAATGGGGTAATTTGTGGGGTGTGTTTACTGTCCTGGCATTTTGGGGGTGCCTAATTGTAAGCACCCTTGTAAAGCCTAAAAATGCTCATTGGACTTTGGGCCCCTTAGCGCAGTTAGGGTGCAAAAAAGTGCCACACATGTGGTATTGCCGTACTCAAGAGAAGTAGTGTAATGTGTTTTGGGGTGTATTTTTACACATACCCATGCTGGGTGGGAGAAATATCTCTGTAAATGACAATTTTTTGATTATTTTTACACACAATTGTCCATTTACAGAGATAGTTCTCCCACTCAGCATGGGTATGTGTAAAAATACAACCCAAAACACATTATACTACTTCTCCTGAGTACGGCGATACCACATGTGTGGCACTTTTTTGCACCCTAACTGCGCTAAGGGGCCCAAAGTCCAATGAGTACCTTTAGGATTTCAAGGGTCATTTTGCGGCATTTGGTTTCCAGACTACTCCTCACGGTTTAGGGCCCCTAAAATGCCAGGGCAGTATAGGAACCCCACAAATGACCCCATTTTAGAAAGAAGACACCCCAAGGTATTCCGTTAGGAGTATGGTGAGTTCATAGAAGATTTTTTTTTTGTCACAAGTTAGCGGAATTTGATTTTAATTGTGTTTTTTCACAAAGTGTCATTTTCCGCTAACTTGTGACAAAAATCTAAATCTTCTATGAACTCACCATACACCTAACAGAATACCTTGGGGTGTCTTATTTCTAAAATGGGGTCACTTGTGGGGTTCCTATACCGCCCTGGCATTTTAGGGGCCCTAAACCGTGAGGAGTAGTCTGGAAACCGAATGCCGCAAAATGACCCTTGAAATCCTAAAGGTACTCATTGGACTTTGGGCCCCTTAGCGCAGTTAGGGTGCAAAAAAGTGTCACACATGTGGTATCGCCGTACTCAGGAGAAGTAGTATAATGTGTTTTGTGGTGTATTTTTCCACATACCCATGCTGGGTGGGAGAAATATCTCTGTAAATGACACATTTTTGATTTTTTTTTTACACACAATTGTCCATTTACAGAGAGATTTCTCCCACCCAGCATGGGTATGTGTAAAAATACACCCCAAAACACATTATACTACTTCTCCTGAGTACGGCGAAACCACATGTGTGACACTTTTTTGCAGCCTAGGTGCGCTAAGGGGCCCAACGTCCTATTCACAGGTCATTTTGAGGCATTTGTTTTCTAGACTACTCCTCACGGTTTAGGGCCCCTAAAATGCCAGGGCAGTATAGGAACCCCACAAGTGACCCCATTTTAGAAAGAAGACACCCCAAGGTATTCCGTTAGGTGTATGGTGAGTTCATAGAAGATTTTATTTTTTGTCACAAGTTAGTGAAAAATGACACTTTGTGAAAAAAACAATACAAATCAATTTCCGCTAACTTTTGACAAAAAATAAAATCTTCTATGAACTCGTCATACACCTAACAGAATACCTTGGGGTGTCTTTATTCTAAAAAGGGGTGACTTGTGGGGTTCCTATACTGCCCTGGCATTTTACGGGCCCAAAACCGTGAGTAGTCTGGAAACCAAATTTCTCAAAATGACTGTTCAGGGTTATAAGCATCTGCAAATTTTGATGACAGGTGGTCTATGAGGGGGCAAATTTTGTGGAACCGGTCATAAGCAGGGTGGCCTCTTAGATGACAGGTTGTATTGAGCCTGATCTGATGGATAGGAGTGCTAGGGGGGTGACAGGAGGTGATTGATGGGTGTCTCAGGGGGTGGTTAGAGGGGAAAATAGATGCAATCAATGCACTGGGGAGGTGATCGGAAGGGCGTCTGAGGGGGATCTGAGGGTTTGGCTGAGTGATCAGGAGCCCACACGGGGCAAATTAGGGCCTGATCTGATGGGTAGGTGTGCTAGGGGGTGACAGGTGGTGACAGGAGGTGATTGATGGGTGTCTAAAAATGTGATTAGAGGGGGGAAATAAATGCAAGCAATGCACTGGCGAGGTGATCAGGGCTGGGGTCTGAGGGCGTTCTGAGGGTGTGGGCGGGTGATTGGGTGCCCTAGGGGCAGATAGGGGTCTAATCTGATGGGTATCAGTGACAGGGGCTGATTGATGGGTGATCAGTGGGTGATTAGATGGCAGAACAGATGTAAACAATGCACTTTGGAGGTGATCTGAGGGTAGGTCTGGGGCAATCTGATGGTGTGGGTGGGTGATCAGATTGCCCGCAAGGGGCAGGTTAGGGGCTGATTGATGGGTGGCAGTGACAGGGGGTGATTGATGGGTGGCAGTGACAGGGGGTGATTGATGGGTGATTGATAGGTGATTGACAGGTGATCAGTGGGTTATTACAGGGAAGAACAGATGTAAATAATGCACTGGCGAATTGATAAGGGGGGGTCTGAGGGCAATCTGAGCATGTGGGGCGGGTGATTGGGTGCCCGCAAGGGGCAGATTAGGGTCTATTCTGATGGGTAACAGTGACAGGTGGTGATAGGGGGTGATTGATGGGTAATTAGTGGGTGTTTAGAGGAGAGAACAGATGTAAACACTGCACTTGGGAGGTGATCTGATGTCGGATCTGCAAGCGATCTATTGGTGTGGGTGGGTGATCAGATTGCCCGCAAGGGGCAGGTTAGGGGCTGACTGATGGGTGGCAGTGACAAGGGCTGATTGATGGGTGGCAGTGACAGGGGCTGATTGATGGGTGATTGATAGGTGATTGACAGGTGATCGACAGGTGATCAGTGGGTTATTACAGGGAAGAACAGATGTAAATAATGCACTGGCAAATTGATAAGGGGGTGTCTGAGGGCAATCTGAGCGTGTGGGCGGGTGATTGGGTGCCTGCAAGGGGCAGATTAGGGTCTAATCTGATGGGTAACAGTGACAGGTGGTGATAGGGGGTGATTGATGGGTGATTGATGGGTAATTAGTGGGTGTTTAGAGTAGAGAACAGATGTAAACACTGCACTTGGCTGGTGATCTGATGTCGGATCTGCGGGCGATCTATTGGTGTGGGTGGGTGATCAGATTGCCCGCAAGGGGCAGGTTAGGGGCTGATTGATGGGTGGCAGTGACAGGGGGTGATTGATGGGTGATTGACAGGTGATTGACAGGTGATCAGGGGGATAGATGCATACAGTACACAGGGGAGGGGGGTCTGGGGAGAATCTGAGGGGTGGGGGGTGATCAGGAGGGAGCAGGGGGCAGTATAGGGTTAAAAAAAAATAGCATTGACAGAAAGTGACAGGGAGTGATTGATGGGTGATTAGGGGGGTGATTGGGTGCTAACAGTGGTCTGGGGGGTGGGCAGGGGGGGGGGGGGGTCTGAGGGGTGCTGTGGGCGATCAGGGGGCAGGAGGGGGGAAATCAGTGTGCTTGGGTGCAGGCTAGGGTGGCTGCAGCCTGCCCTGGTGGTCCCTCGGACACTGGGACCACCAGGGCAGGAGGCAGCCAGTATAATAGGCTTTGTATACATTACAAAGCCTATTATACTATTTACATGCGGCGATCCGGGTGCTAGAAACCCGCCGGCGCTTCCGAACGGCCGGCGGGTTACAGTGCGAGGGGGGAAGAGCCAGTCGCCAGCGGCTGATCGCGTCACGAATGACGCGATCGCCGCATAACCACGCCTGCCGCCGCCGATGGGCGTATTGCGGTCGTTTAGGCCCAGTCTTTGCCGCCGCCCATCGGCTGGGGGTGGTCGGCAAGTGGTTAAGAGGTAGACGACACCGGTTTATAAAGTCCTTGATGTAAGTATGTACGTGAGTACAAGCTGTCGGCAGACTGATAGGGAGGGTCTGACGGACGCGTTGTTTGAAGAAGTACGGCGTGTGTACGCGCCTTAAAGAAAATCTGTAACGAATAAACCTCCCCTGGGTGGTACTCACCTCGGGTGGGGGAAGCCTCCAGATCCTATTGAGGCTTCCTGTGTCCTCCTCGGTCCCACGGTGGCGGCAAAAATCCTCCCGAAGCGGCGGTGATGTAAATATTTACCTCCGTGGCTCCAGCGCAGGTGCAGTATCCACTCTTCCCACGGAGATAGGCGGAAATAGCCGATCTCCGTCGGGCCGCTCTACTGCGCAGGCAGTAGAGCGGACCCGATGGAGATCGGCTATTTCTGCCCATCTCTGTCAGAAGAGCCGAAACAGCGCCCCCGTTGGAGCCTGGAAAGGTAAATATTGAACAGGCTGTCGGATCTGTTGGGCCGGCTTTGAAGGGCTGCAGCGAGACCCCCGTGGGACAGAGGAGGATGGGGGAAGCCTCATTAGGATCCTGATGCTTTCCCTCCTGAGGTGAGTACCCCCCAGGGGACGTTTTTCTTGTTACAGTGTCTCTTTAAGCATCACTGGGAGGGCAGGGCTACATACCAATATATAGATAGAGGAAATGTTTCTTATTCTGAAACTAGGAAAATTACTTTCAAAGTGGATCACTGCAGTTCCTCTGTAATTTAACATTGTCTTTGTTTGTCTTAATTTGTGTTTTAAAATACTTTATTTCAGCATTTAAACAGTGTTTATTGTGTGAGTATAGTAAGAGGTACTACACAGTCCTATTTAGGTCTACTTTTAATAATAACTCTCAAACAACCAGGAACGACATTTATCTGGCATGTATGAATCTCCATAGGTGTTGGATAAGAGATTCTAATGTGTAATCATCTTCCCTATACATTCACAATAAGTACAATGTCCAGCAATAAAGTACAGTGGCTATTCTATGCTATTGTACAGCGCCACGGAAGATACTGGCGCTATATAAATCAAAAATAATAATAATAGTAATAATTCAATAGTGCAGTAGTGCATCATTTCACACTCTCTTAAGGTGGCCATACACTGGCCCGATTTGCGCCCGTTTCGACAGCAGATTCGATCACTGGGATCGAATCTGCTGCCAATCGTTCACGCTACACGCCGAATTTCGATCCATTCCGTCCGATCCCGTCGATCGCGCCGTGCGGAAAATAACCGTCGATCGCCCGCGGGTAAAGAGCGCATCGCTAGCGGCGTTCGAGTGAGCGACGACCGACGCAATAGAGCCGCATACATTACCTGCTCCGCCGGCGCGACTCCCGGGTCTCCGCTCTTCTCCGTATCGGCTCTGGTCTGGTCTCCTCCGGCATGCTTCCCTTCTTCCTGTCCCGGCAGGAAGTTTAAACAGTAGTGGGCGCTCTACTGTTTAAACTTCCCCCAGACAGGAAGAAGGGAAGCATGCCGGAGACCAGAGCGGAGACGGAGAAGAAGAAGAAGAGCGGTGACCGGGGGCAGTCGCACCAGCGGAGCAGGTAATGTATGCGGGCGGGGGGAGCGGCGGCAGCACCACCACCACAACAGATTGTGATCGGTTTTAGGCTGAAATCGATTCACAATCTGTTTGCAGTAAAGGTAGCCATACGATCCCTCTCTGATCAGATTCGATCAGATAGGGATATGTCTGTTGGTCGAATCTGATGGCAAATCGACCAGTGTATGGCTACCTTTAACCACTTGAGGACCCACTCTTTACCCCCCCTTAAGGACCAGCGCTGTTTTAGCTGATCTGTGCTGGGTGGGCTGTGCAGCCCCCAGCACAGATCAGGGTGCAGGCAGAGCGACCAGATCACCCCCCTTTTTTCCCCACTAGGGGGATGATGTGCTGAGGGGGTCTGATCGCTCCTGCCTGCCTGGGTGTTGCGGGGGGGGCACCTCAAAGCCCCCCTCCGCGGCGACATTCCCCCCTCCCTCTCCTACCTAGCTTCCCCCTGGAGATCCGAGGCTGCACAGGAACGGATCTGTCCTGTGCAGCCTCTAACAGGCTCCTGCCTGTCATGTGACAGCGATCCCCGGCCGCTGATTGGCAGCGTTGTACGGATGTAAACAAAGCGGATTATTTCCGCTTGTGTTTACATTTAGCCTGCGAGCCGCGATCGGCGGCCCGCAGGCTATTCACGGAGCCCCCCGCCGTGAATTGACAGGAAGCAGCCGCTCGCGCGAGCGGCTGCTTCCTGATTAATTAGCTTGCAGCCGGCGACGCTGGTCCTGCAGCTGCCACTTTGCCGACGCGCGGTATGAGTGCGCGGTCGGCAAGTGGTTAATGCAGTACTGTACATACTTTTAAGCACAATAAGGGTATAAGAGGCGCCCTGGTGTAATAAAAGCATCTAAAAGCAGTTTAAAAACAGAAAATAAATTTGAGGTAGCTTACCTCAGTGACGAAAAAATGTTTGTATTTTACAAAGGTTTTTATTAGTAGCTACTAATAAAAACCTTTGTATAATACAAAGATTTTTTCGTCACTGCGGTAAGCTACCTCAAATTTATTTTCTGTTTTTAAACTGCTTTTAGATGCTTTTATTACACCAGGGCGCCTCTTATACCCTTATTGTGCAATCATACCCCCTTACCTCACCCGTCTGAGGGGTGGATACAGACCACACGTGGCTTTGACCACGGCGGATATCTGTCCCCTTTCTTTTACCAAGGAGAGCGACCGCATCCAGGTCCCTAGGGACCACCCCGAGTGGAGTCGGGTTTGTTGTCTCCACCTGCTTCCTGTGGTCGGTTGCCCCCCTGCAACCCACCTTTGTGAGTAGTGTCTTACTTTTATTACGTTCAATTGTTTTTGACATACTACACCATTGGGCTCCCACTTTTGTCTCCTGTATCTTTTCACTAGAGGGTGTTTTTGACACCCACATCCCACTACATACTTTTAAGCAATTAGAGTTATTTCGGAGACTCCCAAAATAGACACTCAGGCACGTTCCTAGGGGGCAAATGTGGTGGGTGGCTGCCTGGGGCCCAGTGCCGGAGGGGGGAGCAGCATGGGCGGCCTTTACCCAGAGCTCTGTCCGCAGGTATGGTAGCTCCTCCCCCATGGTGCGTGTTGATGTGGTAAAGATCAAAGGCCCCAGCAGACTGCCTGGAGCTACACATACTGTCTGTGTGTGTGTGACAGTGTCAATAGAGAGGAAGCACTGGCTGGTTGAGGAAGACAATGATGCTGCTGCTGTCAGGGGGGGGGGGGGGGGGGTGGGGGGGTAAACAAAAATAACATCTAATGAAGTTTTATCAAACATGAGAGCCCTCATCTGGGAAGGCTGTTATTTGACAGATCGAGTTGCCCGGAGTATTGGGGATTGCAGCAGGAGCTAATCCTGCACTAGCATTGTATTGCACTGCGCAGTGCAAAACTAGCGATTTTGGTGATGAGAATGATATTAACTCAGATCATCATTAAGATCTAATATTAAGATGAAGTACCAGTAAATATCAGTTGGCTACCAAATCTAAAAGTGTATGCCTACCTTAAAAGAGTACTGTAATGAAAAAAATTTTTAACTTGCCTGGGGCTTCTACCGCCCTCCCGCAGAAGTCCTGTGCCCACACTGGGACAAAAGGATCCCCCGTCCCCTGCCGTGGCTCGCTTCCGGTATTTGCGACTTTAATGTCACAAGTCACTGTGCCTGCGCGGCCCTGGCCACGCATGTACTCGCTCCCACTGATGTCGCCGGGAGCTTCCTGCGCAGTACTGTGCGGGCACAGATGTCTGCGGGGGCGGGAGAAGCCCCAGGTAAGTAAAACTTTTTTTCTTTTCCATTACAATACTCCTTTAACAGTTAAGAGAATTGAAAAGACAAAAAAGCCTTCCAGTGCAAATGAAATGTATATTTGAACAAGGAAACAAGAAAAGGAAACACGAAAAGCAACCTCTTGGCCTGCTGGTCAGAGAACAATTCTCCTTGGTTTCCATACCAAGAGTTCAGGGAAAGGACATAAGTGAATGTACTGATCTGCCAGCTATTGCAGAGGAATTTTCTGAGTACTATAGAAACCTCTGTTTCTCCAGAGTTGCCTAATCACAGGAAGGCCTCTCCAGGTACTTAAATGCCAGTTTCCTCCCAGGATTCACTGCCAAACAGGCACGATTGTGGAAGAAATAATGTCTTTCATCTCAGGGCTGCAACGTGGTAAAGCAGCCCATACACACTATACAACATTTTTGCCCAATTCAACATTCAAACGCAGAGGCGCCTGGTGCACCAGGCCGACCAGACGGTCACCTGGAGCGCTGTGCAGGCAAAGAGGATGCGCAGCCATAGGGGAGGGGGACCATGGCCACCACCCTGCCAGATTGAGCGACCCCCAAAGTGAGGAACTGGCTTGCGGCATCTAATAGATGACGTTCCAGTTCACTCCCCACAGCCCGCAGCTCCCCTCGCCAGCGGAGTCTCTAGTTTCTGTAAGGGAGAGCAGGGCTATGGGAAAATGGTGTCTGAAGCCCTGCACTGGAGACTATTTGTGTCACCATTGCAGGGCTCCGGACGGGCTCCGGGAAGCTGCCCCCTCTACAATCAGCACAAATGAAAATTCCGTCATGATTGGTTAGTGCTGCGTTCATGCTGCAAAAATTAAGATTTGTGCTGCTTTCATTTTGAAGATAATAGCACTTATAAATTCCAAAACAATACAAACACCCAGCCCCATATGACAACTACAGACATGAAACTGGTATGGGTGGGTAGTGCTGTGCATGTGCTCATTTGTGCTGAAAAAAAAAACTTTCTATCTTTTATAGTTTTTGAGATATTCACATTTTCATAAAGGTCAAAAGTTCACTCAGCCCCCCCACAACATTGCAAAGGCTGAGTGAGTCTGGGAGAACTTTTGACCATTATAAAAAATACGAATATCTCAAAAACTATAAAAGATAGAAAGATGATTTTTGTAGCACAAATGAGCACATGCACAACACTACCCACTCATACCAGTTGCATGTCCACAGGTTGTTTTACAGGGGCTGAGTGATGGTATTGTTTTAGAAATAACAAGTGCTATTATCTTCAAAATGAACTCAGCATAAATCTTAATTTTTGCAGCACAAATGGGCACAAATGTAACACTAACCAATCATGATGGAATTTTTATTTGTGCTGATTGTAGGGGGGTCAGCTTCACGGAGCCCATCTGAAGCCCTGCACTGGTGACACAAATAGTTTCCAGTGCAGGGCTTTGGACGGGCTCCGTGAACTGAGCTCTTCGGGTGCCATCTTCCCGTAGCCCTGCTCTGCCTGTCTACGCAGGAGTTTTGCAGCTGGAGTGCTGCACGGAATATAATCGGGTTAGCAGCGCGCCAAAAGTGGAGTCTTCTGCAGGTGAGTAAATGCTTTTTTTTACAGGAGCAGCACTAGGGCTATTAGGGGGAACTAATGGAAAGGGGGGGGGGCAAAAGAGGAGCTCTGCCTATGCTCTGCCTATGTGTATTTACTGGTGAACTACTGCCCACATTATGTGTATTTTCTGGTGAAACACTGCCACAATAAGTGTAATTTCTGGTGAAACGTTGCCACATATTGAATATTTTCTGGTGAAACATTGCCGCATTAGGATTATTTTCTGGTGAAACCTGTCAGAAATAACAATTGAACTGTCAATTTGACGGTAAATTGCTTGGTGTGTACCAGGCATTAGATAGTAAGACTAAATCCAGGGACAAAGACCATACTCCTTTCACTGTAGGTAGAAAGAGAAATCTCCATACAAAACCTTTTTGTAGTGGAAAACCCGTAGAACCGGTGCTAGATAATAAGATCAAGAGCTGATCACACTAGTCAACTGTTTTTGTTGTGCATGAAGAGAAGAAGAGAAGGAGTGATGTCCTAAATGAGGGGGGGGGGGAGGAAAGAGTAAGGAAGGGTAGGACAGAGAGGGGAAGAAGTGAAAGAAGAAGCAAAGGATGGCAATGCATAAATGGTTCAACCCATCCCTAACATAATTTCAGTCATTGGGCTTGATGCACAAAATGGCAGTAAATTTGCTGTGCACAGGCATATGAGTCAAAATCCCCTTTTGACACTTGACATCTTTGAATTTAACAGGGGGTGCTATTCTCTATACCCCATACTAAAGAATGCCAATTTACATAATTAATTCACATGATGAATGCATTGCATTTTATTGTTTAGCACCTTTGCACTACCGCACCTTTGTATTGTTCTCTGATGAAGACCCTTTTGTAATGGAGTGAAACGTGTTGGTTTACTGTGGTTGGGTATAAATGTGTCTGCAAACTGGCATTCTTTAGTGTAGGGTATATGCTTCCTCTTCCCCCCGGTATTTCAGACATTATAGGCTTTTCATTGCTACAAGTAAAAGTTAAGTTTTAATTGTTAGTCCTCCTGTAAAAGCATAACACTGTGTTATATTTATAATCAGAACTGTTTATTGTTTTGACACATCCATAGTAGGAAGAGCATAATAAATCCAGGGGTCAAATTTCCCATGGGTATCTCTCTACATTCTTATCAATTCCTCATGAATGATAAATCTGTCTGTTCCAACCTTAACTCACAAAATAATAAATGCTGATTTTATTTCTGGCTCCTGCAATACATTGCTTAGAAGCAAACAAAATAAAGTCGGTCAGCATGCTTTGCTTTGAATCTATTTCCACTTCAGATCTCTGGAGATGCCTTATCAGACCCTGTGTAATGCTTGTGTGCATAAGCAATACTGTCTGTTTACAAATCACAAGTGTAATGCTTGGGGGTTAAACTTTGACCACCCAGAGCAACAAGACTGGTAGCTGATTAATGGAAGAGGCTATACAGGCTGCCCAGAGCAACTGCAGCTCTGGGCTTCCGATATCACTACAAATAAGACGCAATGGTAGCGCAGAGCGATGTTGCGCTGCCCTTGCGATAGCAGGCACTCAGACAGGTACAAGACAGGACTATAGATTGGAGTGTAACTAGACCAGTAAGACACAATGGCAGCGCAGTGCAATGTTGCACTGCCTTAGTGATAGCAAGCATTCAGACAGGTACAAGACAGGACTAGATTGGAGTGTAACTAGTAGCAACCATAGCTCACAGTCACGTCCACAGAAGCAGAGCAAGCAGGCTAACAACAATCACCAGCAAGCATCCACCCAGACAAAACTACAGAAAAGAACATAACTAATAGTAACCGCAGCCTATAGTTATGTTTCCAGAACTAGAGTAGCAGGAATACTACCAGTCACCAACAAGCTATCAGTATAATGGACTTCACTGACCCACCGCAGATGCAATGAACGTCCATCAGGCATGGAAACTAGGCAATAAACAATAATACGGAAAAATAATAAACGTCTCAACTAATGGATAAATATATATTAGCAAGTCTGCATATATATTTATCAAGAACTAGCTAAAGCACAAGTAATAAGGTCGCATTGAACTACAATAACAGAACTTACAAAGTAGCACAGTGCCCAGCAGACCAGCATAGTGATCGCTATGATGGGTGAGGTCTAAAAGGGGAGACAGACTTTTATGTCGGCATCGACCAATGGATGCAAGCATGCAAATCTCCACCCAGCTGAATGGGTAATCATTCAATCCTGAGTTGGCTTGATTACCATTTGCTAGCTGGTTGTGAATGCAAAGGACTCCCATAGGAAATACGTGCAGTATTATGTAACAAGATGCCTGCAGGAAATCCAGGGCTATCTGGCCGCAGCTCAGCTGTAGTAAGCAATTGGTGGAATGATGACAGCATCCTGAGCTGCCCAGAACTGCAGAGAAATTGCAAATGACAATGTGACTCATTGCGAATGCACAACTGAATGCAGGCAGACAAGCCAGAACTGTCCGTTTGCGGCTCCACTGCAATGGACAGAACACGCCACAGGAGGAATCCTTACACCCTGTCTAGTGTAGAGATTTGTTTTAATTGTGGTGATGGGAGTGGTAGGTTTTCTTTTAATTTAATTCTGTTATAGAGTAGCTTAGAGTAACTGAACTGTTTCTTATTTTATTATTAGGAGCCAGTGCATAGATATTTGTAGATGAACAAAGGATTCTTGCAGTTGGATGATTTCAGGGCATCATTAGTTTGGTTCACTGTTTTATCTCTAGTTGTTTTACTGGCTTAATTTGGTGTACTAGTGATCTGTTTCTTTGACTTTGCCATTTATTTCCACCTCTTTCAACCACTTGTTGAGAATTTAGTTTAAAACATTTTCTTCTTAATCAGGGTCGGAGCAAGATTCTCCAACACTAGAGGCAGATATTCCAAAGTGTCATCCCCAAATTGTGCCCGTCCCAGTATAGGTAACAAATGTGCACCTAGTAATAAGTAGGTTGCCACCCCATTATAGATAGCCAGATGTGACTCTGGTAGATAAGAGTGGGTATCCTGAATAATTTACTACATTTTACTTTATGTCACTGGCATTCTTCTAAAAGCTTCGTACACATGCTAGACTGTTCTCGGCCAAGACTGTCCCAACTGGTCACCTCGGCTGATAATGTGTGTGCAGGACTGCAGGTGTCCCGCTAGGTCTGCTGAGGTTGCCAAATGATCCGGCATTCCAAATCATTTCGCAACAATCAGCAGTCAGGTCCATCGATTCCCTAATTAACCTTCCTCCATAGGGCAATAACATGATGGTCAGATGTCGCGTAGCGATACGTCAGTAAAGCATTGGGTCCCCACAGTGTCACCCACAGGTTCGAGTTCAATCCTGGCAGGTGACATAAACTGAGTGGAAATTGTGCTTGTGCATATTGACCCTATCATTGTCAGAGATGACTTTACATGTATACTTCATTTATCATGTTGAATTTTATATTAAGCTAAGCATTTAAAGAAATACGGTAAGTACTTTACATTTTAAAGAATGGCACTTTGCTAGTTGTCTGCCCCACCCCCGAGGCCATTAAGTATTTGTACTGTTTCCCTGTAAAATCTGTGGGAAAAAGGTTTTCCAGCTGCATCAGTCTATACTTAAGTAATCTGAAATGTGCATTAATGAGATACTCCCAGTAATTAATTCCTAGCTAATGAGATCCTGACACACATTTGTCAGGTGCAGGTCATGTTTCTTTATAGAGTGCAGGCTGACACCCATCTAGTTTTCAATTTTGGATAATGATACCCTTCCAGTAGCTCCCACCAAGGTGGGCAATATTATCTTGAAATAACAATTCCCCATAAGTCAAGTTGGCATGAAGTGTTCTATAACTGTGGGATGCAAATGTTATATACTGCTTCCTGGTTCTACTTTGCATACAGATACATTCACTATACCAGCCAGCAATTGGGTCCTCCAGCAGTTTGCACCTAAGTTTTGGGTAAAGCAGGTATAAGTGTTCTTGCCAAATTGTAGGCCAGAAATATGCCTCATCTGACCAAAACAGACAACTGAATCATAAGGTGAGTATGTTTGTTTGAATAGCAAGCTACATCTTGAATGTAAGCTTGTCTTAGGCTACACACACACTGTCGATTGCTGTTGCCTGACAAAAATAAAGGCAACCCTAAAGGCTTCACTAATACTTCTACATGGAGGGGGAGGGGCAAAGGTCACCAATGCTGCTGATGGGAAGAGTGGAGAGAAACGTTTACCTACTGCTGCTATTCTTGTAAATTTGCAAAGGCAGGGCTCTCTCACCCTTTTGTGTCTTGGAATTTGTTAATCACAGAGCAGGATCATCCACCAGGCAACCTAGGCAGGTGCTTGGGGCCTAGTGGGTGTCAAGGGGCCCACCTGCCACCTTCTCTGACCTCTCTCCACTTCAGCTTACCAAAAGGACCACAAGGAGGTCCCAAATCTACTACCTTGCCTTGGGCCCCATTACATCGTAATCCATCTCTGGTTCATCATGTTACATTTGTCGCTGTATTATTATGTCTACTATTTCTCTATTTTGTACCAGTGTCTATACTTTGTGTGAATACCATATTCTGTATTATTGTGTACTCCATATTTTGTTTCTTACACAGCACAGCGCCATGGAATATGTTGGCTTTTTATAAACTAATAATAATCTGGGGGAATGGGGGACAAAGGACATCTAATGCTGCTATCTGGGATCATGGCACCTAATATTGGGGGGTCAGGGGGACCCCATGTTAACTTTAGTCCATAGCCATGTTTCATCTAGAATCAGCCCTGACACGATATATTAGGGCCCGTTCTCATTGGGGCGATTAGCGGAGATTCCCGTCAATCGGCGAATCCTCGGCGACCGATAGCGCAATCCGGACTAAATGGCAGTGATCTCACTGCTGCAATTGACGTCGATTGCGAGTGATTTGCGATTAGTGGCAATCAAAACGCGGTGCATGCAGCATTTTTATGCGATTCTAGAACGATCTCTATACAGTGCTTAAAAAGCACTAATTGCTCAAAAATTGCAAGTGTGTACAGTGATTTTACCGTTCTAATCACGGTTAACTCCCCTGTGCAAAATGCTAGCACCAGAGGGAGGAGAGTTCCAAGAATCGCCGGCACCCAACAGGCTTCTGCACAGTACCTGGATTCCAAAAGCTAACTTGGTGCTCACAGCATAGACATCAACACTGGCAGTTAGGAGAAAGAACAGCGCTGGGCACTCAAGATAATGCTTAAGGTTTATTTACCACAGGTACAAACAGACATTGCAGGCAGAGGGAGAAAAACGAAGTCTAACAGCCGTTTCACGAGCCTATAGCTCGCTTCCTCAGAGACCAACCATAGTACCGAACATGTCCCTTATTTATATGTAATAAATTGTACGTTTACTCACCGCCAGCCAGTCCGTTCTATGGGCGTCCACGAGCGCGCCAGGAGCCGCAGTGTTTAAGGTCCCGCCCCTTCCGGGTGCGTGTCGGGCCACCGCCGTCCAATCAGGACCTTCGGATTCAGCCCAATCAGGAACCTAGGCTTTCGCCCAATCCGCTTACCCAGACGCTGCTACGTAGATCAGGCTGGCGGATGTAAACAGAGAAGGAGCCGGGGAGCATTGCCATGGAGACACAGACCGCTGCTGAATACAGCGGTTTCTGTGTAATTGCTTTTCTCTCCACCAAATCGCATAAGTATCACCCGAACTCCAGGGATTCATGTTCTGCAGGAAAAACAAAAAGAAACATATAAACATAAGGAATAATTACATTTAAAACATTCCATAGATACAAAGAGTTACAAAACCAGGTAAAATCAGTCATAAAAACAGTGAGGCATTCCCCAACCAGCGGACCCCATAAAGCCTGGAAAATAACATCCTAATAGCACTCAAAATGACACACTTAATATCGCTCAAGGAAGCAATACAGTTCATTCCTTTCATTGAGTCCAAGTCGCCCACAGGCTTTTGATCGTGAGATGAACCTGGCTTCTTCCTGCCTTAGCAACTTTTCATGGTCGCCTCCCCTATGTGGGGGGTCCACAATTTTTAGACCCAGAAAGCGCAGTCTTCCCCTTACACCTCCATGTTCTTCCCACATCTGATCAATCAACCGCCCGGCCCCCTTCTTTGACTTAAGGGATGCAACATGTTCCTGAAACCTTTTACACATTTGGCGAGTTGTCATGCCTATGTAGAAGCGGTTACAGGGGCATAAAACAGCATACACCATGAACATAGACCGACAGTGTATAAAATCCTTGATTTTAAATCTCTCCCCACCCAGGATCACCTCTTTTCCCGGAACAAAATGGGAGCAGTGGTTACAATTTCCACACTTAAAATTTCCTGTCGGTCTTGATCTGGTGAGCCAGTCTATTTGTTTCTCCTCTCTGAACTCACTACGTACCAGCATATCGCCAATGGTTTTTGGTCTCCGAAAAGTCACTAGTGGTTTATCATTAATCACCCCGCTCAAATCTGAGGTACCTCTCAAATCACCCCAATTTTTCGAGATGCAAGTGCGGATATTACCTGATATATTACCGGATATTATTGTTCTTTCTCCTAACTGCCAGTGCAAAATGCTAGCGCTCGCGACTACAAGTGAGAATAGGTCCTTAGGAGCATTGGATAACACGTTATATGAGTCCATTTTGTTAACACTTGCTATAAGGAGGAGAGATATTATGGCTACAGTTGTTATGTAAGAAACATTACATGTGCACTTCTTATAGGAAGGTTATGATGGCTGTTCATGTAATGGCTTTTATATGGCGCTGCTAAGACTTCTCCCAAGTCCATTTATATTTTCAACTAAGCTTGTCAGCGTAAAGCGGGCTTGAATTAGACTGTGGAATCTGCTGCGGGATGTTGAGGAATTTCAGGCACCAGCTCTATAGGCTCTGAAGATGTAAATCTAGCCCTGCCTCTTATTCATTGCCCAGTTAAATACAATGTAAGAGGTTCAAACTATACATTTTATTTCTTTGTACTTAACAGGCATATTTATGTTTCACAGCTTGGCTTTCCATGCAAAGTGCTGAAACACAGATATAAGTGACAAGACAAGCACAGTCTCCAAGCAGATGGCCTAGTGATCTCCCCCTTTCTGCCCTGATAAATTGCTCTTTAAAAGACTACAAATAGGATAACAAAGATATGTGTTCACTTGTAAGCATGCACATAATGATGTGAATGAGAGGCACAGGAAGGAATGTGCCACACACACTCCCCCATCACCCTCCCCCATTAGCTCAAGAGCTGAAGGCAATCACATATCAAACCTGAGTGAGGGACACAAGGACAGTAATGAAAAATCAATTGACATTACCGCTCAAATCAATGTCATTTTAGTCATTTGAATACTTTGTGCACATATCAGCAGCTAAATATGTTTCCACATTTTTACTGAAGGCATTAGGAGGCTGGCAGTGCTAGCTTTGGGTAGCTAAAGCATTTTTCCACTGTGACACTTATAGCACAGGACATCTCCTGTGTATATAACTAGAAATGACTGAAGCCATCGCCGCATGTTGGATTTGCTTAAATAATGCTGTACGCTGAAATGATCACTGAGTTTAAAACGTCTCTAACTTTAGCTCAGATGATAGCATACCACTGACCGAAAGCTACAAACAAAAGCTAAGGACATCTGTATCCATTAAGATATATATATATATATATATATATATATATATATATATATATATATATATATATATATATACAGTGCTGCCCATAATTATTCATACCTCTGGCAAATTGTGACTTAAAGTTACTTTTAGTCAACCAGCAAGTAATTTTTGACGGGACATGACATAGGTGTCTCCTAAAAGTTAATAAGAAGATGTAAAAAATACATTATTGTGGAATTAAAAACATTTTTTAACTTTTATCTACATTTGAGCAAAAAGTGTCCATTCCAATATTATTCATACCCTTCACAAACTGTCACAGTCTGTGAGAAAATCCAAAGTATTATTCCATTCCAAATAGTCCAAGCTGTTCTAAAGCATCCTAATTACCCTGATTAATTGGGAACAGCTGTTTTAAACAACTCAACAGGTGAAAAACAGCAGCTCTCTGCAGTTGATTTGGGGACAGTCATGGCTAAAGGCGCATACACACGCCGTATTTTTACAAACAACGGGTCCGTAAGATTCTCCCGCGGGGCGGTCGTTCTGCCAACAGTAGCATGTGACTACAGGCTGTCTGCAGACTGATAAGACAGTACTCACATGCTACTGTTGGCAGAACGACTGCCCTGCGGAAGGGTCTGACAGACCCGTCGTTTGTAAAAATACGGCGTGTGTACGCGCCTTAAGACAAAGGAGCGCAGTGAGGACCTGCTGTCAGGAAAGGACTTCAAGGCCATTTCTAAATGTTATCAAGTTCCAGTGGCTACAGTGCAAAGTATTATTAAAAAATACAAGATGTTTCGCACTGTGGAAAATCTCAGGACATGGCCGGAAGCCAAAAGTTACACCTGTGCTGGCCAGGAGAATAGTGAGAGAGGTGAAAAAGAATCTAAGAATCACCACCAATGCCATCCTAGTGATTCTGGGCTCTGCTGGTGGCAATTGTCTCAAGGCAGACAATCCAAGGGACACTGCACACTGCTGGGTTCCACGGATGCAGAACAAGGAGGACACCACTTCTCCAGATAAGGCACACAAAAGCTCGCTTGGCCTTTGCAAATGCTCATCTGAACAAAGAAGAAGACTTCTGGTCTTCTGTGTTATGGTCAGATGAAACAAAAATTGAATTGTTTGGTCACAATGATGTTTCCTTCATTTGGCGTAAAAAAGGAGAAGCCTTCAACCCAAAGAACACCATCCTCACTGTCAAACATGGTGGTGGGAACCTAATGCTTTGGGGGTGATTTTCAGCCAATGGACCAGGAAACCTAATCACAATAAACGGCACCATGAAAAAAAAAATCAATACATGAGAATTCTCAACAACAACATCAGGCAGTCTGTAGAGAAAGCTTAGCTTTGGGAACAAGTTGACATTTCAGCATGACAACAGCCCAAAACACACAGCAAAAGTGGTGAAGAAATGGTTAGCAGACAACAACATTAATGTTTTGAAGGGGCCCAGCCAGAGTCCTGGCTTGAATCCAATTGAGAATCTGTGGAGGGAGCTAAAGATCAGGGGGATGGAAAGAAGACTCTCCAACCTGAAAGATTTGGGACTCATTGATAAAGATGAATGGGCAAAAATACCTGTGAAGACATGCAAAAAGCTGGTCTGCAATTATAGGAAGCGTTTGATTGCTGTAATAGCCAATACAGGCTTTTCTATTGATTATTCAGAAGGGTATGAATAATTTTGGAATGGACACTTTTTGTTCAAATATAAATAAAACTAGTGTTGGGCGAACACCTGGATGTTCGGGTTCGCGAACGTTCGCCGAACATGGCCGCGATGTTCGGGTGTTCGCGCCGAACTCCGAACATAATGGAAGTCAATGGGGACCCGAACTTTCGTGCTTTGTAAAGCTTCCTTACATGCTACATACCCCAACCTGTGCACCTTGGGAGTGGGTACAAGAGGAAAAAAAATATTTGAAAAAGAGCTTATAGTTTTTGAGAAAATTGATTGTAAAGTTTCAAAGGAAAAAATGTCTTTTAAATGCGGAAAATGTCATTTTTCTTTGCACAGGTAACATGCTTTTTGTCGCCATGCAGTCATAAATGTAATACAGATAAGAGGTTCCAGGAAAAGGGACCGGTAACGCTAACCCAGCAGCAGCACACGTGATGGAACAGGAGGAGGGCGGCGCAGGAGGAGAAGGCCACGCTTTGAGACACAACAACCCAGGCCTTGCATGAGGACAAGAAGCGTGCGGATAGCAATGCATTTTGTCGCCATGCAGTCATAAATGTAATACAGATAAGAGGTTCCGTAAAAAGGGACCGGCAACGCTAACCCAGCAGCAGCACACGTGATGGAACAGGAGGAGGCGCAGGAGGAGAAGGCCACGCTTTCAGGCGCAACCCAGGCCTTGCATGAGGACAATAAGCGTGTGGATAGCAATGCATTTTGTCGCCATGCAGTCATAAATGTAATACAGATGAGAGGTCCAATAAACAGGGACCGGAAACGCTAACCCATCACAGATGTTCATTGTTCATGTTACTTGGTTGGGGTCCGGGAGTGTTGCGTAGTCGTTTCCAATCCAGGATTGATTCATTTTAATTTGAGTCAGACGGTCTGCATTTTCTGTGGAGAGGCGGATACGCCGATCTGTGACGATGCCTCCGGCAGCACTGAAACAGCGTTCCGACATAACGCTGGCTGCCGGGCAAGCCAGCACCTCTATTGCGTACATTGCCAGTTCGTGCCAGGTGTCTAGCTTCGATACCCAATAGTTGAAGGGTGCAGATGGATTGTTCAACACAGCTACGCCATCTGACATGTAGTCCTTGACCATCTTCTCCAGGCGATCGGTGTTGGAGGTGGATCTGCACGCTTGCTGTTCTGTGGGCTGCTGCATGGGTGTCAGAAAATTTTCCCACTCCAAGGACACTGCCGATACCATTCCCTTTTGGGCACTAGCTGCGGCTTGTGTTGTTTGCTGCCCTCCTGGTCGTCCTGGGTTTGCGGAAGTCAGTCTGTCGGCGTACAACTGGCTAGAGGAGGGGGAGGATGTCAATCTCCTCTCTAAAGTCTCCACAAGGGCCTGCTGGTATTCTTCCATTTTGACCTGTCTGACTCTTTCTTCAAGCAGTTTTGGAACATTGTGTTTGTACCGTGGATCCAGAAGGGTATAAACCCAGTAATTGGTGTTGTCCAGAATGCGCGTTCAATGCAGTCTAGCATGAATTGAGCCATGTGTGCCAGAGTCCTGCCAGAATCCTCATCATCCTCTTGTGAGCGTTGTGATAGTTGTGATGCATCATAGTCGTCACCTTCTTCCTGGTCTGCTTCTGCTAACCATTCGCGCTGAATTGTGGAAGTCTAGCGTGCACCGCTCTGGCCCTCGTGAGTGGTGGCATGAAATTCCTGCTCCAACTCCAGCTGTTCCTCCTCCTCTTCTTCGTCATATCTGCTGGGGCCAGCGTTTCCTGAGGCAGATGGCCTGATGTTGGTATCATCACGCTGATCGTTTTCTCCTTCAGATTCCCCCAGTTGCATCATGACAGCTGTTTCCTTGATTTTTAACATTGACTTCTTCAGTAAACACAGCAGTGGTATGGTAATGCTGACTGAAGAGTTGTCACTGCTCACAAGCAACGTGGATTGCTTAAAATTTTGGAGGACTTGGCAGAGGTCCAACATGTTGGCCCAATCGGATCCACAGAAGCTTGGCAGCTGTCGGATGCGCCTCGGTACTGCGCCGTCATGTACTGGACCACTGCACTCTTCTGCTCGCAAAAGCGGGCTATCATGTGCAGCGTAGAATTCCAGCGCGATTCCAGCGCGTAGGGACATCACACAGCAAGCGATGGTGGGGGAGATTGAAGCGCTCCTGCATTTTGGCGAGTGCCCCCGAAGCAGTACTGGAATTTCTACAATGTTTGGGCACTCGTCGCACCTTCAACAGAAGATCGGCCACACCTGAGTATGTCCTCAGGAACCGCTGAACTACTAGGTTCATCATGTGCGCCAGGCAAGGGATGTGTGTCAGCTTAGCCAACCTTAAAGCGCGAATGAGATTACTCCCATTATCACACACAACCATGCCCGGTTTCAGGTCCAGCGGTGCCAGCCACAAATCCGTCTGTTCCTTTATTCCCCTCTAAATTTCCTCCCCTGTCTGCTGCTTATCCCCAAGGCAGATCAGCTTCAGCAACGCTTGCTGACGCATGCCAACAGCTGTGCTGCACTGCTTCCACGATCCTACTGCTGCTGGGTTAGCGTTTCCGGATGAGGTACAGCTTTGAGATGCGTTGGAGGAGAAGGAGTCAGAGAGGTAGGTGCTGCTGTTGTTATTCAGTGGGAGGGACGGCGGTGCAGCTGTTTGCGGCGTGGGCAACACCCGCGCCGTAGCAGGTGAGGAATCGCTGCCAGGCTCCACAAGGTTCACCCAGTGCGCAGTAAGGGAGATGTATCGACCCTGGCCGAACGCACTCGTCCAGGTGTCAGTGGTGAGGTGAACCTTGCAGGCAACGGCATTCTTCAAGCTTCAAGCTGAGTTGCATGAGACCACGTGCTCATGCAACTCAGGCACTGCAGAGCGCGCAAAGTGATAGCGGCTGGGAACCACGTAACGTGGGATGGACACTGACATTATGCCCTTGAAGCTGCTTGTCTTCACCACTCGATATGGCAGCATTTCGCAGGGCAGAAGCTTGGCTATGCTGGCTGTTAGTGCCACGGCTGGGGGTCATTTGCTGGCAATTTCCTCTTGCGCTCAAACATCTCCGAGACAGACAACTGAACCGTAGGGCTGCACACTGAAGGGCTGTTGGTTGTTGTGTTTGATGAAGACTGGGAGACCTCAAGAGCACTATTCCGGAAAGTGACAGTGTCAGCGTTGTCTGATGTTTGTGAATGTTGTTGTGAACCACGCAATGGCTGGGCTACTGCTGCTGCTGAGGAGGGTCTGGTGGTGAGTCTGGTGACCCCAAGGGAGGCAGTGTTGCTGGTACCCTGTCCTGCCGCGTTTGCCCACAGAGTGGGATGTTTGGATACCATGTGGCGGGTCATGCTGGTGGTGGAGAGGTTGTTAATATTTTTCCCCCTGCTCAGGCGGGTCTTGCACACCTTGCAAATCACCATGGTACCATCCTCACTGCAGTCTTCAAAGAAAGGCCAGACTTTGGAGCACCTGCCTTGCTGGCGATTTCTGTTTGCGCCTCTTTTGCGTCTCACTTAAACTTCCACGCTTGTGGTGCCTGAAATTTCGCGCCGCCTACCTTGTGGCACAAGGCGAACTCGTGCAGCAGTGGGTTCTTCAACACACTCCTCTGTGCTGCTACGACGGCGATGTTCTCCTTCACATACAAAATCTGGGTCTCTGTCCATATTGTTCAAACCCTCCTCTTCCATCTCCTCAAACTCGTCATATGTGATTGTGGGCCGCCGCCGTGGAGTAGAGCTCCCCAGAACAACCTCTGCGCAGCTCACTCCAACGTCGTCTTCCAGATCTTCTCGGCCGACCTCCTGCAATTGAAACCCCTCCTGCCCAACTTCTGGGATTTGGGTTTCAAAGTCCTCGGACTCGCCTTGCATTTCAGTGCGCGGTGCATTTCCCACACTAAATGGTTGTGAATCCGGGCACCACATTTCTGGCTGTTCCATTGACCTTTGAAAAGTGGAAGTTTGTTGGGCTGGGAATAGCTCCTGCGAATATCCCATTGTGTCCTGAGGAAATTCTTCGGACTGGTTATTTGGCAGTTGTGTGCGTGGTGTTGCTGCCGGTTGTGTCAGCTTTGTGCCCACTGGCTCCTTGTAACTGGCTGAGGACTCGGACCTCGTGCGTGATGTGCTGGTGCTGCTTAACCCACTGCTGGACGCTTGAGAGGTCATCCAATTAATTATCTGGTCCTGTTCTTTTGGATTTGTGAGGGTTGATTTCCTGGACAACATGGGCGGTATTGAGTGGGTTTTCTTCGGTGCTCCACTGTGGCCTGTACGTGAACCGTCAGGGGAAACACCTCTTCCCTTGCCCCTCCCTCTTTCACAGGATTTCTTCTTCATTTCACTTATCCTTAAAGTACACGCTGACTGGCAGCAGTACAGTGGCAGTACAGAAATGCTATACAGTGGCGGGTGAGCGGTGTACTACTATTCCCAGCAGCGACACAGAGCACAATGCTATACAGTGGTGGGTGAGCGGTGTACTACTATTCCCAGCAGCGACACAGAGCACAATGCTATACAGTGGTGGGTGAGTGAGCGGTGTACTACTGTTCCCAGCAGCGACACAGAGCACAATGCTATACAGTGGTGGGTGAGCGGTGTACTACTGTTCCCAGCAGCGACACAGAGCACAATGCTATACAGTGGTGGGTGAGCGGTGTACTACTATTCCCAGCAGCGACACAGAGCACAATGCTATACAGTGGTGGGTGAGCGGTGTACTACTGTTCCCAGCAGCGACACAGAGCACAATGCTAAACAGTGGTGGGTGAGCGGTGTACTACTATTCCCAACAGCGACACAGAGCACAATGCTATACAGTGGTGGGTGAGCGGTGTACTACTATTCCCAGCAGCGACACAGAGCACAATGCTATACAGTGGTGGGTGAGCGGTGTACTACTATTCCCAGCAGCGACACAGAGCACAATGCTATACAGTGGTGGGTGAGCGGTGTACTACTGTTCCCAGCAGCGACACAGAGCACAATGCTATACAGTGGTGGGTGAGCGGTGTACTACTATTCCCAGCAGCGACACAGAGCACAATGCTATACAGTGGTGGGTGAGCGGTGTACTACTATTCCCAGCAGCGACACAGAGCACAATGCTATACAGTGGTGGGTGAGCGGTGTACTACTATTCCCAGCAGCGACACAGAGCACAATGCTATACAGTGGTGGGTGAGCGGTGTACTACTGTTCCCAGCAGCGACACAGAGCACAATGCTGTGCAGTGGTGGGTGAGCGGTGTACTACTATTCCCAGCAGCGACACAGAGCACAATGCTATACAGTGGTGGGTGAGCGGTGTACTACTGTTCCCAGCAGCGACACAGAGCACAATGCTATACAGTGGTGGGTGAGCGGTGTACTACTATTCCCAGCAGTGACACAGAGCACAATGCTATACAGTGGTGGGTGAGCGGTGTACTACTGTTCCCAGCAGCGACACAGAGCACAATGCTATACAGTGGTGGGTGAGCGGTGTACTACTATTCCCAGCAGCGACACAGAGCACAATGCTATACAGTGGTGGGTGAGCGGTGTACTACTGTTCCCAGCAGCGACACAGAGCACAATGCTATACAGTGGTGGGTGAGCGGTGTACTACTGTTCCCAGCAGCGACACAGAGCACAATGCTATACAGTGGTGGGTGAGCGGTGTACTACTATTCCCAGCAGTGACACAGAGCACAATGCTATACAGTGGTGGGTGAGCGGTGTACTACTATTCCCAGCAGCGACACAGAGCACAATGCTATACAGTGGTGGGTGAGCGGTGTACTACTGTTCCCAGCAGCGACACAGAGCACAATGCTATACAGTGGTGGGTGAGCGGTGTACTACTGTTCCCAGCAGAGACACAGAGTGGCAGTAAACACAATGCTTTACAGTGGTGGGTGAGCGGTGTACACAGAGTGGCAGTAAACACAATGCTATATAGTGTGGGTGAGCGGTGTACTACTGTTCCCAGCAGCGACACAATGACTGGGGGGACCCTGGCTAGCCTGGCTGGAGAGAGAACTACCCTGCCTGCCTACCCAAAGCTAAACCCACAGACAAATGGCCGAGAAATGACGTGGATCGGGTATTTATTTACCCGAACCACGTGACCCGTTCGGCCAATCAGAGCGCGTTCGGGTCCGAACCACGTGACCCGTTCGGCCAATCACAGCGCTAGCCGAACGTTCGGCCATGCGCTCTTAGTTCGGCCATATGGCCGAACGGTTTGGCCGAACACCATCAGGTGTTCGGTCGAACTCGAACATCACCCGAACAGGGTGATGTTCTGCAGAACCCGAACAGTGGCGAACACTGTTCGCCCAACACTAAATAAAACTTGAGAAATGTTGTTTTCCCACAATAATGCCTCTTGTACATCGTCTTATCATCTTTTGGGAGACACCTATGTCATTTCCCATCAAAAAATGACTTGCTGGTTGAATAAAAGTAACTTTAAGTCAAAATTTGCCAGGGGTATGAATAATTATGGGCAGCACTGTATATTACTCTGTAAATCTGTAAAAGTATTGTTAAAAAGCAAGTACCATACATAATAAGTAATAAGATGTTGTTTTTTTTTTTGCAAAATACAGATCTTTAATTTATGCAGATAGTGTATGTGGAAAGTCACACCGCAATGCAGAACCTATGCGACATTTACAGTGTGGCTGGTGCGGTGCGATCTAGTGCTGCATTCTAATGCACTGCATGCAGAGCGTCAACTCACAGGTTGACAGTGGGGCCTGTTTCACATTAGCAACCTCAGTTTGTGTTGCGCTCGGATGATGGCACCGCAACGCTAAAAACAAGCCTCGTATACAGCCGCATTGATGCAGGGTAATGTAATATTTGGCAGCAAACCAAACTATAAGTGAAGCTCTCTAGCGCTCACTTCCTGTGGCTGAAATACAAATTGTTTAGCGTTATCCTGCGGTAAAAATGGGTAACGCAATGCAATGAAAACGCTCTAGGGTGAAAGGGGCCTCAAACATACTATTCATTAACTCTGTGCCATGCTGTATGCGACACAATGGCCGTACAGCGTATGGCATGACTTTTCTGTGGCGTTGCATTTCTGCTTTTACAGAGAATGCAATGCAACACCCACTGTGAACATAGAATTATGGGATGAATCTACCTACATAATGGAGCACTGGGGCTGATTTATGCTTTTCAGACGAGCCAATTGAGCTTCAAATGTTAAAAGGAAATAACGATTCTGACTGGTTACTCTGGGCGACTGCATGACTTTTGCTCCAGATCTCTTTGCACTGGTCTTGATAAATCAGCCTCACTGTATTCTGCAACAGTGGGGAAAAATGCCTGAGGTCAGCAGCTCTCTCTGTTAATGGCTTACTACCCCTATGTAAGGAGATGCCAGCATTGTCCATCCTATGAAACAAGAGGCTTTGAAGTTAGGTTCTGACTTGTGGGATTCAGTTCTTCTACAGACTTGAATGTTCTGCAATTTGCATGTACTGTAGTAGGGAGAGATGAGTAGGGAGAGATGAGGCAGACAGAAAGCAACAGTAGGCAGCCCACTACAGAGAAGATCACTAGCAATCGACTAAATGATAATAGCCTGTTGCCTATTCCCTGAACATGTTTAGGTGCAAGGACACATGTAGAGATACTAGGCAGTAGCCTGAAATAGTCACATTTTTTTATTTATTTTTTCCAGCAAGAGAAAGCTATTATACTAAGCTTCACTCCTTTTCAAGCCATTTTGCATGCTGACAGATTTAACATCCCTACATAATTTAGATTTTTTTTTTAATCTGCATAAGGTAGCCTGCATAATGCGTCAGTCATTCAGACCAATGTACATCTCTGTGACTGAGTATATGAGTAATGAAATCCACGCTTCTCTGTCCCAATTTTTGAGCAGCATTGAAAGATCATATGTATATGACTTTGAGCTTGTTGCCTTGATAAAGAGAGCCTGCGTGGTCTCGAAATGTTGACCGAAAGTTCCTTTAAGGATATGCCAAATTTTCTGTTAGTTTTCCACAACAAGACATAACTGGCTAAAATAAAGATATGTTTGTATAAGGCTGCCTTGAGATCTGCTTGCAGTCATTAATTATGTGAAATTCAAACAATGCTCCTCGTAGCCAAATACCATGTGATCATTTGCCTAGGTTACAAATGAAATGTTATGAAATCACATGAGAGTCCTAGGAAGCAGTATTTTTTTTCTTTATAACAGCTAACAGGTATGCTCCCTCACACCCTGTAAGCTAGACATACATGTATCAATGTGCCCTCAACATATCCAATCAATCAACTTTCGATTAATATGGCAGCTTATTAATCAAAATTGTGATCAAATATTTTGGAAAAATCTGCAAGTGGCCAGGGAAGGAATGGAGTGAAATTGATGGACATTTATCACTGCACAGCATCAAACAGTACAATGCCAGTGGTTTGATCATGGGAATGCATTTGACATTTGCACAATAATACTGAGTGCTTCCAAAGCCTCCCAAAGGCTCAAGGGCGTGTATTCCACCAGTTGGTCGAATACACACAAGGGGCAGGACCGGTTCTGGATTCTTTTTGCTGCCTGAGGCAAATTTGTGAGGTTGCGACAATTTTCACTGCATGCTATAGCTGCAGTGCAACCAACAAAATAAACACCCTCAGTATAGGTAGGTAGGTAGCCAGGTATAGGTTCCCCATGTATAGGAAGCAAGGTATAGGTGCCCTCAGTATGGCTAGTCAGGTATAGGCGCCCCCAGTATAGCTAGCCAGGTATAGGTGCCACCAGTATAGGAAGCTAGGTATAGGTGCCCACAGTATAGCTAGTATAAGTGCCACCAGTATAGGAAGCTAGGTATAGGTGCCCACAGTATAGCTAGTATAAGTGCCACCAGTATAGGAAGCTAGGTATAGGTGCCCCCAGTATAGATAGCCAGGTATAGGTTCCCTCAGTATAGGTAGCCTGACATAGGTGCCCCTAGAATAGGTTATCCAGGTATAGGTACCCTCAGTATAGGTAGCAGGTATAGGTGCCCCAGTATAGGTAGCAGGTATAGATGCCCCAGTATAGGTAGAAGGTATAGGTGCCCCCATTATAAGTAGCAGGTATAGGTGCTCAAGTATAGGTAGTAGGTATAGGTGCTCACAGTATATGTAGCAGGTATTGTTACCCCAGTATAGGTAGCAGGTGTAGGTGCAGGTGCCCCAGTATAGGTAGTAGGTATAGGTATCCCCACTATAGGTAGCAGGTATCGGTGACAATGCGGGGAGGATGGCCGACATCATTCCTCCCTCCTGTCCCCCCCTGCAGAGCTGGTGCAGTGGCGCAAGTTGTAATCAACTCACCTGCTCGCAGCTCACTCCATTTGCCGTGTCCTTGCCAGCAGCCGTCTCATCTCTGGCCGCCCGATCTCTTCATGATGCACGTTATCAAGCGACATGCAGGGAAACAGGTAGAGAAAAGATGGCTGCTGGTGGGGACACAGCGCATAGAGTGAGCTGCGAGCAAGTGAATTGACTGCGGCCCGCACCACTGCGCCAGCTCTGCAGGGGGGGATAGGAGGGGGGCCCATGGAGAGGGAGGGTGGAATGATGTCGGCCTCCCTCCCCACTTCTGCAGGGCATACAAAAACAAGCAGTGGCCAAGGAGGGGGGGGGGGGGGGTGAGATGTCACCTGACGCAGGATGCCGCCTGAGGAAGAGGCATCAGCTGGCATCATGGGTGGCCCAGCACTGACAATGGGTGTGACTAAACTGGAACAAGGGGAGCAAGAGAAGACAGGGAAGGATCTATAGGATCCATAGCCTTCCCTGTCCATATCTGACTTTTTTTCTCTAGTTACTTTACATTTACTTTAAAGCGGACCTGAGCTCAGAACTTCCTCTCTGCTCTAAAAGATAGGCAACAGCACAATTACCTTTAAAGAAAAACATTTCTTTGTTACAGATGATACAAATCCTACAATAAATCTGCAATGTTTCTACTTCCTCTCTTCATGTCAGCAGACATGTTATTAGCATCCTGTGCTTTCAAATTACACACAGATGAGGGAGAACTACATAGGCTAAACTCTCTAAATACATACAGGGTGCATTCCTCTCCATTTCCTTCTGTCCTGTGCAAGAGTTCAGGTCCACTTTAAAACTCCTAAGAAAACTACCATTTGCCAATGCTGCAATAGGGGATTTTGGGGAATCAGATCAGTGTGTGGCACACCAGCCAGAGCTCATACTAGAAGAGAATAGCCTTTTGGATTTGACTGACATTTTTTCAAATACTTAGGGTACTGCCAAAACAATGCTGTGGGCAAACCAAAGTACTTTACAAAAAGAACAAAGGTACTAAGGTACAGTGTCACTACTGGGAGTCCCAGAAATCAGTGTTAAGGTCCGTACACAGGTTAGATTTAAGTCGGCGCTCAAACAACATTACCCAGCAAAAAGAAACGACAAGTAGTTTCAACAATGTTGTTCAAACATACGGATTTTCTAAACGATTATGTCATTCGAATACTGCATGTGCAAGCGGAAGTCACATTTCACACGACACGCGCGCATACTCTGAACAATGTTGTTTGACTTGTACACACCTTGCTGACTGTACAATATCTGCGCAATAGTAATCTGAATCGATCAGCTAGTTGGATCGGGCAGAACACCGGATATCATGATCTAATAGAGTCTTCTGATCTGGCCTGCCTGACTGAAACCTGGCTTTCTGAACCAGTTGGCCCCACCCTGGAGGCTGCCGTGCCAACAAACTATTCCGTGATATACTGCAACAGGAAAGAACGCAGGGGAGGAGGGGTTGCACTTTGCTTTAGATCAGCTTTGAAAATCAGACCACTTACTGTAGGTCCTACCAACTCGTTTGAATGCTTGGGGGTGCAACTTTCAGCTGAGAAAAACATTAACATATTGCTGATCTACCGCCCACCAGAAAAACACTCCTTAGACTTCCTTAAGGAACTTGTAGACCTCCTATGCAACCTAACACTGGAACACCCCAGATGGATTGTTCTTGGAGATTTCAATACATGGGTGGATGACTCCTCTTCAAAACTTGGAATAGAGCTACCTCGTGCCTTACATGAACTGGGCTTCCTCCAATCAATCAGCTCTGCTACTCACAGGAAAGGCCACACTCTGGACCTTATATTCCATACTGGGCTGTCAATAGCCAATGTGGAAATTAATCCTGTTCCCTGGTCAGACCATCACACTATCCACTTCTCCCTCTCAATACCAGCTGTCAAACACCAGGTCAAGAATCAAATAAAATATCGCCGCTTAAAAGGGCTAACACCTCAACATATCCGAGATAACCTTAGCTTTGATGAATTGACTGACTCCAGCTTGGACCCTGATACTCTGGTGTTTAAATACAACAAATGTGTGTCCTCCACCTTTGAGACCATTGCTCCTCTGCGCACCAAATATCTTACTCCACACCATCATGCACAGTGGTTTGATAACGCTATAAAAGAGCTAAAAAGACAAGGCCGAAAACTTGAGAGACTGTGGCGCAAATCTCAGTCCCCAGAAGACAAACATGCCTTAATCCTCCACTTGAAGAGCTACCAAAAGGTAATCACGGGAAAAAAATCATCCTTTCTATCACAAGAGATTGCAAATGCAGTTAACAAACCAGCCCAACTGTTCCGCACAGTGGAAAAACTCTGCAACCCGGCATGTCAAAAACTTAACATCGAGTCTTCAAAGGACCTCTGTGACCAATTTGCCCATTTCTTCACAGACAAAGTCTCCGCTATAAGGTCCGCCATCCAACTTACAGCATCTGAGCCTAATATAGCGCCGAAGACCATTAGCAGAGACAATGTAACACCTTGGTCAAACTTCAAAGAAATTGATGAAGAAGTCACATCAAGCATCCTCCTTCACGTCCGCCTAACTACCTGTGACCTCGATCCTGGCCCAACACAGTTCATGTTGAACTGCCCCGACCTGTTCGTACCGGTATTCCTAAAAATTATTAACTGTTCCTTAAAATCAGGGATATTTCCTGCTTTACTGAAGGAAGCAATCATCAGGCCTCTCCTCAAAAAACCCTCCTTGGACCCAGATGCAATGACCAGCTACAGACCTGTCTCTAACCTTCCCTTTCTGGGCAAGCTAATTGAAAAAGCTGTTTACCTCCAGCTAGAAGCCAAAATCCTACAAAACAACAGTTATGACCCATTCCAGTCTGGCTTCAGGAAACACCACAGCACTGAAACGGCCCTCATCCAAATATGCAACCACCTGCTCATGGCAAGAGACAGAGGAGAGTGCTCCATCCTCATACTGCTAGACCTTTCTGCAGCCTTTGATACAGTTGACCATGACATCTTGATAAACAGGCTACAGGAATACTGCGGCATTGATGGCATAGTTCTTCAGTGGTTCCAATCCTTCTTGAGTGGCAGAACCCACAAAGTGTCTATGATGCCCTTCCTGTCCACCCCTGTATCACTTAGGTATGGGGTGCCCCAGGGCTCAATCCTCTCTCCCCTGCTTTTCACGATTTACATGTTACCGCTGGGAAAACTAATCCAAAAACATGGCCTGACATACCACTGCTATGCAGACGACACTCAACTATATCTTTCCTTCAAGCCTGGTGTGACAGACCCAACTCTAACTATAAACGCCTGCTTACGTGAACTACAGCAATGGATGAATGACAACTGGCTGAAACTAAATGCAGACAAAACTGAAGTCCTTCTGATAGGAGGGCAGAGCATGATAACAAAACAACTTAACTTGCAGTCTTCACCACTGGGAATAGGAGGCACGGATCTGCACAGCTCTGATCATGTGCGTAGCCTGGGAGTTCTAATTGATTGGGATTTAAACTTTAGAACTCAAATCTCTGCTGTGGTGAAATCATCCTATTTTCACCTGAAGAACATTGCAAAAATCAAGCACCTCATACCCCCAGAAGATCTGCCAACCTTAGTCCACGCCTTCATCACATCTCGACTGGACTACTGCAATGCTCTCTACACTGGCCTTCCAAAAAAGGTCTTGTAGCGACTACAGCTGATACAGAATACTGCTGCCAGACTGCTAACCAACCAACCCCGTCACTGCCACATAACGCCAGTCTTGCACTCCCTTCACTGGCTACCTATAGAATGGAGGGTCCTATTCAAGATCGGCCTACTGACATTTAAATCCCTGAATAATTTAGGCCCTGGATACATGAAAGATATGTTGCAGCTGCGTAGCAATCCCCGCATTCTCAGATCAACAGGTTCTAATAATCTAGTCATACCCAGAGTCCACTTGGAAACTTTTGGTCCCAGAGCCTTCTGTCATGCTGCCCCTACGTTTTGGAACTCCTTACCTCAACAGATCAGGACAGCTCCATCCCTGGACGTGTTTAAATCCAGACTGAAAACCCACCTGTTCAGTTTGGCATTTGCAGAAATATAACTTTTGTTGTGTGAATACTTCATCCTACTAATTACTGAATCTGAGAGAGCCTAAGCGCTTTGAGTCCTATGGGAGAAAAGCGCTATAGAAATGTTATTGTATTGTATATATTGTATATCAGTCTCTCGTCATTTATTGTACTTTGGCTACATTTTTTTTGTAAGGATTGTCATCTGATATGGAAGTATCTGTCGTTGATTGACATTTATCTGATGTGTATACATAGTGATAGCATAACAGTAGGAGCAGGATTAATGGATCCACAAAGCTGTTAATTGAAGGATTTGTATCTCTCCCATGTTGCCCTGAAAGCCACATAAAATTACTCCTCCTTCTGTACGCATTCCTTTCCTCCCTTTGTTTTTAAATAGCACCATGCTTCTCCAACATTTGGTGACTTTCCCATGGCATTCTGGTGTACTTGGTTGCTGTTCTTCAGAGGTCACAACAAGCCTTCAGAATTTTCTGCACTGATGTCCAAATATGAGACCTTCCAAATCCCAAACATTTTGCCCTGTCTCCCCACACTGCCAGCAAACCAAACAGAGGCATATTGCAACAACAGTAGTTATATTAGTAATACAGTCATATTGATCTCATGATTGCAGAACTGACTCATCTCTGTAAAACAAGCCTGGCTGAAAAAGAGTAAATCCAACAATTCTGCTATTGCTGCTTTCGAGTAACTTTTCTGGTGGGCCTGAGGCTAAACCCCCTTTTCCTTCACTGTTTATTAAAGCGTGCATGTGAATAGCGCACAGGACATAGCTTAGAGAACAGCTGCAACTGATTATATACATTGTCACTTGGATGCTAGCTGAGGCGGCTGCCTGTCTGCCCTGAAGATATTTCTAGTTTGGGTTCATTCATTCATTTATTCATTCATTTTTTACTTTCCAGATGAACTTCAGGTATAATGCAGTTTATTAAAATATTACCACGCATCACCTTTTTCATAGAAATATTTCAGAATAAAATCATGAGCTAAAGGCAAATCAGTATTAATATCATTCCTATAAATCACTCTAATCAGGGTTCTCTGCAGTACAAGCAGAAAGAATTTTTCTTATCCTGCTGATATAAGGAATATAATGTACAGATTGGCAAACGCTTTTCATCTGAGTTGAGGTAACACATTCAGCTCTGTGAATGCGACCAGACAAAAGAAAACTATATATAAGCACGCTGACAAAAGTCACTTTGTTTTGTGGCAGACGTCATAAGCACTTATGTGTTGCAGATGCAACAAAGAGGATTCTGCAATACTTTTTTTAGTTTAAATTAGGTTTTGTAATGAGAATAGGTTGTGAAAGGGTTTATTTGTTTACCTCTAAATGACATGTGCTTTGGGAATACAAATGCGGCATTCAAGCTGTCACACGGAAAATGGTTATTCTAGAATCTATTGGCTGTCTGCACATTTATCACAATACAAAGATTTAGGAGCACAGGAAGTGATTTTACTTCAAGTCTCAAGACCCACGTTGAATCGCTTTGCTGAAAATGACATTACAATAGGCCTATGCAGAGTCAATTCCCATTTGGGATCTATGAAACTGATATATAACAAGGACCATTAATGATCTGAGCAATGATATAATATAATATTTATTGTAACAAACTAATGCAAGCCCTGACTCAAATCATCAGTAAGTTCTATCCATAGGACATAAAGCTGAAGTTCATTTAACTTAATGTGTTTTTTAAACTGTAAGTTAATAGACTGATATTTTTATGATATTCATTTTTACTATACTGTAGTAACATCATGCAAGTCCTGAATATTGCTTCAATAACAAAATAACAAAATACAGCAGTCCCCTTGACCTGAAAATAACACTAAAAGGGAACCATTCACAATTTTATTAGAAATGGAATTGTATGCCCAGGGAGGGGGGCCGCCGAACTGGAGGGTGAAGCAGCTAGGACGGAGGTGACATCGGTCGGTGGCTCCCCTGGGTCCCCCGTCCCCGCTACCCCTCCAGCTACATGCGCTGAAGTAATTAAAATGTATGTATATGGCGAGCAGGGAGCTTACCTTCTTTACTTACTCTGCTCGCTGCCTCACTATCTGCAATGCCGCACGCTATACTTCGGAGAGCGGCATTGCAGTAAGTGACGTGGCGAGCGTAGGAAGTAAAGAAGGTAAGCTCCCCGCTATCTCCAATGCCACCCTCCATACTTCAGAGGGCTGCATTGCAGGAAGTGAGGCGGCGAGCAGAGGAAGTAAAGAAGGTAAGCTCGCCGCATACATACATTTTAATTACTTTAGCGCATGTAGCTGGAGGGGTAGCGGGGGCCTAGGTTCGGGGAGTGGGGACGACCCCCCTCCCCGCCGACCGCTGTCACCCCCATCCTGGCTGCTTTTCCCTCCAGCATGGCGCCCCGCCCGTTTATTTTCCTATTGAATGCCCTCCTCCCCCCCGTGTATCAGGATCCATATGTGGTGCAGGAAAATGCAGCAGATCCGGACATTCCGTTTTTGATTAGATAAAGACAGCTGCTATTATTAACATTGCCATCTGTAGCTCCAGTTTTGATCAGGTTTTAAAAACAGTGCCACGGATACGTTCCCGGTTCCCGGACCTAGTGTGAACCTTCTCTGATCCCTGCTTGCACAGCCTGTCATAGGAAGCCCTCTATATTCACCTTTGAGCATTACCTCAATCTATAAAACTTTCTGTGTTCATTATCTTAAGTCCATACATTTGTTTACACAATTAAAAGGTGAAGAGGGGCAAGACAAAGAAAGGGAGCAGTCAGTGGGGGGTAGTGGACCTACAGCATTGAGAATTGAGGACATGCCCAGACAAAGGTTGGCCATGCTATGCCAAGGTCACCTCATAATGATTTGGGGCCACAGAATCATAATGTCCTTCTTTTTTTCATCTGAAATGTGCTCTTCTTACATTATGCAGTAGCAAAAATGAGCAAATATGGTAAGTGTGAGTTATTTGAGCTATTTTTATTCTGATTAGAAAAGCAATCTTTACTATGTGGGTCAATTCTATGTAAATAACTTAAGTATTGTGTACACTTAACAATAGCTGTGTCAGTATGCGGAAACTGCTAAGCGAAACAAGGGTGCAAATACCAGTCACTCCTATGGTGTACACAAATAAAGGCTTGTCCAGAGGACACAGAAAGTTTGCCTTTAGTATAGCGCATACATACAAATAACACAAAATACACCCACTTACAGGTACAATGAATTGATGTGGTCCATATAAGCAATCATGTCATGGATTATTTTACAGTTTTTAGTACAAAAAAGTTACAATCATGAATGTCATTATCTCTGGTGCATTGTCTTCTGTTTATCTCCTGCTGAGTAGAACAATCCTAAGTGCTCTGCAGATAGATGGTAAGATAGATAAATTTCCAACATGTTGAACTTTATCTATCTGGCAGGTGAATCGAACAGAAAATTGTATGGTGTATTCCCAGCATAATCCTGGGAATACACAGTTCGTTTGAAATTATCAATCGAGCCGCTGATGGCTCGATTAATAATTTCTGACCTGTCCGATACCCCGTCGGATTGATTCCGCGCTCGATACCGGCGGGGAGAACAAAAGAAGAAACGCACGGAAAGAAAAATGTATAAACCATCAGGGCTGGGTGCATCTACCCCCTGCAATACCCCCTACAATGTATTTTCTAGCTTTACTTGTTTGTCCCCTGGGCCAAAAGTAATCCACCCCTCCCCCATGGTGGTTGTGCATTCTTATCTCTATACTACATTTTAAAGCTATTTTCTGATAATTTTATGATCATCAACAGAAGTATCCAAATCTAAAAGAAGGTTTTGCCTTTGTTGTGTTTGTAAACATTTGTTTGTCTGTAGAAGACCCAGTTACCAAGAATGCGTCATATGCCAGAACATCATTTAGGTCCTCCAGAGGCTACAGTTCTCATAGCCAAATACAAAATCTGCTTATGGCAATAATTGAGATCATCAAGCATCTTTCATCACTAGTTCCTACTTTTGTTTATGAAGAGATTACTCCTTTTTTTCTGTTGAAAATAAACAGCTAAACAATTTTTTATTATTGTTGTATTTTTAAAGTGCCAACATATTTCTGGGCACCAAACAATAAATAGAGGGTGCAGAATTCCAGAGTGGGTGAACCCCTAGAGAAGCCTTAGAACAATGCGTGAGACGAGGTTAGGAGTGAGGAAATCATGGGAAGGTCACTGGAGGAGGAGAAAGGGAGGTTAGGGGTGTATTTTTGTACAAGGTCAGAAATGCAAGACTGCAGAAGTGATTTGTGTGTAGTAGCTCTGGTCTTATCATTCTGCTGATTAAGGAGTATCAACAGAAGCCAGCAATATTTATTCCAATTAGATTTTTAACAAAAATCTGCTTGGAATCGAGTGATTCCACTACTACAGTGGCATTGTGCTGCTGGATCCAACTTGCCAAAGGATTAAAATTTTCCATTTCACCCAATCACTGTTCAAGTTGAGTTACCATTAAAGGACCATTATCGTGAAAAAAATAGGCAGTTAAAATCTGACAGAAATGACAGGTTTTGGGCCAGTCCATCTCTTCATGGGGGATTCTCAGAGTTTTCTTTGTTTTCAACAGCATTTCCTGAACAGCAGTTGCAAAGTCTAAGGGCTCGTTTCCACTATAGCGAATCCGCATGCGGGCACTGCATGCGGATTCGCATACTTAATGTTAGTGGATGGGGCTGTTTCCACGTGTGCGGCGGCAGCGGCATTTTTCGGTGCGGGAAAAATCTGCACGACAGGGTCGTCAGATTTCGCGTGCGGCAGGAATGCGGGCGAATCGCCGCTAATGCAATCAATAGGGAAATCGCATGCGGCTTTGTCATGCGGATTTCCCCGCGATTTCGCATGCGATTTCGCATGAAAGGCAATGGAACTTTACACAGGCAATGACATGGTTAATTTCGCCTGGCTCCTTGCCATGCGCAATCGCGGGTAAATCCGCATGGGGAAACGCAGCCGCATGCGATTTCTTCAGCGGTGGAATCCAGGCGATTCCGCACCGCTACAGTGGAAACGAGCCCTTACTGACAAAATAGTGTACAAGTAAGTAGGGAGACTGGCTGGTATCATACTATTTTGGCAGTTAAACTGCTGTTAAGGAAATTCTGTTGAAAACAAAGAAAACCCATAGAATACCCTATGAGGAAATGGACTGGCCTAAAATCTGTTGCTTCTGTCAGATTTTAACTGCCTACTTTTTTCGCGATAGTGGTCCTTTAATTGAACACTGTCATTGGTTATCCTGTGGCGACAGAAGACTACAGGCAGATTTAAATATCATGATTGAATCTGCTTGTTATCAATTGTAACAGGTGGTCAAACAAATATTGTACAAGACTCATGTATAGAAATATAGGAGATTCTCAATTTACACTATGGTTTTGTTCCTAGAGGGGCTAGCATCAATCAGATTTTGCATACATTAAAAAAAATGGTTTAACATTGAAAGTCATATTATTTGCTATAGTGGTGTTACATATGCATAGTTACATAGTTTGGTTGAAAAAAGACATTGGCCTCAATTCACTAAGCTTATCTCCTGTCTTTAATAACTCTTCTAGAGTTGTTACCATGGTGATAAGGCATGTAGTATTCAGGAAACATTTTACCTCAGGCAAACCTAAAGTTAACTCTTCTGTCTTTACGTTAACTCTCCAATCCTTAAAATAACTCCAGAGTTAAAGACAGGCTGTTAATTAACTGCGTGTGAAAATAACTACAGAGGAGGTAAATTAACTACAGATGAGGTAAATTAACTACAGAGAAGGTAAATTAACTACAGAGAAGGTAAATTAACTACAGAGGAGGTAAGTTAACTACAGAGGAGGTAACGTAAGGAATGAAGAGCCAATGGACTCAATTCACTCAGATCACGCTGGAGATAATAAGGCAAGAGGAAACTTACCTCCACACAGTGAAAGAGTTATCTTATCTCTTCATTCCTTAAGTTACCTTCTCTGTAGTTAATTTACCTCCTCTGTAGTTATTTTCACATGCAGTTAATTAACAGCCTGTCTTTAACTCTGGAGTTATTTTAAGGATTGGAGAGTTAACTTAAAGACAGAAGAGTTAACTTTAGGTTTGCCTGAGGTAAAATGTTGACATGCCTCATCACCATGGTGACCACTCTAGAAACGTTATTAAAGACAGGAGATAAGCTTAGTGAATTGAGGCCATTGCCTATCAAGTTCAACCAGAAAATATGGTACACCTGAAGCCTGCACCTTCACATATGCCAGTTGATCCAGAGGAAGGCAAAAAAAACCCTTACAAGGCCTGGGCCAATTAGCCTTAAAGAGTAACTGTTAGGCAAAAAAAACAAATTTAAATCTCTATTCTCCTGTGTTAAATAGTTTGAAAGGAAGGCAAAACGGCAATACTGAAGTTAAAAATCTACCTTACTTTTTTTGTCGGCTGAGTAGCAGTGTCTTTTCCCCCAGGCAGGTAAGGAGGCCGCAAGGCCACCTAACAAGCTGCAAAGCATGTTGGGAGGGGTTTTTTTTCTCCCCACTGCCCTCCCTGGTCCTCCCATTCATTTCCCTATCCCTCCTCCAAATCTTTACTGCAGCCTGATTGGCTGCTTCCTTTCGTCCTTCCTGGTTTCCCCTCCCTGTTGTGAGAGCCCCTCACATCGAGCTCTGCCCGCAGCTATGCCTTGACAGCAGCTATGCCCGCACCAGCCAGCCCCCTCCCCCCCGCGAGTGTCAGCCACCATGCCCGCAACCCCCCCCCCCCCCCCGCGAGTGACAGCAGCCATGCCCGTACCCCCCCCCCAACATCCCCCCCCGCAAGTGACAGCTGCCACGCCCACACCTAGACCCCCCCCCCCGCGAGTGACAGCAGCCATGTCCATCCGTGACAGCAGCCATGAACGCAATGCCCCCCCCGGCGAGTGACAGCAGCCATGCCCGCCCGCACCCTAACACCCCCCCGCGAGTGACAGCAGCCATGTCCACCCGCAATCCCCCCCCCCCACCGCGAGTGACAGCAGCCAATCCCTGCACCCCCCCCACGGGTGACAGCTGCCATGCCCGCACCTAGACCCCTCCCCCCTGCGAGTGACAGCAGCCATGTCCACCCGCATGACCCCCCCACCGCGAGTGACAGCAGTCATGAACACAATGCCCCCCCCCCCGGCGAGTGACAGCAGCCATGCCCGCCAGCACATCCCCCCCCCGCGAGTGACAGCAGCCATGTCTACCCACAATACCCCCCCACCGCGAGTGACAGCAGCCAATCCCGCCCCCCCCCCCCCCGGGAGTGACAGCCGCCATGACCGCCCCCCCCCCCCCGAGTGACGGCAATCGCCCGCAAAACGACTGACATCGCAATCGCCCGCAAGATGACTGACATCGCAATCGCCCGCAGAACGACTGACATCGCAATCACCCCCCCCCCCCCCCCCCGCTGAGTGACAGACAATATGACCCAGTTAGACCAGAGACTGGTGGGAGTGTCTGAGGGGTGGGAATGTCTAAGGGAGGGCTAACTTGGGAGGGCTAAAGAATAATGTGAGTGACTTGGGAGGGCTAAAGAATAATCAATCAGGAAGCAGGGTATAAGGGCGGATATTACATCACAACTGGCTTCAGACAATACACTCAAACATGGAACCTGCCATGAGCTGTCAGGAGCATCAATCTCTGAAAATACTATATAAAAATTCTGTGAAATCCAAACGTGGACAGTGTAATGCATATGTAATGTAAGTACAGCCAGTATTTATCTACTGATATATGTGTTTGTTGTCTCTGAGACCCTATACCTAACAGCTCCTCTTTAAAAGAGAAAACAAAATCCTTCACAACTCCCCGACTCCAGATGGAAATCAGAAAAAAATTCTTAGATCAGCTCAGCCATGGATGTCCTTCAATGCAAGGAAAGCACCCAAGCCTCTTTTAAGTGAGATATAGAATTTGCCATAACTACTGTACTTCATGTGGTAAGATATTCCACATTTTAACCACTCTTACTGTGAAGAACCTTTTCCTAAATAGATGGCAAAAACTTTTTCCTCCATATGCAGATCATGTCCTCTAGTCCTTTGTAAAAGCCTATGGACAGAAAGCTCATCAGCTAAGCTTCTGTATTGCCCTTTGATGTATTTATACATGTTAATTAGATCACTTCTAAAGGTAGTCATACATGTAGCAATGATGAGCAGATTCGACCAAGAGACAAATCTCTCTCTAATCAAATCGATTAGAGAGAGATCTGTTGGCTGCCCGTACACCGCATCCGACCGCCTCGCCGCCCCGACGCTATCCACCTAATGTTAAATGTCCCCCGATGCCCTGTGCAGGTTATACATTACCTGTCCACAGCCTATGCTTGTCCCCCGCTGGCTCCGGGCAGCGGGCACACTCTGTTCTTCATACACACACCCCACGTGGTTGCCTAGTAATGTGGCCGTGTGTGTGCCGTCTGATGTCATATTTGCACCTTTACTAGGCAACCACGTGGGGCAGGCGTGTATGAAGAGCGGAGTGCGCCTGGTGGACAAGCGGAGGCCGCAGACATGTAATGTATAACTTGCACTGGGCACCAGGGGGACATTTAACATTAGAGGGGACAGCGTCGGGGTTTTTTTTGCATTCGTCAATGGTCCCGAAATTGCACGCTGTTACCGCCGTGCACCTGATTGAGCAAGTCAGCCCAGCATCTTGCAGCATATGTAATCGACTTATGTCGATTGGGCAAGCACTTGGTGGCACCAATTTTCACCCAATTCGATTATAATAATCTAATCAAATAGTCAATCGGCCGCCAAGTCACCTGATGTATGGCTACTTTAAGGCATCTTTTCTCCAGACAAAATAAGCCTAGTTTATCTAACCTTTCCTGATAGTGAGACCTTCCGACCCTCTGAATAATGTTGTGGCTCATCTCTGCACTTGCTCCAAAACTCCAAAGTCCTTCCTGTATTGTGGTGATGAGAACTGTATTACATATTCCATATGCATTCTTACAAGAGAGTTAAACAGGCAGTATTATATCTCAAGTTTTTATTTTCCTTTTTATGCATTCCAAAATTGTATTTGCTTTAGCTGTGGCTGCTTGGCATTGAATACAATTATTAAACTTATTGTCAGCCAGTACTATATGTGTATCCAATTTATATTGTATGGTGCATATTTTGTTAATTTCACATACTATAATAATAATAGCAATAATATTTTTATAGCGCTTTTCTCACTGGGGACTGAAAGCGTTGTGACCTGGCTGTCGTTCTGCAGTCTCAAAGGCTTGGGAAAAGAGGTGGGTTTTTAGCCTTTTCTTAAAGGGAACCTTAACTGTTGAGGAAAAAAAAAGTTTCACTCACCTGGGACTTCCCTAAGCCCCCTGCAGCCATCCTATGCCCTCACAGCTCCTCGAGTGTCCTCCAATCCCTGCCGCGGGTTAGTTTCATTTTCGGCCCCCGGCAACGCGTCCTCTTCTTCGCCTTTCCCGACGTCAAGCGCGTCATGCGCAGGCACAAGCATACTGCGCATGCACATGACGTGCTGGACGGTGGGGAAGGCGAGGAAGAGGAGGCGTTTGCAGGGGGCCGACTGTGAGTCAGCCGAAAATGAAACTAAGCCACAGCGGGGGACCAGAGGACACTTACAAGGAGCTGCGAGGGCACAGGGTGGCTGCAGGGGGCTTGGGTAGGCCCCAGGTGAGTGAAACTTTTTTTTTCCTCGACAGTTAAGGTTCCCTTTAAATCTGTCCAGAGAAGGACGTGATTGCAGAAGTGAGTTCCATAGAGTAAGGGTTGCATAGGAAAAGGCCTGAGCACCAAATGTTTTTAAGTGGATCTTGGTAATAATAGATCCAATAGATCCGCTATGTACTTGGGTCCCATGTGGTTTAAAGCCTTGAATGTCAGCTGGCAGATCTTCTATCAGTAATAACAAACAAATAAATGTGTTGCACAGTTACCTAACCCTTACAAATAAAATAAAATGTTCAGAAGAATGCCATTAGTGCTGATGCCATTGGGGCGGCATCGGATCAGTTCATTTCGGCGGGCAGCTCTGAGAGCCGAGCGCCAAAACTGGGCACCGTCATAGCAGCAATGCTATGATGTGCACCCCGCGTAGTGGTAACTCGGGGCTCTGGTGGCAGCCAGACACCGAATTACATCTCCCCCCGAGTTGCGACAACTCGGAGGGGGAATAGTATTTTACGCCGCGTCGGAGTTTAGCGGCAGTGGGGAACGCCGTCATTCGGCTCTCCCCGTGCCGAACTGAGCGGTAGCGACATAATATGCACCCTCGGGGCATAGGAGCCAAATTGCACACCCAAAAGCTGTCACTGATTTCAATGGGAATCAGCTCCTGACTCAGGTGACACCAACCCTTCAACCAAACCAAGCCACAGCCAAACAACACACTCAGCTGATTACATGTGCACCAATTGTAGTCATTTTTATATGGTGGCAAAAGTAGTGGTGAGAGCAGCTAAAAATCTACTTCTTTTATTTTTAGCCACTTTGCAGCAATCACATTTCCGTTTTAGAGGGCGTTAAACCTGCTGCATTTAACACTCTTTAAAATGGCTTTGGGCACTGTGGTGACCTGGATTATATAATGTATTTTGTTACAGGGCTGTTGAGAATGTCAGCACTATATAAATAAAAATAACATAAATGTGTGCTAGTAGTAGCATATTAGATGTTTTTATATGTTCAGTAATCTTTGAAGGTCACCTGTACCAATTTTGCTGGCATCTCCCATTCATCCATACCAGATCACATATTTTCTCCCCCCCCCCCCCCCCCTTCTTCTTTAATGAGAAAAAGATGTGCAGAGAACAGGGCTGTGAATAGGCAGTTGTGAGCAAGTCGCCTATTGTCTGGCAATAGATACTCAGCTTTCTACATATGTGATCATACTTTCACTGTGTGAATTCTTTTGTGTGTTAAACCCTCTTCCAATAGTGTCAGGAAGCAGAGACAATTACAGTTTACTTTTGTCAACACTGACTTGATGAAGCTGGTTGGAGCTGGAATGTTCCTCTGTTGCGGCTTGTTGTTGTCCTGGTCTCTGTTCAGCAAGCATTTTTCCTAGCTAAACATTGTCACCAACTGTTGGATGCTTTGGCTTTTTTTAGGAGATCATTTGCATACACCTTTTTTTTTCTGCAAAGTTCCCTGAGGCGGCTTCAGCAGTCACACACTATGCAGCCATCCTTTAACTAAACACTGTCAGAACAGATTTTCCTACTCTGCTTATTTTTGCAGGGAGAATTTGCTTAAACAAATTTCGAAAACCTTCAGGTGAAATGACAATCACATCAAAGCTCTGTCTCAGTGAACTGTAAATACTTTCTGAAAAGCAGTTCGAGGGGTGTACGCCCCAAATGTACGTCTTGCTGTGCAGGATTTGTGCCTGGAAATTCCAAGTTCATATTAGAGAAAAACTGTTTTCCTACTCATTGATGTCACTAAAGTTATTTGCAGCTGCCAAGCTTACATAGCTTGAAATCCATGAATATCTTAGAGAATGGATGGGAACTAGTGCTTGTGCTTGCCAGCTGTTATTCTTGGCCGTTTTTAAAACTAGAGGTTTTTTTATTTATTTTATTTTTTTTGGTTTATAGAATGGGAGGAGTTTCTGGGTGAATATCATCAGTTTTAAAGCAAGCCTGATATAGGAGAAATATGAAGAGAGCAATTGGTTGCTGAGGGAGGCAATACGCTACTTTATCTCTGCACTTCTATAAAGTAGATTGAAAGGCAGTCAACATCATGATCGGAAGCAGTGGAAGATGCAGAATAATGACATGGCTGGTTGAGAGAAGGGTGCATAGTCTAAAGGTGGCCACACGTCTATTGATTTTGCGGCCCGAACAATAGTTTTATAGAATCAAATGAAAATCGGTGCTACAACAAGCTTGCACCATTCGCAATTCGACAGATTCCTGAAAATATTCACATACATCATCAGATACAGTTAAGTACAGCCAGGGGCTTGCATTGCATAAACTGTTGTAGTAACGTTCTGCCTGGAGTTTTTCCAAATTTAGAAATCCTCGGGTTGTGTCATTTCTTCAGTCTGAAAATAACACTAGTCTAGATGAGCTGGCTTAGGCCCAAAGCCCACTACGAAGTAGCTTAGCAATTTTGAAAACTACTTGAGATTTCTGAATTCACAAAGTACCACAACTTAAAATATGATTCTTGGAGCGATTACTATTTGGCCTTACAGCCATTGAAGGCAATTGCTCCCAGTTCGCTCCAAAAAGGCTGCATGCAATGCTACAAGTAGAACCACTCTCTTAGGGGCACTTTGCCATTGATCATAAAGCGCTGCTGGAAATGCGCTAATTGGCTCCAGCACGTATACTTAACTTTTACTACCTGACAATTAGACCTACCCCGAAAAATACGCGCTAGCATGATTTTTCAGGATTTTTGAAGATGCTTGAAATATAAACCCTACTTCAAAAATAAGACCTAGTTACAGTCCATAAAAGTCAACTTAAATAGTGTCCAGGTAGCTATGGTATGTATGTAAAAAAGTAAAGTCAATTAGAATAGAATGCAGCAGGACAGATAGGCCATTCACCAAGGAAAGCAGACACCCCCAACATTTTCAAAATTATCACATTCCTTCTCATAAGACCCAAAACATTAAGGGTTGGTAAGTGAAGGGCTCTCTGGAAATGTAGATTGTTGTACATGGAAAAAGGAAATCGTCAAATATCCGAAATTATTGAAGGAAAGTTTGGGTTTGGAAAGTTATGATGATGTTCCAGAATGCAATGAAATGACTGGTTAAATTAATATTGTTTTTGTTGTTGTTGTTGAATAAATGTAGATTGTTCATGGAAAAATAGGACACCCCCTAAAAATAGGCCTTAGCAAATCTTTTGGAGCAAAAAATGAATATAACACCCTGGCCCATATGCAATTCACTTTTTCTCCTGAGTTTTCTTCTAGCAGATAATTTTTCATCTTTAATGAACCTTTTAGCACTTTGCAATGAAAAATGTAACAAAAAAGGTGAAAAAGTACTGTCAAAATTAATTTCAGTCTTTTTTTTCTTGCTGGTGGTGTAACATTTTATATACAAGTTGTGAAAATATAACCTGGGAAAAACTCGCGTGAAAAAGTGAATTGCACATGGCCCCTTGTATTGTTTTTGGGGAAACACAGTACTTTATGTATGTAAAGCTGTGGCTACTGGCCAGGCCATTAGATTGCAAGCTGAAGTAGCAGCACTAATGGGAATGACTAAGAATTCTCTATGCAGTGCCGTGAATATAGGATTAGTGCTATTTAGTATCTTCTATATGACAACATATAAAAATTAAAAATAGGTTAGATAATTTATTGTTTTGTAGGTCAAGCATGGGTGGGACGTTAACATCAGTTTAAGTGCTTGCTATCATGACCATTTAGTACTGTTTGGACTAAGCACTTGCAGGAGTAAAGGATGCCCTCTCCAGGTTAGATGGTGACAAGAATAATACAGTGAACTGCAAGCACCACTTTCACAGACTTAGCTCAGATGTGAATTCTAGCTGAATTCCAGGATTCAACAAAAGTTCAGGAATGCACTGTTAGTAGAAAATAACAGCACTGGTATGGTACTAAAGCTGTATACAGGAGTATGCGGATTTTGCCATCAGTATAGGTTATTGTTTCACACTATAGGGTTGTTTTAAATAAAATAGTTGGAAATAACACACATAAAACAAATACATATTTAAAAAAAATCAGAACAGAATGTTTTTAGAACAAGGTTTAAATTGATAAGTTTTGTTTTACAATAAACCATTTTTTGCACAATGAATGATACATACCACTATTATCTTAGGGGGAAGCCAATTAACTTATCAGAATCAGAATCAGGTTTATTTCGCCAAGTGCGGCAGGTGCCACACTCAGAATTATTTGTGGTACACACAGGCAATTGGGCATAGTGCAAAAATTGACAGACAATTCAAACAGTGTAACAGACTGACATTGTGCACAGAAAGGTGCATAAGACAGGTACCTAAAACAGGTGCATAAAACACGGACAAGAATAAAATTAAAGGTAAGCGTGGCGCTATGGTGACCTATGTGGCAGTACTGCAGGGTGACCAGGGGGCCCTGCTGGGAGGACAAGCAGCGTCAGGGGCACTAGTTTAAAAGGAGCACTGCTTGGGGGAAAAAAGAGTTCCTGTACCTGGAGGTTTTGGTGGGAATAGTTCTGTAACGGCGGCCTGAGCGCATGCGGATGAAGAAGCGACTGCCGGGGTGGTGAGGGTCTTGCACGATCCTGTTTGCCCTGGTTCTTAGCCTGGTTGCATGGAGGAGGTCCAGTGGAGGCAGGGGTGACCCAATGACTCTTTCTGCAGCGTTGATCACCCTTTGTAGTTTGTGCCTGTCGCTTGCGGTAGCACCTGCGTACCATACGATGATAGAGGAGCAGAGGATGGACTCGATTGTGGCCGTGTAGAAGCTTGTCATCAGCTCCTGGGGCATGCCGAACTTCTTCAGTTGTCTCAAGAAGAACAACCTTTGCTGGGCTTTCTTTTGGCATATGGTGGTGTTTGCTCCCCATCTCAGGTCGTTGGTGATGGTTGTACCCAAGAACCGAACGCTAGATACTCTTGCAACTTCAGTGCCTTCGATGAGGATTGGATTGAGAGGGGGAGGGTGCTTCCTGAAGTCCACGATCATCTCAGCAGACTTTGCAGCGTTTAGGACACGCTTGTTGCTCTTACACCAGTTACAGATGCGCTCGATCTCGCTCCGGTAGGCGTGTTCATCCTCACTGCTGATGAGGCCAAGGATAGTGGTGTCATCCGCAAATTTAATGACCTTGACACAGTCTATAATTTGAGATGCAGCTGTTTGTATACAGAGAAAACAGGATCGGAGACAGTACACACCCTTGGGGAGCGCCGGTATTTGTGGTTCTTTCCTTGGAGCAACAGCCGCCAAGCCTAACAAGTTGCTTTCTGTTTGTGAGGAAGTCCTTGATCCACGCGCAGAGAGTATGATCGACACCAAGATGCACTAGGTTGTCGTACAGGATGTTTGGATGGATAGTGTTAAAGGCAGAGCTGAAGTCCAGAAAGAGGATTCTGGCGTAGGTGCCAGGCTTGTCTAGATGTTCCATGATGAAAGACAGGCTAATGTTGATGGCATCCTCAATAGACCTGGTGGCTCTGTAGGCGAATTGAAGTGGATCAAGGAGAGCGTCAGTGGCGCCTTTCAGATGGGTGAGGACCAGCTTTTCGAAGATCTTCATGACAGTTGAGGTCAGGGCCACAGGCCTGTAGTTGTTGAGGTCCGTGATGCCCGTTTTTTTGGGGACTGGTATGATGGTGGACCTCTTGAGGCAGGTGGGAACTTTGCCCTCCATCAGCGATTTCTGAAATATGGTGGTGAGGACAGGGGCTAGCTGGCTGGCACAGGTTCTCAAACAGGAAGAGGACACACCGTCCGGGCCAGGGGCCTTTCTGGGATTCAGCTTTTGGAGGTGCCTTAGAACATCAGCCTCCAGGACTGCCACTGGCCCTGAGAAACCATGGGCCCTTTTGGGAGGGGTGGAAGTGGGAGGCACGCTAGGGGTGGTCGCCTGGGCCCCAGGATGAATGGGATGGTGCTCAAACCTACAGTAGAACTCATTGAGTTTTTCAGCTAGTTCGAGGCTTGGGTGCACCTGTTGGGGGGGCGGTTTGAGATTTGTGGCTGCTCTGAGGCCCTTCCAGACTTCTCGCGGGTTGTTGGACCTGAGGCTGAGGCCCAGCTTGTTGGAGTAGTCTCTCTTAGCAGCGCAGAGCTCGCGTTTAAGGTTGTATCTGGCTGTCTTGAAGTCCTCTGGTGAGCCGGACTTGTGTGCTGCCTCCTTGACTTTGCGGAGCCGGCGTAGCTTGCCGTTGAACCAGGGCTTGTTGTTAGGGTAGATCTTAAAAGTCTTTTTAGGGATGCACAACTCCTCGCAGAAGCCAATATAGGAGGTGATGTTCTCAGTCCATTCCTTAAGACAGGGTGCCTCCAGGGCTGCCCAGTCTGGAGGCACTCAAAACAGGCCTGTAGCTGCAGCTTGGCTTCATCGGTCCACTTCCTCACAGTCTTGAGGACCGGTTTGGAGGTCTCAAGGAGCCTTCTGTAGGATGGTATTACGTGGATTAGGCAGTGGTCGGAGTTGCCTAGTGCAGCCAGGCGAGTGGGTTTGTAGGCATCCTTGAGGACTGTGTAGCAGTGATCCAGGGTATTTTGGTTCCTGGTGGGGCACGTGATGTGTTGTTTGTAGCGTGGCATCTCCTGGCGGAGGTTCGCACTGTTGAAGTCACCGCAGATGATGAAGAGGGAATCCGGGAGGGATTATCTGAATGTTTTTGGGATGTTGGAGGAAACCGGAGCGCCTGCAGGAGAACATTCAAACTCCATGCAGATGGTGCCCTGGCTGGGATTTAAACTAGGGACCCATCACTGTAAAGCAAGAGTGCAAACCACTACGTCTCTGTGTTGCCATTACCATGATGCTAAATTAGTACTTAAAGTGGACCTGAACTCAGACCTCCTCTCTGCTCTAAAAGGCACACAACAGCATAATAACCTTTAAGCAAAAAAAAATTATTTGTATTGCTTATCTGCCATTGGCAGTCCTGTGAAACAGGGGAGGATCAAATTACAATTTGAGATTAGACACAAATGAGGGGGAATTAGACAGCCTAAACTCTCTGAATACTTACAGAGTGCATTTCTCTGTGTTTTTCTTCTGTCCTGTACAAGAGTTCAGGTCCACTTTAAGCAATAATGTTTAAACCACTTAACCACTTAAAGAGACTCTGTAACAAAATTTTGAGCCTTATTTCTTCTATCCTATAAGTTCCTATACCTGTTCTAATGTGGTCTGTCTTACTGCAGCATTTTCTAGTTGCACTGTCTATGTGATAAATCTTATCTTCTTTCCTCTGTTGGCTCTGTCGGGCTGAGCCTGGAATGTGTGGAATGTGCAGCACTGCTTGTCATTGGCAGAAGCTTTACACACCCTCTCCATGCTCTGCATGAGTCACACAGTAAGCTGTTCTCAGCCTATGATACTCTGGTTAGAAGCCATGTCATTTGTTTGTAAACACTGCTGAAAACTGTTAATTACAAGCCAGGATTGCAGCAGGGAGTGGCAGAAACAGCACAGAGGGGCCCAGGAGAACATAATGAAGAGAATGGTATGCTTTTTATTGTAAGAATTTTAGAGTACAGATTCTCTTTAAAGGATACGTTCAAGATAATTAGAAAATAAAAATCCACTTACCTGGGGCTTTCTCCAGCCCCTGGCAGCTGTCCTGTGTCCTCGCCACAGCTCCGATGGCTCCCGGTCTCCTCCGCTGCAGATGCCGACCTCGCCTGGTCGGTTTCCGGGTTAGCTTCTTCTGCTCTTCACCATGCAGCTCACATGGTCGCGCTGACGTCATCAGGACTGTAACTGTACTGCGCAGGCCCAGTAGTTCTATTTTTCACATTTCTTTTTAGTTCAAGAATTACATTACATTTTTCTGATTGATGGTAACATTTTAGAAATGTGATCAATGTATCACACACACATGTTAAATTTTTTCCTAGTTATATTAAAAAAAAAATGATTGAAAACTTTGAAAAAAATTGCTTGGGTCTATAAATCAAGAAATTGACAATCTTTCCTACACCATTCAATTTTAATAAAAATTGATCAGAAAAAAACACCACTGATCTTTTATTGAAAAAAAAAAGGGGATTGTTGTAAAATTGGACAATTTTATTGCATTGTGTGTTGCCACCTTTAGGGCCGGTTCACATTGGGCGCTTGCCCGCCACTTCCTGGGGACCGTGTTTGGGTCCGTGACTGCGATTCGATGGCAAAAGCTCACAATATCAGCGCGATTTGCTCTAGTGATTCCCATCAATAGAACAAGAATCACAGAGCAATCGCCCCAAAAACGCTGTACGCAGTGCATGGCCGATTGATTGAAATCGCAAACACGACATTGTGAATGTGTCCATAGGGATACATTAGTAGCAGCGCTTTGCTGATCGCTAGCGATCAGCAAAGCGCTGAAAAAGCGCCAAGTGTGAACCAGCCCTTAGAGTGGAGAAGGTGGAGAAGGTCTTCTTTAACCTTATTAGGTTTTTGTTTTATTACTCCCTAGGTTCCCTTCACTTCCTGTCCTGGGTCATGAAAAACAATAGTATAGGTACATCAGTACATGTGTATTCCCAATAAAATGATTTTCTACACCTACTCTTGTGGTATCAGATTCTACCTATTCAATCCAGTGTAAAAATTAACAAAAGGGTCAATCACACTTTAATTCAGAACAACTGAGTGCACAACAGCTCTTTATGGTAATAGATGTCTTGTTTGCTGTAGTGATTTCAGTAAATAAAATTATACTGCAGTTTTACTGGCTTTTCACTAAGCAATAGCAATAAGTTTAAAATGTACAATCTCAGCAATTTTTGATTAGGCTGTCCCCTAATTGTTATTATTATTATTATTTAGTATAGCACCACCAATTGCACAATTATATTTGATCAGATTTTACAGATTTAGCTGTAGTGGGAAAAAAATGAGTGGGCATCCCCGCTTGAGCTCCGCTCCGTCTACAGTATGCAAGCGGCGATGGTTGCTGGCAGACTGTAAAAAAAATAAATAATTGTACAGAATGCCTTTTTACAGTACATCTGCCAATTCAGATTTCAAAGTATATTGGTTATTGGTACTGGAAACTCTGTATCCTAAAAATGTGGACAATATGTAAAATGTAAATAAAACAGAATAAGACCATTTGCAAATAATTTTAAACCTCTGTTTAGTGGAAATAGTACAAAAACAACATATGGCAGAAATTTTATTATGAAAAATAAAGCACAGTTTGTATTTGATGACATTTTCATGTTTTAGAAAAAATTTTGACATGAGCAACAAATGACTGTAAAAGTAAAAAGAGTAATAAAAAAAACACCTGGTTTCATGACTAATTACTGTACATTAATTGACAACAGCAGTGGCGTAGCTAAGGAGCTTTTGGCCCCAATGCAAGTTTTACAATGGGGCCCCCCAAGCACTCTATACATAACAATTGATACGGCGCACCAAAACCTGGCAATGGCAACTACAGTGTCAGAGGTGCAAGAAGGGGATGGGAAACAGATTGTCAATGATTACCACTATTCAAAGTATCTATAGAAGTGATTATTATGAGCACAGGACCAATAGAGGGCTAATACTGAAGTTGAGGGAGGGCCCTTCGGGGCCCCTCTGGCCCAAGGGTCCCGATGCAGTCGCAACCTCTGAAACCCCTATTGCTACGCTTCTGGACAACAGGTCTTTAACTTGAGTCTCTAACGTGACTGGGTATTAGAAGAAGCTGAAGTTGGGGAGGTGTACACTGTGTAAAACAGGCAAGCAGTCCAACAGTTAGGAATAACTTTCCATAATGTACAGGTGAGGATAAGTCCATTGTCCTTCATGTAGACATGGGTGTTTTACAAGAGGAGGCCCGGATTGTTGACCCCTGTGTGCACATCACCCCTATATAATGAGCAAAAGGTGCAGGTATTGTTCAGGCATTGGAACCCCACACTGGTTGCCAATACCAGCCTTAAATGAAATGTAACAAAAAAATAAATCTGAGCAATATGTCTTATCACAGGCGCAGAACAGGTGAAAAGCTTTATGTTATTTTTGTTATCACTTAGTAATTATACAGCACCAACACATTCCGCTGTCTTTTTGAGCCCCAGGCATTTGCCTAGGTTGCCTTGTGGATGATCCTGTTCTGTTACAATGGAATCCCTACCTTAAGATGACCATACACTTATAGATTTGCAGCAGATTCAACCATCAGATTCCTGTCAGATGCCTGTCAGGTCGAGTCTGACAGGAATCTATCTGATGTGTGCCACACACAAGGAACAGATTTCCAATAGATTTCAGAATGAAATCTATTGAAAATCGATCAAATGCATTATTGCACCGCTCGATCCAATGCATCTCTATGGCCCATCGATCAGCTGCCAGCAGCCGATCGACCTATATTTTCCATCTGGACCGATCGAAATCGGTCAGAAATCGATCGGCCGCTCGATCATTCCTCCTGCTGCAATCGATTTTTAGATCAGCCGCCGATTCGACCGCTCTGATTGAATCAGCCGTCGATTGAAGGCAGAAATCCACCAGTGTGTGGGCCCCTTTAGTCATATATCCATCATAGTCATAGCAACGGGGTCACGCTGAGTGACAGTGGCAGAAAATGTACATCGTGTCAGAAACTAATGCACACAAACACGACATAGGTTTCCATTATCGCGGTCCCAAAAGCTATTACAAAAATCTGTGAACAAAAGAATATATATTTAATAAGGTATAGTGTAATACAGTGTAGAAAATAAAATTGAGTATGCGCACAGGATACAAGGTTTACACGCGATGGTTCACGTAATAAGAGTAGTGTGATAAAATACAATAAAATAAATAAAATTATATACGCGCTCTCTGTCTCAGAAACATAGGAGTATACAGTCTCACACCAAGTGGCCAATAAAGTCCTCAGACTGGTTCCTCAGAGCAGGGCCGGTTTAAGCAACAATGGGGCCCCAGGGCAAAATAAACCTGGGGGGCCCCCCCAACATATACCACGGAACAAAAATCGACATTAGGGGACCTTTTTTGCAGCTGGTATAGTCAGGGTGTGAAGTCCCAATCGGTCGGAGTTCCACATTCTGGCTATCCCAGCCTGCATGGGGGACAAGGGGTTAAAAAGTTTCAGGAGGGGGGACCCCACATAATTTTTTTTTTTTAATTCCCACACTCTAAACATAAAAAAAAAATTGGGAAAATAGGAAAACATGCCAGGGATCTTCATACAGCCATATTGCGGCTGTATAGCAATCCCTGGCCAAAGCGCTGCGGCTGCATATAGACCCCCTGGAAACCCCGTCAGGAAATTTATTGCACTTTCGTTTGATGCATGTAAAATTACACTACTGTTAGGTTAGCTACTAAAAGTGACATTTACCGCATTTAAAAGTATACTTTTTTCCTTCGAAACTTTAAAATCGATTTTCTCAAAAACTATAAGGTCTTTTTGAAAAATTGTTTTTTCCTCTTATTTCTAATGATCTCCTTAACATATCCTGCAAAATTAGGGTTTCTAGCATTTAAGGTGGATTTGCTATTAACCATTAAAGTCAGCAGGTTTTTAAATGTGTATTTTTTTTCCTTTAAAACTTTAAAATCGATTTTCTCAAAAACTATAAGGCCGATTTGAAAAATTTTTTTTTCTTCTTGTAGCCACTGGGGGCCCCTACAAGCTCTGGGCCCCTGGGGCAGCTGCCTCCTTTGCCTTAATGGTAGCGCCGGCCCTGCCTCAGAGTCCACCGTATTTCAGAATATCCGGCTCCTAGTCCAGGACAATCATCTCAGCATGTAAAAAATGGCAAAAGAAAATACATAGCATAATACTGCTTTCATCTGGTCACTCCCTCACCAGGTGGAAATTTCTCCTATATAAATACTAAATAATAATAATAATAATAATAATAATAATAATAAATTGTCCTGGACTAGGAGCCGGATATTCTGGAATACGGTGGACTCTGAGGAACCAGTCTGAGGACTTTATTGGCCACTTGGTGTGAGACTGTATACTCCTATGTTTTTGAGACAGAGAGCGCGTATATAATTTTATTTATTTTATAGTACAGTGTAGAACATGTGTGCCCAATAGGTCGATCGCGATCTACCGGTAGATCGCGACCGCCTCCTGAGTAGATTGCGGCCTCGTGGCCGTGCCTTGTCAAAGTCTGAAGCCGCGCAGCCGCGGCTGGCAGATTTTGCTTCCATAGCAGCATCAATGAGAACTGGAGAGAGGCGCGGCTGAAGGGGAGGCGCGGCTTAAGGGGAGAGTAGCAAATGAGGAGACAGGTCTCCTCCCCTCCAGACTGCCTGCACACGCAGCGTCTTCTCTCTTCCAGGCTGCCTGCAAAACGTGTGTCTCCTCCCCTCCACCTCCAGGCAAGTGCAATGTGGGCAAATAGCTTCAGGAGGATTCTGAAGCTATTTGCTATGTTTGTAAGTTTGAAGGCGGCAGACGGATTGTGGACTGTCTGCTGGGATAGGGAGGGGGGATTAATTACTGTGTAGGGAAGAAAGCTTCTGTTATGGCCCATACTCACGGGCTACATTTGTGGCCTGTCGCTAGCACACGGGAGCGTGTGCGCGACAGGCCGGCGACAGCTCGTCGCCAGGTCCCTCCGCATACACACGGCGGAGGGACCTGGCAACTGATGTGGCGGAAGCTGTCGCTGTTGTTCCTCCCCCCGCCGGAAGCTCAAGGTATTCCCTGCTGTTTGCTGTTGCTAGTCCGCATACCCACGCGGACTAGCGACAGTTGCGGCGGAGTTGCGGTGGCAACTGTCGCCAGGCGATTGACTGCGCCAATCGCCTGGCGACAGCAGCGACGAGCGATGGTTCGGGGTGCGCGCCCGTGTTGCGCCTCATACTCACGGGCGACCTGTCGCCACAATACGCGTGTTGCGGCGACAATTGTAGCCCGTGAGTATGGGCCATAAGAATTCACTTGGCTTGATGGTGTGTGTGTGTGTGTGAGACGGGGATTAGGAAGAGATTTGTGTGTGATCTGTGACTGACTGCCTATTTATGCTGCGGGGGTGGTGGTGAGGGGGTGGTAGATCTCGTGGGCTTGGCGGTTTCTAAAGTAGCTCGCTAGCCGAAAAAGTGTGGGCGCCCCTGGTGTAGAACGTCCTGCTGTATATAGCTATAGATTGTATAGGTGGAAAAGTAATGTTTAAATTAAAATATGTGTAAGTATACATAGGACAATATAGTGAGTAAAACTGTATACCTTTATCTAAACGATTTAGAAATTAATTCTAAACATGGGTTGGTGTGCGCCAATGCTGGGACACAACATACTACAACCTACCACCCATCATTAAATGCATATAATATATTAGTGCAAAAAAAATATCTATCTATCTATATATATATATATATATATATATATATATATATATATAATTTTATTTTTTTCCTATCCATATCTTGTTTAGGTAAATTAAGTAATGGGAAATGCTAATTCAGCTGTTTCTGTCAGCAGTGGAGAAATTGCAGATCAGGCTGTTTTGAGAAACTTTGTAACACACTGACTGTACAGCTCTAAGCTGCATGTTAAAGCTCTGTATAGTATAAAGCTTTACTGACTTCCTGTAGGTAGTTCTAAATCTCAGCGTATCTATGCAGAGTAGTGAATATCTGTAGAGTAACATATATCAGTGAAGCTCTGTAGAGGCTTAAATCTCTGTGTATCCTCCTAAATAATAGATTAAAGCACTTTCAGTGCTTAGAAGACCAGAAGTTATCGCGTCTGCATGAATACACCCATTGTGTTATTTCAAAAATGGCTGAACTGGTGTAATTAAAACTGTGTAATTAAAAATGGCTGAACTGGCATATCGTATTTCAGGTTTGTATAATTTGAATGTATAAAATGAGAGCCTGCATATATAGGATCTATGTATACCTCTATCTTCCTCCCCTCTCCCTCTACTTCATTTCCCCTCCCCAAAAAAGAAAGTTCAGTTGCTGTGTAAAATGTAAATGAAAACAGAGCGTGACCATTTGCATTTAAATAATTTAAACCCTATATTTAACTGAGAATAGTAAAAAAAAAAAACATGTTGAAAATGAAAGATGCCAGCATACATTTTAAAAAAAAAGTTAAAACTTTACCATGCAAAGTAGAAAACTTAAAGGGAAGATCCGCGCTACACATAAAAAAAAAACTGCACTCACCTGGGGCTTCTTCCAGCTCCTGGCAGTCGATCGGTGCCCTCGTAGCAGCTCCTCTCCCTCCCGGCGTCCAGCGGTGAAGAAGCCGAAATCGCCAGGTTGGCTTCCGGGTCGGCGTCATGTGCGTTCCACGGCGCGGGTCACGTGGTGTGTATGTGATGTCATCGGGTCTCTACTGCGCAGGTGCAGTAGTTCTGCGCCTGCTCAGTAGAGACCCGATGACATCCCTACACCACGTGACCCCCCGCAGTGGAGCACACAGAAGCCAACCTGGAAGCCGCTGGACACCGGGAGGGAGAGGAGCTGCTACGAGGGCACTGATCGACTGCCAGGAGCTGGAAGAAGCCCCAGTTGAGTGCAGTTTTTTTTTTTATGTGCAGCGTGAGCCTTCCCTTTAAGTAACAATTATCCAGAAACAACTGCCTGCTATTGGTCTAAGCTCATTTAAGATGCACTGAAACAAAGTGGAAAACTGTCTTGTAGTCTGATACATTATTATTTGGATTTCTTTTTTTTGAAATCACGAATGCTGCATCTAAAGAAGATAATTACCATCCAGATTCTTATAAGCATACTGTTCAAAATCAAGCATCCATGATGGAATGGGGTGCATTAGTGCGTATGGCATGGATAGCTTGAGCATTTGGGACACAGCAGTTAAAATTGGCACAGAGAGTAATTTGGCTGCCGGTAGTAGTGCTGGAGCTTATCTATTAAATAGCCAACCTCCATCATGGTATTTAATGGGCACTGGGGCTCGCATAATAGATAGCTGAGCTCCAGATATTAGCACCAAGGCTCTTAAAATCAGTTGTCGGCAATTTAAGTAACGCCGCTGTTTGACTATTACAGGTATATAATCAAGTTCTGGGTATTGGCATCAGGCCTCAAGTATAATATAGTCGAACTACGCCTATTGATTGTAGGGAATTTGAGGGGGTCTGGGGCTCAGTCATTACATAGATGAGCTCTGGATATTAAAAGAATATTCATAATTGAACATTACGCATGTTCTACCTATCGGCAACGCCCATCGCCCATTTTCACATACTGTATATTTCACTTTGAAAACTACAACTACTGTTCTCTTCCGTTTCCAAACATTTGCAGAATTTAGTGAGAGAAGTTTGAACACAGTGGTAAACATCAGGGATCTCGTGAGAAGCCAATTAGGCCACATTTGCAAAGCCAGATTTGTCAGGTTCAACTTGGTTTGATGCACACATAAAAATCTCTGTGTAGTGATTTCACTTCTATCCCCCCTTTGGAGGCGGGTGGTGGATGGCTCGTTGTAGGAGGTGAGAGCCCTGGAGCGAGCTGTATGCGCCTGCCCTCCCCCCCTTGGAGTGTTGTGTGAAAGCCATCCCTGAGCTCTAAAGCTTGGGGTAGCCCATGCTTCACTCCTTTCTCATGTGTTAGCTCCCAAGTCGTGCTCATGTAGCAGAAGGCAATGGACGTTAAGGTAAGTGCCGGTTTTTAAATTCTGGGAGGTAGGTGCGGGTGACTCTTCCCGGCGCTGGCCACGCTTGGGGGGGTCTTCTGCACCTCCCAGCCTCCCCCTCCGGGGTGCCGCTGTGGTTTCCAAGTAGTGAGAGGGCTTGGAGCCCCGCTGCCCCCCACAGGGCAAACGCTTTGCGGTATTGGTTTTTGACCCTGCATAATTTGGCATGCAAAAGCAAATGCATCTTTGCATGAGCAATGTCTCGTGAGAAGCCAATTAGGCCAAATTTGCAAAGCCAGATTGTCAGGTTCAACTTGGTTTGATGCACACATAAAATTCTCTGTGTAATGTAAACATCAGGGATAGTTGGATTTGCTGAAATTTAAATCCAACAAAATTCCAAAATTTTGCATGGGATCCCAAACAAATTCCAAATGTCACTGATTTCGTGTTTGCATTGCAAAATTGCAATTTACTGCAAATATATTTTTACACTAACCATGATATTACTTTTTCTTAGTGTGAATTTGGGACAATATGTTCACAATAAGTTACAATTCATGTATCTTTGAGCAAGCTCAGTAGGCATTTTCAGCTAATTATGCAAAAAAGCATTCTCGTAAAAATTTCTCTCTGTTCATTTAGATTTTAAGATCACAAGGGCAGGTTTTTCTCACCCTTTTGTGTCTTGGAAATTGTTATACATTTTGTTCTCCATGTTGCATTTGTCACTGTAATTACTATGCCTGCCAATTCTGCAATATGAACCAATATCTGTATTTTGTGTGTATCATTGGCTGAATTTTTATGTTCCCCATGTTTGTTTCTTACTCTGTACAGTGCCACAGAATATGTTCGTGCTTTATTATAGTATTTTTCTACAAGAAAAATGATTTCTCAATTACAGAATTTTCTATGTTGTCTTTGTACTATTTTTAAATAAACAAAGTTTGCATGATTTAATTTATTAAATTACTTTTTTATTTGTACAGTGTTGCATCTTTTTTGGAGGGGGATAGTGAAAATTGCATTTTTATACTTTCAAGCTAGCTCCTTTTTCAGAGCCGAGACATTCAATTTGCATAAACAAGAATGCTAAACTAATCAGTCTCTTCAATGAATTGCAAATTTAAAGTTGGCTGTACACATAAGGTAAATACACACGTCGGATTCTCACAAACGACCTGTTGTTTGGACGTCAAATCGGACGTCTGTACAGTCTGTCGTTCAAGTCCAGTCGATCGCTCAAGTCCAGTCTTATCAGCTGAACGACAGAATGTACACACGTCCGATTTGACATCCAAACGACCGGTCGTTTGGGCATCCAAACAACGGGTCGTTTGCGAAAATCCGACGTGTGTATGTACCATTATACTGTAGATGGCCCTCAGATTAAACCATCACATAGATCCCACTCAGATCAAATCTGATCAGAGAGGGATCTATTACTGCCACGAATGAGCCACGCACTGCCTGTCACCCCTCCCCCCCCAAGTCTTCCCCATCTAATGTGCTTCAACCCTCCCCCGTCCCCAGGCTGTACAGAGTGTCAGAGTGTTTTGCAACAGAGCATAGGCTCACCTGTCCACTGGTGCACTCCTCCTGTGTCTGCTCTCCATCACCGCTGGTGTGCTCCTCCTAGTGGTTGTCTTAAGACAGAGAGGAGCACCTCAAAACATGGGACACCGGACAGGTGTGTGTAAGCCCCGCCACCAACACTCTGCACGTCGGGCGTTCTGAAATCAGACGCCACTATACCGCCTTGCTTCCAACCCACTGCCGATCGAGCAAAATCTTCCATCTGCCGCAGTTGACTGGTCTGACTGATTTTGGCTGAAAAGTCAGTTGTGCATAGTTTGTGGCATCGATTTATAGCAGATTTTATCACAGTGATTGAATGTTTGGTTATCGACGGGAAGAATTGATAAGTGTATAGCTACCTTAATACACTGTAATGCTGGGCATAGACGGTTCGTTTGTGTCCTTATCAATCGAGCCGCTGATGGCTCGATTGATAATATCCGACAGGTCCGATGACCCGTCGGATAGATTCCCTGCTCGATCCCTGCAGGCGGACAATAGTGGGGAATCGAGCGGCTGATAAAGAATGCCCGCGGGGACGAGCGGGAATCGATCCGCACGCACGGATGAGCGGTGACACGCCGGCATCAAGCCGCTGGCTCGATACCGGCGCATTCTCGAACCGTCTATGCCCAGCATTACACAACCTGTAAAGGAGCACTGTCTTGTGACACAACCTGTAAATCAGCACTGTCTCTGACAGAATAAACACATTAAAGTAATTAATGTCCACCAGTCTTCAGTCTGTTCCACCCACTTGCAAATGTTTGTATTCTATGGACTCTTGTGTTACCCAGATGTTAGTAATGCAACACCAGAGTGACATTTCCTTATTTAGTCACATGGTGCTGGGGACATGCCTAATAACTGCAATTATGTCTGGACATGCTGTAGTCAAAGTGCACTGTGTGGGAATCCAGACACAGCTCCCAGTAGCTACAGTACATGGCCTTTATCACACAACTTGGTTTGTTGAAAACAAAAGGTAACAATTGTCTCATCACAAGGTTGTGTTATTTGAATGATCACAGTGCACTTACCAAGTATAAATTGATTAATATGAATATTCATGATCTAATGATCTGTCTGTTATGGTGGGATAATTGCTTTCATTTTACTTAAAATAATAGTGATCAAGTACCAGACTTCGTGAATCTTTTCCCTGCATAATGTTTTATTTGGGAAGAGTCTGAGCTGCAGAAATTTCCCACCATGTTAGGCTATTAATGGAATCAAAACTATGCTGGTTCTTGGTTGTTAAAGGGCTTCTATCAGTAGAAATGATGACCTGTCACTTCTGTTCTGCCCCCAGTCCAGACATTTGCCTTGTGTAGCCATGACATCAAAGCATCACTCAGTGTCATGCTGCTGACTGGCAACAGGGCCAAATATTAGCAAGGGAATTTCACTCTTCACAGAGAATCTACAATGTTTTCTAAATATTTTCAGTTATTTTCATATGAATCGCCTACAAAATAGTCTAATATAGGGGGTCTTAAAATGTTTTCTTAGTAACATTAACATATATACAAACAATTCATCCATTCCTAAAGAGGATTGAACTTCATCCCATTCAGTTGCCGATACCCTCTTTCCCATGAGAAATCTTTTCCTTTTCTCAAATAGATCAGGGACATCGGCATGTGTACATACAAAAACAGTAGCGGGATATTGGGGCGCAGAGGAAGTCTAAAAACGTTTCACCCTGCTCCTGCAAAAGTCCCAGCAGCGTTAATTACTTTTCCCCCTCCAGGCCCCCATGGACTTAGAGGAAAGAAGTAATTCGGCTGCCAGCTACTGCTGGCGGCCGGATTATGCTGTTTAAAATTAATTTGAGCACCGTCCTTTGACGGCACCAAGATTACTGTCTGAGCATCGCTATAGCCGTAATTCATATTATGGCCTATGACAGGTCCCAGCAGTACCCAAATCTCCAGAGACGTTTTGAGCTGGTCTGCATCTGTATAGCTGATATTATCGTAAAACCTCTCCCACAGTGGCCCTGACATTTCCTGTCTGTGAACCTCGATGCATTGTTGGAAATCACAGCTGTTTCTAACAGCCAAGCAAGCAGTATCTACCTCTGTGCACAGAACACTCAGTAAATGAACAATCCGCAGAGATCACCTGGCAGGACTAAAGATGTCACCCCCTGAGTTAGATTTCAGAGTGTAAATCAGAATCGAGATGAGGAAAGATTTTAAAATGGGCAAACAATGAGTAAATGATTTATGAATAAATATTTTATATAAAACTATTGTGTAAAAAAAAAAAACTAAGCAATTTTAATTTAATTTGTTTACTACAGTTCCTCTTAACTACTTAACTCATAAAGAACACATATATGCACTAAATCAATTTAGATGCATGTATGCATTCAGTGTTGTAGCAATGGATATACGCTATTGCACGCACTCCTGTCGCTCGTTCGCGGCTGGCTTTATACGTGGCGATTGGTAAAGGGGAACATACATGTGTTCCCCAAGCAATCGAAGTGCCTAACAATAAATGGACATGGTCAGGAGCCATGTCCATTCATAAAACTGAAAGTAAAAAAATGTTTTTAAAAAACCATTGAACACATCCTGGTAAGTTCAAGGAGAGTCTATTGCACCATCTAGTGGCCAAAAAGTAAAATTAAAGTAAATATAAATAAATTCACCCTTAGTCACCAAACATCAGAATCAGAATCATTTTATTTATCGCCAAGCACGACTTGGTCGTGCCCGGAATTGGGCTTGGCACAAGCAGGTACAGAAAAAAGGACAGGCAACAGAGATAACAGAAAGCATACATTAAGCATAATGTAGTACAGTGGTGGTACACAACAGAGAAAAACCTTGTAGTACAGTGGTGATACACAACAGAGTAGTACAGTGGTGATACACAACAGCGAAAAACCTTGTTCGCAGTAAATATGTAGATCTGCTGTGCAGACATGCTTAAGGGACGGTTCTGGTTAGTTGAGGGAGAACATAAACACTTGTTTGAAAAAGTAAAAAAAAAAAAATAGTTACCTTAGGATCTGAGCTTTTTTTTTTTTAATATGTATGTAATGAGGTTATATTACTGCTATTTTAGCAAATAAGGGCTTGAGATTATTCATAGGGTACAAAAAACAAACACAAAGCATAGAAAATACACCCTTATTTCCAAATAATATATTGTCACCATATTTTGTATTAGGGACATACTTTAAACATTGTAATAACTGGGACAAATGAGCAAATACAATATGTGTTTTTATTTAAAGTAGCACTGTTTATTTTAAAACTAGGGGAGAAATAGAAATGTTTAGAAAATAAAGTAATTACTGAAAACAAGTATTACTCACAAAAAGCCTAATATGTGGTGAAAAATAGTTATAGATCATTTAGGTGTGATAAGCAGTGATAAAGTTATGGCCAAATGAATGGGAGGAACGCAGACAGGAGAAAATGGCTCTTGGTGTTGAGATTAAAATAGCCTGTGGGGTTAAAGGGAACCGAAAGCGAGAAATATATTGAGGGTCTGCCATATTTATGTCTGAATAACACCAGAAACAAGCATGCAGCTAATCATATTTCACAAAAAATGTCAGAAACACCTGATCTGCTGCATGCTTGTTCCGGGTCTATGGCTTAGAGTATTGAAGGCAGAGAATCAGCAGGATAGCCAGGCAACTGGTATTGCTTAAAAGGAGATAAGCCTCCATATCCTTCTCAGTTTAGGTACCCATATGCGTATTGATTTTCCCTGGCAGATTCCATCACTGTCCTTGAGTTTGGCAGAGTACTTGCAGAGGAGCACACTCTCCACTCACATGTCTGGCCATAGCACTCTCTTCAGTCTCCCGTGGGGCGTACGTTTGATCATGTCGCTGGGCAGCACGGTGGCGTAGTGGTTAGCTCTCTCGCCTTGCAGCGCTGGGTCCCTGGTTCGAATCCCAGCCAGGGCACTATCTGCAAAGAGTTTGTATGTTCTCTCCGTGTCTGCATGGGTTTCCTCCGGGCACTCCGGTTTCCTCCCACATTCCAAAAACATACGGATAAGTTAATTGGCTCCCCCTAAAATTGGCCCTAGACTGCAGTACGTTCACTACATAATATAGACATATGGCAATGGTAGGGATTAGATTGTGAGCTCCTTTGAGGGACAGTTAGTGACAAGATATATATATATATATATGCACTGTACAGCGCTGCGTAATATGTTGGCGCTATATAAATACTAAATAATAATAATAATAATAATGTCGCTGGTGAGTTGGGAGCCAGGAGAGCCGAATGACAGCTCTCGTGCTGCCGCTAAACTCCCCAGCGTCGTTAAGTGCTATTCCCCCTCCGAGTTGCCACAATAGATGTAATTTGGGATCTGGCAGCTGCCGAAGCCCCGAATTACCCTTACGCAGCATAACTTTACTGCTATGGGACGCGTGATTTTGGCACCCGGCGGTGAGCTCTGTGCGCCGAAATCACCTGATTTGCCCCTGGGGTCCTTGGTAGCATCGGGGCGCTTTAACTGCTAACCGGTCCGGCTTGTGCTCTCCCTCCAGTTTGTGCCCTTCTGTCTTCATCTCCTTGTTCTCTATGATCAGGCGGCACATGAGCACATACCACATAGAAGAGGCGTATAGGAGATTAAGGTGAAAGGACACAGACTGGACAGGTTCCCACTCCCACTAACACTCTGCAACAGCCCCAGTGGAGCACTATTTATTGGGAGAGCCCTGGGCGCCTATCAGCCGGCCGTGATGACATGGGAGGAGCACAGGGGGAGCAGCAGTTCTATAGATCCTTAATAGTTCATGCTGAAATCTATTAAAAATCTGTTTGCAGTGTGTTGCAGTAATACATTCTTCTCTGATTACATTTCAAATAGCGAGGGATCTATTTTTTGGCTAAATCGGGCGGCCATTAATTAATGTATGGTCACCTTAACCACCTATGCAAATGTAAACAAACTTGCTCCAGACAATTCACTATCAGTTAAAAATATTATTCTAGGTATGCTGTACACACTGGAGTGTACAGGGGAGAAAGTCAAGGTACTCTCATCCTATACATGATTCTTCTCTTTTAACCCCTCTGTAATTCCTCTGCCTTTTATTTTCTTTGTCTTGTTTATTTTGTTTTTCTATTCTATTCTTTTATAATGTTGATTGGAGCCACAGTGCATTGTCCATTCTTACCTCACCTTGCTACTGAAGGGCTCAGAAGCCCCTTCAGCAGCTCATTTGAATTTCCTAACAAGACATGATACTGATCTACCCGAGCATTCCCATTGATTGATTTGTCAGGACTAACAAGAATGCTCAGCAGTAAGTTCAAATATTACATTTCCCAATCAAGGGTATATTTTTACCTGACAAATTCCTATTGGTCCAACAAGATGTTCAATAGGAGGACCTGGTGGAAAACTCAGATGAGGGACAAGGTTCCTGATCATTTTAGCAGCAAGAATAGACAACATGTAGTGGCTGCAGTCAAACTTATAGAAGAACAAAGAAGAAGATATGTCAGAAAATAAAAGAAATACAGAAGGTCTAAAGAAGAAGAATGAAGCATGCAAATAAAAATGTCAAAAGTGGATACAGACATAAAAGAACAGATGTGAATAAATAGCCATTACAAGTATTACCAAAGACAGAGATGAAAATAGGAAGAATGCAAAATTATACACACGACATAAACAATAAAAGGAAAAAAATATTTTATATCTATTTATCTGGGAGGGTTTAGATCTATTGAGGGGAAGGTCGCCTTATTATTGCAATATTAGTCCCATAAGAGCCTAGCCTCACATATGTGGAGTTAGTTAGTTACTCTCACCTCTTAGGCACTGAGGTGGTTGTAGCCCCAAGAGTGCCTTGCAAAGGGGGTGGGATCATTTTTTTCTGCCCTCTTTTTGCAAAGTTTTGCTGTGATCTGTGTTTCAATCAAGGTCCTAAAAGTAGATGATGAGAACCCCTTTAAATAAATGAATCAAAAATGGTATGCACATGTATTTAAGGACAATTATCCCAAGTTACATGTTTGGCTAGGCTACATGTGAACAGAATGTGAACCGTGGCTTCCAGTATTTGCTGTGCAGTGACTGCAGCTGCATTTCACTGGTAATTTTTGAAGAGTTCTGCACATTGGCTTGAAGGAATTGTAGCACATTCTTCCTCACTGAACAGCTTCAAGGGTGTTGGTGATGCCAGTTGCCTCCTTTACCTGAACTGCAAAAATTCAAATTTCTTCACGAATCGTCGGGAACGATCGATTTCGGACGGAAATCGATAGTTCGGTCAGCGTTTGCGCGCCGATTTCACAGCCGATTCGATCACAGTGATCGAATTAGCTGTATATCGGCGGAAAAATCGGTAAGTGTATGGGCCCCTTAAGTAGTGCAACTGCACACACTTCTATCTAATCACTTCAGCGCACAATAAAGCCAACAACGATCCTAGAGTAAACCCAGGGTATAACATGCCCAGTCCTGCACACTATGGCCTCAATTCACTAAGGAGTTTAGAATAGTCTACAGATGGTTTTTAGTCTACTGATGGTTTGGTTTAATGTTTTAGACCTGTTTTTAGACCTGGTCTAACATTCAGTAATTACACAATTCACAAAGGCACACAAGGAGTAACCACGCCCACTTTTTCTGACAGAGATTAGACAAAGACAAACACTTATATAGCGCTTTTCTCCTGGCGGACTCAAAGCGCCAGAGCTGCAGCCACAAGGACGCGCTCTATAGGCAGTAGCAGTGTTAGGGAGACTTGCCTAACGTCTCCTGCTGAATAGGTGCTGGCTTACTGAACAGGCAGAGCCGAGATTCGAACTCTGGTCTCCTGTGTCAGAGGCAAAGCCCTTAACCATTACACTATACAGCCACCACCTGATTTCTGATAGACCATCTGATTTCTGTAGGTAACGTAATTCTGTGAGGTATTTTAGGCCTGAAACCCACTAGGAGCGATTTCTAAGCACTAGTGATTTGAAAAAGCTCTTGCTAATGCAACGCTATGGGGGATTTTTATAAAATCACATTGCTCAAGTGGGATCACAACCATAGCTTTGCATTAACAAGAGTTTTCAAATTGCAAATCGTTCCTAGTGTATTTCTGGCCTCAGATGTGAGGATGGAACCTTTTTAACTAATTATGCAGGAGTTTAATTGTATGTAGAGGAGAGCTCATCAAAGGAGAAGGATGTCAGTCATATAGCTACTCGTTTGTGAATTACATCTTTTGATAATTTCTCCTGCTTTACTGACCTAATTACCAAATGTTTTAGACCAGGTCTAAAAACAGATCTAAAATATTTGGTAATAGTGAATTTCACTTTGATGCAACTGACCAAACCATCAGTAGACTAAAAACCATCAGTACACTAGTCTAAACTGCTTTGTGAATTGAGGCCTATGTATCCTATAAATCGCAGTACTAAGTTGCTAAAACAGATTTAACTACCAGCTAAGATCTCGCTGAAGCATACAATTCTCTCCATCTATGGATCTACTTCCTATCACACAGAGAACACAAGTTGGAGTGACAAACCTCTCCCACCACCCCTTTTAATATCTGCCTGTGGTGGGATCTCTTCTGTTTGGCTGCTAGGCCTTGCTGTGCATCCTGTGAGCAAATGATTCTTCAGCTGATGCCCATTCTGTGCTCCCCGAAAAAATGTTGTCCAATTGCATGACGTTTCACTTGGCCTTTCTTGTGGGAAACTGCAGTAAGCGAGAAAAGCCCAATTCACTATGAGATTGAACTTAAAAATCTCACTAGTTTATCCATATTGATTGTTCAACAATTTTATATTACCACATTTACTTTTCTGACCTCCAATCAATAACCCATCTTTTAAAAAAACGTAACACATAACAAAAACATATAGAAAAAAAAAGCACACAAGCATGTGTGATAATGCTGATGTCATGACACCAGCACTCCTCAACTATGCATCTCATTCATTGCTATCACCTCTGAGCCTCTGCCTCCAGTCCTCACTCACTAGACCACCAGCTGGTCAATGCTGTGAAGAAAGATAATATGGGAGGGGCTCTTCATCCCTTCCATTTAGTATGAAGGTCAGACAGAGTGATGATGTCATCAGCGGGTAATGATAGCAATATGGAGGCATTTACTATATGCAAAATGTAATACTGTTTGCTATCAATTTCATAATAACAAAGGGAAGGTGCCCAAGCAATAATCTTTTCTTCTGATCTTTCTAAGGCTCGTACAATAGTTAGCTTCACAATGTTATTTGTAGTGCTGCAGGTCATTTGTGTAAGCCTGTCAGCATAATCTGCAGTGTACACATGGGAACAGGATATTATTCATTAATCATGCTGTGACACTGCCAGGCTTCTGCTGAAGTGTAGGCTATACACCTTTTAATTGCAGATGTGAATTATATTACATAAAGGTCTATAGATTACATGTGCTGTTACCTGATCATTTCTGTTTATGAGCCTCATACTAGCGCTAGTCAGCAGCCCTCTATAGTGAGGTTTAAGGGCTCAGTGACTTTTACTGCTCTAGAAGCCATACAGCGATATAAATTGCTGTCAACAGTAAAAGCCGACTCTTATAAAGCAAAATATTTATTCAGAAATCTATTTGTGGTGTAGTTGGCAGAAAGCACACTTGGCATGGATTGCTTGATACATGTGCACCCCCCAGTGGATTACATAACACAACTCCTGGCCTTTTTTCTTCACTCACAAACATATGTGCAATTATAGAAATGTAATTTATCTAATGTCAACCAAGCGTGTAGGTCAAAAGAAATATTAAAACACAGCAGTTAGGACATTACACGAGCATAAACGATAATATAACATAATAGTGTAGATTTATTCCCTTCTATAAAGGATTACAGTCTAAGGAAATCTGTTTCAGGTTGACTGAGCCAATGCAATGAGAATGATGAGAATGCTCTCTATGACATTGCATGCCCCGCAGGCAGTCAATGTTTGCATTAGAGTGGTAAGAACATGAACATCCTGTCTGCCACTCCTAATAATAGTGGTTCAGACCCTGACAAATGTGTTTACACCTAATATAGTATATACAGTATATATATATATATATATATATATATATATATATATATATATATATACAGTGGGTTGCAAAAGTATTTGGCCCCCTTGAAGTTTTCCACATTTTGTCATATTACTGCCACAAAAATGCATCAATGTTATTGGAATTCCACGTGAAAGACCGATACAAAGTGGTGTACACAATATATATATATATATATATGTTTGAGGCAAGTGAGGTCCGGTGTTAGTCGAGCAGCAACCATCAAACCAACAAGTATTGGTTCCGGTAATACCTTTAGTGACTAACTGTACATGGTTTATTGCAATTTTCCAAAACTTTAAAGTGGTCTGAAACTCTGACATAACTGGGACAAGGTCCTCCTGCATCCAAGGCTGAGACCCCAAAGTGCACCCCCATCCCTCCCACCCCACCTGTCATACACTGATTGCTATTAGACTAAGAGGTGCCCCAGGGCCCCCATCACCTTAATCTCTAGTTATCTGGCTTGCCGTCACTGTCATGTATCCCTTTTTCTTATTTCTCTCTGCTTCAAACACAATAGGGGAATGATAGCAGAGCAAGTTGTGCGCCCCCTCCTACACTGTGCCCTGAGGCTGGAGCCTCTCTTGCCCCTGCCTCCGCCCGGCCCTGGACATAACATTCATTAAGAATGTGTTTCCTACTTTTTATTACTTATACAGTTATCATATTTGCTTTTGTGCACAAGTAATATTGTCTGTCTACAAATTACAAGTTTCCAAAGTGTAGTTTATCTTGCCCTGAAACCTGCCATTGCATTTTATTATTTGTCTATTGTAATTGCTTTTCATTATATATGAAAATCTTCTTATGAGCTGTTCTGAATTCTGAAGTGTGCCTGAAGCAGAGACAGCTTTTCAGAGAGTGTTTGTTTACATTCCAGTATTGATACATTTGTGTTTAATAAGTAAAAATGATACTGTTATCTCCAGTTTGGATGCGGATTTGAAGCTGAATAGCAGGACAAAGTGCTTTGTTTAACCATTTCAGTGATGTTCTGCTAGAATTTTTTTCTGGGATAGTAGCTTTTAAGCTTTGAGGAATCTTTTAGAGCTAAGTAGAAATGTTGATTTTCAGACCACTTTAAGTTTCTTCTTCAGGCATTATACAGAACTGGGTCAGAACCCAGTTCTGTATAATGCCTGTGAGTACGATTCTGGCCCAATTCTGTATAATGCCTGACGAAGAAACCTAAAGCTTCGGAAGCTTGCAATAAACCATGAACAGTTAGTCACTAAAGGTAGTACTGGAACCAACACTTGTTGGTTTGATGTCTGCAGTTATATATATATTGTCGCCCGACTCAGGGGGGCTAGCACGGCACAGGGGGCTGACAGTGAAGCAGAGGGGACACAGAGGCATGTACTTCAGATGGGAAAGTGCCTCTGTGTCCCTTCTCTTACTTTAAAAACCGCCCTGGGTACACTTTAATAAAGTCTAACTATGTTGTTTTATTGACATGATTTGACCCATTCAGATTTAATTTTCCCTCTTTTTTTCTGATCCAACATAATCAAGGAAAATCAATACGCCAACGCCATAATAGTTACAGTGATAACATTTTTAAGAAAAATGATAATCAGAAATGCACAATTGCTTTGCTGTCAGTTTGGATGAGTGAAGTACAAAATCATTTTTATTGTGCTTTTCACCAACTTGGATTGCAAAAATCACCAAAACAATCTTCAGGAGAATTATTGGTGTGAGAGTGGCTGAAGGATCATGTTGTCTAAGGGTGAATTCACACTATGCGTGTTGCAGTGCATTATACCATAAATTATAATCGCACAGCATGTGCTGCAATGTCCCCACCATGGGCCAATTCACATCATCGTGTTGGCTTCGCAGTTCCATTATAATAATGCAAACTGCGCTGTGCGTTGCCGGCCCACAATATGAACGGCTGGCATTGGAACTTGTTACTGGAAGATGCTCATTTTGAAATCCATTGTGATGTTCCTCCATTGCAAAAGATTCAGTGTGAACGTACCCTTAGGAATTCTGCATGTATCCAATTTGAACCTGAAATAGTCCCAAAAAAATCTACACAATACAGTAGCAAGAAAAGTGTTTTTATCCAATGAGATGTTGCCAATTAATTTTTTTCTTACAAAGATTTGTAAGGGAGTGGAGAACACTTTTTTATCTTTATTTTCTTTTCTGTTGGAAAATAATAGTAGTACATAAGTTAAATTGATCCACCCCTGCAGGTTATGATAATGACCTGAGCATGCTGAGGCAATGCATTGAATCAATAGTAGGGAAGAGAGACGGAAAGCTTGCTCCTTAAATTAGCACCATTCAAAGGGTAGGGCCAAATTTATAAAAAATCTTTATTATGAAAATGTATACATGTTGTCAGGTATATTATATCCAAAATGAAAACATAATTAAATCACCTATAAAAGGGCTGTCACCGGTCTACAATAATGCATATGTACAAAGTAATCCAATTGTCAGGCTCGGCCATACTCGGTGCAGTTGGTAACTCCCAAATATATGCAGACGTCCAGGATTTGATGCAAGTGATGTTTATTTACAGTGAAAGGTACATGCAATGTTAAAGCAGGGTTTCCAAAACATAATGCAGGAACAGGTTGCAACACACGTTCATATATGCAGGAATATTACCCAGTGACTGGCAAACAGATAAAAGTCTAGGAGCAGATGTGCAGGTTGAATCAGGAACAGACATGCAGGTAATCCAGGAACAGGTTTAACCAGGAACATGCATACAGGCAAGGAAATCCAGGTACTCCAGACATGAAGGTATTCAGGCGTGAAGTCCAGATACTCAGAGCAGGAACAGGCATACAGGCATGAACTCCAAGAGCTCAGGACATCAACAGGAACACAGGCTTGGAATCCACATACTCAGAACAGGAACTAGGACACAGGAACTCAGGACATGAACACCATTCACTCAGCGATCAGGGAAGCTGAGGTCCAACTGCAATAAGCTAGGCTAGACAATACAATGCAACAGCAAAGCCTGCTGGGAACTCAGGATGCTAAATGCTTCCACTAATGGAGCAATTACCCTGCAGGTGATGGAACACTCCCATGCATATGCAAATTGGAACAGCTCCAGTGCTTGCTGATCACTGCAGGGGCTGGGAATCCTGACACCAATGCTATAAATCCTTGCCTGGTAACCAGAAATGGAAAAATAAATAAAAATAAAGGAAGATCTCTATGGAGGGTTCTATATAGAACCCCCACAGCTGAACCCGGGTTCCAACCAGTAATGAGTGCAAAAAGCACATTTAAATTTAAAGTATGTATTTATTCAATACGTAAAGTGCATGTTGCAAATTCATAGTACAAACCGTGCAAATAATCAATCATCATACAATATAAATCACATCAAGAGCATCGGTGAAAGCATCAAACCAAATTGTGCATTAATGTATCAAAAACTATGTCCTATAGATAGGTGACCTTTGGGAGTGAGCATAAGTGCATATAATGCAAGTGGCTTACGTGGCCAGGAGGGTGTAGATGGCTGGCGACACAGGATGAGGATGGCACAAGGCGGCAGCCAGGGATTCCAGGCAGCCCACTAGTTCCATGGCGTTGCAGATGCTTTTTCAAGGGAGAGAAGTGCCCGCAATATGTTCTCTGGCCAACGTGCATTAAATAAGGTGACATGGAGGTCAAAGTATGACTTCCAGTTCATAAACTGGAAGACCGTGCGGTCCAGGAACCTGCAAGAATGTTAGAGTCGCATCATTCAGGTGCATAGTGAGCGTATGCGCATAATATTGCAATGTGGAACCTTTTGGGAGCATTATAAAGAGCTCCAATTCAGAACTAATCTTAAAGCAGATCCGAGATGAAAAACTAACTATAACAAGTAACTTGTCTATATATCTTATCTAAAGTTAAGATAGTTTACGCAGCATATCTAGCTGCAAACCGCTTCAAAAGTTTATGATTATTTATTCCTGTGATACAATGAGGGCAGCCATGTTCTGTTTGTTTGTCACATTCTCACAGGCTGAGGGCTGGAGATGCTATCAGCTTTCCTGTGTGTAAATTCAGTCCCCTCTCCCCCTCCTTCCTCCCCTCTGCCTCTGAAATCAATGGCTAGTAACCTCCTCCTGCCCAGACTGAGCTCCCATAAGCCCTTGCTACAGTGCCAAGGCACAAAAGGAGCTGTGGGTGAGATTTATTGTAATTTAAACAGAGGCGCCAAAAGGATAAGATCAATTTTTAAAAAGGTTAAAAAATGCTTGGGAGGCAGTGGTGGACTTACCTCCTTTAAGCAGACACAACAAGCTGTGTATTCAACAAAAAGGATATATTTATTGGTACACTCCAAGGGTGAATCACAACGCGTTTCGCGGGCAAGAAACCCACTTCATCAGGCAGTAGGGGTCGGAGTACACAACAACAATATGTCAGGAACACACCTGGCACCTTTGTCTTCATCAGGCAGTAGGGGTTCGGAGTACACAACAACAATACGTCAGGAACACGCCTGGCGCATTTGTGGGCAAGATTTCTTTAGTTTATAGGGAATAAGAGTATTAAAACAAAACAAAAAAAGTATTTGGCTTGAGGAATGCCCTATAAACTATATGAAAGGAACACAATTATGCAATGAGTAAAAGTTTATCTCGGATCACTTTAAAGATTTAGAAAGATTGGCAAGGCATTCTATTGACACCTATTGACACATAAACACAGTATACATTAGTTCAGCCGTGCCCAACCTACGGCCCACGGGCCATTTGTGGCCCGCGAAACCAGTTTCTGTGGCCCGCACGGTGTCTGCCCGCGGTGTCCTGCGGGGGGGGGGGAGAGGATCGTGTGGTATTGCATAGTATCGGCACTCGGCAGGTATTACAACCCGCGCATACACCAGCGTGTGCTCCGTATTCAGCCCCGGTTAGCGCTGGGATAGTTAGAAAGCCTCGCTCATTGGTTACTGCAGGAACCTTCCTCCAATAGGAATCAGCCTAATTCCTATTGGAGGAAGGTTCCTGCAGTAACCAATGAGCGAGGCTTTCTAACTATCCCAGCGCTACCCGGGGCTGAATACGGAGCACACGCTGGTGTATGCGCGAGACGCAATACCTGCTGAGTGCCGATAGTACGCAATACCACCCGATCCTCTCCTCCTCCGCAGGACACCGCGGGCAGACACCGGGGCACACGCTGTGACAGCCCTCTCAGCCCCACACAGAGCAGACAGCCTCCTCAGCCAGCACACTACAGGCCGCGGGTAATTAGGCCTCCGTGCCGCCTCAGCAGAGCTGACAGCCTCCTCAGCCAGCAAACTACAGGCCGCGGGTAATTAGGCCTCCGTGCCGCCTCAGCAGAGCTGACAGCCTCCTCAGCCGGCACACTACAGGCCACGTGTGGGTAATTAGGCCTCTGTTCCTCCTCAGCAGAGCTGACAGCCTCCTCAGCCAGCACACTACAGGCCACGTGTGGGTAATTAGGCCTCTGTTCCTCCTCAGCAGAGCTGACAGCCTCCTCAGCCAGCAAACTACAGGCCACTTGCTTATTACTGCATACACCCAGGTACCGTACTGGACTCTGATACCATTGCTGCATTAATCTGCCCTGTGCATACACCCAGGTACCGTACTGGACTCTGATACCATTGCTGCATTAATCTGCCTCTGCACATACACCCAGGTAACGTACTGGACTCTGATACCATTGCTGCATTATTCTGTATTAAGAATAAATGTTACAAATTTGGAGCCAAATATCCAGAAATTGGTTTCTGAAAAACAGCCGCAAACTTCTCATTAAGAAAATGTGCATCAAATGGTGAGTACAACAATTCTTATATTGTCGGTTTCTTTCCATTTCCAACACCATGTTAACTGTTACTAGAAAAACGTTAAAAGTTTTACATAGAAATTTTGTATGCATGTGTTCCGGCCCTCAAGATTTTTCTTGATTTGAAGTTCGGCCCTTGGGCCAAAAAAGGTTGAGCACCACTGCATTAGTTCAATACAGATGGTTGCCATCTTGTGGCCATTCTTATAATTGCAGCACTCAATGAAAACTAATAGTAAGTCCATTGACTGAGAGTTCATTATTCCTACTGAAAACAAGTGAATATCCAATAAAAATAATCCCCAAAGTTCTTGTCCAAATAAAAGTCACAGTATTATTATTATTGATTTATAAAGTGCCAACATATTCCATGGCGCTTACACAGTAGCAATAATCCATTTAGGATTAAGGTCCAGGAAATTATTTAAAAAAAAACATTTCCAATTAAAGAGTCCCTCGGTCCATGATTATTCAAACTTTTATTATAAGGATACAATCTCCATAACGCCATCATATTGAGTGGCACATCACAGAGACAATAAATGATCTGAACAATAGCAAACAATGTTATTAAAGAGACTCTAACAAAATGTTCAGCCTTATTTCTTCTATCCTATACGTTCCTATACCTGTTCTAATGTGGTCTGTCTTACTGCAGCCTTTCCTAGTTGCACAGTGGCTGTATTATCTCTGTTATATAATCTAATCTTCTTTCCTCTGACGGCTTTGTCGGGCTCAGGCACTCAGGCAAGAATGTGCTGCTCTGCTTGTTATAGGCAGAAGCTATACACATCCTCTCCATGCCCCCTGCAGGCTCTTTGTGAGTCACAGACTGAGCTCCTCTCAGCCTATCACATGCCATGTCTTTTGTTTGTAAACACTGCCTAAAACTGGCAATTACAAGCCAGGATTGCAGAGGGAGTGGCAGAAACAGCACAGAGGGGCCCAGGAGAACATAATGAATAGAATGGTACGCTTTTTATTGTAAGAATTTTAGAGTAAAGATTCTCTTTAAGTACCAATAAAACTAGAGGACTCTAGCTCCTAATTTAGATCAAACGGTGTTGTACTGTTGAGCAATAATATCTACCAAGCCTTTCACTGTAATAATGTCTGGGAAATATCCATCCTCTATTCTCAGTTGCGAATAATTGCTGCCATAAACTGAAAGAAAATGTGCTGCCACAGATATCAAAGTTTTGCCACCCTTTTGATCCCTATCTGCCAATCGAATGTTGGACCATTGTTGTGGTGTAGGGGTTTTGAGCATGTTCTTGGTTTGCCCAACATACAGTTGCAGACAAACTACTCAGAAAGTAAATTACCCCCTCGCTCCTACAATTAATATATTGTTCTCATCTAAAATCCTGGCTATTGCTTACTGCTCTGCTGGGTTGCATAAATGTACATATGTTGTATCTGCCACAAGGGTAACTACCCTGTGCTGGGGGTCTCCAGTTACTGGCTCTGTGCCTGGAAAAGTGGCTCATGCAGAGTGTATCCTTCAGATTGGGACAGCATTTGCTGTAGCAGAAGCATGTGCACTAACAAATGTAGAAATAATTGGACCGTGTGTAGCACAGGCTATGCTCTCAGTATTTTGTATAATTCAGACCACCTTATTTATGTTACATTTTTAAGCTCCCAAAGAATAAAAAAATAATATAATTAAGCTAAGAAAAGTTATATTGAAATTAGTAGATTAAATTAATTAAATAAGAGTTAATCAGGAACAACTTACTTTGACTAAAGTGTTGGTATCTAAAGATTTAACATAATAAGATACCAAAATTCTAAGAAGGTCTATGCTGACATGCAAGTAAGAGTCCAGACTGGTCACATGTGATTGTAAAAAGAAATCAATAAATTAACAAATGGGTGCAGTAAGACTTCCTATACTGGATGCGATAGGTCTGCCTGGTGGAAAATCAAAGATTTTTTTGCACCTTTTGCACCATATAAAATATGGGAACAATAGGGTTCTTAACCATGAGGTACTCAAATGTATTAGGACTAATGACACCTGTATACCGGGCCCATATCAACAGATTTTCCAGATGCACTTTGTAATATTCTGTTGGATCTGCCGTTAAAATTGTATAGTTAGTCACATATGTTAGTTGTAGCTTAGCTTCTGCAACATACATGTCTCTGGGCCAGATCACTATATTTCCTTCTTTATCCACCTCCTTGATGATAAATGAATAATTTTCTGCTAAGCTTCTTATGGCCAGGAATTCTTTCCTCTTCATATTAGAGTCTTGACTGTCAACAATCAATAAAACCAATATTTCCTTCCACAGTAGATCAAAAACATTTTGATTGCAGGACTAGAATGATGGTAATAGCCTTGATGGAGGCCGAAACAATTATCTCCTGTTACTCATTTACTTCTCATTTTCTCTAAGTAAATCCATTAGATCCTCAAGGACAAATCTGTTGGTCTCACTGAATCACTGAATCAGGCGTGCTGGTAAAAAAAAACTTCTTGAAAATGAGTTTCCTGCAAAATAGATAAGCATCTTTAAGAAAGTTGAACTTGTCAAGTTTTTTCATAGTTGAAAACGATAGCTCTTTAGATAAGACAGAAGTTTCACTGGAGGTAAGTATGTAATTGGATAGGTTGATAATCTTTAAGGAAATCTAAAGTCTAATTTACACGCATCCTTATTGTGCAACGTCGTGGGCACAGGATGACTCCAGGGGGCTGCAAGAAGTTCCAGGTACGTTAAACTCATTTTTTATTAAGACTTAAGTCTCCCTTTAAGTAATTCTGCTATTACACTCTACATCCTTCTACCCTGAGCAATCTTATTCTTATGTCTCCTACCACCCCTTCTGGTTCTCCTCTTCCCTCCAGTTTACTAGTATCTTATAAAAAAATCACTCTTCGGATCATTATTACTTGTTTCAACTTGGTTATTGGGGTTGGAGTTGGGGTTATCCTTTTAGCATGCCCGACTACACCTCTTTTTGTTACCTCTTTGTTTCCATCTATAAGCCACTCCTTCCCCATAGTCACCTCTATCCCTGGCAAGTTAATAATATCTGGAAATCCCTATATGGTGGGGTAGTATCGCTTCATTGAGGATATTTAGATGTTATATAGAGGTCCAATAGAATAATGTGAGGAATTTACCAATGTGCTGAATTAGAATTATAGAAATATTGTACTAAGTAATATTGTAGTAAATATTGACATATTTCATTTACAGACAATACATTTCTGGACATTAGGATTTAACTGGACGATGATAGTCGCTTGAACTAAAACTACCACATTGGTAAACAGCCTGCTACATTACAGCAGTCCTCATAGTCATCATTAAGGAATAATATTACTACTGGTCAATATCCTAGATTGAGTAAAACTTGCTCTAATGACATTGATTTCCTTTGACAGGCCTGCGACATCACTGACAGATCTAAGGCGCAAGGATATCCCAAAAAGGTTTAAGCCCGAGCCTACAATAGAGCAAACTGATCCAATCTTTTACAACCCAAGAGAACCCAAACAAAGCAACTGGTAAGACTGAGCACCACATTTCAAAACCATTTGTCTCAATTATACAAAATACTCAGCACAACATGGCCTGTGCTACACATGGATCCAATTATTTCTCCATTTATTAGTGCACATGCTTCCGTTACAGCGAAACGCTGTCCTAATGTGAAGGATAAACTCTGCATGAGCCGCTTTTCTGACACAGAGCGAGACCCCCAGCACAGGGTAGTTACCCTTGTGGCAGATGCAACATATGTACATTTATGCATCCCAGAAGATCAGTAAGGAACAGTTCTAATAGCCAGGATTTTAGATAAAATCAATATATTAATTGTATCAATATTAATTTTTATGTTCTGATATTGTTCCAAACTATATGTTGGGCAAACCTGTATACAATAGCAATGGTCTAACATTCAATTGGCAGATAGGGATCAAAAGGATGGCAAAAAATTGACATCTGTGGCAGCACATTTTCTTTCAGTTCATGGCAGCAATTATTCGCAACATAGAGTGAGAACTAATGTATAACTTGTTTATGTGTATAAATGTCAATAGAATGCATTGGCAATCTTTAAAATTTTTTGAGATTAGCTCCAAATAGGAGCTCTTTATGATGTGCCCAAGTGGTGCCACATTGCAATATTATGCACACACACTCGCCTGCACTATGCATCTGGATGGTGCGACTTTAACACTCTTCCGGGTTCATACAACGTATGGACTTCCGGTTTGTAAACTGGAAGTTATACGCTCAACTCAATTTTGGCTTATTCAATGCATGCCAACTGAACATACTGTGGGCATTGGCACTTCTCTCCCCTGAAAAAGTCTCTGCAACACTGCGGAACTAGTGGGGAATCCCAGGCTGCCGCCCTGTGCCATCCTCCTGCTATCCTGTGTCGCCAGCTACTGTATCCACACCACCGGACACATAAGCCACTTGCACTATATGCACTTATGCTCACTCCCCAAGGTAGGAGGTGTTTTTTAATTGATGAATGCACTATTTAATTTGGTGCTTTCACAGTTGCTCTTATATTGTATGATGATTTATTATTTGCACGGTTTATACTACTTTGATTTTGCAACATGCACTTTATGTATTGAATAGGACTTGCACTATTTTTTTTTTGTACATATTACTGGTTGGAACCCGGGTTCAGCTGTGGGTGTTCTATATGGAATCCTCCACAGTAATCTTTATCTATTTATTTATTTATTTTTTTATTACTGGTTACCAGGTAATGATTTGTAGCATACATTGGATCAGTGGCATACCTAGGGCATTTGACACCCGGTGCTGGGTATTATAAGACACCCCCTCCCCCCCCCCAAAAAAAAAAGTAAAGGGGCAAAAAATGGATTGGGCTATAACATGTGGCACGCAAAGCGTGCCGCGGCAAAATATGGGCGTGGCCATGACCGGATGAGGGCGGAGCTAACTGTAATTTAAAGTGAGCCCGGGGTGAGAGTGATATGGAGGCTGCCATATTTATTTCCTTTTAAACAATACTAGTTGCCTGCCAGCCCTGCTGATCTATTTGGCTGCAGTAGTGAACTGAATTAAACCAGAAACAAGCATGCTTGTTCAGGGTCTATGGTTGAAAGAATTAGAGGCAGAGGACCAGCACGGCAGCCAGGCAACTGGTATTGCTTAAAAGGAGATAAATATGGCAGCCTCAATATTATTCGCACCTCGGCATCCCTTTAAAAGTGCAACGCAAAGACAGTGGGCCCAAGTTTTGGTGACCCTTTCCCCAGAAAATTCACATACTTGTGCAGGTTTTCTCAAGAAAATACACGTAATGTGAGCAGATTTGCCCAGAAAATACGTTCAATCATGTCGGCAAATTTGACCAGAAAACATGTTCAATCATGTCGGCAGATTTGACCAGAAAATAGTTTAATCATGCCAGCAGATTTGATTAGAAAATATGTGCAATCATGTCGGCAGATTTGCCCAGAAAATACAGGGAATCATGTAGCAGATTTGACCAGAAAATACGTGGCATCATGTGGCAGATTTGCCCAGAAAATACATGCAATCATGTAGCAGATTTGACCAGAAAATACATGCAATCATGTAGCAGATTTGACCAGAAAATACATGCAATCTTGTCGGCAGATTTGCCCAGAAAATACGTGGAATCATGTTGGCAGATTTGCCCAGAAAATACATGCAATCATGTAGCAGATTTGACCAGAAAATATGTGCAATCATGTAGCAGGTTTGACCAGAAAATACATGCAATCATGTCGGCAGATTTGACCAGAAAATACATGCAATCATGTTGGCAGATTTGACCAGAAAATACATGGAATCATGTTGGCAGATTTGCCCAGAAAATACGTTCAATCATGTCAGCAAATTTGACCAGAAAACAAGTTTAATCATGTCGGCAGATTTGACCAGAAAATAGTTCAATCATGTCAGCAGATTTGATTAGAAAATATGTGCAATCATGTCGGCAGATTTGCCCAGAAAATACAGGCAATCATGTAGCAGATTTGACCAGAAAATACATGCATTCATGTAGCAGATTTGACCAGAAAATACATGCAATCTTGTCAGCAGATTTGCCCAGAAAATACGTGGAATCATGTTGGCAGATTTGCCCAGAAAATACATGCAATCATGTAGCAGATTTGACCAGAAAATACATGCAATCATGTAGCAGATTTGACCAGAAAATACATGCATTCATGTAGCAGATTTGACCAGAAAATACATGCAATCTTGTCAGCAGATTTGCCCAGAAAATACGTGGAATCATGTTGGCAGATTTGCCCAGAAAATACATGCAATCGAGTAGCAGATTTGACCAGAAAATACGTGGAATCATGTGGCAGATTTGCCCAGAAAACACATGCAATCATGTAGCAGATTTGAACAGAAAATACGTGCAATCATGTAGCAGATTTGACCAGAAAATACATGCAATCACGTAGCAGATTTGCCCAGAAAATACATGCAATCATGTGGCAGACCTGGCCAGAAAACCCTTCAATCATGTGGCAGACCTGGCCAGAAAACACTTAAATCATGTAGCAGACCTGGCCAGAACATAAACGATACACCTGGCTGCTAATATAAATAAATTTAAAAAAAAAACATTTACTCACCTGCACCAGAGCTCCGGTCCCGGACTCCATCTGATGTGCAGCTCCCACGATCCTCTGCAGCCAGCAACTGAAACTCCCGCACTGAGAGCAGGGCTACGGGAAAATGGCACCCGAAGCCCTGCACTGCAGACTCAAAGTTTTCAGAGCAGGGCTTTGGACGACATTTTACCGTAGCCCTGCTCTGCCACTGCTGCTGCGGTGAACTGACACAGCGTCTATTAGATGCCGAAAGTCAGTTCACGCTTTCGCCACCACTGCCCCCAGTATAGGTAGGTAGCACAGTTGCCCCAAGTATAGGTAGCTAGTTGCCCCCAGTGAAGGTAGTATAGTTGCCCCAATATAGCTGCCTCCAGTATAGCTAGTATAGTTGCCCCCAGAATAGGCAGCATAGCTGCTGCCCCCAATGTAGGTAGTGCTGCAGCCCCCAGTGTAGATAGTATAGTGGCCCCCCGTATAACTGCCCCAGTATAAGTAGTATAGTGGCCCCCATAGTTGCCCCAGTATAGCTAGTATAGTGGCCCACAGTTTTGGTAGTATAGTGGCCCCCAGTTTAGGTAGTATAGTGGCCCCCAGTGTAGCTAGTATAGTGGCCCCCAAGGTAGCTAATAAAGCTGCCCCCAAGTGTAGCTAGTAGTGGCTTCCATTGTAGCTGGTATAGTGCCCCCCCAGTATAGGTAGTATAGTGGCCCCCATAGTTCCCCCCTGTATAGCTAGTATAGTGGCCCCCAATTTAGGTAGTATAGTGGCCCCCAGTGTAGCTAGTATAGTGGCCCCCTGTATAACTACCCCCAGTATAGGTAGTATAGTAGCCCCCATAGTTGCCCCAGTATAGCTAGTATAGTGGCCCACAGTTTAGGAAGTATAGTGACCCCCAGTGTAGCTAGTATAGTGGCCCCAAGGTAGCTGGTATAGTGTCCCCCCAGTATAGCTAAAAGGAGGGGTGACAGCAGGGATAGCGGCGGGGAGGGGGGACATATCCCCACCTCTCTCACCTGGGTCCCCTCCTTCTGCCTCTCTTCCCCGGCAAAATGCGGGCAGCAAACAGGCAGGGCGGGCAGGCAGGCGGGCGCGAAGAATACTCACTTCACTTCCGCATATCAGCCTAAAACGCTGCGTCGCCGTCACGTGCCTCTTCTGTGCTTCCAATGATTGGAGGTGCAGAAAAGACATGTGACGGTGACTCTGCATTCCAGCGGCTGATACGCGGAAGTGACGTAAGTATTCTCCGCGCCTGCCTGCTCGCTGCCCGCATTTTGGGGGGGAAGAGAGGCAGAAAGAGGGGACCCAGGTGAGGGAGGGGGGGGGATATGTCTCCCCTCCCCGCCGCTATCCCTGCTGTCACTCCTCCTTTTAGCGCTGCTGTTCCCCTCCTGCATCTATGGGGGGTCGTGGCGACACCCCCTGGCTCTCAGTCACCTGGTGTGCCACGCCCCCCTGCGCCCTATTGTAGGAACGCCACTGCATTGGATGACTTTATATTAATACATTATTATGGTCAGGCATCATACCTTTTAGGGGTGTTTTAGTTATGTGTTGATTTTGGAAATAATATACCTGACACCATAGATAATTTTTCACCAAGATTGTTATTTATATTTGACGCTACCCTTTGAGTGATGCTAATTTAAGGGGCAAGCTTTCCTTCTCTTTTTCCCAGTAGTATATACATATTAAATATAAAATTTAAAAAGTGCATACATTTTGTTATAAAAGGTAAGGATAAACTGAAAAGCAGTGAATGTTTTGTAACCATTTAAAAAAAAAAGTTGTATATTAGTTATGAGTTGATCGCATGGGAGAATGTTCGATTTTTCAAAGAAGCAATGTTACATTATTTTTGCTTGCTATTTGCAACTATATTATTATTTGATTAATAGATACAAATTAAAGAAATATGTTCAGAATTGTTTTCTTAAATAAACTTAAAGGAACACTTAGAATTACATATTTTTTTCAATTGAGATGGGAATTGTTTGGGAAGTGCTGCTAAGTACTGGTGTATACATTTCGCTAGCAACCTCTTTGTTTACTGTTATCAAAATACTTTCACATTTTACTGACGCCAAAACTGACGGCAGAATGAACCATGAGGGGACGGGAAATTCCCCTCACACTTCATCAGTTAAAGGTGCACTAGGATGAAAAATTGCAAGATTTAAAATATGTGCAAACATATACAAATAGGAAGTACATTTTTTCCAGAGTAAAATGAGCCATAAATTACTTTTCTCCTATGTTGCTGTCACTTACAGTAGGTAGTAAAAATCTGACAGAAGCGACCGGTTTTGGACCAGTCCATCTCTTCATCGGGGATTCTCAGGGATTTATTTATTTTCAAAACCACTTAGTGAATGGCAGTTGCTCTGTCCAATTGCCAAAAAACTGTGTAGCGAGCAGGGAAGCTGGCAAGAATCATTGTTTAAATACTTTTAACTTAAGGTAATATCTTTATAAAGAATAAAATCCTTGCTGAGTATCCCTTATGAAGAGATGGACTAGTCCAAAACCTGTCACTTCTGTCAGATTTCTACTACCTACAGTAAGTGACAGCAACATAGGAGAAAATAAATGTATGGCTCATTTTACTCTAGAAAAAAAATGTACTTCTTATGTTTATATATATATATCTTATGTTTGCAAATATTTTAAATTGTACAATTTTTTGATATAGTGCCCCTTTAACCCTGTGTGTAACTCTGTGTGAGAGAGAGAAAGCTCACAACAGCTGCAGCTTCTGTGTCCTGTGTATCTGACTGAAGTGTCTGAAGAGAGCAGAGGAAATGTAACTTGTTAACATTTGTAATTGTCACAGCTTTTGATACTGTTTTTGCTTTCAGAGAAAAATACTCTGTAGTCTGATAAGCAACACTGTCTGTGCATTGAAGTAGACACTCCTTTTGCAATTCATTTGTCCCAATGTAGCTAAATCCTACCCTAAATATGTTAAAGCTTTTGCCTCTGATATTTAACATGAAAAGTAGCAGCTACTTAGACATTATTTGTACATTGTCATTTTAGAACATTTGGGTATTGATAGTATTCCTTTAATAAACAGGCTAAAGCAATATCTGCTTAGAGTAAAGAAGGAAAAATACTGATCCAGAGATAAATAAAGTAGTAATGTAAAAAAGAAAGCTATGCAGATCATGTTCCAGGGCATTTCCAAATTAAATTTTAATGTTAAAACAGCCAGCATCAATGATAGTGAAGCCCATGAAATAAGGACATGAAATGCCTGCAAGTAGGACTGTAGAGCAGAACAAAAAACGAAGTCTACAAAGAATGTGCCCTCAGTACATTTTATATAAATATAAACACTTTGAAAACAGCCTGCATAGTTGTAGACATAGGCCATAGGGTTAAGAAGAGAAAAGGCTGAAACAAAGACACAGCAAAAAGAAAACAACATGATAAAGAAAACTTACACAGTCTATACCCCAATATACGTTTTATGCTAAATATGAAAAATTCATGTAAATACAACGAAAACTGTGAAAAATAAAACCCAAGCAAAATTTATAATGCAGAGTAACAAGTCAAGCAATTTAAGTCTCATAAAATGTATCAGGGTAATTGAAAGAAAAAGCTGCTTAGGTGTTCTGAGTTTCCTTAATCATAGCAAAGTACAAAGTGTACTGATCAGTACAGCTGCGTATGATGTCAAATCCAACCGAATTGTAACATAACAAAAAACACTTATCACATAAAAACTATTGAATGAATCGGACATACTAAAACCAGTTGTGTAAGTGCAGTGCAGGGAACCCTGAGCCATGTATAAAACATAAATATGTGCATATTTGCCGAACGCTCCACGCCGATTGGCATGGACACGGCGGCAGACCCAGGACCACTCCACACTGATTGGCGTGAACGACCTTTTATGGGGCAAGCAGGAGATCGCGCGCGCTGATGCACTTGCATCTCCACTTGGAAGGTGGAGTGGACCTCCGCCTTCAGTCTCCCAAACCGCCGCAGTCTCCGAAACCGCCATCTAATTACCCCGTACAGCACAACGTGTGACACGGCTGTCCCCTCCATAGACTGGGGAGTGATCGTCTGTCATAGGCTGAAGCCTATGACAGCCGATCAGGCTGATTGGCTGGTGGGGGAGGGGGGAATAAAAAAATAAATAAAAAATGAGCACCAGCTAATGCAAATTCACCACAAATAACCAGTTTTTCTGTCAAGGAGGGTTTGGTACTGGAGGTCAGTGGGCGCTCCAGTGCACCTTCAGACAACCTACAGATTGTCAGTAAATCCAGTCTCTCCCAAGAAGAGCATCAATGGAACCAGCTAGGTACTGTAGTAATTATTTCAAGAAATCAAAAGGTCTCACGCAAGAAGGCTGATACCAGAACGTTTTCATACTGATATTGGTTAAAAAGAAACCTTCCAGTCTAGAACAAACAGGCTTTCTCAAGCTTGTCTCTGAATGAAACACCTGCTTGCACAATCTCATACATTCCACCATCAAAACCAATGAACCCCCAGAGGCATTCCACTGCATGACGCTCAATGTATTTGTTTTATGGTTTTTGACATTACTTAAAGAGGAACTGTAACGACAAAACGGCCCCTGGGGGGTACTCACCTCGGGTGGGGGAAGCCTCAGGATCCTAATGAGGCTTCCCACGCCGTCCTGCGTCCCTCGGGGGTCTCGCTGTAGCCCTCCGTACAGCGGTGACGCAATATTTACCTTCCTGGCTCCTGCGCAGGCGCTCTGATGGCTGTCGGCGCCGAAGTAGGCGGAAATACCCGATCGCCGTCGGGTCTAGTTTCCGGCGCCTGCGCAGTAGAGCGGACCCGACGGAGATCGGGTATTTCCGTCTATTTCCGTGCCGAAAGTCGCCACAGCGCCCCCGCTGGAGCCAGCAAAGGTAAATATTGAACTGACAGTCGGCACAGTCGCCGGCTGTTCGGAGGGCTGCGGCGAGACCCCCGTGGGACAGAGGACGGCATGAAAAGCCTCATTAGGATCCCAAGGCTTCCCCCACCCGAGGTGAGTACCCCCCAGGGGATGTTTTTCATGTTACAGAGCCTCTTTAAGCCCTCCAAAGAGGTATAAAAAGCATTCTATACTTTCTGATTAAAACACAAGAATTCCACCTACTTCTAGCATCAAATTCACTCTTACACTTGTCCCTGTAGCCAAAACATCAAGCCTTCCTTCTGGTTCCCTCTGTAATGGAACGCGGAAAAGCCGCCACGTGTACTGACAGCAAGGCGGCTGATTCCGCGTCCAGCGCGGCGGTTTGCACGCAGCAGCGTGCGTCTGGTGTGGCTGGGTCTGTTAGTTCACACAGATTGAGAAATACGCGCGCACGCGCTGAGAGGCAGAACCTTTATGACAGCCGAGGAGGGATCAACTGACCAGGTTGGTAAGCTGACCTCAGAGCAAGTGACTATTGGTCAATCACTGATGGGTGGCGCCGGAGAGCGCTGCTCTATATATAGTCACTGCTGGTCAGTCTCAGGTTGTCTGCCGTTGCGAACACTTACGTGGAAGCACTCAGACCTTAGTCAGATCCTACAGTGTGTTAGAACCAGGAGGACCTGGGAATTCACACTGAGCCAGATTACTTCTGTTTATCGTTGTGTTATACTTCAGACTAGTTCCAGGGTGTCGAGACCACAGACCTCACACTCAAGACTAGGGATACTGTGTACCATCATATTATACTCCAAACTAGTTCTAGGGTGTAGAGACCACGGACCTCACACCCAAGACTAGGCATTGTTTGATATCTGTTATGACCTACTGCTTTTCTGACTATCCCTCTGCTTTCTGATTCGGTACCTACGCATATCTGATTATCTGTCGCCAACCCTGCCTGCCTTTGGATACCGAATCAGCCTTCTGTCTCTGAACCTTGTCTGTCCGTGTGTTGCTGACCTGGCTTGCCCGACTTTGAGAGCTATCTCTCTCCTTAAGAGACAGTCTCCAGACCTGCTAGTGACATCCACCTTCAGGTGTCACTCAATCACAGGTCCTTCCTACTTTCAGCCTGGGACTCCACCCCTTTGGAGGTCTCAGGCTGCTGGAAGGTTTTTGCACTTCTCAGAAGGCAGTATCGCCCATACTGCCAAAGACCACCTGCTCCTCGGGTGGTCTTACTCAAAGTCATTACTGTTGCACCAAACACTCACACTATATAGGTGTCCAGAGGTTAGTTATACTTGGATTATCGGTGATTCTGCAGATCATCAATAATCAGGTATATATCTGTATTCTTGGTGATACTGCAGATCACCAATAATCAGATTCTCTCTGTGTGCTGACACCGATCGTTACAGAACGGCAGACCAAAACCAAATGGACGCACTTAACAGCTGTCTGGATGCACTCACCACCTCGGTGGAAAATTTCATCCAAGTGCTGGACAGTCATCAGACCCAGATCAACGCTTTGTCTGGGTCTGCACAAGTCCTACAGATGGCTGTGAATATAGTGCGATCTCCTCCAGGTACAGACTTACGTATGCCTGTGCCCGAAAAGTTTTCTGGTCACAGATCTGACTTTCAGAACTTTAGAAATCGAGTGTTATCGTACTTTGAGTTGAGACCTAATTCATCGGGAACCGTGCCACAGAGAATTACGTTCATTAAGACTCTGTTGTCAGGGGATTCCCAGACCTGGACATATAGTCTCCAGACAGGGAATGAGGCCCTAGCCTCGGTTGAGGAATTTTTTTTTTTTTTTAAATCTTTATTTATGTCATTTCCATTATACAAAATTCATACAAAGTTTGCTTATAAAATGTTCAACAAATCAACAACATTTCTTATTAGCTTTTTCCCCCCATATCCATACTCCGTCCCCCCCCCCCCCCCCTTAAAAAAGAGAGGAAAGGAAGGGGGGAGACAAAGAAACAAAAACCACACCTCCATGTCTTATTTTCCTAAATATATCATCCTTACAACACTGACACTCATACTTTACCCTCATACATATCACACTCTCATCAGACTCTCAGACTCTCATCCTTCTTTCGTACCCACTCCTTTTTTCATCCCGTACTGGTCCTCTTCATTTTTTTTTTTATTTTTTTTTATTCCCCCTTCTTCTCCTTCCTTTTTCCCTTTTCTTCCTTCCTCTCTTCTTCACTCCAGCCCTCACCTTCTTCATATCACTGGACCCTCAACGGGGTCCCCCTCCCCTACCCTTCCCTCACCTATCCTCGTAATCCCTTTCCCTCCTAAACGCCTCCCACTGGGACCATTTCTTCTCATGTACAACCCCTTCGCCCTTAATAAAGCTTGTTAATTCCTCGGTTTCCTACCAATTTAGTAAACCAGATAGTCTTCATGTGCTTAAATTTGTTTAATTTCAACTTGCAAAAACGTCATAAAAAGGTGAATCACAAAAACATTTTTAAAACATCCTAAAAACATTAAAGACCTGCACTTGAACTGCCTCTTACTTGAATCCCACTGTCACTGTGATAATATAATACCAAATTGGCCGCCCAGCCTCAGCCTATGCATGCCAATCGGTTAACACTCACATTGTGACAATAGTGGGCCCACCACCAGGCGCACACCATGAGGCCTCAACATGCACCCCCCTGCTGCAGCGTCCTGTCGCTCAATGTTGGCCGGCTTATCCCTAATTGCATGTAGTGTTATCCACTTACTGACACCCGATTGGGCACACTGTAATGGGGGTATAGCACGAGTTTCTAACCCTCTCTCCACTTAACAGATGGACATTTTCTTCATTACTTGCTATATCGCTGCCCGTTTGTTGGATGTCTGTCCAAACTGCCACTTTGCCTGGCTAAGAGCATACAGTTCTTCCGCTTTCAAGGGTTGCATTGATACTGGCTGGGATAACATCCCACTACTCACGGACACATCTCTGGCTTCTCAGCATACATGAGGGAGCAAAGCTCAGGGCTCCAATGAATGCCCGACGCGATTCCGCGTCACCTCACTCCAATCCGCTTCCTGCTGCTGCCATCATCTTCCGCCGTGAAGTTGCATGGTGTGGCCCGGCGTCCCGGGCTTCGTGAGCGCTCACGTGTGCTGGTCAGTCCCCGCCCACTGACGCGTTTCGCCCCGCCCACGGGGCTTTCTCAAAGTGAATAGGGGTTGGCTTTTCCTGTAGCTCTCCATCCTTTATAGCTACACCATCCTCCGCTGGCAGTTTCCGCCCACTTCATCTCAGCCATCTTTCTTGTGGTCATACTGAAGGGCAAAGCGGGATTCCTCTAGAGCACATACAATTCTCCTATTTAACCATTTATTATTCTTGTCTCTCCGTCACAATATATCTTTTCTCACATCCATTGACCATCATGAGTCATATTCTTAATCTTCACTATACCCCCAACAAATTATTCCAGAAAATAGACCATATTTAAATCAGAGTTCAGTCCATCTGGTATTCTGGTCCCCAGACGATAGATCCAGGTTGCCTCAATCTTGTAAAGTTCATTCTCTATGTCACCCCCTCTATGAGACACTTTTTGCTTCACAATCCCCTTATATCTCAGCTTACTGGGGTCCCTGTTATGGAAGCGTGCAAAATGGGTCCCCAAGGGGCTATCTTTTTCCGCTTTCTCGATATTCTTCACATGCTCCCCAATTCGGGTACCCAGACGCCGTTTTGTTTTCCCTATGTACAGTAGGTTACAGGGACACCTGATACAATAGACCACTCTTTCTGAGTTACAGTTGATGTTATCTCTGATCTCAAATGATCTAGTGCCCTTAGCATTCATAAACGTTTTTGTTCTCTCCACCAAACTACACACATTGCAATCGCCACAGCTGGACATCCCAAATTTTTGTGGAAATTTATTAAGCCAAGTTTCCCTGTCTCTGCTCACAAATTCCGATCTCACTAATTTATTCTTCAAATTAGGGGCTTTCCTCGCTGTCATATAGGGTCTCTCACCTACAAAGTTCTTTATTCTCTTATCGAGTGTTAAAATTCCCCAATGCTTCTGTAAAATCCTTTGCAATGAATACCAATGAGCCCCATATGTTGTCACAAATCTTAGGGGATCTTTCTTGTTTTGCCCATCTTTCATTTTTTTACGAGGTGAACGACCCTTTTGCAACTCCTCTCTTTTTTTCTCCATCATCCTCTGAAACTCCTGGTCCACCAACTCCTCTGGGTACCCTCTTTCTACTAATCTCCTACTCAGCTCATAACCCTCCCTCATGAAGTCCTCATCACTGGTACATTTCCTCCTATGTCTATGGAACTGCCCTCTTGGTACTGCCCTTTTCTGTGATTCCAAATGATGGCTCGAGTAATGCAACAAAGTATTCCCAGCCGTAGGTTTCCTAAAAGTAGAGGTTACCAGAACCCCTCTTTCCTTACGTATTTTTAGATCTAAAAACGACAGTTCACTTTGACACCAATCATAGGTGAATTTCAAATTTCTTTCATTCACATTCAACTCTTCAATAAAGCGCCCCAATTGTTCACCTGTGCCTCTCCAGACCAAGAGCACGTCGTCTATGAACCTCAACCAGAGGCGCACATGCCTCTGGAAGAGCCCAGAGGGATAGACATCCTGCCGCTCCCATAGCCCCAGGTGGAGACAAGCGTAGGCCGGGGCGCAGGATGCCCCCATCGACGTGCCCCTGGTCTGGCGGTAGTAGCGGCCATCGAAGCAGAAGCAGTTGTACTCAAGGACCAACTGCAACGCCTCCACTATGAACTCATTGTGGAGTGGGGAATCCGGGAAGCGCTCACGGAGAAAGAAGGCCGTAGCTGCCAAACCCACCTGATGGGGTATCGACGTATATAGGCCTTCGACGTCCACACTTACAATTAAATCTTCATCACCAACAGGTAGGCCCCCCAGGACGGCCAACACATCGCCAGTATCCCTTACAAACGAAGGCAGAGTCTCTACCAAAGGTTTTAATTTGCCATCAAGAAACTTTCCCAGTTTCTCCAATGGTCCACCAATTCCCGATACTATCGGCCGCCCCGGGGGTTTCATCCTATCCTTGTGGATCTTAGGTATTATGTAGAAAATGGGGGCTCTAAAAGTCGTCACGCTGCAGAACTCCGCCTCCCTCTTCGTGAGCACCCCCAAATCTCTCCCTCCATCCACCAACAGATTCACCTTGGTCTTAATTGTCAAAAATGGATTCTCTCTCAATCTTAAATAAGTATTTTCATCTTTTAACAGTCTTAGACATTCTTTTTTATAAAACTTGTTAATTCCTCCATTCTCTGCGTCTCTACCACTTCTTTTAACCATTCTTGGATTGTTGGACTCTGAGTAGATTTCCAGTGTCTCGCTACCAATATTCTTGAGGCATTAACCAAGGGTTTCAGCAAGGAATTTTTATATTTTTTAACTGACCATCCATTACTATGTAACAGGAAAAATGCCGGGTCCTCCCATGTCTCTACCCCAGTTATCTGCTTTATTATACCCCTAACTTCTGACCAATACCCCACCAATTCTTTACATCCCCAAAAGATGTGAATAATATCTCCCCTCTCCTGCCCACATCTCCAACACAATGATGAGGTACCTGGGAACATCTTACCCAATCTATCCGGCGTATAATACCAGCTTGCAAAAATCTTGTATCCTGCTTCCTGACCTCTTGTGGGCATAGCTGATTTACTGGCGAACACCAATACTTTTTTCCACTGTTCCTCTGTGAATACTTTCCCCAGATCTCTTTCCCACTTCTCCCTCAGGCTTCTTGTATGGTCCTCACTTCCATTAAGAATCTTATATACCTTTGATAGTATTCCCTTATTTTGCCCCTTCCCTCTACATATTTCCTCAAATGGAGTTAAGTCTCTGCCTAGTGCCTCTTTGGTCCCCTGACTTCTGACAAAGGATTTTATCTGGGCATACTTCCATTCTTCCATATATCCCCCCCTCCCCTACATCCAACAATTCCTGCGTCGGGATCCATTCTGCACCATCTAATATGTCTACAACTTTCAGTCCCTGTCCCCTCTTCCAGTGTGAATATTTAGCAAGGTCCATTCCCGCTGGGAATTTAATATTCCCGAAAATGGGAATCATGGGGGTCGGCCAAGGTGAGACTCCTACATTCTTCCTCCACTTCTCGAATATTTTCAATGTATGTCTCACCAATTCAGTCCCCTCTTTTCTTACCTCTATCCCACTTTTCTCCTGTATCCAGGGGAGGTTACCTATTGAGCTCCCTATCATCTCCTCCTCTACCGATACCCACCTCTTTTCTTCACAATTCCTGTTCCAATCTACTATTCGGACCAGCACCGAGGCCTCAGCATATTTTTTAAAATCCGGGACCGCAAGACCTCCCTTCTCCTTCTCCCTTGTCTGTAACCTATAACTCACTCGTGTTTTCCGACCTCCTTCTATAAATCGACCGATAATACTTCTCAGTTGGCGAAAGAAGAGAGGGGGTATTGGGACTGGCAGTGTCTGAAACAAATAAAGGAAGCGGGGGAGAACATTCATCTTAATAATAGCTATTCTACCAAACCAGGAGAAGCTTGGTCGATCCCAAGCCACCAGATCCTGTTTTATCCTTTCCAATAAGGGGAAGTAATTTTCATTTACTATTTCCTTTAAATCGAAACCTATCTTTACTCCCAGGTACCCCATCATTCTGTTCCGCCATTTAAATGGGAAAATCCTCATCAGCTCTTCTCTTTGTTCCCTTCTCACTCCCCAAGCAATTATTATGCTTTTATCCAGGTTGATCTTCATATTAGAGAGCCTCCCCACCCTATCAAATTCCCTCGTTAGTCTAGATAGTGACCTCTGTAGGTCTCTAAGATAAAACGACATATCATCTGCATATGCTGATACTTTATGTATCTGTCTCCCAATTTCCAAGTCCCGAATACTGGAGTCCGCTCTCACCCCTACACAGGAATGGCTCCAGAGACAGGGCAAATACCAACGGTGACAAAGGGCAGCCCTGTCTCGTCCCATTTTTAATTTCAAAGGAATCCGAAATCACCCCATTAACCCTTGCGTTTGGAAAGGAATATAAGCCCATTATTCTTGCATACATCTTTTCTTGTAGCCCCACATGCTTTAATATCCCTTCTATATAGGCCCACTCCACCCTGTCAAATGCCTTTTCAGCATCTGTTGATAATAATACCACAGGGTTGGAGTGGGCCCTCGTCCAGCATGCTAGATCAAGGGTGCGGACAGTGCCGTCTCTTGCCTCCCGCCCCCCCATAAATCCCACCTGGTCTGGGTATACCAGCTGATTCATAAATGGTGCCAGCCTATTGGCTAAAATTTTTGCAAAGATTTTAATATCTGTATTCAATAATGCTATTGGTCTGAAGCTTTGGCACTGCATTGGGTCTTTTCCCTCCTTGTGCAGAAGTGAGATATAGGACTCCAGCATACGGGGCGAGAATCCCCCCCCCCCCACCCCCGACCACTCCATTAAATGCTTCCGCCAAATATCCCACCAATTGCTCATTGAATTTCGCATAGTATTCCGTTGAAAGACC